>NC_052069.1:35255556-35876056 GCF_015852505.1 Tachyglossus aculeatus
ATAGTATTGCCATGTGCCACCCCCAACCCCATATGATGCCTCTTCCTGCCCAACCCGATTCTCCATAGCTCATGATTCACTGTGATTGTAGTCTGTCAATCAGGTCAAGGTTCTAGCAGTGAGAATACCTGGGCTAGCTCTTGGTCAGTCAGTCAATCACATTTATTGAGCATTTACTATGTGCAGAGTGCTGTTCTAAGCTCCTGGGCAAGTACAATATAATGAATGATAAACAGACTCATTCCCTGCCCACAATTGAGCTGAGAGTCTAGATGAGGAGAAAGACATTAATATAAATAAATAAATTACAGATATGTACATAAGTGCTGTGGGGCTCTTGGTGCTCAACAAGCACTCTATTAATCCACACTGGGCCATTCTTTCCTTTCTGAGTTGGGTTTAAGAATAGTCTTTCCTTGGGTAGAACTTAGAGGGACTGTAGCCTGGGAATCAAGAGACCCTAGCTCTGACACTGACAGGCTTTGGGAGACCATGGCAAATCACTTTACTTCATTGGGCCACAGTTTTTTCATCTGTAAAATGGAGATTATTGCCTTTCCCTACCACGAGGGATGTGATTAAGATAACACAAGATAATCAATGAAAAAATGCTTTCGTAAAATAAAAGTGCCCCACAGATTAAAGGTTGTTATTGTTATTTGGGAAACAGCATTGCCTAACAGAAATAGCACCTGCCTGGAGTCAAGTTGGTTCTAATCTTGACTCTGCCACTTGCCTGCTGTGTGACCTTGGGTAGGTCATTTACCTTCTCGGTGCCCCAGTATCCTCATCTGTAAAATGGGGACTCAATACCTGTTCTCCCCGCTGCTTAGGCTGTGAATCCCAAGAGGTGCAAGGATTGTGTCCAACCTGATCATCTTGTATATACCCCAGTGCTTAGTACAATGTTTGACATATAGTAGGGCTCAACAAATACTATCATTATTATTATTGTCATTATTATTACTCTCAAAATCATATTTTTTCCCACAAAAATCTCTAGGCTGTAGAGTAAAACCTCTACCCACACAACTCTCCTGCCCTGAAACAAGGAGTAATATCTGTGCCACTAGACTATCCTATCCTCTAGACTGAGTGCCTCATGTGGGGCAGGGCCTGCATCCAACTTGGTTAATTTGTATCTAACTCAGCCCTTAGTTCAGTGCCTGGCACCTAGTAAAGACTTGCTCATTCATTCGTTCATTCAATCGTATTTATTGAGCGCTTACTGTGTGCAGAGCACTGTACTAAGCGCTTGGGAAGTACAAGTAGGCAACATACAGAGATGGTCCCTACCCAACAACGGGCTCACAGTCTAGAAGGGGGAGACAGACAACAAAACAAAACATGCAGACAAGTGTCAAAATTGTCAGAACAAATAGAATGAAAGCTATATGCACATCATTAACAAAATAAATAGAATAGTAAATATGTACAAGTAAAATAGAGTAATCAATCTGTACAAATATATACAAGTGCTGTGGGGAGAGGAAGGAGGTAGGGCGGGGGGGATGGAGAGGAGGAGAGGAGAAAGGGGGCTCAGTCTGGGAAGGCATCCTGGAGGAGGTGAATTCTCAGTAGGGCTTTGAAGAGAGGAAGAGAGCTAAGAACTAAGAACAGCTGTCTCAAGAACAGTTCATGTCAGTGATCTATTCTTCATTCAGACTTGATTTTTCTGGATCAACCTCGATCTTTGGCAGCAAATTGAGAGTTTGGGAATTGGAACCCTGAAATGATATGTTTCTAGATCACTGGTACAGTATTTTGGGTTTATTTTTCAGATAGGTGATTTTAATATCCTTTTCAGGTTCCACAAGGTCAGTTTTGATTTCTTTTCTAGGAAACCCAGGAGGCTCAACCCGTTGCTAATTGCTTTGATTATGACTTATATAACCTCTAATTCCCCATGACCTTTTCTCTGCCCATTTTCAATTTAATGAACCAAACTAGTAAAGTTTACACTGTCCTTCTGATAAAGGTTTCCGGTATGTCCTTTTGAGTTAATATTTTTGCTTGTACTTTGTTCCCTCCTAAGCAAATGAGGTCGAAGAGCTGACACCTTTCTCATAAACTTTGCCATCTATTTGCATAATTATGCCTTCAGTTTTCTGGTCTTTTGAAACTTTTAAGCACCTACTTTTTCTCTGCGATATCACTGTTGTATATCAATAAGTACCTTTCCAAATAATATTTCAATACAGAAGTCCTTCCTTTCACATTTTGTACTTTACCACTTTGCTTTTTATTTAGCAAGCTTGATATTTGCCCAAGGAGTTGAAGCTAAAACTGCCTTAGAAGTATTGATGTGGTTGTACAGTATTTAGTGACAATTTTTATTGTACTGAAGCTCTGTTCTCAAACAAGTGTGCTCTACAGTGCTGAAGTCAATCAGCAACAGTCGTGTCATTTTGAATAAATTAAGATAAAACCAATAATGCTCTCTGTTTCTCACAATATACACTATAATGCCTTCCTCTTTAAATTCAGTACAATATTTACATAAGCTATCTGTACATATCTCTGTGGTATATAAAAGCAATATCATAGATAAAACCTACCCTGGTCTTGTTTGAAGGTTTTCGATGCATTTTCCAATTTCACTCCCACAGGGGCTTTGCAGGTTTCATATGAATGAATTGTGAACTGCTCTCAAGTGATGGGACCCAGGGTGACAGCCTTTCCTGTCTATGACAGGTTGACTGAAACTGAAACATGAGACTGATAACTCGGGGATGCAGATAGCAGCATTCTCTAAAAGGTCGGTCTTGAACTATCGTTCCAGGTTTAACAATCCAAGGGGAGAAGGTATAGAAAATGAGATTTTCTAATCCTATCTTACATGGTGTCAAAAAGTAGCAAAATAAAAGTCTTATAGAAAGTATTTCCTGCAACCCAAAGCCTGATATTTTCCAAGTACTCTGTATGCCATTTAGAGCACAGTGGTGTCAACCTGCACCATAGAGGCCCAAAAGAGTTAAGCCACTTCCTTAAATAGGTTATGAGGGAAAAAATAACTGTGAAAATCAACTCTTGAAATCAATCGATCAATTAATCAATTGGTATTTATTGAAGATTTTCTTTGTGCAGAGCATTGTATGAAGCACATGGGAAAATACAATACAGATCTTATAAAGAGCTTGCAATCTACAGGGGGAGGCTGATGTTAAAATAGATTAGGGTTAGGGGAAATAGTAAAGGAAAGGAATATTTTCATTATTGTGGGGCTGGGGTGAGGATCAAAATGTTTAAGAGGTACATAGCCAAATTCATAGTAGACATACATTCATATCACAGTTTCCTAAAATTAGAAACCAACCCTATTGAAACCATATTATTTATTCATCTTTCAATTGTGAATCTAGAAGTTATTCTTCCAAACAACTGATGATTTATGTTATCACTTCAGTAGTGATTTGATCAGAATCTTGTATTGAATTCTTTAATCTCAAATTAGCAGGAAGGGAGGACTTTAAAAACGAAACAAAATATGTCCAAGTATATCAGTTTTCACTTTTAATTATGTAATCAACTAAAGCATAATTTGGGCAAAACAATGAAAAAGCTAATTGGGTCCCATCATTTATCAGAAAGTTATGGAAGATGTAATTGTTTTGTGACTTTCTATTTTGAAAAAACAAGAATGAATTTTGAGAACAGAGACCACGGGTTAACAGAGACTATTTTCATTTAATTAGAAGTATTTGAACTCCACTTAAAGGAAAAAAGAACTGTTTTTAAGGAACAGAAAAACCGTTTAAGATGGAGTAGCTAAATGAGAAGCACTAGGAAAATAAAACCAAATAGAAAAAAAAAAAAACAGAAAAAACAGCACTTGGGACAACAGATTCATACTAAATAGGTCCAGGTGTATTCTGCAAGTTGTCCCCATGGTGTTTGTTTTTGTTGAATGCTCCATATTATTCATCTCTAATCTTGTTTAAAGCTCTGTTGGACCTCAGAAAGACGAAGATTGGGGGTCTTCTACCCTCATCACCTCCAGTACAGATTAATGTTTATCTCCACCTTCTCTTTGGAAAGCAAATGCCTGGAGCTCCACACAGGACTGTTTCAACCTGGAGCAGTAGCCAGAACAAATTAAGAGTGGGAACACAGTGAGGCCAAAAGGAAAGGTCACAAACATAAGAATCAGGGAGTCTTGGTTCTTATTCCAGCTCTGACACTGGCGGCACAGAATGTCTTGGCAAATTGTTGAACTTCTCTGTGCCAAAGTTTCTTCATCTATAATATAGGAATAACCTATGAGCATTGAACGGGAATATGTCCAATCTATGTTGTACTTATCCCTGTGTTTAGCACAATGTTTGATGGAGACTAAGTGCTTAGAAATTCTATCACAGTGATTGCTATTGATTGGACTTTATTGATGGTTACAGTGGACAAGCGATGACCATGTGCTCGATTAGGGAACCTGAATAGTGGTAACATCTTTAGACTGAAAAACAGAATAATAATAATCTAAAGCAGAGTTGTCTTTTCTAGAACTGCTGAATACTGAGATTGCCTGGTCCATACCCACTTTTGAAGTAGTTACCCCTCAAAATGGTAATGTATAGTTCCAAACACTACGATAGCCATTGCCCTCGACAGTTGTTTCAAACATTTAACTACCTCCACAAGTCACTTCCCCTTAATCTCCTCCATTTTTTGCCCTGGCCACTTACTGACTTGGCCATGCACTACATTGAGAAAATTGAAACAATCAGACACGATCTCCCTAAAATCTCCCAGTTCCTGTCCAGTCCCTTCCTCCATCTGTCTGTTTTCAACTCTCCCAACGTCTCCAGAAATACCTGAAGAGGAAATCTCCTGCCTTCTCTCAATATCCCCCCCACCACCTGTGCATCGGACACCATTACTCGCACCTTATCAAAGCACTTGCCCCCTCCCTTCTTACCTCTCTGACCACCATCCTCAACTGTTCCCCCTCCAGTTACTTTTTCCCCACTTCTTTCAAACATGCCTGTTTCTCCCCTGTCCTAAAAAAACCCCTCCCTTGACCCCACGGCTCCCTCCAGTTATAGCACCATCTCCCATTCTTCTCCAAACTCCTTGAGCAAGTTATTTATACCCACTGTCTCCAGTTTCATTGTCACCAATTCTCTCCTTGACCCCCTCCAGTCAGGCTACCACCCCTTTCACTCCACAGAAACAGCCATCTAAAAAGTCACAAATGATCTCCTTTAGCCAAATCCAAAGACCTATACTCCATCCAAATCATCCTCAACCTTACAGCTGTCTTTGTCACTGTAGACCAGCCCCTTCTCCTGGAACTGATTATCCAAGCTTGGCTTAAATAAAATAATAATGGAATTTATTAAGTGCTTACTATGTGCAAAGCACTGTTCTAAGCGCTGGGGAGGTTACAAGGTGATCTGGTTGTTCCATGGGGGGCTCACAGTCTACATCCCCATTGTACAAATGAGGGAACTGAGGCACATAGAAGTGAAGTGACTTGCCCAAAATCACACAGCTGATAAGTGACAGAGCCAGGATTCAAACCCACAACCTCTGACTTCAAAGGTCATGCTCTTTACACTGAGCCACGCTGCTTCTGGCTTCACTGGCATTGTCCATTCCTGGTCTTCCTCCTATCTCTTTGGCTGATCATTCTCAGTACCTTTCATGGTCTCTTCCTCTGCCTCCCATCTCCCACCTGTGGGTGTTCCTCAAGTTTCATATCTGGGTCCCCTCCTACTTTTCATCTAAACCCACTCCCTTGGAGAACCTATTCACTTCCATGGTTTCAACTTCCATCTCTATGTGAGTGAATCGCAAATCTATATCTCCAGCCCTGATCTCTCGTCTTCACTGCAGTTTTGCATTTCCCTCTGCCTTAGAATATATTAATAGTAATAATAATAATAATGGTATTTGTTAAGCTCTTACTATGTGCCAAGCACTGTTCTAAGTGCTGGGGTAGATACGAGGTAATCAGGATGTCCCAGGTGGGGCTCACAGTGTTAATTCCCATTTTACAGATGCAGGAACTGAGGCACAAATAAGTTTAGTGACTTGCCCAAGGTCTCGCTGTAGACACATGGTGCCATGACCTCTGACTCCCAAACCCATGCTCATTCCACTAAGCCACACTCCTTCTCTCTAAGCAGACATCTTAGCAGACATTTTAAGCAGACATCATCATCATCAATCGTATTTATTGAGTGCTTACTGTGTGCAGAGCACTGTACTAAGCGCTTGGGAAGTACAAGTTGGCAACATATAGAGACAGTCCCTACCCAACAGTGGGCTCACAGTCTAAAAGACATCATCCAAGAAGACATCTTCCAGGATATCCTGCTGGCACCTCAAACTTAACATGTCCACAGCAGAACTCACTATCTTCCCTGATGCTGTTCTCCCCTGTCACTGTAGACAGTACCACCATCCTTCCTATCTCACAAGCTTGTATCCTTGGCATTATCCTTGACTCATCCAACCCCATATTTGGTGTCATTAAATCCTTTTGATTCAACCTTCACAACACTGCAAAATCTATTTATTCCTGTCCATCCAAACTGCTACCATGTTAATCCAAGCACTTATCCTATCCCTCCTTGATTACTGCATCAGCCTCTTTATTGACCTCTTTTCCTCCTGTCTCTTCCCACTCCAGTCCATGCTTCACTCTGCCGCTTGGATCATTTTTCTACAGAAACATTCAGGACATGTTTCCCCACTTCTCAAGAAACTCCAGTGGTTGCCCATCCAAATCAGCATCAAACAAAAACTTCTCACCATTGGTTTTAAAGCAGTCCCCTCCTACCTCACCTCACTACTCTCCTACTACAACCCAGCCCTCACACTTAACTCCTCTAACGTCAACCTTGTCACTGTATCTTGATCTCGTCTATCCCACTGCTGATCTCTCGCCCAAATCCTGCCTCTTTCCTGGAACACTCTTCCTCCTCAAATCCGACAGGCACGCTCCGCTACTTCAAAGCCTTATTGAAAGCACATCTCCTTCAAGAGGCCTTCCCTGACTAAGCCCTCCTTTCCTCTTCTCCCACTCCCTTCTACACTACCCTTGCATTTGGATTCAAACCCTTTCTTTATCCCTCCCTCAGCCTCTCAGCACTTACGTACATACCAGTAATTTGTATATTCATTTAGTAATGCTTGTCACCCCCCCCTAGACTTTAAGCTCATTGTGGGCAGGGAACATATCTACCAACTCTGTTATATTGTGCTCCTCCGAGTGCTTAGTACAGTGCTCTTCTTCACACAGTAAGCACTCAATTAATACAATTGATTGATTGATCAAGTAGGCTATAGTTCAACACTCAGCAGGTAAGCCAGTTTTTTTTTTAATTCTTCTAACCATAATGGGATCTTCCCAGGAGTGAAAATAAGATGGAACCCCTGGAAAGACCACTGGTCCAGTGGAAATGATTTCAAGGAAGATGATTTTCTTTTTTCTTTATTGGGTGCTGGCACTCCCTCCAACAAGGTTCAGGAGGGCAGACTAGCACATTTTTTCTGGGATTTGGAAGTGGGGAGGCCATGATGGCAAGGGAGCTTATCTTCCCTTCACTGTGAGTTTCCTCATAGTCGCATGTATGTGTATATGAAGGAAACTAGAACTCATTCATGTACTTTGGTCAATCAATCAATAGCATTTATTGAGTGCATACTGTGTGCATAGCAGGTACTTTTTCCCAGCACTGATTTCAGTGTTTTGTGTGGAGTAAGCCCTTAATAAATAGTACTACTACTATGATAGGTCTACTAGGAGCAGACTAGGTTTGGGCTGGGCCTTGGGCCGAGCCTAAGGGAACAGCCAGAGTCAGGCTGGCAGTGTGTTAAGCATCAAGTGGTCTACCAACAGCTAACCTTAGCCCTGGCCTGGTGACCTATGAGGCTCCCATTGTCCCCCCTCAGCTGCAGGGTGAGTTCGATCTGCCCGCTGCCCATGTCCATACAACATCTGTCCTCCCTCTCACCATTGCCATGGTGGTTTTCAGTGCTGCATTTCAGTTTTAATTATCTCTCTTTATTCTCCCTCCCCTTCACCCCCACACAAAAATTGCTCACCTACTCATTCACCATAGATGGTGGCCATGGTTTTACATACTTTTCCCAGTCACTTCCTATAGCCATCTATCTCCATTACTCCTTTAAAACAATACTTTTAAATAATAAAAAAAATTAAAATGGAAAATTCTCACACTAAAAATTTTTTTAAAATTTCACATCTGGCTATTCCTGTTTGGCACAGGAGACTGCATATTGAGCAACTGAGGACAGGAGGCAAGTGGTTTTGGGTTGGAAATTAAGGGTTAGAAACTGACAGGCCTGAAATGCTACCTTTCTTCAGGCAGATGTGCTCAAGAGGGGGATGTTAACATGAGGTTCTTATGGGTTAAACATTGAGGTAGGACTACAATTTCATGTTCCCAAAAAGCATTTCTCCTGACAACCACGGGCAAACCTGACTAATGTGCCCTTGCTGTTTAACATTGGGTTTGCCTTGAGCAGGTTTGGGTCCTTTGAATTAATGATTTTTTTTTCCTTTAAAAAAGCATAACTCTAGCCCCATGCTGTCTGATGGCCTCTTTCTGTTCTTAAATTGATCCACTTGGCTCTAAAGAGAGGTAGTAGCAGCGTGGCTCAGTGGAAAGAGCAAGGGCTTTGGAGTCAGAGGTCATTGGTTCAATCCCGGCTCTGCCAATTGTCAGCTGTGTAACTTTGGGCAAGTCACTTAACTTCTCTGGGCCTCGGTTACCTCATCTGTAAAATGGGGATTAAGAGTGTGAGCCCCCCATGGAAACCTGATCACTTTGTAACCTCCCCAGTGCTTAGAACAGTGCTTTGCACATAGTAATTGCTTAATAAATGCCATCGTTATTATTAATAAGCAATACTACTGCTTCCTTTTGTTCTAAGGGCCCATCTGCTTATTGAGAGGGCTAGCAGTGGGTTTGTCTTTGAGGGACTAAAGTTATTGGGAAAAACCCTGATCTACTGGGACTGTGACAGCAGATCTATATGTTTCTAGCATAGAGTGTCAGAAAATCGGAGATGTAGAAAGTGATTTGAGACAAATGTTGTGACCTTGCTGGACTACACTACACTGATGAGTTACCAGTGTTATACATTTCCTCACTACAGCTTGTTAAAAGTTCATTTACCCATGCTCCCATAGGGAGGGACTCTGCAGCACAGAAGAAATATAACTGTAATGCACTACTACAGAAACTCCTTATTCAATCTATTTTTAATGCACAAGTTGTTTAATTTCCATAGTAGTAGGTTCTCCATTAGAAACATTTAAAACATCCATTTCCTATGAATAATTTTTTGCATTCCGAAATGAACTGTGGTTTTGACAGCAGAAATCTCAATTTGGCAAGAAGAAAAAAAAATGAATAGACAAAAGCACTTCTAACATTCTCCTCCCCCCCCCCCCCACCTTTTAAAAACACTTATTGAATGATGAGTGTTATACTAGGTGCTTGGGAACATGCAATAGAAGTAAAAAATTATGGTATTTGTTAAGCACTTACTACGTGCCAGGCACTGTACTAAATACTGGGGTGGATACAAGCAAATCAAGTCGGTTATAGTCCCTGTCCCACGTGGGGATCCCAGTCTTAGGAGTGGTGGGTTTTGTTTGGTTCCTGCAGACAGTCTCTGATAATTTAGAAGATCTTCCAAGTCCCTGAAGCAGTGAAATCGCAGTAGGACACAGAAGCTGAGAGAAAGACAGAGAAAATATCTCTGGAAAAACCAGTATCCTTTGTCACAAGCACCACAGTTTTGTGTTCTGACTCCTCAGCAGGGGCAGAAAAAAAAATGTGGCTCTGACCTGGCTCCTCAGCAGCGTTCCCCTCAATAACACCCAGCCCTCATGGTCACTGCCTCTCTGGGGTACAGAGAGAAGGAAGAGAAATGTTCTAGGAGAGGTAGTGTTAGTGATGGGAGCAAAGAGGCCTTTTCTAGAAGGGTAGAAGGTGGGACTTCTCCAAATAAACATGGCATCACTCAAAATGATGAACTCTTTCATGGAGCTAGAGGAGAAGGCTTTTGAGGAGGACTTTAAAGGAAGGGAAAATTTTTGTCTGGTAGATTTTCGGTGGGGTGTTGGGGTTTCATGAGAGGGACCGAAAGAAGCAGTGAATGGCTCAGAGAGGAAGAGTTACTTGGAAGGAAGCACAGTTAGAAGATTAACATTAGAAGAAGAGGAATCAATATCTTATGTTTTCCTGATAGCAGGAAAATCTATAGTTGGCTAATAATAATAATTGTGGTATGTATTGACAGTTTGTATTTGCTAAACACTGTATTAAGCACTGGGGTAAATTAAAGCATCCCTGTTCCACGTGGGTCTCCGACTGTAATGGGGAGTCTAAGGGAGCTATGTTGATTTAATTGATGATAACGACATTTTTGAGGTGAGAGACCTTGATACTTCTATGAGGACCAGAAACCTATTGTTCTAATAACATTAATAGCACATGAGCTGGCCACAATACCGACACTATAACCACAAGATTAAACAACACAATGAAACTTTTTCTTAAAAGTGCATTCTTTCTCATTCTTTTCCTCTAGCTGCTATCTTTTAAAAAAAAAGAAAAACCAAACAACCAAGGATTGCACAACATTTTAATTTCCATTTTTGCAATTTAAAGGTTTCAAGGAAAAGTATTTATGAGAAAAATTATTAATACAACATGATGGGATCTGATGGGATTTTTAAATATAAATCATGAGAAAATTCCTCAAAATAAAGAAAACAATCTTTTAAGACTATATGGCATCTTAGTTGATGATGATGATTGTGGTATTTGTTAAGTTCTTACTATGTGCCAAACACTGTATTCATTCATTCAATAGTATTTAAGTTCTGGGGTACATTTAAGATAATCAGGGTGGACACAGTCCCTGCTCCACATTGGGATCACAGTCTAAATAGGAAGGAGAACAGTCCTATTACAGATCAGGAAACTGAGTCACAGAGAAATTAAAAAGCTGATCTGAGATCAGTCAGCCAGTCAATGATACTAAACATTTGAGAAAGTACAATTCAACACATTTAGTACATGTGATCCCTGCCCAGAAGGAACTTAAAGTCCTTAGGGGGAGAAAGATGCTACAATAGATTAGGGACAGGGGAAATAGAGCATAAGAACATTTAACATAAGTATTGTGGGGCTGGTGGCATCAAGATTAGAACAAGTGTCCTCTGACTTCCAGGACTGTGGTTTTTCTACTAGGCCCTGCTTCAGCTAAATGACTAGAAGACTCCGCACGATAGAAGGATGCCTGATTAATGCTGGACTGGGCACTGTGTCTGAGCTGCTCACTTTTAATGTGCTGCTTTGATTCCTGCTAGTGGATAGAGCACAGGCCTGGGAATCAGAAGGTCATGGGTTCTTATCCTGGCTCTGCCACTTGTCTGTCTGTGGCATGGCCTTGGGCAAGTTCCGCCACTTCTCTGTACCACAGTTACTATGTGCCTCATTTCATCTGGAAATGGGAATTGAGACTGTGGGACTGTACCCCACGTGAGACAGGGACTGTGGTCCAACCTGATTTACTTGTATCCACCCCAGCGCTTAATACAGTGCCTGGTACTTAGTATGCACTTAACAAATGCCATAATTAATATTAGAGAAGCAGCATGGGTTAGTGGAAAGAGTACAGGCGTGGGAGTCAGAGGTTGTGGGTTTTAATTCCAGCTCCTCCACTTAATCATTACAGTTATTATCAACTGTGTGACTTTGGGCAAGTCACTTAACTACTCTGTGCCTCAGTTACCTTATCTGTAAAATGGAGATTAAGACTGTGCACCCCACGTGGGACAACTTGATTACCTTGTATCTACCCCAGTGTTTAGAACAGTGCTTGGCACACAGTAAGCACTTAACAACTACCATCATTAGTATTATTATTATTATTCCTTTCACCTGGGACACAGAAGATCTAAAGAAGCCCTCTATGTGACTTCCACAGTCTCAAATATAGGATAAAGAAGTTTTGCTTAACTTTCAATATGAGTTGAAACATGTTTGGGCCAAGCAAGAAGCCAGAATCCTAGTTGGAACTGTTTCCAAGCCTTCTTCAATAAGAAAAACCAAGACAAATCCAGAAAAACTGTGAGAACAAATTTCAAGAACCCACCGCCTTCACTGTTCCTGTTCCATCTCACTCTCTGATATTATGTGAATTATCATGTTATTATTGGACCTCCTACAGGACATAAATCCACCCCAAAAAATATGCAGCAACAGCACCAGCAAAACTAACATACCAAACCTCAAAGAAAAATAACTCAGGAGATTTTTTGATTGTTTCCAAAAATATAACCACTAATATTGGAACCACTGCCCACTACCTACTGGGTTACAGAGAATTCGATCCTGAACTGCTGTGGCTGAGAAGTGGGCATTCCTTTGTCTTACTTCTCCCTGCTCCCACTCTGTCTACAACGCACATTCCTTCACGTTTTATATCCTACACTGATCCTGTTGTTTCAACCTTCACAACATTGTTAAAATCCATCATTTCATCTCTATCCAAACTGCTACTCTGACGATCCAAGCACTTATCATTTCCCATCTTGAGTACTATATCATATTCTTCTCTGACCATTTTATTTCTTTTAATGGTATTTGTTAAGCTCTTACTATGTGCCAGGCAGTGTACTAAGCATTGGGGTAGATATAAGCTCATCAGGTGGTACACATGGGGCTTACAGTCTAAATGTCCATTTTACCGAAGAGAAAACTGAGGCCCATAGAAGTTAAGTGACTTGTCCACAGTCAAATAGCAGATTTGGTGGAGGTGGGATTAGAATCCAGATCCTCTGACTCTCAGGCCTGTGCTCTTTCCGCAAGGCTAAGCTGCCTTTCCCTGCATCTAAACTCTCCCTTCTCCAGTCCATATTTCATTCTGCTGCTCAGGTCATGTGTCTGTTCATTGTTCTATAGTACCCTCCCAAACGCTTAGTACAGTACTCCGCATAGTACACACTCAATAAATAAGATTGACTGAGTGACTAAAATTACATTCAACCCATTCATTCATTCAGTTGTATTTATTAATTATAATGATAATAAAAATGGCATTTATTAAGCGCTTAATAGGTACAAAGCACCGTTCTAAGCACTGGGGAGGTTACAAAGTGATCAGGTTGTCCCACAGGGGGCTCACAGTCTTAATCCCCATTTTACAGATGAGGTAACTAAGGCCCAGAGAAGTTAAGTGACTTGCCCAAAGTCACACAGCTGACAATTGGGGGAGCCGGGCTTTGAACCCATGACCTCTGACTCGAAGCCCATGCTCTTTCCACTTTGCACATAGTAAGCGCTTAATAAATGCCATCATTATTATTATTATTTCCACTGAGCCACGTTGCTTCTCTAAGTAGAAGTGCTTACTGTGTACAGAGCACTGTGCTAAGTGCTTGGAAAGTATAAAAATAGAGACAACCCCTGCCCACAACAGGGACATGTCTACCCACTCCTCAAAAACCTCCAGTGGTTGCCTATCCACCTCTGAATTTAACAGAAACACCTTACCATCAGGTATAAAGCACTCTATCAGTTCAGTGCTTCCTGATTTCCTTCTACAACCCAGTCCGCCCACTTCACTCCATCTACTGCCAACCTTCTCACTGTATCTCAATCAAGTCAACTTCGCCTGCAATCTCCGCCCGGATCTCCCTCTAGTTTAGAAATCCCTCACTCTTTGTTTTTGTTTTACAGTGGTATTTTTTAAGTGCTTACCATGTGCCAGGTACCATACTAAGTGCTTGGGTTGGTACAAGCGAATCATGTTCAGAGAGGTAGTGTGGCTCAGTGGAAAGAGCACGGGCTTTGGAGTCAGATATCATGGGTTTGAATTCCGGCTCTGCCACGTGTCTGCTGTGTGACCTTGGTCAAGTCACTTAACTTCTCTGAGCCTCAGTTACCTCAACTGTAAAATGGGGATTAAGACTGTGAGCCCCCACGTGGGACAATCTGATCACGTTGAATCCTTCCCAGAGCTTAAACAGTGCTTCGCACATAGTAAGTGCTTAACAAATGCCATTATTATTATTATTATGTTCCAAATGGGGCTCATTGTCTTAATCCCCATTTTACAGATGTGGTGACTAAGGCCCAGATAAATTGAGTGATTTGCCCAAGGTCACATAGCAGACAAGTGGCAGATCTGGGATTAGAGCCCAAGTCTTTCCAACTTCCAAGTCCATGCTCTAGTCATTAAGCCCTGCTGCTTCTCTAGGCCATGCTGCTTCATATATGACAGACCATCACTATCCCCACCCTCAAAGCCTTATTAAAATCACATTTCCTTCAAGGTGTCGGGGGGTGGCTTCCCCAACTAAGCCCTCATTTCCTGTACTCCCTCTTCCTCCTGCAATGCCTATGCACTTGTATCTGTACCCCTTAAGTACCCCACCCTCAGCGCCACCACAGTTATGTACATATTCATAATTTATTTTAATGTCTGTCTTCCCCGTCCTGTGGGCAAGGAATGTGCCCACCAGCTCTATTGTACTGTTTTCTCCCCAGTGCTTAGTACAGTGTTCTGCACAAAATACGTGCTCAATAAATACCGTTGATGGATGGATTAGCTATTATGAATCCAAAATGGAGTTACACTTTAAGAGCATGTTATTTCCTTTGTAATGCATTTTTTGGTGATTTTCGAAAAAATGTTATCTTATTCATTCATTCATTCATTCAACCGTATTTATTGAGCGCTTACTGTGTGCAGAGCACTGTACTAAGCGCTTGGGAAGTACAAGTTGGCAACATATAGAGACGGTCCCTATCCAACAGTGGGTTCACAGTCTAGAAGGGGGAGACAAAGAACAAAATAAAACATATTAACAAAATAAAATAAATAGAATAAATATGTAAAAATACCACTTATGTAGTGCCCTAAAACATATATTTTATTTACATCTTGCTTCTTTCCAACTGGGGTCTTGTACTGATAGTCTTTGGAGGAATCTAAGTATCCAACACACTGCCTCTTTCAGTGTTTTGTTGAATTTGTATTAAGATTCCCGATAGCAAATTTCAAAATTGTTCAAAATTGACTCTGGGTCTCCTAAGAACCCTAAAGCTTCCAAGGGACTTGGTGAAATCTAAAAACCGAGTACCTCCTGAAGGAAAACTGCATGTCAGACTTATATTATTATGTGTTTTGTGGGTTTTGTTCTGTTTGGATTTTAGTCCAATGAAAGTAGCTTCTCACAAATATTTTTAAATTTCCATTTTGTTAATAATTTATTCCAGACGTAAAACAATCATATTCAAAATGGTCATAATGCTGGTAAATTTTACCCATCACCTACATTTTAGTAGATTTTTAATTACTGAGATTGGAAAGAGCCTGGGCTTTGGAGTCAGAGGCTAAGAGTTCAAATTCCGACTCCACCACTTAGCTGGGTGACTTTGGGCAAGTCACTTACCTTCTCTGTGCCTCAGTTACCTCAACTGTAAAATGGGGATTAAGACTGTGAAGCCTCCGTGGGATAACCTGATCACCTTGTAATCTCCCCAGTGCTTAGAACAGTGCTTTGCACATAGTAAGTGCTTAATAAATGCCATTGTTATTATTATTATTATTATTATTTTAGTATTTAATACATTTTAGAAATTAGTCAATTTAAGTATTATAACCACATCATGTTACAAACCTTTCTTTCAATTTACTTCTTCAGTTTCATTATAACTCCAATGCTATGTTAAATGAGAGAAAAGGTTTACAACTGCAAACAAGAAAGAAAATAAACTTATAGAAAAACGTCAGCCTTTTTCCAAAGATTTTCCATTTTATTATGACAAATTCATTTTTGTAACAATTTCACCTTTAATAAGTAACATAAGAATGTAAAAAACATAATCAGTTGCGTAGCTATCTCAGAAAGAGACATTAAAGGCAACCTAAATGAAGAAAAAAAGAGGCCTATCATCTTTAACTTCACATTCTAAGAAATCATCTTGGACAAATTATTGAGAAGTATCTCTAAATTCTTCTTGAGACTTGTAAGTTTTGTAAATTTTCCTCCTAGTAACCTACTGTTGATATTTATTGTTATATTGTACTCTCCCAAGAGCTTAGTCAAGTGCTTTGCACACAGTAAGTGCTCAATAAATATGGTTGAATGAATGAATAACTGAATGAATTAATTAATCTTATCCATGAATTGATTTGGACCCATAGTTCCCATTCCACAAGAAGATGGTCCTTCTCAACTTCCCCCACCCTGGGGAAAGGTCATGTAAAATTGTTATGGGCTGGAAATATTTCTGCTAATCCTGATGTACTGTTGTTTCCCAAGCACTCAGTACATTGCTCTGCACATAGTAAGTGTTCAATGAATACCATTGATTAATTGATTGATTGATTGACTGATTTGTAAAATGTCCTTTCTCATCTAAAGAAAGTAAACTATTTTATTCCACTCTCTTCAGAAAGATCTGTCCCATAATGGTTTCCTTTAATATTGGGAAAAACCCTCCTGTTTCTAGGCTAATTTATATTTTAAGTTCTAATTTGTTAATATCAATAATAATGCAATAATTGTGATATTTTTGAAGTGTTATGTGTCAAACAATCATTCAGTCAATCAATCAGTCACATTTATTGAGCACTTACTGTGTCCTACACTACAGCAGAGAAGGTAGATTCAATTATTTTCTAAAAGGAGTTTAAAAGTCTACAGGGTGAGAAAGATTAGGGAAAGGGGAAATAGTAGAGTAAAAGAATATTTACACAAGTGTTATGTAAGTATTGTTAGCGCTGGGGTGAGTATCAAAGTGCTTAAACAGTACACAGTCAAGTTCATTCATTCATTCATTCATTCATATTTATTGAGTGCTTACTATGTGCAGACCACGGTACTAAATTCTTGGAAAGTACAATACAGCAATAAAGAAAAGGCAATCCCTGCCCACAACAGGCTTACAGTCTAGAGAAGCAGAGCAGAGGGTGGACAGAAGAACTAAAGGGCTTAGTCTGAAGGTCTCTTGGAGGAGATGGGATTTTAGGAGGGTTTTGAATGTGAGAAGAGTGGTGTACTGATATATGTTCATTCAATTGTATTTCTTGAGAACTTACTGTACGCAAAGCACTATACTAAGCACTTGGGAGAGTACAATATAGCAACAAACAGACACATTCCCTGCCCACCCACAATGAATGAACAGTCCAGAATGTGTGTGTCTGTGTGTGGGGGTGGATTTCAAGTCAGAGGGAGGATGTGGGTAAGATAGGGGAGATAGAGTCACAGATGAGTAGGTTGGTAGAGAAGCAGAGTATACTGGCAGGATTGAAATAGTAGATCAGTGAAGTTTGAGTTTGGTAGGAGGTAGCACCCCTATCAGGATCATTCCTGGAGAGTTTCCAGTACTCTACCAGCCTTGACTATGGGAAGGAGAGTCAAGCAGAGGCATATCCTCTCCATTCCTAGCTTGGGCAGTGGCTAGGGAGTAGAAGGCAATCTGCTACAAGTCAAAACTAAACTGTGCTGGGCAGCAGTGGCATGGAAGAGAGTCAGGGGTGGAACTCAAGTTTACTGCATGGAAGAAGGCAATGATAAACCACTTATGTATTTTTACCAAGAAACCTCTATGGATACACTACCAGAACGATTGCAGATGGAGGTGAGGTGTTAATAATAATAATAACATTTATTAAGCACTTACTATGTGCAAAGCACTGGGAGAAATGGGGCCATGGAATTGCTATGAGTCAGAAACGACTCAACATAAAAGACAGGACAAGGAGGAAGCCAGCTGATTGGGTACCTAAAGCCATGTTGGGATAAGGGGTTCCAGTTTTACGTGGTGGTAGATGAGCAACCACTGTAAGTTTTAGAGGAGGGAAGATAGGGACTGAATGTTATATAACTCTCACTATATAACAGGGTTGGTACTCCCCCTCCTCAAAAATCTCCAGTGGTTGCCTGTCAACCTTCGAATTAAGCAAAAACTCCTCGCTCTCAGCTTCAAGGCTGTCCATCACCTCGCCCCCACCTACCTCACCCCCCTTCTCTCCTTCTACAGCCCAGCCCGCACACTCCACTTCTCCATTGCTAACCTCCTCACTGTGCCTCATTCTTGCCTGTCCCACCGTCGAACCCTGGCCCACACCCTTCCTCTGGCCCGGAATGCCCTCCGTCCACACACCCACCAAACTACTGCTCTTCCTTCCTTCAAAGCCCTCCTGAGAGTTCACCTCCTCCAGGACCAACCAAGCGCCCCCCCTCCTTTTCCTCTCTTCCTCCTTCTCCCCTCTGCATCGCCCCCCCCGCCCTACCCCCTTCCTCTCCCTACAACACTTGTGTATATTTATACATGTTCATTACTCTATTTTATTTGTACATATTTATCATATTCATTTTATTAATGATGGGTATATAGCTATAACTCTATTTATTCTGATGGTATTGACACCTGTCTACTCATTTTATTTTGTTGTCTTTCTCCCCCTTCTAGACTGTTGAGCCCATTGTTAGGTAGGGACCATCTCTATATGTTGCTGATTTGTACTTCCCAAGTGCTTAGTACAGTGCTCAGCACACAGTAAGCACTCAATAAATACGATTGAATGAATGAAATGGTAGACAATTTCCCCGCCCACAGGGAGCCTACAGTCTTTCTCATTCATCCCACACATTCAGTCTGACACAAAATCCTGTTGGTTCTGCCTTCCCACATTTCTAGTATCTGCTCTTCCTCCCTGTCCAAACTGCTACCATGCAGAGCCCATAACTCATTACTTCCTGCCATAACTACTGCATCAAACTCGACTACTAGTTAAGGTTCTTACTTTAACTACACATCTACTTCAACCTCGATCTCACCTGTCTCGCCAACTACCCCGGCTGATGTGTGTTTATTCATTTTGATTTCTATCTCCTCCCCCTCTAGACTGTGACCTCACTGTGGGCAAGGATTGTTACTGTTTATTGTTGAATTGTACTTTCCCAAGCACTTAGTACGGTGCTCTGAACAAAGTAAGCGCTTAATAAATATGATTGAATTAATGAATGAATGAATCAACCTTGTTGCTGACCTCTATAACTTTTCTCTTCCCTTTCAAGACCATACTTCACTGTGCTACCCAAATCATTTTTCTGAAAAGTCATTCAATTAATCAATGTATTTATTGAGCACTCATCTGTGTGCAGAGCATTGTACCAAGTGTTTGAGAGAATACAGTATGGTAGAGGTGGTAGATAGATTCATTCCTTGCTCCCCACAAACTTACAGTCTAGAGAAGGAAACATGGAGCAATATGGCCTAGTGGATAGAGCATGGGACTGTGAGTCATTCATTCAATCGTATTTATTGAGCACTTACTGAGTCAGAAGGACTTGGGTTCTACTCCCAGTTCTGCCACCTGTCTGCTGTGAGACCTTGGGCAAGTCACTTAGCTTCTCTGAGCCTCAGTTGCCTCATCTGTAAAATGGGGATCAAGACTTTGAGCCTCATGTGGGACAGGGATTGTGTTCAACCTGATTAGCTTGTATCTACACCCATGCTTAGAACAGTGCTTGACACAGAGTAAGTGCTTAACAAATACCATCATAATTATAATTCATTATTACATCAATATAAATAAATAATTTAGAATTCTGCATATAAGAGCTGTAGGGTCAAGGACAGAGTGAATCCCAAATGTCCAAAGGGTACAGATCCAAGTGTACAGTACAATGCTCTGCACTCCGAAAATGTGCAATACAAGTGATTGATTGAGGTGAGTTGAGGATAATGAGTTAAGGATAATAATTAGTTGAGGAAGCACTGAGGTAGATTCAATATAAACAGATCAGATACTGTTCCTGTCCTACGTGCGTACTCACATTCTAAGGGGAAGAGAAAAGACGTATCATCTCCATATTTTCAGATGAGAAAACTGGGGCACCAGGAAGTTAGAGTGTCCTGTCCAAGGGCACTTAGCAAGCAAGTACAAGAGACGGAATTAGGACTCAGGTCTTCTTGGTCTGAAGCCCATGTTCTTTCCACTAGACATAAATATATCAAGCTTTAAATCTAAAACCTAACTGTCCATTCAGCAAGGGGGAACACATATTTCAATATAAAATTTCCATTTTGATGTGACTCGGCATGGGGCACACCTAATGTCTGGTACCTTCCAAATGGTATCGACTCACTCTCTACCCTCGTTCTTCCTCCTGCTTTAACTGTAAAATGCTTTTGTCTATTTTTTCCATTAAAGTGCTCTTTTTGTGAGGGCAGTGAGCATGTGTCTCACTACTACTCTAGTCTTCCAGGCCCTTAATACAATTCCGTTACTCAGAAGCTTTGGCTTCATGAGATCAGGACTGGGGCTGCCTCGCTGATAATACTAAACTACTACCAAAGTTAACAATTCTGCATTTAGGGCAATCCAAGAAAGTCATGGAATTTGAAACTCCAGCCAACATCCATTTGATAACTGTAAATGACGTAGTAATCATGGCCAAACCAGAGTCTCTAGAATGGATAATGACTGGATTTGAGATTTAATCAATATTACAAATTAAAAAGAATAGCAATAGAAGCTGCCAAGGCTGAGGTTTTTGGAGTGTCATTTAAAGCCACAGAAGTTTAAAACTGCAAAGTCAGTTACTATGTGCTTGCATACATGGCCACATTAAGACTTTTTGGGGGGGCAGTGGATGGAAAGGACTTTAGGATACAGTAACCCCAAAATTACTCATCCTAATTTAATTGTGATTACCTGAAGAGAGAGAGACTGTTACTTATTACCACTCGTGTATTTTTTCCCAGCCCCTAGTACAATATTCTACAATATCCATTCATTCATTCATTCAATCGTATTTATTGAGCACTTACTGTGTGCATATTGCTTAGGAAGTACAAATTGGCAACGTATAGAAATGGCCCCTACCCAACAACAGAGCACTGTTCCTAGACTAGTAAGCTTACCTAATTAGAGAAAAATATATTACCACATAAAACATTATTTTTATGGCATTTTAAAAAAATGGTATTTGTAAGTGTTTACTATGTGCCAGGCACTGAACTGAACACTAGGGCAGGTATGAGCTACCTAGAGAAGGTATGAGCTGCTTCAGAGAAGCAGCGTGGCTCAGTGGAAAGAGCACGGGCTTTGGAGTCAGAGGTCATGGGTTCGAATCCCGACTCCACCACATATCTGCTGTGTGACCTTGGGAAAGTCACTTAACTTCTCTGCGCCTCAGTTACCTCATCTGTAAAATGGGGATTAAGACTGTGAGCCCCACGTGGACCAACTTGATCACCTTGTATCCCCCCAGTGCTTAGAACAGTGCTCTGCACATAGTAAGCGCTTAATAAATGCCATTATTATTATTATTATTATTATTATTATTATGAGCTATTAGGTTGAACACAGTCCATGTCCCAATGGGGCTCCCAGTCTTAAACTCCATTTACAGGTTATCTTTGCCTTGTAAAGTCCTATATAGGATCTGATCAGATTAGTCCAGGACAGGACTCTATATTGAACTTCCTCTCCAAGACGTTCCTCACATCAACTCGGCCCCACCCTAAGGGGGGGAAATCTATTGACAAAGGAACCACCTTATGTCAAGAAATTCAGTAGCTTCTGGGAAACTTGGGCAAAAGCAGTCCCTTTACTTTGGGTACTGTAGTTTTGTGCTTCTGCTTCTTTCCCTGCAACTCTCTTGCCAGGTCTGTTTAGAAAACATTTTCAAGCAGCAGTGCTTCAACTGTTACCTTGCTGTCTAGCAAGAGCCTATCATTCAGTAGGTGCTCAATAACTACAATTAACTGATGGATTGATCCTGTGGTGAGCCCACAACAAGTTGCCTTGTTAGTGACTATGATTCCGTGAACAACAACAAGGAAGAGACTTTGTTAAGCTACTGATGGGCTCTAGGTGAGACAGGTGATTGCTGGCCTGTGGGGGCTGAGCATGGGGGAGGTGGGGTTTTCTCTCCTTGTTCTACCTATTAACGGGCCTGGACCAATCAGTGACTGCACTGCCACAGCTGTGATGCTTAAGACAGATAAAAGGTGCTCATTTTAAATTGTAAAGGGACATTTGGAGGCACTCAGAGGAGCAGAAGCATGAAGAGAAGCAAGAAGGACGCATGCTGAGAGCTGCAGAAGGGAGCAGCACTTGGAAGCAGAAAGAAGAAGCTTTGGCAGAAAGGGCTCCTTTGACCACAGACTGGTATTGGATCCTTGAGTGGTGGAGTGAGTGATTGGATGTATGTGTCACTCCTTTGCACGTTAGTAAAACTAAGTAAAAAACTTTTCACAGTAACCTTGGAAATTAGAGGTGTGGTTTGACTTCTACTAGGTATCACTGAGGCTCCCCTGGTCTGGGAAGGTCCTGGTTGGTATGAACCAGGGGCTTGTGACAGATCTACCCACTAGAACATGATTCTGAATCTACTTATTACTAATCCTTCTTCCAAAATTTCCCAGGAAACCTTAACATCAGTGTTTAAGGCTTTTTAAGTAGCCCCTTAGATTTGTCATGCTAATGAAATTGTGGAGTGGTAGGGGATAAAATGGAGAGCTGAGGGTTGGTAACATTAGAGGAAGAAAATTGATTAAAAGAAGTTTCTCTTCTTCCTGCCTGGGTTTCAAGTGATGCAAATGCCACCAGGGTGAATTGATTAAATTGCAAAACATTACAAATTCTTAATAGGCATGAACAAATTAGCCCACTTATCTGATTCCAAAGTTCTTGCTTGGAGTTTAAGTTAAACTTAATTCCCTGGCTTTCATATTCAGATGACAATGATAAAGAGAGTTAGCGTAATAAAATATTTACATGTTAAATGATTAAGAAATTGAAATGTGCAGTATTTCCTTCCCTAGAATAGGAAAGATCCATGAAAAAGAAAAAAAAATGGGAATTTCTCACAGCACTGCAGGAAGCAACTGTCAATCAGCTATACTCTGGAGCTAACCAAAAGTCATAAGTCAAGATTCAAAGTTGCAAGAATAAACCCTTTATTCCTGACCCCAACATACAAATTTTGGGTTTTTCTGCAATGATTTTGGTATAAAAGTCTAAAAGCAAATTTCTTCATCATTTGAAGTACCACTTTACAAAGGTTTTAAATATGGTTGGTTTATTAAAATTTGGTTCTTGTACCATATTAAGCCATAAGCTTTTTCTCACATAGAGCACATAGACATCACTGCATATTTCTCCTCAATGAGAGGACATATTAGAACACTACATTTCTACTTTTTAATGAAATTTCATCTGGATTATTATGACTATTATCAAGCTAAATATATATATATATATATATATTTAGTTGCCATGTTATGCCAACACTCCGCTCTGTAATGCTTGATGACTAGAGGCAATATGGGTGTACATAGTCAGTGGAAGACTTACTAGAAATATCTTAAATACAGCAAAACAAGAATTGTCAGTTGATTTTTTTTTTTTTTAAAACAACATTTACAGATGGGAACTTCTTCTTATGCCCTAATCAGATAGCAAGGAAAAGAAAATCCAGAAAACCAAGGGCAGCCTGGTTTAACAAAGTGACCTTACTGATTGGAATGCAAATCAAGCTTCCTTGGATTTAATTGAGTTGCCTTCTGATCTGAGACAATATAAGAAGTGATAAAGCCCCTTTTGCTCTCAATTGGTCCTTCATTGAATCATTTGGTCTGTCAATTGTAGTTATTGAGCACTTACCATGTGCAGAAAAATAATGATGGCATTTATTAAGCACTTACTATGTGCAAAGCACTGTTCTAAGCGCTGGGGAGGTTATAAGGTGAACAGGTTGTCCCATAGGGGGCTCACAATCTTAATCCCCATTTTACAGATGAGGTAACTGAGGCACAGATAAGTTAAGTGACTTGCCCAAAGTCACACAGCTGACAATTGGCAGAGCAGGGATTTGCACCCATGACCTCTGACTCCAAAGCCCATGTTCAGAACACTGTACTGTGCTTGGGAGAGTACAATATAAGAAGCAGACTCATTCCCTGCCCACAAAAAACATAGTCTAGTGGGGGAGACATACGTTAATATAAATAAATCAATTACGGATATGTACTTAAGTGCTGTGGGACTGAGGGTAGGCAAAGAATAAAGGGAGCAAGTTAGGGTGAGGTGGAAGGGAGTGGGAGAAGAGGAAAGGATGGCTAAGTTAGGCTTAGTTGGCTCAGGACAACTTAATACAGCTTTGAAGAAGGGGAGAGTCATTGTCTGTCAGATATGAGGAGGAAGATTATTCCAGACCAGAGGTAGGATGTGGGCAAGAGGTTGGTGGCAAGATAGATGAGACTGAGGTACAGTGAGAAAGTTGGTATTAGAAGAGTGAAGTGTGTGGGTTGGGTCATCATGGGAGAGTAGTGAGGTGAGGTAGAAGGGGGCAAGGTGATTGAGGACTTTTTGTATGATGTGGAGGTGGATGGGCAACCACTGGAGTTTCTTGAAGACTGGAGAACTTGGCCTGAACGTTTCTGTAGAAAAATGACCTAGGAAGCTGTGTGAAGTATTTGACTGAGTTCCTTAACTTCCCTCCGAAACCCTGTTCTCTCCCTGACTTTTCCATCACTGTGGATGGCACTACCATCCTTCTCCTCTCACAAGCCCACAACCTTGGTGTCATCCTTGACTCTGCTCTCCTTCACCCCACACATCCAATCCAACATAAAAGCCTGCCAGTCTTACCTCCACAACATTACCAAGATTCGCCCTTTCCTCTCCATCCAAACCACTACCTTGCTGGTTCAGTCTCTCATCCGATCCCAGATGGATTACTGTCCCATCCTCCTGTCTCTCACTGCTTCAGTCTATACTTCACTCTGCTGCCCAGATTATCTTTCTACAGAAACACTCTGGACATGTCACTCCCCTCCTCAAAAATCACCAGTGGTTGCCTGTCAACCTATGAATCAAGCAAAAATTCCTCACTCTTGGCTTGAAAGCTCTCCATCACCTCGCCCCCTCCTACCTCACCTCCTTTCACTCCTTCTACAGCCCAGCCCGCACCCTCCGCTCCTCTGCCGCTAACCTCCTCACTGTGCCTCGTTCTAGCCTGTCCTGCCATCAATCCCTGTCCTGCGTCCTCCCCCTGGCCTGGAATGCCCTCCCTCCATGCATCCACCAAACTAGCACTCTTACTCCCTTCAAAGCCCCACTGAGAGCTTACCTCCTCCAGGAGGCCTTCCCAGACTGAGCCCCCTTTTTCCTCTCCTTCCCATTGCCCCCCCCTTCCTCTTCCCTATGCCCTTCCCTGCTCCACAGCACAAGTATATATTTGTACATATTTATCACTTTATTTTACTTGTACATATTTACTACTCTAATGACGTGCATATAGCTATAATTCTATTTATTCTAACGGTTTTGACACCTGTCTACTTGTTTTATTTTTTTGTCTGTCTCCCCCTTCTAGACTGCGAGCCCGTTGCTGGGTAGGGACCGTCTCTATATGTTGCCAACTTGCACTTCCCAAGTGCTTAGTACAGTGCTCTGCACACAGTAAGTGCTCAATAAATATGATTGAATGAATGAAATATGGACTGGAGTGGGGAGAAACAGGAGGCAGGGTGGTCAGCAATGAGGCTGATTAAGATGATTAAAATAAATGACTGGATTAATGTGGTAATACCACTCCCCTATTCTTCCACCCTCAGCCATTCCCTTGTTTCTGTGGCTCCTGTTGATAAACTCAGATGGTCAGACTTCAGTGAGCATATTCAGCTCCTCTTCACCCCCTTTCCCTTTACTTCCCATTCCCGATCAATCAGTTGTATTTATTGAGCACTTACTGTGTGTAGAACATGATACTAAACACTTGGAAGAATACCATATAACAGAGTTGGTAGATATGCTCCCTGCTCACTGTTGTTAGCCAGCCATTTTCAGGTCTCTTTCTGGGTCTGTCCTTTTTATAGAATCAATCAATCAATGGTTTTCATTGAGCACGTACTACGTGTAGAGCACTGTAATAAGCACTTGAGAGTGTTCAGTACAACAGAATTAGCAGACACATTCACTGCCCATAATGAGATTGCAATCTAAAAAACACTCAAGGTTGTTCTTTGGTCAGAAAACTTTGCCCCTGATGGCATAGCCCACAGCAGCTTTTCCTTATTTGTAGGTCCAGGGCTAAAACACTTGTCTCCTGAGCCCCAGAATTTCATTCTTTCCACTGAACCAATAGTGGAGGTTTCTGTGTGCATATGTATGCTTATAGCAGAGCTTTGGATTCAAAGCCTCTGCTGTTGAAAGTTTTATTTTATTTTATTTTTTAAAATCAGTGTGCATGTGTGACTGACACAGGGACTGACTTACAATTCCATCCATGTTGAGTGACTAGAGAGATCTCCTTATTTGTATTCTTTAATAGGCTGCCTTGATTCATTAAGTACCAGCTTCTCAGTGTTCGATGTTCATTTCTTTATGTTCGGTATTCCACCTAAGTAGCCTTGATGATGATGATGATAATAATAATAATGCATTTATTAAGTGCTTATGTGCAAAGCACTGTTCTAAGCACTGGGTAGGTTACAAGGTGATCAGGTTGTCCCACGGGGGGCTCACAGTCTTAATCCCCATTTTACAGATGAGGTAACTGAGGCACAGAGAAGTGAAGTGACTTGCCCGAAGTCACACAGCTGACAATTGGAGGAGCTGGGATTTGAACCCATGACCTCTGACTTCAAAGCCCATGTTCTTTCCACTGAGCCATGGGAACTGCATTAGTAGTCAGATACTATATGTGCTATTTGTCCAGACATTACACCCCTGTGGTATTTGAAAAATACAAGGACTCTATAATTTGGTCTGAATTTTGATGAGATATTAACGCCATACTTCCAGGATCCCAAAGGACAAGATAACCATCTTTAATTTTTTTTCTATTTGCTTGTCTCTTTTGTCCTTGGACAACATAATGTTTAGGTGGCAGAATGAGAAGGGTTAGGGTCTAGTGGAAAGAGCATGGGCTTCAGAATCTGAGATGTTGGTTCTAATTTCCATTCCATACCTTGCCTGCTGTGTGACCCTCAAGTGAGTCACTTAACTTTTCTGTTCTTCAGCATCTTAATCTGTAAAATCGGAATTTAATACTTCTTATCTCTCAAGCTTAGACTGTGAAACCCATGTGGACAGAGAATGTATCTGACAGGGATTTTCTTTGCTATACCCGAGCACTTAGTATAGTGGTTGGCATATAGTGAGCACTCACGCAAGGAACGCGTCTATCAACTCTGTTTCATTGTACTTTCCCAAGCACTTAGAGAGCTAAGCATACGGTAAACACTCAAACACCATCAATTGATTGGTTAACAAATACCACAATTATAGTTATTATTATTATTATTATTATTATTATTGTTCTTGGAGTTCAGTGCCATCTTTCAGCTCTTTAGTACTTTGCAGAAATGCTGGCAAGAGGCGTTGTAACCAATTCATGCCCCCTGATTTCTTTTCCAGAAAATGTCTGAATAGTTAATCATATTTGAGTGCTTAATGTATCCAGAGCACTGTACTAAGCACGTGGGAGAGTACAATGCAAGAGTTGGTACTCCTGGCCCCTTTCTACAAGGAGCTTACAGATTAGAATCTTTATTTCTACAATCTAGAAATACAAGTTTCTTATCATTGCTAGATCCCTATCCAATGCTGCTTGACCAAAGAAGATGTCCTCTCACCTCCTACCCTTGGTGGGAGATCTATACCATAGGAAGCTTATTTCCTGGTGTCATCAATCTTTATTTTTTTTTTCCTTTCCATTTTATCCCAGACACTGTCTAGCCCTCTGCCACCACAGACCACATGATGGTAGCCTCTAGACTTTTTTTTTTTTAAGAACAATGGGGAGACGGTGGTTGTAGAAACTGTTGCCTGGAATGAAGTTGCTCTCCATAGAAGTAATTAAAATACTTGTTGCAATACTTGGTTTGCTTAATTTGTAATACATTGTTCTTAACTTTACTCTCATTGTTCTCATGCATCCTTTTTCTGTCATAGGTTGTGGGAGAGGGCTTGTGTTCTGTCTAATGGCCTTATTCTTAACCCACTACTTCAGCACAATATAAGCACCATTACTATTTGCAATGTTCCTCCTAGTTTGACCTTCTGTTTCCCGAGCCCAAGATCATTTCTGGAGTCCTTTATGTATTGGATAACTCATCCTTTAATTCCATTCTTAGCTATCCTGGAAAATTTATGCCCTTTTGTTTCGGCATTTCATTCTCATGACAGTGTTCCTAAACTCTGATGTTTAGTTCTTCTTATTTTCCATGCTTTTGGCATTTGTATATAAACATTGCTAGTGCTCATGGGTTTCCTTTCTTTTTTTATGGTATTTGTTAAGCACATAAGTACCAGGCACTGTACTAACTTGCCTCTGAGGGGAAAAAAAAAATATTTTCATGGAAAGGACACTGCCAAGTAAAGACAGCTATTTAAAAAACATACATAGTTATTCAAAATATATTTTGAATTAAGTTCATTGAGCTAATTAAAATACCTATGCCTCTTGCACATTATACAGTAGGAAATGGTTGACAATTTGCTCTCCTGGCCTTCTTCTAAAATGCAGACAAGAATACCCTTCAGCATCATTCTATTTTTACTTGCAAACCTAGTGTAATAGTCATAAATATGACCAAACATACATATAAATAGACAAACCACTATATTATACACATAAACCTGTATGTTTTCCTTGAAAAAGCATTCAGTATAATTCACCCTACATAGTAGGCGACAATAAATTAGCTGAGCACTTCACATAAAGCAATGCTTTATATATGTATAGGCCAGTGTGTTTTAAATAGAATCCAGCATGCAAGCTTGTGATTTACACAAACTAGTACTCTATCTGACATGTGAAAAGAAATACCGTATCTACCAACATGCTTCATACATTAACCAATAAAGCTGACATATAACCCTTTTTTATTTGTCAAAGTATATCTTTCATAAACAATGCTTAAGTTATTAACTGCTAGGAGCTGGTAAACATATTCTACTCATCATAACTAGCATAACCAGTGTTGACATCCTCAGAAAATGCCTAGGATTTATGACAACATATATGATAAACTGTATTGTTCATGTAGTTAAATCAGTGCATTTATTGCAGTTTGACTAAGTCCTTGCTATAGAATTTTGGTCCATTTTGAAAAGATGTTTGAAGCTATTTCCTTTTCACTTTCTGAAACACATATGTAGAAGCATTAATAAAAATAATGGAATCTATCTGATGTACATAATTCATAAGAACTGACTTAAGCCTATTTTGTTTTTTGTAAAAAAAAAAAAAAGGAAGTTTAATGTATTTTAGAGGGATAATGCAAAATGGTCTTTATTTTGTTATAAAGGAAGGAATTTTTATAGAATTTTGGTTTAAATTATATTCTCAAATTAACTTAGGTACTGGGCTAGGTCTACAGAGAAAAGTGAGCCTTGCTATTCACCCTGAATTCAGTAAAGATGGAAATACCCCTCCTTGCAGATAACTTGGCCAAATATGAAAATTAACTTCCTGATCCTTGATATGCTTTTACAGAACTGAGGTTGGAGGCTTGGCACCATATCTAGGAGTTGAGAACTAATGACTTCAGCTATGTTCAGCTAATTGTAAATTTGAGGTATATTAATGATTAATCAAAACTTTGCCAGGAACTCTTTCTTGCCTTTAGCAAAACACAAAAACTAAAGGTAAATATTTTGATCAAACCTTTCCTCAGGTGAATTGCTTTCTTGAGACAAAAATTCACCTTCCATGCTGGTATGCAGTCGTTCAAAACATTTGTTTCAAATAGACAAGGATTTGATTGAAGTGGGTAATTTTCAAGAGTTTTTAGGAGAGGCAGAGATGAATCAATATTGTTGATCAAGACATTTCCATTTTAACTCTATGAACATATGTTCATTTTTCTTTAAAGTTTCCTACATTGACCTGCAAATGTTGTAGTTCATGAATACATTCAGGCAAAGAACTTGTTCTAAACTATTTTTTCTTTTTTAGCAGACCTTAATGAGGTCAAACATTGATTAAAAAATGTCTTCCTTAAAAATTGAAAGTTGAATTACACCCACCTAACTTTCTCTTATGAAGTCTGACTTTCCTCAGGAATCTCCTTGGTTTCTATTTTATTTTCATTACTTCAATAACAATCCAGCATAATGAAATTCTGTTTCTTGTGAAACTTAACCCTTGCCCCCAAAATGACCCAAATTGAAGGAAAACTTTCCCTGAAAGGCCATATTAAAGAGAAAACTCTCTCACATTACAGTTTAGCTATCATGGTAAATTACTCATTAACTCCAAGCCATTGCAGATGGGTTATGTTTTCATGAAGCTTTTTCTGCTAACTAATGAACTTCAGTACTCTTTGGAGTATCTGCCATTCACTGTGTTTGGGTAAATAGGTTGCTGTGCCATGAACTTACTTTGGTATGCCACCTTATCAAAAAGCAAAGGTCAAATCAACTGATTAAAATGCCAACTAGCAGAGTTCATATAAATGTGGTTACAAGGTGGCCCTAGTAGTCTCCATGTGCACCTTGTTAGGTTTAATTGTATTGAAGTGAACTGTGATTCACCGTTAATCTGAAACAGCTGAATAGATGGAAGAAAAGTCAGGAAAGTCTTTTTTCAGTGATGCTGTGAATTTAAGGCCCGTGCACCAGGGAGGAAGACCTACTGATAGAATGCACAGAGCAGAAAGTGGTATGTGTGGGCTTCAAGGTCTTGAGGTTCAGAGATGAACTGTGCAATTTAGGCCCCAGCAAACACCCTTTAGGGAGTTAGGCAAATTAGTCCCCTGAGGAGCAGGAGATGCCACCTTGTCTTTTCCAGGAAGGGGGAGAGGTAGGAGAGATAAAGAAGAGGCATGGTTTCCTGTAGTCTTTTCTAAATGAAACATTATTTTTGAAAATTTTTCTCCATGTTTCCCTTGTTTACAGGGAGTTTTCCCCAGGGTGGAGATGTCCAAGAAGGAAATCTAGAAAATAACCTTTAAGTTTATGATCAAAGCTGTATCCCTTCCTTTTTGCCCAAATTCACCCTGCTAAGGCTCCTGAAGAGCTGACCAGGAACGAAAGGATAGTTTGGCTCGGAAAATTCAGTTTCCGTTTTAGCAGTAGTTGTTGCTGGAAAGTGTTCTACTGCTATGTTGTGTGTGGGAAGAGGGGGCTGGGGAGGTTCTTCTATCATGTTTTGTTTTTTTTTTCCTAATATGGGAATCTGGAAAAAGGGAAAAGGAAACTCATCCCTTTGTTTTGGTTGGGGTTTTGAGGTTGCAGGCAAGGAGTTTCCATATCTGGGCAGACTCATTGGGCTGCCATCTGTCAGATTTTCTCATCGAGCCAATGAGCCATTCTTTCTCAATTGTGGTGATTCAATGTCTCATCTACTTCTTTAGTCACATGTAATTCAAATCTTTGCTGTTTTTATATGTACTATCTCAGTCAAGTTGTTCATAACTTAACCCTAGTATTTTATATTGATGTCATTTAACTCTGCATTTGTGTGTGTGTGCCAACACTTTTGAAGGCATAGTTTCCTGTAGTCCCTTCTAAATGAAATATTATTGGAGGAATTTCTCTCTACGTTCCCAATAAGGCTAGTTTCTCTGCAGTCCATAGAGTGAAAGGAAAATCATGTCCTCAAATTTTGTCAGCTAAAATTTCAGAGACTGTATTGTTTCCTTTTAACAGGGAAAGCACAAAAAAATTTTTTTTAATCTTCTAGATTTCCCTTCTCATTTGAGGCCAATGGTTTCACTCCATTGTCTATGACCTTAATGTCATTCTTTTTTACCACTACTTCTAGGCTTATGTTTCATACCTTTTCTTTGTTAGGCTAATGAGTACATCACAGTCAAACATGACTCCATGCCCATTCCCTCAAGGGTAAGAACCACAGTAATTGCCTATCCACCTCTGCATCAAACACAAAAACTTACCATAGGCTTTAAAGTACTCAGTCACCTTACCCCCCCACCTTACCTGCTACTCTCCTATTATAACTCAGCCGCACAATTAATTCCTCTGTTAACCTTCTCACTACACCTCAGTCTTGCCTATCTCCCCACCAAACGCTTGCCCATGTCCTGCCTCTGTCCTGGAATATACTCCCTTTTCATATCTGACAATTACTCTCACCACCTACATAATCTTAATTAAAGGCACATATCCAAGAGGCCCTCCTTTCCTCTTCTCTTTTTCTGTATCGCCCAGACTTGCTCCCTTTATTTATCCCCCCACTAGCCCCACTTATGTAATTTTGTTTGGATTTTATATGTAATTTTATTTATATTATTGTCTGTCCACCCACCCCCAGACAGTAAACTTGTTGTGGGCAGGGAGTGTAGGGAGTGTGTCTGTTTTACATTGTACTCTGCCAAGCACTTAGTACAGTGTTTTGCACCCATTAAGCAACCAATAAATACAACTGACTTACACTGCTGGCTCAATCCTCTTTGGCCAAGTCTCTCCTAAGGTCCTGGCTCTCTTCTCTGAAGCTCCCATCTCAATCTTTCTGCTCCTTCTTGGTTGCATATTCTTTGTTCACCGGCCTGGTGCATCAGATTGTTGGTTTTGTTTTTTTTCTAATATAGATGGTGGTTGCTATCACCATCAACTGTACTAGGTGCCTAAAGTGTGCATGTTCCTAAATTAGCCACTAAGGAATATATAAGAAAGACATGGTCCCTTCCCTCATCTATTTTCCAATCTAATGAAATCCCTCAGAAGGGAACTCGGTAGCAGCTGATGGTTTCCTAGGATTCCCACTTCAGCTCAGGTGAATCGATTTAGGACCCATGCTGCCAAAGAGGGCTGGGAGTGTAGGGAGGGCTTAGAAGCAGTTTGGCCTAGTGGATAGAGAACAGGCCTGAAAGTCAGAGGACCTGGGTTCTAATTCCAGCTCTGCCGCTCGACTACTCTATGACCTTCATTCTACTATTTAGCACTTTAACTAGTGCTGTGGGTGGAGCCATTGTGATATGTGTAGTGCTATTGGTTTTATGGGCATCCAAATGTTTGCAAAACCTTTCTTTAGTGTTGCCCAATTTTTAGATTTTTGATTTCTACATGTTTAAATTTTGGCCACATTTTCCTAGAGTAAAAAGTTTGTCACATGATGTTACTTGTTAAATCAGAGCTCTTAATACTGGTCTGCAAGGATGAAAAGGTGGTAGCCTAGAATTTTTTGAAAGTTCATGCTTAATAGTCCCACTTTGCTAATCTATACTCACCCGTGTTGCCTCAGTATTGCAGGGTCCTGTGTGCAATCATTGCATGATTTAGACATTCTTGGTCTAATGGCTTGATTCATGAGGTACTGTGAGCCTCCTCACTTTGGATGTCTTAAGTTACAACTTTAATATTGCCTTTTGTGTGTGCTTTCCTTTATTTTATTAAAGAAAAAAATACAAGAAAAATATGTCATTGAGATTGATTGTAATGGCCAGCTGTTATGATCTCAATGGAAGTATAAGAGCCCCTGCCTAAGGTGCATTGAAGAGTGCCAAGCCTCATAGCAACTCAGCTCATCCTAAAAAGCACCACGGCCTGGAGTGAAAGCTGCAATTTAAAAATCTCCCAGAGACCCATTATTTGCAAATCATTGACACAACAAACTGTAACAGCCCTGGTCCTCCTTGTCAATGCACGCTTAGGGAGCTTTTCATCTGCAGAACCTTGCATGCTCAATAACTTTCTGTACTAAAAATCCTTATGAAATTTTGGAATAAAATGAGCATGTGCAACAATTCCCTTCAAAATAAGTGGGGGGGAGGGGAGTAAAAAAAAAAAGAAAAACAAGCTTCAAAAGAAGGAGATGTGTTTATGTAGGAGGGGATCTCTGTCAGCATAAAAATTGATGTTACAAATACTTTTGACCTTAGTAAAGTCTTTATTAAATTGTCCATGTTAAAAAGAAAAAAAAAACCTGAGCCATGTATGTGTTCTCCCCTTCAACTGTGCTTCTTCCATTGGTCTTAAAAATAAAATAATAATTTTCCCCCTAAACTTTGAGAGTGGAAAATATCACTCTTGAGCATTGACCTCACAGCCAATTTTTTCCACAGAGGGGATTTTTTCAGCTAAGATGTAAACTTCAAAAATAAAGGATTTATGGAATAAATGCAGACACCAGTTCACGTGGCTCAGTGGAAAGAGTGCAGGCTTTGGAGTCAGAGGTTATGGGTTCAAATCCCAGCTCTGCCAGCTGCGTGGCTTTGGGCAAGTCCTTAACTTCTCTGGGCCTCAGTTCCCTCATCTGGAAAATGGGGATTAAATCTGTGAGCCCCCTGTGGGACAGCCTGATCACCTTGTAACCTCCCCAGCACTTAGAACAGTGCTTTGCACATAGTAAGCGCTTACTAAATGCCATTATTATTATGGACTGGACCCAACATCTTATATTATTCCTTCATAAAAGGGGTGTGGAAAAGAAGCCATAATGGATATTTGACAAAACTTAACACATAGTACTGGCTAATTAGGAAAGACTAATTTAGAGGAAGGGCAGCATCATTATTGGAGCTGGTGTTCTTTCTAAGTGGCTCAAAAAGTGAGTGAACTCTTAGTAGGGAGCCCTGGGACAGCTGTTCTAGTCAGTCAGCCAATTGTATTTATTGGGTACTTACTGTGTGCAGAACACTGTACTAAGCACTTGGGAGAGTACACTATAACAGTAGAGACATTATTTCCCCACAGTGAGCTTACAGTCTAGAGGGGAAGACAAACATTAATATAAGTAAACTATAGATATGTACAAAATATGTCAAAGATTAATGTTAGGAAGACTTGCCATGAAGAGCCTGGAAAAAGTCATAAAATGTACTGGTGTAACAATTGCCACAAAAATACAAACTGTCAATTCTATGGTGTTTCCCGTGACAATGTATGGATTTGAAAGCTGGACAGTGTGGAGGGGAGGTGGGGTGGGGGGGAACAGCATAGACAAAGCATTGATTCATTTGAACTGTGGTGTTGGAGAAGACTTTTGTGAATACCATGGACTGCCTGAAAAACAAACAAATGGATTTTAGAAGAAATTAAGCCGAAGTGGTCTTTGGAAAGCCAGATAACTCAGATTAGCATATTTTGGACACATAATCAGGAGGACTAAATTCTCTGGAGAAGAAGGCACTAATGCTAGGAAAAGTCCAGGGAAAATGAGAAAGAGGCTAGATGGATGGAGATCATAACAATGATGGTGGAAGAATCATTAGAAAGGTTGTGGATTATGGCAGAGGGCAGGATGTCCTGGAGAAAGTATATCCATGGAATTGCTATGAATCAGAAAAGACTCAGTGGAGCTTAATAATAATAACAATCATAAAAAACATTAAAAAGTGCTGTGGGATAAATAAAGGGAGCAAGTCAGTGATGCAGAAGGGAGTGGGAGAAGACAAAAGTGAGGCTTAGTCAGGTAAGGTCTCTTGGAGGAAATGTGTCTTCAATAAGGCTTTCAAGGGTGGGAAGAGTAAATCTGTTGAATATGAAGAGGAAGAATATTCCAGGCTAGAAGCATGGGCGAGAGGTCAGCAGCGAAATAGATGAATTGGAGGTAGAGTGAAAATATTGTCATTAGAGGAGAGACATATATGAGTGGGGTTGTAATAGGAGAGTAATGAGAAGAGGTAAGAGGAGACAAGGTGCTTTTAAAGCCAATGGTGAGAAGTCTCTGTTTTATGTAGACGTGGGTGGGCAATCACTGGAGTTCCTTGAGGAGTGAAGAAAAATTGATTGAACATTAGCCTTCTCCCTGTAGAAGAAATGCCACAGTTTGGGAGGGGAAGGTAATACTGAAGCTTGAGAAAGTGAAGGAGCAAGGAAAATGGCTGCTATTGAGGAGGCCAGACCAACTTCAGCATTAGAGAAGAAGAGTGAGGAAGAATGCACGTTGTAGATTGCAAGGTGTTGGTTAATGAATTAAGGTAAAACTATACATTTTTCTCTATCAGTCTTTCATTAAGCCATTGACTCTTATATTAGGGCTGTGTGGTAACAGAAACTGTGGCCAGAGTGATTGTTGCCTTCTCATTTGGCTAAGAGTACCCAGGTATGGGTAGCATAATAAATATGGTTGTGATGTGTTTGAGAAATGTGTATTCAGTGAAATACCATGCTGGGGGAGGGGTGAGGGTCTGGGGAAGAAGACAAAGGTAGTTTATTGTAATCCTCTTCAGACTTCCAGGAACCCTGATCTTGTTGTTTTAACCAGAGAGGGAATAGGAGCTATCAAGGAGCTATTACAAAGTTTGAGAGGGAAGAGCAATTGCCTTTGGGGATGGGAAGAAAGCCTCAAAGTAGAAATGATGGGGAGGCATCTTTGTACTCAATGGAAAGGGAAATCAATACAGAAGTTAGAACCAATGAGAGAGAATGTGGAAGGGACAAGCAAATGATTTTTCTTTCCTTGTAAAGTAATTCTACGTATCATATTATTACTGTAGTGCATTCAGTTTTGGGAAAAACAATTTTTCCTTGTCTGGACTAGAAGTAGCTGGACAGTGTTACATGGTATATGCTGTTCTCCTTTTTAGACTGTCTCATCTATATTAATAATTGCATTATTTTAGCGCTGTTCAACTTGTCTGGGAATTCACTTTTATCTGACTGAAACATTGACCCCATTTGAAAAATCAGGTCAGTACATGATTTTTGAATATTATTTCACTCTATATTTGCAGGAATGATTTACGAAGGGTACAGGAAGAAGAGTTAAAGGTTAGAAGCTTAAGAAAATTTTCCAGTTAGAGAATCTGGGTATTTTCAATTTCACATCCCAGAAAATGCTTATGCATTTGGGAATTGTATTTTATTATTGCATTTGGAGCAAACAGTAAGAAGCTAGATTACATTTCAAAATATCTATATATATATGGAGATGTACAAATATATAATATGCACATAATACACACAAATCCTTATGCTTCTGATCACATTTCATCATTAGTGAATGTAGTGCTCATAAGTGATGCCAAATTTAAAAGCCCAAAGTGGCTTCTGTTCACAAAGTGATTCAAACAGTAATTCTGCCTTTATCCCTGATTTAGCTATGGTGCCTCTCATACTAAGGTTGTGTTGGATGGCCAGAAGGGTAGTTCAAACTTGATAACTAATAGACCCTGATCTCAGAAACAACAATAAACATACCAAACTCATTTTAGGTGGCTTAAGTCAAATTGTAGTGACACAGGTGAAAGGAACATATCCCTTTAGGCTCTAATCTCCTTGTGGGCAAAGAACATGTCTACCAACTCTGGACTATACTTTCCCAAGCAGTTGTAGAGTGCTCTTGAAGTAAGTGCTCAATAAATACTGTTTATTGATTGATATTTTTGTGCCTTTTATTCCAAGACCACAGCTATTGTTCCTGGCTTCTCCATCTCACATAGTTGATTTGTTTGCATTCCCATTTATAACGATGACCTTTTTCCTATGTCCACGATGCCTCACTTCAAAAGGAACTGAGTTGGCAACCATCAAGTAATCACAGTCAATAGTCTCCTCTTTATTGTACTCCCTCAAGAGCTTAGTACAGTGCTCTGCATACAGTAAACCCTCAATAAATGTAATGAACAGACTATTGTCCTGAACAATCAGATTTTCCAGTCTACAAAGCACAAGAAAACTAGATAACTGCCAATTTTTTATTCATATTGTATTAACCAAATCTTAGGAAAGGATTACTGCATCAGCTTCCTCTCCGATCTCCCATCCTCCTGTCTCTTCCTGCTTCAATCTATACTTCACTCTGCTGCCTGGATTATCTTTGTACAGAAATGCTCTGGACATGCCTCTCCCCTCCTCAAAAATCTCCAGTGGTTGCCTGTCAACCTACGAATCAAGCAAACACTCCTCACTCTAGGCTTCAAGGCTCTCCATCAACTCGCCCCCTCCTAACTCACCTCCCTTCTCTCCTACAGCCCAGCCTGTACCTTCCGCTCCTCTGCCACTAACCTTCTCACTGTGCCTCATTCTCACCTGTCCCACCGTTGACCCCTGGCCCATGTCCTTCCCCTGGCCTGGGATGCTCTCCCTCCACACATTCGCCAAGTTAGCTCTCTTCTTCCCTTTAAAGCCCTATTGAGAGCTCACCTCCTCCAGGAGGCCTTCCCAGACTGAGCCTCCTCCTTACTCTCCACCTCCCCATCCCCCCCCCACCTCCTTCCCTCCCCACAGTACTTGTATATATCTGCACAGATTCATTACTCTATTTTACTTGTACATATTTACTATTCTATTTATTTTGTTAATGATGTGCCTATAGCTATAATTCTATTTGTTCTGACTATTTTGACACCTGTCTACATGTTTTGTTGTCTGTCTCCCCCTTCTAAACTGGGAGCCCGTTGTTGGGTAGGGACCATCTCTATATGTTGCCACCTTATACTTCCCAAGCTTAGTACAGTGCTCTGCACACAGTAAGCGCTCAAATACAATCGAATGAATGACAATGGGAAACTGAGGGAGGTCAGTAAGTCAATTGCATTTACTGAGCACTTTCTGCATGCAGAGCACTGTAAAGTGCTTGGGAGAGTAGAATATGACAATATAATGGACACATTCCCGGCCTGCAGTGTGTTTACAGTCTGGCAGGGGAAGGCAGACATTGAATAAATTACAGATATGTACATAAGTACCGTGGGGCTGGGACAGGGGATGAATAAAGGAGCAAGTCAAGGTAATGCAGAAGGGAGTTTGGGGAAAAAAAGGAAAATAGGACTTAGTTGGGGAAGGCCTCTTGGAGAAAATGTGCCTTGAGTGAGGCTTTGAGTTGGGGGAGACTAATTGTCTGTCAGATATTAGGAGGGAGGGTGTTCCAGGCCAGAGGTGGGATGTGGGCAAGAGGTCAGCAGCAAGATAGACAAAAGTGAAATACAGTGAGAAGATTGGCATTAGAGGAGTGAAGTGTGTGGGCTGGTTTTTAGTAGGAAAAAAGCGAGCTGAGGTAGGAGAGAACAAGGTGATTGTGTGTCTCCTATCAGAAATTTCAGATGATCCTTGATACCAAGAGCCCAGACAGAAGAAATGATTATTGTGAGAGTGTTTTGTGTGGCTCCCTGGCCTTCAACTTAGAGCACTCTCATCTTGGGCGGTCATAATCCCTCTGGGCACAGAGTGTAGCAAACCAATTGGCAGGAAAGTCCACTGAGCATCACAAAGTGCATATGTGGGTTTCAACCATGCTAGCCAGTTACAGGCAGACATGAGACTAAAACCCAGGTCTCCAGATTCCCCAAAAATGCTCTTTCCTCAGGCAACTGAGTCCATTAGTTCTATTTAAAAAAATCACTTTGAAATTGATTGCCATTTTCAGCATCAATTATCAGAGTATTTGTTCCAATTTTAACTCCATTATGCTAATATTAGGTTTGTGCATGGTCAGTATGTTTTAAAATTATGAAGCAACTCTAGCAAATATGCAGATTTGGATTCCACCTACACTACATCTGACTTTCAAATTTATTCATATATGTTTGTGTATGTGTATAACTATTGGAAACCTATCCAAAAAGTATCTAGTTGTTTCAAATCCAAGCCCTCTTGATCTTTTATGAAGAGAGCATTATTAGCAACCAGATTTAAGCTCACTCCCAGGGCAGGTTCATTGAAAACTGCTGCCTTGAAAGAAAGAAAAAGCACTGCCCTGGGAGTCAGAGGACCTGCATCCTAATCCTGGCTCTGCCACTTGTCTGCTGTGTGACCCTGAGCAAGTCACATCACTGCTCTGTGGCTGTTACTTCATCTGCCAAATGGGGATTAAGACTGCAAGTCCTATGTGGGTCAGAGACTGTCTTACCTGATTATCTTGGATCTACTCCAGGTTCTAGTACAGTGCCTGACACAAGAGTAAACACTTAACAAATACCATTAAAAATAAAAAATCAACTCCCTAAACCATAGTGGAGAGGATGCACCTGATTCTAGTAGTTTGGAGGGTTGACCTGGATTCAGCTTCATCTGGGTTTTTTTTTTTTCATTACCAGGGTTAAGTGTCTTGGGTGTGTGCCTCCAGATCACTGATGTGGAAAATAAAATGCATAATTCAGAGAAAAGCTTTACCTTGCTGTCTAGGAATATGACTATGTGATTTATGGGAAGAGAACTCAGGAATAACTTTGTATATATATATATATATAAATGTATATATATATATATATGTATATAAATGTTGGGTAGGGACCATATAAAACAAAACATATCTCTCTCTAACTTTGAGTGTGTGTATACAGTTCTTGGTCCCCTTCTGTTCTCTCTCTACACTCACTGCCTTGGTGAACTCATTCGCTCCCACGGCTTCAACTATCATCTCTACGTTTGACACCCAAATCTACATATCTGCCCCTGCTCTCCCTCCTTCCCTTCAGGCTCGTGTCTCCTTCTGCTTTCAGGACATCTCCATCTGGATGCCTGCCCGCCATCTAAAACTCAGTATGTCCAAGACTGAACTCCTTATCTTCCCTCCCAAACCCTGCCCTCTCCCTGACTTTGCCATCACTGTAGACAGCACTACTATCCTTCCCATCTCACAAGCCCGCAACCTTAGTGTTATACTTTATTCTGCTCTCTCATTCACCACTCACATCTCATCCGTCACCAAAACCTGCCAGTCTCACCTCCGCAACATCGCCAACATCCGCCCTTTCCTCTCCATCCAAACCACTACCTTGTCGGTTCAATCTCTCATCTTATCCTGACTGGATTACTGCATCAGCCTCTTCTCTGATCTCCCATCCTCCTGTTTCTCCCCACCTAAGTCTATACTTAACGCTGCTGCCCAGATTATCTTTGTGCAGAAACACTCTGGGCATGTTACTCCCCTCCTCAAAAATCTCCAGTGGCTGCCTATCAACCTACGCATCAAGCAAAAACTCCTCACTCTCGGCTTCAAGGCTGTCCATCACCTTGCCCCCTCCTACCTCACCTCCCTTCTCTCCTTCTACAGCCCAGTCCACACCCTCCACTCCTAGCCACTAACCACCTCACTATACCTCTTTCTTGTCTGTTCTGCCATCGATCCCTGGCCTGGAATGCTCTCCATCCACACATCCACCAAGCTAGCTCTCTTCCTCCTTTCAAAGCCCTATTGAGAGCTCACCTCCTCCATGAGGCCTTCCCAGACTGAGCCCCCTTTTTTCTTCTCCTCCTCCCCATCCCCTGCTCTACCTCATTCCCCTCCCCACAGCACCTGTATATATGTTTGTACAGATTTATTACTCTATTTTACTTGTACATATTTACTGTTTTATTTTGTTAATGATATGCATTTAGCTTTAATTCTATTTATTCTGATGACTTGACACCTGTTCACATGATTAGTTTTATTGTCTGTCACCCCCTTCTAGACTGTGATCTAGTTGTTGGGTAGGGACCGTCTCTATATGTCGCCAACTTGTACTTCCCAAGCGCTTAGTACAGTGCTCTGCACACAGAAAGCACTCAATAAATATGACTGAATGAATGAAAGTGCAATAAGATCAGACATACACCGTCAAAGATAAGGAAATAGAAGTCTGGCAATTATTCAGTGAATGTGGACAGTTTAACCACCAATCCAGATCATTCTAGCTAAACATGGAGATTTTCTCCAAATCCAAGATGAAAATGGGAGAACTTGTCATTCTGCATATCTCCCTCATTCTTTAAAAACTTTCAGTGGTTGTCTATTGCTCTCTGTCCATCAGAAGCTCCTGACCATTGACTTTAAACCACTCAATCAACTCTCTCCTGCCTACTCGTTTTTTTTCCACTAAACCCCCATGTCTGTCCCCTTACCTTTTGAGTTAGCCTACTTCCTGCACCTTGTTCAGATCTCCCTTGCCTCTTACCCTTTGTGCATGTCCTTCCCCTCTCTGGAACTCCCTCCCCCTTTATAGCAACCAAATCACAGCACTTAGGATGGTGCTGTGCACACAGTAAGTATTCAGTAAATGCCATTGATTATCACAGCTCTCCCCATCTTCAAAATCCTTCTGTAGTTGCATCTCCATCTAGGGCCTTCCATGATTTACCATCTCCCCAATCCCCTCAGTTACCACTTCGGCCCTTTTTCTTGTCCACTTTTCCTTCGTCCTCTTGTCTGTAAATAATTTTAACCTCTATGTCCCTTAATAGATTTTGAGCTTCTTGAAGGCAGGAATTGCTCTCCCAAACACTTAACACAGTGATATACCTCTAATAAGTGCTCAGTAAATGGTATCGTTAGATTGTCAGAGTAATTTATGGTTTTGCCTAGCTGTCTTCGGTAAAGTAAGCACTTCATCAACTCACCCCCACGTATCTTACCTTAGTGAATTCTTACTACAATCCAATACATTCCCTTTGTTCCTCTAACCAACAGGCTCACTGTACCTCAATCTCGACTATATTACCACTGATCATTCACCCAATTCGTGCCTCTGGCCTGGATCTTCCCTCCCTTTTCCTATATGAGACCATCACTATACATATCTTCAAAACTTTAAAATCACATCACTTCATAGAGGTCTTCACATTTCCCCTACTCCCTGTCTCCTTTGTGTTCCCTATGTACCCCATTCCTTACCCTTTAATCACTTGATATTCACCCCACCCTCAGCTCCACAACACTTAGTACGTATCTAATTTAATTTCTTGTCTGTCTCCCCATTTAGACTGTAAACTCCTCATGGTCATGGAACAAGTCTACCAGCTCTGTTCTGCACTTTCTCAGTGGCATAGTACACTGCTCAGAACACAGTAAGCACTCAATAAATATCAGTGATTAATTCTGAATAAGCACTGTTTTTTACCCCATGAAGACTGCCTATCTGGGTTCATATTTATGTTAGGGTAAGGATTTGTTTATGAATGAACATGTGATGATAGAGTCACTCCTTGGCAAGGAAATGTGGCCCAAGACTCACTCACCAACTTTCTCAATCAATGCTAGACCAATGCAACAGTGAATGTAACCAGCTGTTCAATTATTTTTTAGTCACAACAAAGGTGGCAGAGAGGGAATGGGCCTTAAACTTTAACTTTTGATAAAAATCACTTTCACTAGATAATTCATATTTAAAAGTTTGACTTTTGCCAAAAATTACTTTGACAAGATAATTCACATCCAAGTAGTTATCTTTAACCTCAAATATCAAGATTGAGGCAAGAGAAGATTCCATTTCAATATATCTGGATAACGACCTCCATTCTCCTTAAGATTTCCTTGAAATGTTTCAAGGGGAACATTTTTTAAAAGGAAATGCAATTTTATTCTCAGAAAATCTCTATAAAGCCAAGTCTGCCCAGATTGGCAAAGCAGATACTTGAGCTAACACCCTTTTCCCCCACAAAAGGAAATCATCAAACAACTGTGATTGCTTTACTGCTTTGGAAAGCATGCCTTTAACTTGTTAAATTCCAGTACAAAATGTGCAGTTCTAGGACAAAAATGGTTATTTCTAATGAAAAACACTTCAAAAACACATTGTCCCATGCATCCTCCATCATTATAGAAATCACTTTGCCACTAAACCCGTGGAAAATAAAGATCACCACATAATTTCAAGGTATTATAATAATATTTTATGTACCAGATTATTATTGCACTTATCATTATTAATTTTATTCCCCCAAAAAACTGACATAGAAAGTTTTTTTAAATCCAAAAAAGATCACAATATACCCCAATAGATCGAAGACTGCCCCCCCCCCCCAGTATGAGGTTCCTATCTGTTTTGGTGGACAGTGGAAAATGAATAGGTTCTCAACACCCTCTGAAGTAACATGGGAGGAAGATGGATCCGGTATTACTTAAAATAAGTATAATAATTGAGGCATTTGTTAAGTACTTACTGAGTGCCAAACATTTTAGTAAGTGCTGGGGTTAGAGACAAAAGAATGAGGTCAGACACACTGCCTGGCCAACGCAAGACTCATAAAATAATTGGGAGGGAGAACAAACATTAAATCCCCATTTTCCAATTCAACTATGAAAATCACTGACTCTGCTTAGAACAAAACAATAGCACTGAAAGTGAGGGGTGGGGCAAAGCAGCATGTTTTTATTGGATAGAGCATAAGCCTGGGAGTCTGAAAGTCATGGGTTCTAATTCTGCTCCCCCACTTGCCTGCTGTGTGACCTTGGACAAGACTCTTCACTTCTCTGGGCCTCAGTTACCTCATCATTAAAATGGGGATTGAGACTGTGAACCTCAGATGGGACAAGGACTGTAGCCAACCCAATTAGCTTGTATCCACCCCAGCACTTAGTACAGTGCCTGGCACATAGTAAACACTTAACAAATACCACAATTATTATTAACCATCTGTTTGGAAATCATACTTAAAGATAAATTCCCTTTAGGGACAAGTTATGAAGTCACAGGGTAATTATTGGCCCATGGCAGCAGCCCCATAAAAGTGCATTCATCTGAGTCAGACATGCAGGAAGAGTAAAGTGAGACAAATTTGGAATTCTACTCTGAGCTCCATGTAGGATGAGGACATTGTCTGACCTGATTGTCTTGTATCTACTCAAGTGTTTAGTACACAGTAGCTTGGCATATAGTAGATGCTCAACTAATCCCAACATTTTTATATTAATAGTAGTACTACTTATTGAGCAATTATTGTTTGCAGAGCTCTTGAGAGAGTACAGTAGAGTTAGAGACATCCCTGTCCTCAAGGAACTTACAACCTAGCAAGGCAAACAGACACTAAATTAATTATGGATAGGAGGAAGAAGGAAATAGAGATGGAACTTTTTACTCATGGAAGTTGATCAATATCACTGATTGAAAATATATTATTGAGTGCTTACTATGTGCAAAGTCCTGTACTAAGTGCTTGGGAGAGAACTCTGCCCTCTGAGTTTACAATCCACTGGGGGTATGATTATAATATGACAATGTACTATTATAAAATACAATATTTTTGTTTTAAAGCATCCCCTTTGGGGTATTTTTGATTATTTTCCAAATACATATTCATTAATTCTAGTGTGGTATTTGTAGGTGAAGAAAAATTACTTGCCTTATTTTCCAGATAGAGAAACCAAGTTTAAGTACCTTTGCTTGGGTTAACTCAGGTTTTCATTCTGCTAGTCTCCTCTTTGGTTTCAAAGACATGCTATTTTCCACGAGCTAATGATAAGCCACACTTTCATCCTTTCATCCTCAAAAACAGAAACATTTTAAGGGTGCTTTTTCAGGACATTTCTTTCCCTGTTGAAATTCTCCAGACTTCTTGACATCTCAATTAGTGGTGGTGCAATAAGACTGGAGTTGATACGGGGCACATGATGGAAACACTAAGAAAAAGAAGGCATTAAAGCACCTGGGCTGGAAAATAATATTAGTCTGGTTCTTAAAAATTAAAATAATTGATGGAGTGGGATTTGGTGCATAGCTATACCAGCAGCTGAAAATTGGGTTGTCTAGTAAAAATCAGGATGATTGGCTGGCCACTCTAGTTCTCAGACAATTTTGTTGAAAAAGGGCACTGATGTATTAGGAACTATTTATTTAAGGGCAATAGTTTCCACTATTGAAAAGTGATAATTTCTTTATCAGAAGTAACTACTCTTCCCCCAAATTATGTTTTTATTTAACACAGAAATGGCTTATGTTATGTCAATCCTTTAGCATCTACTAAGTCATCTATATTTATAAATGATCATTAGCAAAAGGTGTACTAGTGACCCCTCAGTAAAGACAAAATTAATCAATCAGTCATAGTTATTGTCCCCTTACTGCCTGCACAGCCATGTACTAAAGTGCTTGGGAGAGAACAGTATAACAGAGTTGGTAGACATGTTCCCTGCCCACAGTGAATTTACAGTCTAGACGGGAAGAAAGACATTAAAACAAATTGTGGATATGTACATACGTGCTGTAGAACTGAGGGTGGGATGAATAAAGGGTACAGATTCAAGAGTAAAGTTGACTCAGAAGGAAGAGGGAGTAAAGGAAATGAGGGCTTAGGAAGGTTCTGGGTCATCTATTTTCCATCTACACCCTTTCTCTTGTAGAAATCATTTAGTCCCTTGGCTTCAACTACCACCTCTAGGCAGACAATTTACCAAATCTACATCTCCAGCCCTTCTTTCTTCTGACTCGCATTTCCTCCTGCCCTCAAGACATGCCCACATATATCAACACCTCAAACTTAACAGTCCAAACCAGAATTTCTTATCTTCCCACCCAAACCCTTTCCTCTCCTTGATTTTTTTTCCCCATCACTCTAGACAGCACCACCATCCTTGCTGTTTCTCAAGCCTGTAACCTTAGTGTTATCTTTGACTCATCTCTCTCATTCAACTCATGTGTTAAATCTATCATTAAATCCTGTCAACTCAACCTTCACAACATCACTAAAGTCCTCCATTTCCTCTCCATTCAAACTGCTACCATGTTAATCCAAGCACTTATCTTATCCCACTTATCGGAACGGCGAGTACTGTTCTGATGGGATGGGCGATGGCCTCCGTTGCCCTCAGCCATGGTAATTAGGAAGCCCAAATGAGAGCTCACCTCCTCCAGGAGGCCTTCCCAAATTGAGTCCCCTTTTTCCTCTCCTCCTCACCATCCCCCCTGCCCTACCTCCTTCCCCACAGCACCTGTATATATGTTTCTACAGATTTATTACTCTATTTATTTTACTTGTACATATTTACTATTCTATTTATTTTGTTAATGATGTGCATCTAGCTTTACTTCTATTTATTCTGATGACTTGACACCTGTCCACATGTTTTGTTGTCTGTCTCCCCCTTCTAGACTGTGAGCCCATTGCTGGGTAGGGACCGTCTCTATATGTTGTCAACTTGTACTTCCCAAGTGCTTAGTACAGTGCTCTGCACACAGTAAGTGCTCAACAAATACAATTGAATGAATCCCACCTTGATTAGTGTAACAGCCTTCTTGCTGACCTTCCTGTCTCCTCTCTCTCCCCACACCAGTCCATACTTCAGTCTGCTGCCCAGATCATTTTTTTTTTTCTAAAAAGCATTCAGGACGTTTCCACACTCCTAAAGAACCTTCAGTGGTTACCTATCCACCATATCAAACAGATTCTCCCTACCATTGACTTTAGAGCAATCAATACCGTTAGCTCCTCCTATCTCACCTCTTTTCTCTCCTATTACAACTCAGCCTGCACACTTCGCTCCTCTAATGCCAACCTATTCCCTACACCTTGATCTCATCTATTTTGCTGCCTATCTCTTTTCCACATTCTGCCTCTGGTCTGAAATGTCTTCTCTCTTTGTATCCAACAGATAATTACTCCCTACACCTTCAAAGCCTTATTGAAGACACATTTCATCCAAGGCCTTCCCTGACTACCTTCTCATTTCCTCTTTTCCAACTCCCTTCTCTGTCAGTCTGATTTGCTCTATTTTACTCACCCCTCCCTCAGCCTTATAGCACTTGAATATATATCTGTGATTAATTTATATTAATGTCTGTCTCCCCTTCCAGACTGTGAGCTCTTTGTGGCAGAGAATGTGTTTACTAACTCCATTATACTGTGTGATCCCAAGCACTTAGTACAGTACTCTGCGCACAGTAAGAACTCAATAAATTAATAAATCTCACCTGTCTCTCTACTGACCCCTAACCCATGTCCTGCCTCTGATCTGGAATGCCCTCCCTCCTCTAATCCAACAGACGATCATTCTTCAAAACCTTATTGGAGGCACATCTCCTCCAAGAGGTCTTCCCAGTCTAAGCCCCACTTGTCCTTATGTTCCACTCCATTCCACGTTGCCCTGACATGCTCCCTTCCCAGCCCAAAACACTTATGTACATATCTGTAATTTTATTTGTATTCATCAATCGTATTGAGCGCTTACTGTGTGCAGAGCACTGTACTAATTGATGCCTGTTTCCCCCACTCTAGACTGGGAGCTCTTTGTGGGCAGGGAATGTCACTGTTTATTGTTGTATTGTACTTTCCCAAGCACTTAGTACAGTGTTCTGCACATAGGAATCACTTAATAAATGCAATTGAATGAGTAAATATATATTTGATTAGAAGGCCTCGGAGGAGATCTGATTTTAATAAGGATTTGGAGATGAAAAATGATGGTCTATTGGATATGATGGGGGAGAGAGAGTTCCAGGCCAGAGGCAGGACATGGCCAAGAGGTCAGCAGCGAGATAGACAAGATCGAGGTAAAATGAATAGGATACATTAGAGGCGCCAAGTAAAAGTTCTGGATTGTAGTAGAAAATCAGCAAGATGATATAAGAGGGAGCAAGGTGATTGAATGCTAATGGTAAGGAGTTTCTGTTTGTAGAGGGGGGTGGGCAACTACTAGAGGTCCTTGAGGAGTGGGAAAACATGGACTGAATTTATTTTTAAGAAAAAAATTATCTGGGCAGCTGAGTGAAGTATGGACTGAAGTGGGAAGAGACAGGGAGCTCAGCAAGGAGGCTGATGCAGTAGTCAAGGTGAAATAGGGTGTCTTGTATTAGCAATGTAGTAGGTTGGTTGGAGAGGAAAGAGTGGATTTTAGCAATGTTGTTAAAGTAGAACTGACCAGATACTTCTTGCCTGAAAATAGACTAATTTAAAGGTAAATCAAAATAGGAGTTATGAGTAGATTTGGCAAGAGTATTCATTTCCCATAGTGAATAGTTTAAGGAATGCTACTGTCACTCATGAGATAGTATTCCAAGTAACTGTTGGAGACAATGACACCATGAATTTTCATATGCTTTGGCTCCAAGAAGTTGAAATTGCTTTACGGACATTTCACAACACTCAGAGCCTTTTCTAAAGTGCATTTTGGGGAAGAAAATGCCAGTAAATTTAATACTTCCTAAATTGACTTAATGGATTTTCCCCAAATCAGTAACAGTTTGGCAGATGATCCAGCTTCTATGACATACAAAAATGATGACTACAAAAGGCATACGTAGAGAATTAGCATGGCTAGTGGATAGAGCATGGGACTGAGAGTCAGGAGGACCTGAGTTCTAAAGTCAGCTCTGTCACTTCTCTGCTGTGTGACCTTTGGCAATTTACTTCATTTCTGTGGGAATCAGTTCCCTCCTCTGTAAAATGGGGGTAGCGACTTTTGAACCCCATATGGGACTGGGGCTGTCCAACCTGATTATCTTATATCTACCCCAGCATTTACAGCAGTGCTTGACACACAGTAAGTGCAAAGCAAATAACATCATTATTATCATAATTACAAAAGGAAGCTGATTTTGTCCATCTTTGCCAATTTAGATTTTTGTCTGAAACCTTCTTCCCAGCTTCATCTAACACAAGGAATCATATATGGACCCTATTAGAATCTGTTCAAATTAGGCTTTCAGAGCAAGGATTGATGCTAATTGGAGATAGGGACAGCGTGAGTTTCTCTGTGATAGCAAAAAATCGACTTCATGAAGATAGGAAGATGGACACCCTTTGTTTCTGTCAGTCACTGGAATTTACTGAGTGCTTACTGTGAATAGAGCACTGTGCTGAGCATTTGGAGGAGTACAAAACAATGTGGTAGATATATTTTTTGTACATATTTGCTGTTCTATTTATTTCATTTTGTTAATGTTTTGTTGTCTGTCTCCCCCCTCTAGACCGTGAGCCTGCTGTTGGGTAGGGACCGTCTCTATATGTTCCCAACTTGCACTTCCCAAGCACTTAGTACAGTGCTCTGCACACAGTAAGTGCTCAGTAAATATGAATGAATGAATATTTTTGGCTTCCTAGGGCCTTACAGCCTAGAGGAGGTCAGACAGTAATAAATACATTGAGGATATGTACATAACTGTTTTGTGGCTGTCGAAGGTGAATATCCAATGCTTAAAGGGTACAAATCCAAGTGCATAAGTGATGCAGAAGGAATAGGGGAAAAGAGGGCTTTATTGGGGAAGGCCATTTAGGGGTTATGTGATTTTTATTTTATTTTTTTAAATAAAACTTTGAAAGTGCAGAGAGTGGTGGCCCCATTCTCGTGGCAGCGGTAACTGAAATGGAACCCTACAGCTGACAGTATGAAAAGTGGCAACTGCAGATAGGTCTCCTTCTATTCTCCAACTACACTCATTCCCTTGGAGAGTTCATTGCTGCCATGGTTTCAACTACCATCTTTATGCAGATGATACCCAAATCTAGATCTCCTCCCCTGATCTCTCTCCCGGCTCCCATCTCCTGCCTTAAAGACATTTAGACATCTCTACGTGGATGTCCTCCCATCACCTCAAACTTACCATGTCCAAAACAGAGCTCCTTATCTTCCCACCCAAACCCTGTCCTCTCCCTGACTTTCCCATCACTGTAGACAGTACCACCATCCTTCCTGTTTCACAAGCCCATAACCTTGGCGTTCTCCATGACTGCTCTCATTCAACTTCACAGTCTTAATCCCCATTTTACAGATGAGTTAACTGAGGCACAGAGAAGCAGCATGGCTTAGTGGAAAGAGCATGGACTTGGGAGTCAGAGGTCATGGGTTCTAATCTCGACTCCACCACTTGACTGCTGTGTGACCTTGGGCAAGCCACTTAGCTTCTCTGTGCCTCAATTAATTCATCTGTAAAATGGGGATTAAGACTGTGAGCCCCACCTTGGACAACCTGATTATCTTATACCTACCCCAGGAATTAGAACTGTGCTTGACACATAGTAAGTGTTCAACAAATGCCATCATTATTATGCAACCCACATATTCAATCCGTCACCATATCCTGTCAGTCTCACCTTCACAACATTACTAAAACCCACCCTTTCCTCTCCATCCAAACCGCTATGACGTTAAGACAATCACTTATCCTATCCTGCTCAGAACTACTCCATCAGTCTCCTTGCTGACTTCCCAACTTCTGTCTCTCCCCACTCCAGTCCATAATTCATGCCATTGCCCAGATCATCTTTCTACTTCAAAGCCTTATTGAAGGCACACTTCCCCAAAGAGGCCTTCCCAGACTAAACACCACTTTTCCTCATCTCCCACTCCCTTCTGCATTACCCTAAATTGCTCCCTTTTCTCTTCCCCACTCCCCATCACAGCACTTATGTGTATATATATGTAATTTTTAAAATTTGTATTGTCTGTCCTCTCCTAAAGACTTTGAACTCATTGAGGGCAGGGATTGTTACTGTTTATTGTTGTATTCTTTCCAAAGCTCTTAGTACAGTGCTCTGCGCACAGTAAACACTTAAATGGTTGAATGAATGGTTCGTTTATATCTATAATTCTATTTTGATGCCACTGATGCCTACTTGTCTTGTTTTGTTGCCTCCCCCTTCTAGACTGAGCCCATTGCTGGGTAGGCATTGTCTCTATCTGTTGCTGAACTGTACTTTCCAAGCGCTTCGTACAGTGTTCTGCACAGACTAAGTGCTCAATAAATACAAATGAATGAATGAATAATTCTGTGGTCAATATCTACTTTATGCCACTTGGATATTAAGTGAAATTGACAAGCTGCCACAACCTCCAGCTTCCATGGCAGTCTGAAAATCTCTTCCTATTGAAGTGAGCCCACTGTTGGGTAGGGACTGTGTCTATATGTTGCCAATTTGTACTTCCCAAGCGCTTAGTACAGTGCTCTGCACATAGTAAGCGCTCAATAAATACGATTGATGATTGCTATATCTGAGGAATGAGTCTACAGGATAGGGCCAGAGAGGTGGCTGGAAGATCAGTGTATCCTCCCCTGATCATGGTCCAATAGCGATCCCTCTCCCAGGAGAGGAGGAGGGTACAGAGAAGCAGCGTGGCTCAGTGGAAAGACCCCGGGCTTTGGAGTCAGAGGTCATGGGTTCAAATCCCCGCTCTGCCAATTGTCAGCTGTGTGACTTTGGGCATGTCACTTAACTTCTCTGGGCCTCAGTTACCTCATCTGTAAAATGGGGATTAAGACTGTGAGCCCCACTGTGGGACTGATAACCGTGTAACCTCCAAGGTGCTTAGAACAGTGCTTTGCACATAGTATGCACTTAATAAATGCCATCATTATTATTATTAATAATAAATGTCATCATTATTATTATTAATAATAATAAATGCCATCATCATTATTATTATTGGGACCACAGCAGCAGTGACACAAGCAATTTTTAAAGGAAATAAAATAAAATCTATGGTGAGAAGATGAGTAGGAAACTATACAGCCTTTTTTTATTTTATTTTATTTTTTTTACCTTTCCTTCTTGCTACGTGTTTTCACCGCTACTATGGAACTTTCGTCAACCATCTTGGCCAAAAGCATAGTGGATAGGATCACAAAATAAACAAAACAAAAACCTTTCTTAGTTAGTGTGGGATAATGTCTGGTCGTCTTAGTCTCCCCACAACCTACTCTACCCACCTACCCACCCACCCTACCACCTCCTCTCTGCTTTATCAGTCTTCCTATCCAAGCCTATCTCATTCTTCAGTACATCCTCCCTCCTTTCTCTAATACTCTAGAATTGTCTGCTTTCTCCTTCAACAATCATTTTCTGAGACTAGTATCCACAATGAAAGCTCTTTAGTATTGTACAAAAAAATTTCTACTTCCTACTAATGGTAATAATTCCCTACTCCGAGAGATCCCATTTTTACTGCCTCAGTCCTCATCTTTGGCTTTCTTTTATCCTGTACACTGAAACAGAGAGACAAGAAGGTAAGTCCCTAGCTAAAGAAGCAGGATTGAGTACAGATACGGGAACCAAAGACAGGGTGTACAGTAAATGCCAATATGACGACTGGAATTCTAGAAAGGAGGGTGGTGCAGGGAGGAAGATGCAGGGGCCTCTAATTCCCATTAATTGCAAAAGGTAATCCCTACATCTGTATATTTTACCCAAAATTATAACCAATAGGGTGGGGGAAAGGGGATAAGTTGGGTGGGGGGCAGGGAAAGCACCTGACCCTCCTAATATCAGTCTTCAGTGGAGTCAGGGTTAAAAAATAGTCTAAATGTCTTGCACTGGCTCCTAGATTTGTAGCTGATAGATGTGGTGACTGAATTGTTTCCATTTTCTAAGCCTTTATTGTAAGGGGTTCTATAAGCTTCACTTTTAAACATTATTTTTATTTTTTTTTAAATTGAAATTATTTTTAATATGTAGCATCTGATTTGGTGAAATGTATTTTGTTGAGAGTGTTTTTATTTAAATCAGTCACATATCTGTCCTATTAGCTTTTTCACATTTCACTTTACTGTTCATGATCAAAAGGTTAGTGCCAGAAATAAAACCACAGCCCTGCATGCCCATTACTGTGTGTTTGAATTAGGGAAAGTGAGCTAATGCCAATTTTAAAGACACCTTGTGACTTCTGTCTCAAGGATGTGAAAGATGAGAATTTAATACAGATTATGTCTTAAAATAGCCTCTTCAAGTGCACATTTATATTAATCCTGCACCCAGAAAATCTTGAATGAGCGTATTTTACCTGGCTGCGGTACGTATTTAAGTTGTATTTTTCTCTTTGAGCCTCTTGAATCCATTGAAATGTTTTAAATCTACATTTGCACATAAGCTTATTCCCATCTCTGTTTGCTCATGAGCGTTTGCATGCATTTGGAATTCAGGGTCTGTACAGAAATTTAAGAGTACTGTGGAAAAATATACGCCATGTATGTGCAATTGCAGCTATGTCTTGCCATTGTCTGAAGAAACTAGAAATCTCAGAAGGGCATAACCTCATACATGAGAAAATAAATATATGCTAAGCATTATCTTTTTCTTAATAGTTCCAATTATCTCATTAATATTTGTTTTGATGTTACACTCAGATAATATACTTTGTAACATCTGTTTGTTGAACAGGGTTTTCACTGAATCACAATTGGCTTCTAATAGCTGCAACAAAGAAAATTATGAGAAGATTGTTTCTAAAGCACAAATGTTTCCCGTTGTTGTTTTCCAGCAGCGAATATGCTTTGGAAACGAGAAATAAACATTAAGGAGAGACGCTCACTGTAGTCTCCCCAGCTGTCTGTCTCGCATATTCTGTGAATGGGAGCCTTATTTTGTTACTGGAGAGCTGAACAACTGCTTACGTGATCGATAAAGGACATTATCTTAAATCATAGCATGAATTCCCAATATCATACATAAAATCAATAAAACACACAAAGAACGGGACTGAAATTTTCCACTAAAACATAGCCTGCTGCTTTGGAAAATAATATTTAGTAGGTTGGATTTTTTTTTGTTTTACTAATTATGAGCTCAGTGGCAGTTTATTCTGCAGTAAATCTGCTGGTGTGAGATTAAACCTGTTATTGAACGGAGTTTTGAATCTACTGCAAGGCACTCATCACTGCTGGAGAGTGAACATTGCTGTTATCTCATTTAAAAGTTGGCCAGCAAAGCAGCCCATTTGTTTAAAATGCAATTAAGCTGGTGTCTTGAAGAGAAATTAGCAAGGAGTACTTCATTCTAGAGGCATAAGAGGTCTGTTCGTAGACACATTAATCCTGCGATTTGGGACATCATTGCAATTTGGGGCTGTGTGCCGAAAGGATGTACAGTACACACAAGCACAAAAGAGGAAAGCTACTTAATCAGAAAGGTCAGCTATGTTTCTGATCATTCAAGATCATGTCCGCTCTTTCATAATAGAAGCCTTTTCCACAAAGTCGCATATTACTCGCATTAATTGAAGGAATAAAAAAAAATATTGGGTGAATATTTTTCTGCTGAACTAAATGAAAAAAGTCAGCCATTTTTTTTTTTTTTTTTACATGAATCTATATTCTCTGCAATCTGATTCGGGAACAAAACACATGGTAATTTTGAAGCTGGGAGATTCAGAAAAATTGTTCTGCCTATAGTCTATTATAATGTACTCTGCATGCTACAATTAGGTTGAAACGTTCTTACCAAATATGATCTGTTCAGGATAAAATTTGCCATAGGTGAATAAAACACAGTGAAGTCCTTTCATTTTAAAATTAATAGATTTGGTGATTGTTTTTTGAGTACTGTATTTGCTTACCAGAAAATGTGCATATTTAGGATATCACCAAAATAACAAGTCACGTGAAAGAGAATATGAAATTGTCTTCACCCTGTTTCATGCCCCATTCTCTTCAGATGAACTCTATGGCTCGAAACGCTGGAACTCCGTGTCCACATTCAAATTGGCTTGAAGGATCGAGATGATTTCCTTGTCTTTTTGTGTTTGAATTATTCCTTGAATGGTGCCTGAATAATTGCACTTCAGGATACATGGATATTTTCGCCTGAATTACCCAGATGGTTATTTGTATTTGACTGTGGAGGTCTGCTTCGGATGAATATATTTTGGGGATTGTAAGTTTAGAGACTTAGCTCTCCAGGGGCCGATTGTTTAGGCTTGATTGGCACCCTAAAGGAAACATCATAATTTGAGATGCGTTTCAAACCCAATAGGGGGGTCTGTGTTCCGGGAACGAAGGTGGCATCATCACTTTCTCAGTACATACTGTATGAACATGTATGAACACTTTAGGATTTTCACTGTGTGTCTCTCAAGTTGCCCACAAATGTGACATACACCAAATGAAACCTTTGGGTCCTTAACTGGTCATTCATTCATTCAGAAATCCACTAATCCTTATATGTATCTTGGTGGTTGTATATATCTATTTGCAAGTTCTTTTGTCCTTACTAAGCAATAACTATGTATTTACAACCTTTCAGCTCAGCCACTCAAATCAGCCTTATAAGAATTTACACAATGATAATGGCACCAAAGTGTGCTAGGAATATTTTTTTGATTCATCACAAAACTGAAGATTTCCGACATGAACTTATGATCACTGTTCTGATTAATAGTGATTCTGATGAATACTAATTCTGATTAATAATTATGATTAGACCCTTGTGTTTTCCACCCATGTCTAATCTCAGCAATCCACCACCAGCCTTTGTCAGCAAATGAAAGCAGAAAGCAGCAGCAGTCACTTACCATATTCACTCATGTAATTGCTTTCACAGCATAATTGCTCCTACCCTATTTTTGAGGTGGAAATAAAATATTTTTGTTTTACCCCACTTAATTGTGAGCAGCATGCCAGGAAAAGAGGAGGAGCAGAAAGGCAAGACATGGTGTTGTGGATAGATTAGGGGCCTGGGGGTCAGAGGGTCATGGGTTCTAATCCATTCAATTGTATTTATTGAGCGCTTACTGTGTGCAGATCACTGTACTAAGTGCTAGGAAAGTACAGTTCGACAACAGATAGAGACAATCCCTACCCAGGCTTTGCCACTTGTCTGCTATGTGATCTTGGGCAAGTCATTTCACTTCTCTGGGCCTCCGGTACCTCAAATGTAAAATGGGGATTAAGACTGTGAGCTCCACATGGGACAGGGACTGTGTTCAACACAATTTGCTTGCATTCACCCCAGTGCTTAATACAGGAGCTGGGTATGAAGTAAGTGCTTAACAGATTCCAGCTTTTAATTGTTATTATTAAGAACTGGGACAAAACAGCAGGGATGGGGGCAAAGTTAGAGAAGCAGCACAGCATAGTGGAAAGACCATGGACCTGGGAATCAGAGGACCTCGGTTCTAACCTGAGTTCTACCACTTGTCTACTCTGTGACATCAGGCAAATCACTTAACTTCTCTGTGCCTCAGTTACCTCATCTGTAAAATGGGTATTTAAGACTTGTGGGACAGGGACTGTGTCTAACCCAAACATCTTGTAACTACCCCACCCATTAGTACAATACCTGGAACATAGGAATTACTTAACACATACCATAAAATCAGTTAATTTAGTCAGTGCCTATTGTATCCAGCACTTGGGGGAGTGCGCTAGAAGTAAGAGATGCCTTCTCAAGTGCTCTCTTACGTTTCTCTTCTTTCTCCCTCCTTTCTTTTTTCCCCCTCTTCTTTGTATCCTGCTCCCTTATGCTAGATTTAAATCCCTGAGTAGTAGATCTCCCCTGTTTTAGGGGGTTGCAAAAATTATTCAGAAGATTTTGGGCAATTATGCCTGTAATTATGGTAGTTGAGGAAAACCTTTGAATGATGAGAGAGTAAGCTCATCAAATCTCAGCCCTGTTCCTATCTTGTCTTTCCTCCTTTGGCCTTAGAAGATCTGTGAGTGAAAACTGAAACCACTCATACGTTCCTAGACTGTAGGCATGAATTATTGAATTATTGTATCAGTGACTCTTTACACACCCCCTGGAACTTTCTGCAACTCTTCGAAGCACTCAATCACCTTATCCCCTCCTACCTCATCTTACCTTCCTATTACAACTCAGCCCACTCACTTCACTCCTTTAATGCTGCTAACCTTCTCACTGTACCTTGATCTCATCTATCACACCACCGACTTCTTGCCAGTGTCCTGCCTCTGGCCTGGAATGCCCTCCCTCCTCAAATCTGACAGACTACTACTCTCCCATGCTTCAAAGCCTTATTGAAGACATATTTCCTCCAAGAGGCCTTCCCTGACTAAGCCCTCCTTTCCCATTCTCCCACTCTGAGTCTCTCTGATTTTCTCCCTTTATTCATCCCCCCTTCGGATCCCAAGAACTTATGTACATGTCAGTATTTATTTATATTAATGTCCATCTCCCCCTCTAGAGAGTAAGCTCGTTATGGGCAGGGAATGTGTCTATTATGTACTGTACTCTCCTAAGTGCTGATTGCAGGGCTCTGCACATAGTAAGTGCTCAATAAATATGATTGACTGCAACAATAAATATGAAGGTATTTTGGAAGCTGTCCAAGCCAGGCCTTCTTCTGAGATCCCCTTTCCTCCCTTTGTTCTGGTTTAAACTTAGTCATTCTGTAGGGTGTCCAATCCACTGAACTCTCAGGAGCTTGGACTGAGTCAAGCTTCTTGGTCTTCCAGAAGGGAATCCAGCCGAACCCTCACAAAAGTGATCCTCTCCAATAAGACAGTAGCATCTCCTCTGCTCCTACTAGATTCTGATTCCTTAAAGACAAGAATCATACCCTTCCAAGTGCTCAGTACAGTGTTCTGCATAGAGTAAATCCTACTGAGTGATTGCTTCCCTAAAACAACACATAACCATCACTTTCCGGGTTTTCCCGGAAAGAGCCTGGGCTTCGGAATCAGAGGTCAGGGGTTCAAATCCCAGCTCCACCAATTGTCAGCTGTGTGACTTTGGGCAAGTCACTTAACTTCTCTGGGCCTCAGTTCCCTCATCTGTAAAATGGGGATTAAGACTGTGAACCTCATGTGGGACAACCTGATCACCTTGTATCCCCCCAGTGCTTAGAACTGTGCTTTGCACATAGTAAGCGCTTAACAAATACCACTATTATTATTATTATTATCATTATTATTATTATTATTATTATTATTATTATTATTCCCAAGGTTGGAGAAGCTAGCTGAAACACTCCTGAAGCATTTGAGAAGCAGATGGGCTAAGTGGATTGAGCACTGGCCTGGGAGTTAGAAGGACTGGGTTGTAATCCTGGCTCTGCCACCTGTCTGCTGTGTGACCTTGGACAAGTCACCTAATTTCTCTGGGCCTCAATCACCTCATCTGTAAAATGGGGATGAAGACTGAACCCCATTAGGAACATGGAAGGTGTCCAACCTTATAACTTTATATCTGCCCCAGTGCCTGGTGCATAGCAACTGTTTAACACATACCATAAAAAAAATCATGTTATCTCCTCCCTGCTGCCCCAGGCAATCTATGTTCTTGGGAGAACCTAGTCAACTCACAATTTGAGAGCCCCTGCATTTCCAAGGGAAGCAAGGGCCTTCATGCTTTCAATATTCAGAATGGCTCCTCCTGATTTTTCCCCAGATAACTGGACTACATGGCAATCTGCTGAAATCAACATAGTAAGAGAATATCAATCCATCAATCGTATTTATTGAGCACTTACTGTGTGCAGAGCACTGTACTAAGCGCTTGGGAAGTACAAGTTGGCAACATATAGAGACGGTCCCTGCCCAACAGTGGGCTCACAGTCTAGCAGGGGGAGACAGAGAACAAAACAAAACATACTAGCAAAATAAAATAGAATAGATATGTACAAGTAAAATAAATAGAGTAATAAATATGTACAAACATATATACAGGTGCTGTGGGAAAGGGAAGGAGGTAGGGCAGGGGGGATGGAGAGGGGGATGGAGAATATGCTGTAGATGACGACTCCACTAAAATTTAGAATGACCTCCCTATGTGACTATGCCACCAACACTCTGAACCATGCCTCTCCATTCATCAGGTGCACCTCTGCATATGGACTAAGCATGACTAAAATCAAGGGACACAGATAAAGGGAGAGAAATAAGCCAGAATGCTGCTAATGGAAAGAAAACAGGAGTTTTTTCAGCTCTTTCTGCAAATTAAGAGCTCTTCTCCTGAGGAAAATTTAGTTATTGCAGAGATCTGGACTTGTGGTCAGGGAATGTGTCTACAAACTCTATTATATTGTTATATTGTACTCTCCGAAGCACTTAGTACAGGGAATGCAGTAAGCCTCCAATAAATAGGTTTGATTGGGTCCAACCAAGAAGCAACTGGGGAAGATGTTGAAGTTACGTAAAGATCCCATAGTGTTAAAAGATGATTGCTTGGAATTTTGTGTGAAGGAGCAGTAGTCAGCAATTAACTAAGGGGTTTTTCTCATTGCAAGGGGCTCAAAAATTTAATCGTGTATACTGAGTACTTACTGTGTTCAGAGCACTGTACTTGGCATTTGGAAGGTTCCAATATATAAGAATTTGTGGCCACGTTCCCTCCAGACTATCTCAGAACATCTTCCAATATCTTTCCAGTGTCCTTTATTGGCCCTCTCTCCAACTTTTTTTCTCATTTATGATTTTTATTAAGGATTTTTATGTGTTTTTCAGACCTTTCAATTATGAATAAGGCAATTGTCATATGTCTACCAGTGACTTCAGGCCCCCTTCTGTGTCATCATTTACAGAGACCAAAAACAGAGGCACAGGAGGTTAAGTGGATTGCCCAGATTCAATTAGTCAATCAGGGGCAAGCATGGGTTTGAAGACAAAGATTCTGACTCCTCTCCTCGATTTAGTTCACTGAGCGGAGGCTTCTTCAGTTGGAGTAGTGTGGCCTAGTAGAAAGACCATGGGGCAGGGGGGTCAGAGGACCTGGATTTTAAGCCCAGCTTTGCCATGTGCCTGCTGAATAACCTTGGGTAAGCCACTTAACTTCTCTGTCCCTCAATTCTTCTTCTTTATCCTACTTAGTTATGATCCCTGTGTGGGACAGAGACTGCATTTGATCCAATTCTTTTATCTTAGAACAGTGTTTGACACATATAGTAAGCAATGAACATGTACCACAATTATCATTATTATTAATAATAATTATTTAATCTAAGTCGGGGGGTTCATCCTTTTTTTGTCCAATTCTGGTCTTTTCATTTGGGGGAAATACGTTTCAGGTAATAGTAGAAGTTTGGAAGAGAAGTTTGCTAGAGAAGCAATGTGGCTCAGTGGAGAGAGCACGGGCTTTGGAATCAGAGGTCATGAGTTCAAATCCCATCTCTGCCAATTGTCAGCTGTGTGACTTTGGGCAAGTCACTTAACTTCTCTGGGCCTCAGTTACCTCATCTGTCAAATGGGGATGAAGACTGTGAGCCCCCTGTGGGACAATCTGATTGCATTGTAACCTCCCCAGCACTGAGAACAGTGTTTTGCACATAGTAAGTGCTTAATAAATACCATTAGTAGTAGTAGTAGTAGTAGTAGTAGCAGTAGTAGTAGTAGTAGTAGTAGTAGTGGTGGTGGTGGTGGCATGTTTTAAGAGCATATTATATTCCAAGCACTGTACTGTTTCCCCCTTCTAGACAGTGAGCCCATTGTTGGATAGGGACCATCTCTATATGTTGCCGATTTGTACTTCCTAAGTGCTTAGTACAGTGCTCTGCACACAGTAAACACTCCATAAATATGATTGAATGAGTGAATGAATGAGCACTGAGATAGATAATCAACTCAAACACAGTCCCTGTCCCTACTTGGTCTCACAGTATAGAGAGAGGTAACATGTTTTTAAAACCCCATTTTACAGATGAAGAAACTGAGGCCCTGAAAAGTTAAGTGATGTGTCAGAGCTGGTATTAGAACCCAGGTCCTCTGCCTCTCAGGCCTGGGCTCCTTCCATTAGACCACAGTGTTTCCATGCTGCATTCTCTTTATCTTTAAGAGGGAATGATCAGATTTTCCCAAGACAGGTGTTAAAGTAGTCAGAGCAAATAGAATTAAAGCTATATGCACATCATTAACAAAATAAATAGAATAGTAAATATGTACAAATAAAACAGAGTAATAAATCTGTACAAATACATATACAAGTGCTGTGGGGAGGGTAAGGAGGTAGGGCGGGGGGGATGGGGAGGTGGAATTAGGCAAGGGGCTGTTAAATGTGAGAGTTGGTTATGATGTAGAAGCAGCATGGACTAGTGGAAAGACCGCATGACCGGGAGGCAAAGGAACCTTGATCCTTGACTCCTCTCTGTCATTCAACCCACACAGTCAATCTGTCACCAAATCCTTTCCATCTCACCTTTACAGTATTGCTAAAATCCACCCTTTCTTCTCCAACCAAACTGCTGTCATATTAATATATTAATACAATCATTCACCTCTGAACTGGAATGCTCTCCCTCCTCAGATATGCCAGACAATTACTCTCCCCCTCTTCAAAGCCATCCTGAAGACACAACTCCACCAAGAGGCCTTCCCAGATTAAGCCCCACTTTTCTTCCTCTTCCACTCCCTTCTTCATTGACCTGACTTGCTCTCCTTTCTTTTCCACCCCATTCCCCACCCCACAGCACTTATGTATATATCTGTAATTTTATTTATTTACGTAGATGTATTTTTATTTGTATTGATGTCTGCCTCCCGCTTTCTAGACTGTGAGCTTGCTGTGAACAGGGATTGTCACTAAGCAATGTGGCTTAATGGAATGAGCATGGGCTTGGAGTCAGAGGACAGGGGTTCTAATCCCAGCTCCACCACTTGTCTGCTGTGTGACCTTGGTCAAGTCATTAGTTTCTCTGTGCTTGTTACCTCATCTGTAAAATGGGGATTAAAAGTGTGAGCCCCACATGGGACAATATGATTACCCTGTATCTACCCCAGTCTTAGAATAGTGCTCAGCACATAGTAAGCACTTAGCAAATACAATAATTATTATTATTATTACTTTCCCAAGTGCTTAGTATAGTGCTCTGCACACAGTAAGTGCTCAATAAATATAATTGAATGAATTGAATGAATGAATCATCCTGTACCACCTGGATTACTGCATCAGTTTCCGTGCTGACCTCCCAGCCTCCTGTCACTCCCCACTTCACTCTGCTGCCTGCATCATTTTTCTACAAAAATGTTCAGGACATGTCATACCACAGCTCCTCAAAAAATGCCAGTGGTTGCCCATCCACTTCCACATCAAACAAAAACTCGTCACCATTGACTTTAAAGCACTCTACCATCTTGCCCCTTCTACAACCCAGCCGGTACACTTCACTCCTCTATTGCTAACCTAATCATTGTGCCTCGATCTTGCCTATATTGCTGCCAATTTGGCCCATGTCCTGCCTCTGGCCATCGAATCCAACAGACAGTTCCTCTCCCCACCTTCAAAGCCTTATTGAAGGCATATTTCCTACAGGAGGGCTTCCCACACCAAGCCCCACTTGTCCTCATTTCCCACTCCCTTCTGTGTCACTTTGACTTCCTCCTTTTGCTCGTCCCCCCTCCCAGCCCTACAGCACTTATATAATAATAATAATAATGATGTTATTTTTTAAGTGCTTACTATGTGCAAATGACTGTTCTAAGCACTGGGGAGGTTACAAGGTGATTAGGTTGCCCCACGGGGGGCTCACAATCTTATTCCCCATTTTACAGATGAGGTAACTGAGGCACAGAGAAGTTGTGACTTGTCCAAAGTCACACAGCTGATAACTGACAGAGCTGGGATTTGAACCCATGACCTCTGACTCCAAAGCCCATGCTCTTTCCATTGAGCCATGCTTTACAGGTCTATAATTCTGTTTATTTGCATTGTTGTCTTTCTCCTCCCTCTAGACTGCAAGTTCATTGTGGGCAGGGAATGTGACTGTTTATTGTTGTATTTTACTCTCCTGAGTGCTTAGTACAGTCATCTGCAAACAGTAAGTGCTCATTAAATATGACTGAATGAATGAATGAATGAACATTAGTCTACCTAATCCCAGCTCCCCTGTGTGACCTTGGGGGAGTCACTTAATTTAACTGGCACTCAGTTACCTTATCTGTAAAATGAGAGTTAATCCTATGAGCTCCAAGTGGGCTATGGACTGTGTCCAACCTGATTATATTGTATCTACCCTAGCTCTTAGTACAGTACTTGGCACATGGTAAGTGCTTAAAAAATACCTAAAATAAAATAGTGTTCCAGGAAGGGATCAGTATATGGCTACTGGTGGGTAGGTGAGTAGAAGTAATATGTTGTTTTATTCATATTAATGTCTGTCTCCCCATCTAGACTGTAAATTCTTTATGGGCAGGGAAAGTGTATGGAAATTTTGTTGTATTGTACTCTTCTAAAAGTTTAGTACAGTGCTCTGCGCATAATGCTCATTCATTCTATCATATTTATTGAGTGCTTACTGTGTGCAGAGCACTGTACTAAGTGCTTGAGCAGTACAAGTCAGCAACATTTAGAGATGGTCCCCAACCAACAATGGGCTCACAGTCTATAAGGGGGAGACAGACAACAAAACAAAACATGTAGACAGGTGCTTAATAAATATGATTAATTGAAATAATTATAATTATTTATTGAGCACCTAGAAGCATAATACTCATTACTTGTCCATAAGGGGAAGTCAGAGAAGACAAAGAAGCAGGAAAGAGAAAAGAGGGAAATAGTCTGGGACAAATGGAGACTCATAAGCAGGTCTGATAGATGTTCATGTACATTTAGACAGGGCAGAGAGATCCACTTTCACAAAGGCTGAGACTTGCACACTCAAAGTGAAAAAACAATACATGGTCAGAACTTTTTTTATGTTATTTAAGCACTTACTATATGTTAAGCACTATTCTAAGCACTGGGGTAGATACAAGTTAAATCTGGCTGGAGACTATCCCTTGTCCCACATGGGGCTTGTGGTCTAAGTAAGGGGGGAGAACAGGTGTTGAATCCCTATTTTGCAATCAAAGAAACTGAGGCACAGAGACATTATGTGACTCGCTCAGGCAACACAGCAGAAAAGTGGCAGAGCTGGGATTAGAGATCAAGCCTTCTGGCTCCCAGGTGTGTGGTTTATTCACTAGGCCATGCCACTTCCCAGCATTTGAGTCATAAAGAAGAAGACACAAAACAGCTGCAAATGAATGTGGCAACCCTCTCACAACCCACTGGACCCCTGAAGTTATGGCCACCTTGCCGCCACCAGCCCTCCTTTCCTGGGGCCTGCAGAGATGAGAGAAAATGGAGAGAATTTACCTCCTCCTGCAACTTCCCCTCCATTCTATGTAGCTGCTAATTCCCCAGAATTTCTAAAGCAACTCCGGCAACAGCTGTCATAATAATTGTGGTACTTGGTAAACGCTTCCTACATGCCAAATACTGTACTGAAGACTGGGGCAGAGACATGAAAATCAGGTCAACACAGTCCCTTCCTGACATGGCCTGCCTCATCATACTTCCGAGGCCACGTTATGGACTCCCTGAGGTTAATCCGCCTGGTAATGTTTAAACAGGCCACTGGGATCATATGCAGGGCACCCTTTCAGTTTCACTACTACAGCAAAAGAAGTGAAAATAGCAGCGGGAGCTGAAGATAATAATAGTTGTACTTGAGATATTTACGTGCTAACTGTGTGCCAAGCTGTGTACTAAATATTGAAGATGGAGATAGTCGCTGTTCCACATGGAGCTCACAATCTAAGCAGGAGGTAGACCAGGTATTGAATCCCCATTTTACAGATGAGGCAATAGATGCCCAGAGAAGTGAAGTGATTTTCCCATGGTCACAGAGCAGGCAAGTGGCAGAAGTGGCACTAGAACCCATATCCTCTGACTCCCAGCCCCGTGCTCCTTCTGTTAGGCCAAGTTGCTTCTCTAAGATGAAATGACTGAATGTGAGAGATGTGAAAATCCAAGCAGCATGGCAGAATGGATAGAGCCCATGCCTGGGAGTCAGAAGGTCACGGGTTCTAATTCTGGCTCTGCCACTTGTCTGCTGTGTGACCTTGGGCAAGTTTCTTCACTTCTCCAGGCCTCAGTTCCCTCATCTGTAAAATGGGGGTTGACTGTGAGCCTCAAGTGGGCTCCAACCCAATTTGCTTGTATCAACCCCAGCGCTTAGTACAGTGCCTGGCACATAGTTAAGCACTTATGAAATGCCATCATTATTATTATTAATCAATCAATCATATTTACTGAGCACTTACAGCATGCAGAGCTCTGTACTACACATTCTCCAACCAACTTCATCAGACCACAGAGATCTAATTTAATATCTGAGCTGGGTTACCTCATTGCCCATTATGTTCCACCCATTAGTTCTGCAATCATTTATAGTCCCTGTCTGGCTCAGTCGAAAAAGCACGGGCTTTGGAGTCAGAGTCGTGGGTTCAAATCCCGGCTCTGCCGGTTCTCAGCTGTGTGACTTTGGGCAAGTCACTAAACTTCTCTGTGCCTCAGTTACCTCATCTATAAAGTGGAGATTAAGACTGTGAGCCCCACGTGGGACAACCTGATCACCTTGTAACCTTCCCAATGCTTAGAACAGTGCTTTGCACTAAGTAAGCACTTAATAAATGCTATTAAGTGGTAAATATATTCATTCAATCGTATTCATTCATTCATTCAATCGTATTTACTGAGTGCTTACTGTGTGCAGAGCACTGTACTAAGCGCTTGGGAAGTACAAATCGGCAACATATAGAGACGGTCCCTACCCAACAATGGGATCAAAGTGATAAATATATGAAACTAAAGCAAATAACAGAGATAACCATTAAAACTTTGTCTTCACTAACCTTTCCTTGAGAAAAGGGAAATATTACCAATTGAGGTGTAACTCATTCCATTGTTATTTGTCCCTTTGCTGGCCAATCAGACTCAGACCCCGGGAAAAGGAGTAAGGGAGGGAAGCAAGGTAATTGCATTATTCACTGTTTTTTCTGGCATGGTAACTCATTCTTTATCTAGACAGAATATATGCAATTACACTTCTGACTGCTTGATGACAAGGTTCTTCAAAAACTTGAAAATGGTCATGTGTAATAACTCCCACTCCTTTGTGTCTTAAAAAAACAGTTACCAGAAACATGAGTTTGAAATAAAGTTACACTTGTTTATTTTTAAATATAATGTTGCTTGCAGCAATCTACAGAAAAGGACAAAAAGTACAGAAGCAATAGAAAAATAAAGTATTTTCTCTGAACAGCACTATCTTGGAAACATGATGGTAGTCATATGTCTAGGCTGTAAGCTCTGTTAGGTCAGGGAAAATGTCTACTAACACCCTGGGTTGTATTGTACTGTCCCAAGTGTTTAGTATAGTACTTTTTACATAGTAAAAACTCTATAAATACCATTGATTGGCAAAGCATGTGAAGAATTAATTATTTCTATGGATAGGTCATGTAATGAGTAAGTTTGGGGAAAGGGAGATGTGCCTTATGAGTTCAAGGTACTTTCAGGTTTTAATTTTCTGGGAACTTCTTTGGCTGAATCATTCATTAATTCATTCATTCAATAGTATTTATTGAGTGCTTACTGTGTGCAGAGCACTGTACTAAGCGCTTGGGAAGTACAAGTTGGCAACATATAGAGACGGCCCCTACCCAACAGTGGGCTCACAGTCTAGAAGGGGATACAAGCTAATCATCTAGGACACAACCCATGGCCCATATGGGGCTCACAATCTTAATCCCCATTTTACAGAGGAGGGGTAGCGTGGCCTAATGAATTAAGGCACGGGTCTGGAAATCAGAAGGATGGAGGTTCTCCGTCATTTGTCTCCTTCGTGACCTTGGGCAAGTGACTTAACTTCTCTGTGCCTCAGTTACCTCATCTGTAAAATAGGGATGAAGATTGTGAGCCCAATGTGGGATATGGACTGTGTCCAATCTGATTACCTTGTCTTATCTTATGCTGTTGAGTCATTTCCAACCCATAGCTACTCCATGGACACATGTCTCCCAGAACACCCCACTCTGCATCTGCAGCCATTCTGGTAGTGTATCCATAGAATTTTCTTGGTAGAAATACAGAAGTGGTTTACCATTTCCTTTATTTATTACCATATTTATTTATTTATTTCCATGTGACTCTATTTTACTTGTACATATCTATTCTGGATAAATATAATATATATAAATATAATGGATAAACTGTCTCAAAACCTGGTTTGAAACAAATTCACTTCAAACTTGATTTTAGGAAGACATTAAGAAAGGAAAGAGACCAAATTTCATTGCAACTTTATAGGGTTCTTTCTTTGCCTGGTGTCTGTTGCCAACCTCCAACTGGGGTGGTTTTCCTGCTTTGAGGGAATACGTTTTGAGGCTGAACTTTACTGTTTAATTAAAACACGTTCATGCCAGTTGATCACAGTGTAGAAGTTCTTAAAAGGAAGGAAATTAAGGGAACCTTTGAAAGTGAACTCAATCTATTAGTTTGGTTTAAATCTGGGTTGTACTATCTAAAGTTTAAAAGGAACTCTAATGAGAGCAAATTTGCTAAGAACAGAAAACACAGGAGAAAATGAGTTGAAATCCATATAATGTGAAATTAATGAATTTCACCCTGGCTGTCTAATGACTCCAACTTGCTTCTCTCTGGTTTCTCCAAACCCTCATGCAGTCTGTGCTTAATTTGAGACAGCAATACGATAACTTTTGGCTCAATAGAATCAGATTAAAGAATCAATTCTATTTGGAATAGTTGTGGCATCTCTCAGTCTACTATTTACATTCAGTGTGGGAACATCTCTTCATCTGTATTCTGTTTTCCAAATACAGTGTGGATGAAATTGCACAACAATCTTTGTGCAGTGCAGGAAGGAATTATTTTGCCTAACAGCCAGTATATTACCAGATGATAAATGTCCTCTCACATATATTTTTTCTCTAATTTGGATTACTTTCTTTACCTCTCTTTCTCTTTTTCCCTTCTCCACTCTTTTATCCCTCCCTCTCTTACCTCTTCTCTTCCCCACTTTCCTTCCTCCCTTCTTCATCTCCACTTTTTCTTTTACCCCTCCCTCTCATTTCTCTCCCCTTCTCCCACTGCCATCTTCTTCCCTCTCTTTTTCTTTTCTCCTCCTCCACCATACATGTAGAAATATTAGAATAGTTTAATTATAGTTCAGGTACTACTGTCATAAACAAAACAGTGATGCACTTTGCGTCACTTCAATTTCATTATTTTGACAAGTTTTCATTTTATATCTTGCTCAGTATTAGAGCATTTTCAATGTCTCCCGAGATGGGCAAATCTTTGAAATTTGGACACCTGTGGGCTTTACCCTTGCTCATAAGAAACAAAATAATTTTTTATTGGAAGCTAGAATACACATGCATTTTCCCACCCACTTAGTTGAAGGAAAACAAAAACCCTAATTTCTCCCCTTTTAAATATCTCAATTTCAATGTATTAAAGAACTTGTTTGTAACAAGAGAGCACTATTAGCAAACACTGCGCTGTCATGAAGTGGCATGGGAAAACAAAGTGAGGCAGATAATGTAGACTGAGCAAACTGTCTGATAGATATGATGGTATAAATAATTTTGTCAGTGAATGCTGGTAGTATCAAACAAGGAAAAAGGAGTCAAATTATTACAAAAAATATGGCATCTCCAGTTCTAAAGAGTTACTCCCTATTATTTCCTCTGTTGTAGGGCTATTAACTTCCATTATACAGAAATTAAACTCTAAAGATAGAAATAACTTGTAGAAGTGTCTGTGATGAATTGTGATAAGAATGAAGTTTGTTTCCATGTGGCCACAGATGGACATATTTATAATTTGAAGAAAACCAAATGTACCAAACGATGCTTAACATTTGGCTCTAAAAAGCATTGCTTTGAGGTTATATTTGAATGCTTGGGGAAAAAAAAGAATGTTTCATATATGAAATGCCAACAGAAACCTAAGAAAAATTCACAGGGTTTTCATATTTCGTTTCCTCTTTCGGAACCCTTATCTTTTCTTATTTTCCCTACCCATCCTTCTCTCACTAATCCTATTTCCTCATCCTCCCCATTCCCCGGGCTCCATTGTCCCTTAAGGAGCCAGAGTTGATGTTTGCACTGGTCCTTTGTGTTTGTTTAAAGAATCCAAAGTTAGAGGCCAAACTTCCCATCTCTGACTGACCATTTTGATGCTAGGGATGCCTGTCTACTGTTTTGTTTTATTGTCTGTCTCCCCCTTCTAGACTGTGAGTCCGTTGTTGGGTAGGGATTGTCTCTATCTGTTGCCGAATTTTTCCTTTCCAAAGGCTTAGTACAGTGCTCTGCACACAATAAGCGCTCAATAAATACGATTGAATGAATCTCCTCCCCTCATTTCTTTCACTCCTCTCTTCCCTCAGCTTGCCAACAACCCTGTTCTTTGCGGAAATGACTGGCCTAGGGCTCCTCCTTACTGTTCTGGCCAAAAGACTAATATAGCAGGCAACGTTTCAGGGTTCTTGAGGTAGTATTTTAAGCTCACACTCCTGTGCTGCCTGTCACCTCTAGCTTAAGCCTGTTTTTGCTCAGCACAAAACCCTTTCCTGTGAACTCTCCTCTGACTCCTCCAGGCACTGCTATTCCGGATCTGATCTTCATTCTATCACTACCATCTTACCCCCTATCCTGACTGAACTTGTACAACAACATAGGACCTCTCCAGTCAGTGCCCCTAAATTCCAGTTTCTCCTTTGATTTGTTGCTGCTGGCAACTGAAACTCAGTACCAGCCATCCTCTGCCCCTAATAATCTTCGTGGTATTTACACGCTAACTACATGCCAAACATAAGGAAGCAGCATGGCCTAGTGGATATAGCCCAGGCTTGGGAGTCAGAAGGTCATGGGTTCTAATCCCGGCTCTGCCACTTGTGTGCTGTGTGACCCTGGTCAAGTCACTTCACTTCTCTATGTCTCAATTCCCTCATCTATAAAATGAGGATTAAGACTGTGAACCCTATGCAGGGACTGTGTCCAACCTGATTATCTAGTATCTACCCCAGTGCTTATAACACTGGCTAGCACATAGTAAGTGCTTAACAAATGCCATAATTATTATTATTATTATTATTACTGTACTAAGTGCTGGGGTAGATACAATTATTATTGTATAATATAATGCTCTTGACCCTGTAAGTGCTGAATAAATACAATTGATTGATTGACTCTTGGTACTTGCTCCCAAAGTGGATAATTTCAAGGACAGACATCAAATGCACTAGGAAGTTATAGTGTTTATCAAGCACTTACAGGAGGCAAGCACATTGCTAAAAGCTGAGGTGTATACAAGAAAATCCAGTGATCAGCTGCATGGTCTAGTGGAAAGAGTATGGGCCTGGAAATCTGAGGATCTGGGTTCTAATCCTGGTTCTGCCACTTGTCTGTTGTGTGACCTTGGGCAACTCATTTAACCTATCTGTGTTTCAGTTGTTACCTCATCTGTAAAATGGGGATTGAGATTGTGAGCCCTCTGTGGAACCGGGACTGTGACAATCTGTCTTGTATCTAGCCCAGCACTTAGTACAGTCCTTGGTACATTGTAAGCACTTAAAGAATACCATTTCTTTTTTAAAAAAAGACACTCCTCATCCCACTTGGGGCTCAAATTCAAATATTAGGGAAAGCAGGTGTCTTGTGCCCATTTTTAGAAATGAATAACCCCAGAAAAGTTAATTGACTTTTCCACACTCACACCACAGGTTAGCGGATGAATTAGGACTAGAACCTGGGTCTTTTTTATTTTTTAAGGTATTTGTTAAGTGCTTACTATGTGTCATTCAGTTGTATTTATTAAGTGCTTACTATGTACAGACCACTGTACAAAACACTTGGGAAAGTACAATAACAAAGTGACATTCTGTGCCCACAATGAGCTCACAGTCTAGAGGTGGGGAGACAGAAACCAATGGTCTTGTTTTATGCTAACAAGTCATCTCTCACCCATAGCGATACCAAGAACGCATCTCTCCCAGAACGCCCCACTTCCTTCTGCAATCGTTCTGGGAGTGTATCCATAGAGTTTTCTTGGTAAAAATATGGAAGTGGTTTACCATTGCCTCCTCCTGTACAGTAACCTTGGGTCTCCACAGTCAACTTTCTCCCATGCCACTGCTGCCTGGCACAGGTGTCATCAATACAAATAAATAAAATTACAGATATATTCCTAAGTCATGTGGAGCTGAGCAAGTGGTGGGGAAGAGCAAAGGGAGTAAGTCAGGGCAGCGCAGAAGGGAGTGGGAGATGAGGAAAAGTGGGGCTTTGTGTCAAGCACTGATCTACATGCAGGGGTAGATACAAGTTAATTAGTTTGGATACAGTCCCTGTCCCGCATGAGGCTCACTGTCTAAGTTGGAGGGGACAAGAGAACTGAGGCTCAGAGAAGGTAAGTGAATTACCCAAGGTCACACAGAAAGCACAATTGACTCACAATCTCTTTCCACTAGGCCTCACAGCATCCCAAAACTTTCCCTTATATTTGAAGAGCAGAATGCCCATTTTCTATCCCTTCCTCCCCATAGTTTCTCCAGTGTTTCTAACACTGCTAAAATCCTCCCTTTGTTTTCCATCCAAACTGCTACTATGCTGCTCTGAACACTTATCCTATCCCAATTTGACTGTTGCATCTGTCTCATTGGTGAACTCCCGGCCTCCTATCTCTTCCCACTCCAGTCCCTACTTCACTTAGCTGTCTGGATCATTTTCCTAAAAAGCCATTCAGTCCATGTCTGCACACTCCTTAAGAAGCAGTGTGGCTCAGTGGAAAGAGCCCGGGCTCGGGAGTCAGAGGTCATGGGTTCTAATCCCAGCTCCACCACTTAGCTGTGTGACTTTGGGGAAGTCACTTCACTTCACTGTGCCTCAGTTCCCTCATCTGTAAAATGGGGATAAAGACTGTGAGCCCCACGCGGAACAGCCTGATCACCTTGTAACCTCCCCAGCGCTTAGAACAGTGCTTTGCACCTAGTAAGCACTTAATAAATGCCATCATTATTCTTAATAACCACCAAATTAAACAGAAACTACTCACTATTGACTTTAAAGCACCCAAGTCCCTTGCCCCCTCCTATTTTACCTCACTGATTTCTTACTACAGCCCAGCCCACGTACTTTGCTCCTGTAGTGCCAGCCTGCTCACAGTACCCTGATGTCATGTATCTTGCCACCAACCCCTTTCCCATGTACCCCCTCTAGCACAAAACTCCCTCCCCTACCATATATACCAGTCAACCGCTTTCCCCACCTTCAGAGCCTTATTAAAGTTACATAGAGAAGCAGCGTGGTTTAGAGGAAAGAGCCCGGGCCTGAGAGTCAGAGGTCATGGGTTCTAATCCCAGCTCCACCCCTTGTCAGCTGTGTGACTTCAGGCAAGTCACTTCACTTCACTGTGCCTCAGTTCCCTCATCTGTAAAATGGGGATAAAGACTGTGAGCCCCACGTGGAACAGCCTGATCACCTTGTAACCTCCCCAGCGCTTAGAACAGTGCTTTGCACCTAGTAAGCACTTAATAAATGCCATCATTATTCTTAATAACCACCAAATTAAACAGAAACTACTCACTATTGACTTTAAAGCACCCAAGTCCCTTGCCCCCTCCTATTTTACCTCACTGATTTCTTACTACAGCCCAGCCCACGTACTTTGCTCCTCTAGTGCCAGCCTGCTCACAGTACCCTGATGTCATGTATCTTGCCACCAACCCCTTTCCCATGTACCCCCTGTAGCACAAAACTCCCTCCCCTACCATATATACCAGTCAACCGCTTTCCCCACCTTCAGAGCCTTATTAAAGTTACATAAAGAAGCAACGTGGTTTAGAGGAAAGAGCCCGGGCTTGAGAGTCAGAGGTCATGGGTTCTAATCCCAGCTCCACCCCTTGTCAGCTGTGTGACTTCAGGTAAGTCACTTCACTGTGCCTCAGTTCCCTCATCTGTAAAATGGGGATAAAGACTGTGAGCCCCACGTGGAACAGCCTGATCACCTTGTAACCTCCCCAGCGCTTAGAACAGTGCTTTGCACCTAGTAAGCACTTAATGAATGCCATCATTATTCTTAATAACCACCAAATTAAACAGAAACTACTCACTATTGACTTTAAAGCACCCAAGTCCCTTGCCCCCTCCTATCTTACCTCAATGATTTCTTACTACGGCCCAGCCTACATACTTTGCTCCTCTAGTGCCAGCCTGCTCACAGTACCCTGATGTCATGTATCTTGCCACCAACCCCTTTCCCACGTACCCCCTCTAGCACAAAACTCCCTCCCCTACCATACATACCAGTCAACCGCTTTCCCCACCTTCAGAGACTTATTAAAATTACACAGAGAAGCAGTGTGGCTTAGAGGAAAGAGCCCGGGCTTGGGAGTCAGAGGTCATGGGTTCTAATCCCAGCTCCACCACTTGTCAGCTGTGTGACTTTGGGCAAGTCACTTTACTTCTCTGTGCCTCAGTGACCTTGTCTGTAAAATGGGGATTAAGACTGTGAGCCCCACATGGGACAACCTAATTACCTTGTATCTACCCCAGTGCTTAGAACAGTGCCTGGCACGTAGTAAGTACTTACAAATACCATTATTTTTGAGAAGCAGCATTTCATAGCGGATAGAGCATGGGCCTGGGAGTCAGAAGGTCATGGGTTCTAACCCAGGCTTGGCCACTTGTCTGCTGTGTGACCCTGGACAAGTCATTTCACTTCTCTGGGCCTCAGTTACCTCATCTGTAAAATGAGGATTGCAAAAACTCCTATCAGGTAAAAACTCCTCACCCTCGGCTTCAAGGCTGTCCATCACCACCCCCCCTCCTACCTCACCTCCCTTCTCTCCTTCTCCAGCCCAGCCCGCACCCTCCGCGCCTCTGCTGCTAATCTCCTCACCGTTAGGCCTCGTTCTCTCCTGTCCTGCCGTCGACCCCCAGCCCACGTCCTCCCCCTGGCCTGGAATGCCCTCCCTCTGCCCATCCGCCAAGCTAGCTCTCTTCCTCCCTTCAAGGCCCTACTGAGAGCTCACCTCCTCCAGGAGGCCTTCCCAGACTGAGCCCCCTCCTTCCTCTCCCCCTCTTCCCCCTCCCCATCCCCCCACCTTTCCTCCTTCCCCTCCCCGCAGCACCTGTATATGTATATATGTTTGTACATATTTATTACTCTATTTTATTTGTACATATTTATTCTATTTATTTTATTTTGCTAATATGTTTGGTTTTGTTCTCTGTCTCCCCCTTCTAGACTGTGAGCCCACTGTTGGGTAGGGACCATTTCTATATGTTCCCAACTTGTACTTCCCAAGTGCTTAGTACAGTGCTCTGCACACAGTAAGCGCTCAATAAATACGATTGAATGAATGAGGATTGAGACTGTGAGCCCCACATGGGACAGGGACTGTGTCCAACCTAATTTTCTTGTATGAACCCCAGCACTTAGTACAGTGCCACATAGTTAAGCACTTACCAAATGCCATTATTATTATTATTATTATTATTATTAATCTCCTCCAAGAGAGCGTCCCAAGTTAAGCCCTCTTTTCCCCAGCTCCCTCTCCCTTCTGCATCATCAGTGCAGTTGGCTCTGTACCCTTTGGACACTTGGTATTGTCCCCACTCACAGCCCCACAGCAGTTATGTACATATCTGTACATTATTCATATCAATGTCCGTCTCCCCCTCTAGACTGAAAGCTCACTAAGGGCAGGGAATTCATTCATTCAATTGTATTGAGCACTTACTGTGTGCAGAGCACTGTACTAAGTGCTTGGGAGTAATAATAATAATAATGGTGATATTTGTTAAGCGCTTACTATGTGCAAAGCACTGTTCTAAGTGCTGGAGGATACATGGTGATCAGGTTGTCTCACTTGGGGCTCACAGTCTGAATCCCCATTTTACAGATGAGGTAACTGAGGCACAGAGAATTTAAGTGGCTTGCCCAAGGTCACACAGGTGACAAGTGGTGCAGCTGGGATTTGAACCCATGACCTCTGACTCCCAAGCATGCACTCTTTCCACTGAGCCAGGTACAAGTCACCAACTCTGTATTATACTCCCCCAAGCACTTACTACAATGCTCTGCACACAGTAAGCATTCAATATATGCTTTTGATTGATTGATTTATTCAACTGAACAGGTAAATATTTTTCTTGTGTACTCTGAGAATATTTTTATATCTGTCTCCCCCATTAAAGTGTGAGCTTTTTGTTGGTAGGAAATATTTTACTTGCTTACTTTGTACTTTCCAAGTATTTAGTACACTATATTGTTCTCAATAAATACTACAACTCATAACAATTATAGTTGTTAAGCGCTTACTAAGTGCCAAGTTCTGGGATAGATACAGAATAATCAGATCAGATACCCGTGGCTTGTCTCTCAATGGAAATAAAAGGGAGGGAATCCCCATTTTACATACGGGGAAACCGAAGACTAAAGAAGGTAAGTGACTTGATTAGGGTGACATAGTAGACAAGTACCAAAACTGGATTAGATCCCAGGTCCTCTGAGTCCCATACCGTTGCTCTTGCTACTAGGCAGTACTGCTTTTTCTTCTTTTTTTAAGGGTATTTAACTTCTTACTTCATGCCAGGCACTGTAATAAGCGCTGGGGTAGATACAAACTAATCAGGCTGGACACAGTCCATGTTCCATTTGGGGCTCACAGTTGTAATCTCCATTTTACAGATGAGGTAACTTAGGGAAAGAGAAGTTAAATGACTTGCCCAAGGTCATGTAACAGACATAACGGAGTTGGGATTAGAACTCAGGTCCTTTGACCCTCAGGCCCGGGCTCTTTCCACTAGGCCACTCTGTGCTACTCCTATTTGGCAATGCAGTATGGAAAAATGTCAATCTTGGAACGCGTTCAAATGAGGAGAGTGCTTCAGGAGATCTCGGACTGATGTGGGACCAAACTCGGAGCACGGCAATGATGGCTGATCCATTTAAGTGCGGGTGGTTGTGCTCTGGGAGCATATTTGCTTTTGTTCCTTTTCTGTTCCCCATCACGGTCTCACTACCTGCCGTTTTGCTTTCTGCTTGTTTGTTTGCTCGCTGGAAAAGCCACCTAAACTAATCATAACAGATGAAAAATAGCAGTTTAAAAGCAATAAAATGAGAAAAGCATGAAAAGAGGAATTGAAATGAAAAGATGAATGTTTATAATATAGTGCAGGGCAGGGGGTAATGCAGGCAGACTCAATCAGCCACAGTGCAATGAGACTTACTTTATTAAAGTCTTCAAAAAGTCTTTTGGGTCCTGGATATAAAGCAGTCACCAGAGACCTAAATTTGCTATATGTCATGACTCTAGAGCTGAGTCTTTCCATAAATGGGCTAGCTTAGGAAAAAAACAGGCACCAGCCCAATTTTCAGCTCTTTACTGAAGGTTTTGTATAAATCTTAAGTAGCCACAGTGAAGGCTTTACTGTCTCAAAATCTGAAAAGAAAATCGTTCAGAACCACCGCTATCTATAACATTAATTCTGCAAGTCCTTTGTAAAAGGGAATTAAATTACTATAGATTAATGTGAACCTATGCGTACACATGACAGTAAAAAGCACAGCACTTTCTATTGTCCAGCGGTATAGCCTTTAAGAAAGATCAAAATTTCCAAGAGTTTAAGAGGGTCCTCAAACTTAGAACAAATGCCCCATAAAATGTTTAATGTTGATTCAGAGATATATTTGGTTTAAAGGTTATCATCTGAAATACCCAGATACAGCAGACTGCATAATGGTTGATTTTTTCTTTCTTTCTGGAACAATTACATTTTGAGTAAGACCAGGTGAGATTTTAACCCAGGATTCTGGTAAAATCTTCCAGGATTTCAAACCCGAAGCAAAGCTGTTTGAGATATTGATTCGAAGTGACCTAAATATTGGGTTTGGAATCTGTCATTGTCGATGGATACATTTGAAAATGGGAAAGAACAAATTAGTCAGCAAGACAGTTTTTATTCTCTAAAAAATAATTGTAGAAGCCCCAGTTGTTATTCCTAAGCCAAACACTTTGTCCAGCTTGTCAAAGAGGTAGGGAAGCTCAGTAAATGTGGATCAGAAATGACCTGAGGAATTAACCTACATGAGAGCAGCCTTGTGAAAAATGTCTGAGTTACTTTAGTTAGCTTGACATGGTTTCACAACAAACCACCCATAATACCTCCCTGTACGGGGGACAAAGTCCAGAATCAGGGTCAGAGTGGAAGGTCTCTAGGCCACGAGAAGTAGTGTGACCTATTGGAAAGAGCACAGGCGTGGGAGTCAGAGGACCTGGGTTCTAATCCTGCTCCTCCACTTTCATTCATTCATTCAATCATATTTATTGAGTGCTTACTATGTGCAGAGTCAAAGTCACCATTCTTCATGGAGTTCACAGTCTAAGGGGGAGAGAAAAAGTATTGAATGCCCATGGGACGAAACTGAGGAACAGAGAGGTCATGACTTACCCAAGGTTATACAGGCAAGTGGTTGAGTCAGAATTAGAACTCAGGTACACTGACTCCGTGGTTAATGCTCTTTCCACTAGGCCACCCTTCTTTTTTTCCTAAGGGATGTGTCATTCTGTTCCCAGGAGGACTCACTGTATTTTATAGGATTCGGGTTTGTAGAACACCATTTTTTTATCTTTACAAAGCATCTTTATTTTTTGGAGAATTTCCAAGTTGAAGTTTTTTTTAATCTTTGCCAATATATATTTTAACGAAAATATGTGGCAGCTGGCAGATTCCAGGTCTTGAGTCTGTCTGTGAGAGCTGGGGAAGACGCCTCAGTAAAGCTGGTCTCACGGGCTGGAAATGAGAGAGGATCGGGGAGAAGACAGGGACTTGGAACAGCCGCTATGTCAGGGCAGTGGCAGTGTGGCACTCTTTTTGTTGGGAAAGTGAGGCATGGAAAGATTTTTTAATTGTCCCCAGGTCTTGCAACCAATCTGGGGAGGAACCAGGAAAGTCATGCTTTCTTTAAAATAGGAGTTAAACAGTGGTCAAAGAGGAATATATACTCTATATTTCCACATCAAATGTTCTTTGAGGAAGTTTCCTGCACTGTTTCCCAAAGAATTATGAATACAATTAAACAAGAAACAAACCAAAGATCACTGTTATCATTATACAGTCTATGGGAACATTTTACTGTAGAATGCAGCCAGAAATTTTTGACATGCACTAGCTACTTCCACTTAACTGAGTTTCTTCTTAGTAGTCAGCTTACCGAGTACATTTTAAATCTGAAAACAATCTTCCTTCTAGTACCCAATGCCTGTAACTACTTAACTAACCAGTGGCAAAATATTACCCAGTGAGCGCCGCTGGCAGAAGTCCTGATATCAGGCTGATCTTGTCCACCACCTCAACTACAATCTTGCCTGCTTTAATAATTATTATGGTATTTGTTAAGCACTTACTATGTGCCAAGCACTGTTTTAAGCACTGGAGTAGATACAAGGTAATCAGGTTGTCCCATGTGGCGCTCACAGACTTAATCCCCATTTTACAGATGAGGTAACTGAAGCACAGAGAAGTTAAGTGACTTGTCAAAGATCACACAGCTGATAAGTGGCAGAGCTGGGATTAGAACCCACAACCTCAGACTCCCAAGCCTGTGCTCTTTCCACTATGCCACACTGCTTCTCTTAACTCTACCCTCTCCTCTGCCTGGCAACCTTATTTCTCCATCCTTATTAACTCCCATATCCATTGCTCTAATCAGTTGTTTCAAATGTTCAACTTCCTCCTCAAACTTCCTGTCTCCCATCTCTTGCCCCAAATGACCTAGCCCTATACTTTATTGAAAAAAATTGAAAGCATCATGTGTGAGCTCTCTATTATGCGGTCTGCTGTATCTGGCTATTTCAGATGATAGCCTTTAAACCGAATATATCTCTGAATCAACATTAAACATTTTATGGGGCATTTGTTCTAAGTTTGAGGACCCTCTTAAACTCTTGGAAATTTTGATCTTTCTTAAAGGCTATACCGCTGGACAATAGAAAGTGCTGTGCTTTTTACTGTCATGTGTACGCATAGGTTCACATTAATCTATAGTAATTTAATTCCCTTTTACAAAGGACTTGCAGAATTAATATTATAGATAGCGGTGGTTCTGAACAATTTTCTTTTCAGATTTTGAGACAGTAAGGCCTTCACTGTGGCTCTCCCCTGCTGCTCTCCAGTCCCTCACTCCTCCTATGCTCTTTTGGACTCTTCCATCTTGCCCAGAAGTATCTCAAGAGGAGATCTCCATATACAGCTATAAGTCTATTTATCTATTCTGATGGTATTGACACCTGTCTACTTGTTTTGTTGTCTGTCTCTCCCTTCTAGACTGTGAGCCCATTGTTGGGTAGGGACCGTCTCTATATGTTGCCGATTTTTTCTTTCCAAGCGCTTAGTACAGTGCTCTGCACACAGTAAGCGCCAATAAATACAATTGAATGAATGAATGAATCTCTTGCCTCCTCTCAAAACCCGCCTCCAACTCCATCACATCACCCCTTATCACAATGCTTGCCCCCCTAATTGCTTTCCTCCTTGACTACCACCTTCAACAGTTCAATGTTCAATGACTTCTTTCCCCACTGCCTTCAAACATGATCATGTCTCCCTATCCTAAATGAACTCTCCCTTTATTATGCTCAAACCCAACATGAAGCATTTCCAGAGCTAGCAAGTCTACAATAGTCCTGCTGTAGGGACAAGTGGAAAACCTCCCAAAGCAGTGTTGTCTAGCAAAAAGGGCCTGGGCCTGGAGTTCGTATGACCTGAGTTCTAATTCTAATTCTGGCTCCACCACATATTTGCTGTGTGACCTTGGGCAAGTCACTTAACTTCTCTGGGCCTGTTACCTCATCTGTAAAATGGGGATTGTGAGCCCCAGATGGGACAGGTTCTTTGTTGAACTCGATTTACTTGGATCGATCCCAGAGCTTAGAACAGTGCTTGGTACATAATAATAATAATAATAATAATAATAATGGTATTTGTTAAGCACTTACTATGTATGTGCCAAGCACTGTTCTAAGTGCTGAAATGATGGTATTTGTTAATCGCTTACTATGTGCAAAACACTGTTCTAAGTGCTGGGGGGATACAAGGTGATCAGGTTGTCCCATGTGGGGCTCACAATCATAATCCCCATTTTACAGATGAGGTAGCTGAGGCACCAAGAGGTTAAGTGACTTGCCCAAAGTCATACAGCCGATAAGTGATGGTCAGAATTAGAACCCATGACCTCTGACTCCCAAGCCTGTGCTTTTTTCACTGAGCCATGCTGCTTCTCTAAGCACTTAAGCACTTTAAACACTTAGTGCTTAACAAATACCTTTATTATTATTATTATTATTATTATTATTATTATTATTATTATTATCAATCAATCAATCAATCATATTTATTGAGCGCTTACTGTGTGCAGAGCATTGTACTAAGTGCTTGGGAAGTACAAGCAGCGTGGCTCAGTGGAAAGAGCCCGGGCTTTGGAGTCAGAGGTCATGGGTTCGAATCCTGACTCCACCACATGTCTGCTGTGTGACCTTGGGCAAGTCACTTAACCTCTCTGAGCCTCAGTTCTCTCATCTGTAAAATGGGGATTAAGACTCTGAGCCCCACGTGGGACAACTTGATCACCTTGTATCCTCCCCCAGCGCTTAGAACAGTGCTCTGTACATAGTAAGCGCTTAACAAATGCCATCATTATTATTATTATTATTATTACTAGTTGGCAACATATAGAGACAGTCCCTACCCAACAATGGGCTCACAAGAATGTGGGCAGCCTTATGCCAGCCTTCATCACTATAATGAATTCCTCTACATACGGTTGTAGGTCCAGAAGTTTTCCTGGCTTCCAATAGCTTCCAGTAGCTTCCAATGGAAGATACCGGAGATCTCAGACTAATTATATTTTTCTGCGCATCAGGCAGAAACTCCTCACCCTGGGCTTCAAGGCTGTCCATCCCCTCGCCCCCTCCTACCTCACCTCCCTTCTGTCCTTCTCCAGCCCAGCCCGCACCCTCCGCTCCTCCGCCGCTAATCTCCTTACCGTACCTCATTCTCGCCTGTCCCGCCATCGACCCCCGGCCCACGTCATCCTCCGGGCCTGGAATGCCCTCCCTCTGCCCATCTGCCAAGCTAGCTCTCTTCCTCCCTTCAAGGCCCTGCTGAGAGCTTACCTCCTCCAGGAGGCCTTCCCTGACTGAGCCCCTTCCTTCCTCTCCCCCCTTCCCCTCTCCATCCCCCCATCTTACCTCCTTCCCTTCCCCACAGCACCTGTATATATGTATATGTGTTTGTACATATTTATTACTCTATTTATTTATTTATTTATTTTACTTGTACATATCTACTCTATTTATTTTATTTTGTTAGTATGTTTGGTTTTGTTCTCTGTCTCCCCCTTTTAGAGTGTGAGCCCCCTGTTGGGTAGGGACTGTCTCTATATGTTGCCAATTTGTACTTCCCAAGCGCTTAGTACAGTGCTCTGCACATAGTAAGCGCTCAATAAATACGATTGATGATGACGATGATGTTTTTCTTGGTCAATGTTGGCGAGCAAGTCCTTTCAGGCAGTTCAAAAAACTGCAGTAAGGAAACATATTGATTCATGGGCTCTTTGTTGTTGAATTTCTTGGAAATGGTTTTCTTTCATTCAGTTGAATTTTTTGAGTGCTTACTGTGTGCAGAGCACTGTACTAAATACTTGGAAAGTACAATTTGGCAACAGATAGAGACAATCTCCACCCAACAACGGGCTCTACATATTATTTATTGAAGGATTAGTCCTTAGTGGGGACTACCATCTTTCGGCATTTTGAGAAAAAGTTAAACACCTCATTATTGCTTTTAAAATTAGGTTTTAGTGCAGTATTTTGTTTTCATTAAAAATTTCATAAGAATTTTTGGCGCTTGGGGAGTCTGTACACAGGTGCAGCAAGAATCGGGGAATTTACAGATCCCTTTTCACTCACTGACACTATAGTCAGGCAGGGATCTCCCTTCCTCAAAGGAGTCATTATCAGTGGTAATCAAAAATAACCATTGCAGCTCTATGAATCGAATTTGGGCTTTTGTAAACAATTTTGTAAACAATTGATTTTTCCTATAAATTTTGTATTTGTAATCCAGAATCAAAATAAATTCTGTATTTTCAAAATCTCCAACTGAATAGGAATGCAATTTAAATAACTCCAAAGTAAGCATTAGGTCCTATTCAATAAAACATGTATGTGAGAATGCCTCAAATCATATAATCTTCCATATTATGCTCTACTTCTTTTTTGCTTTGTTTTCTATAAAGAAAAAAAATTCCAACTTTAAAAATTCTATTAAGATAGCATTAAATGATTCCTTTAAAGACACTAATATCATGGAAATTTATAGTTCAGACTGAATCTTTGTTCTCAACTCATTCTTTTGTGAACTAACTATATATTCCTTTAAAAAAAGATAAACTTTCCACACAATGCTTTGCTAAAAATAACAGATTTGATAGACATAAAAGGGTAAGTTAACAACAGACTTCAGGTTATTTCTTAAATTTTATTTTTTCTAAATTAAATCCAGCGTAGTTAATTCTTTAAAAGAATTATTTTTACATGAATGTGTGATTATTTTTTGTTTTCTCTAGGGAATAATCTCTCCGCTATAAAAAGCAGGCTTTTTTTTAATCATAAAAACTTAACATATATCAGGGGCTCTCTCGGGTTCTTTATTTTGGCAACAGAGTCACAAATCACTGATCTTCTTTCAATTTTACTCTAAGTGGTGATGCATATCTTGGAATAAGTGTATCTTTGTCTTTACGTAATTTCTGTAAGCTGATGATCATACCATCCTTCGGTGGTACTGGCAAATATGTGTTTCAATGGCAGATTGCAGCTTTTTTTGGTAGACTAAGCCTAATTAAAAGGGCAGTAATCCAATGGTTTCTTTACCAGGGAGCAAGGACATCTGTATGGGATAAAAAGATACCAGTCATTTTGATAAATTTGTTTCCAGTTTTTATATGTGGCAACAGAAAACACAGACTGCTATTGGCTAAGTTATCACAAGCAAAGCATCACAGGCGAAGTATCATGTTTGGCCATATTTCTACAAATTAAATTTATCCAGATGATCAGAACAGCCAAGGAATACCTTTTTTGTGTGTGTTAACCTGGACCTGTGTTCATCTCCCACCTGATTTTTCATTGATTGAGTTTGAAAAGTCAGGTGAGTTTATGAAAATGAAAATAATAACAGTCATGGCCAATTTGTCAATATGTATTTCTGCCATAGCTTTAAGAGCAATGTGGCATGGAGACACTTAAGCCAAATAACTCATTAACAGATTTGGAGGTAAGAAAATGGTTTGGCCAGTGAAGATAAAAGCTTACATATATACTTAGAAATTATACCATTGTACTCATCACATGAGTGAGTGGGAGGAATGGGGCATGTAGTTATCAGATGGTTTGTTGACTATCTGCATTGAAGTATAAATGACTAATTTGAGAAAAAGTCCAAGAGCATATGGGAGTAGCTTTTATCTTCTATTTGGGACTCTTGGATCAGGACAGAAGTAGAGCCTTTCAGTAGCAAAAGGGAAGGCTCTGATTACTGTGGTGCTGTTTTCAGTGGCAGTAGACCCAGTAGTTATCTCTGAATCTGTAGTGTCTTTCTATCCCTCTAGACTGTAAGCTCATTATGGATGGGAAATATGACTGCTAATTCTGTTATATTTTACTTTCTCAAGTGCTTATTACAGTGCTCTGCACATAGTACCGTGATCAATAAATACTATTAATCTCTATTTTACAATTGAGGTTACTGAAGCAGAGAAGTGAATGACTTGCCCAGTTTCACACAGCGGGCATATGGAAGTGACAGTATTGGAACCGAGGTCCTTCTGATTCCCAGGCCAGTGCACTATTTGCACTATTTACTAGGCCATACTACATTTCTAATGGAAAAAGCAGTGTGGCCGAATGGAAAGAACATGGGCCTAAGAGTCAGAGGACCTGGGTTCTAATCCCAGCCCTGCTACCTGTGTGTTATGTGACCCTGGGCAAGTAACTTAACTTCTCTGGGCCTGATTTATCTCATCTGTAAAATGGAATTTAAGACTGTGAGCCCCATGTGGGACATGAACTGTAACCAGCCTAATTATCTTGTATCTACCCCAAAGCTTAGTACAGTGCCTGATACATGGCAAGCACTTAACAAATACCATTTGAAAAAAAAAAAGAGAAAAGGAAAAATGGAGGTGTCCCAGAGCACATGGGAGTAGCTTTTATCCTCTGTTTGGGATTCTTGGATCAGGACAGAAGTAGGGGCTTTCAGTGGCAAAAGGGAAGACTCTGATTACCGTGGTGCTTTTTTCAGTGGCAGTAAACCCAGTAGTTATCTCTGCATCTGCAATGTCTGTCTATCCCTCTAAACTGTAAGCTCATTATGGATGGGGAATGTGACTGCTGATTCTGTTGCATTGTACTTAAGTGCTTACTACAGTGCTCTGCACAAAGTATAGTGATCAGTAAATACTATTAATTGATGGTATTGAATAAAATGGCAAAATTTTTCCAAAAGTCTCCTTTACGAATTACTTTTTACAAAGGTTCTTTGGGGAAAAAAAAAACCTGTTTTGGCAGTGCCAATTGCCATTCTGTACTCAGACATGCTTAAAATTCCATCCATTATTGCCCACCCCTTGATCCCCCCATTATTAGAGAAAGATGAGGAGACACAGCTTGAGGGTATTGCTTTGGAAGGCAACATTTCCAATATTTCAGACTAACCAACTCTAAACAGTGCAATTCAGAAACTGCATTTTGTTTTTTCACAGGTTACATGTTTCACCTGTCAGATGACACAAGATGAACAGAGATAAACCTTCAGAGTGGGACTAAAGTGGAGGAATGAGAAAAGCAACCATCACCAGGTTGTGTAGCTATGCCCCAAGCTAGTTGAATTCTGGACTGACATGTAGATAATGAGTATTTTTTTTTTTCTTAAATAGAAATGTTCCTTTTCCAGTGAGTGAAAATTTATTTCTGGAAACTCTACCATGCAACCGGCAAAATTCACCTTTCTTTCATGTCCCAAAGAGAAATAGATATGTAAGCCTGTGATCTAAAATATCTCTGCTTGGCATTTTGTGGTATCCAATATTATTGGACACATGTTTAGCAATGAAAAACAAGTTGACAACTTCTATACTCTGTCTGAGCCTGAGTCAGGCTGAGATGGATGAAATACTAAATACTTCAGTAAGAGTCCACAAACATAAATGGGTACAGTAGCACCTATAGGGCTTTTAAGAACCTCAGAGAAACATCACTACTTTTCTAATGGAAGGGGTGTATTTCGTACACTAAGATTTCTTTTTCAAAAATTGCTTAGCTTTAGCACATGCTTTCCATCGTTGTCTTGACTCTCATTTTGTGCTTTTATTTGCACTGACTTCAAAAAGGGAAGCAAATACACTTAGAAAAAATATTTATAAAATGAAATTACAGGTACTACATAGGTGAATGAGGCCATTGGTCCCCATATATAAAGGATGTTCTAAGGGATGAGAAATGTGTCTGATGTTTAAAGAGTGGCCAGTCATCCAGTTTTATATCAGAAGGTCCATTTTTCAGACATTCCATCTGCTTCAGGTGTAAATGCTGCACTAGGTGCTTTTTTCCGTTATTTTTATTTTCAGTGCCCAATTTTCCTCTTGGATAGCTTCTCTTGTCCAGTTCCAAGGCTCAGAAGTGGCACCCATGGTCCACAGGGCTTGACAGAGGTTCTGGAGCCACATTTTGGTGGATTTTATTCTCTAGCCATGGGCCAACTCATTGTTTTTCTGCAAAATGGCATTTCGGATGTCGTTACGTTAAACCGTGTGTCCCATGTAACATATGAGGTTTCTTGCATCTCCATGTCTGGCATCTTTGAGTACCTTTGGTGACCAACCTATCTGATGGGTCTAATAGGGTTTGGGAAACAGGATTCTCATTATCTGAACCTGATTAGTAGAAGCTAAAACTAAGCACCAACTTAAAGGTAGCAATTTAGAAGCAGCGTGGCTCAGTGGAAAGAGCACAGGCTTTGGAGTCAGAGGTCATAGGTTCAAATCCCTGCTCCACCAAGTGTAAGCTATGTGACTCTGGGCAAGTCACTTAACTTCTCTGTGCCTTAGTTACCTCATCTGTAAAATGGGGATTAAAACTGTGAGCCCCGCCGTGGGACAACCTAATCACCTTGTAACCTCCCCAGCACTTAGAACAGTAAGCACTTAACAATACCATCATTATTATCCAGTGCTTAGAGCGGTGCACAGCGCTTAGAACAGTGCTTTGCATGTAGTAAGTGCTTAATAAATGCCATTGAAAAAAATTCCAGAGCTGAGGGCATATGTGAATCCCCTGCAAACATTAGAGGGGTGATGCAGCATTAGCCCATGCTCTGAGGGTTTTTCAATCATCTGTTTTCTCCCTACTACCCAACCAGAATGCTACTGATAGACCCTGAGCATTTCAGGTTTTTCATACCAGTCAGTCTTGCACCAGACCCAGCTATCATCCTGAGTGGGCTCAGAGAAGTCCTGTAGTTTAGGAAGAGGTAGGGAGGACAGTAGTCATGGGCTAAGGCTGGGACTTCCAATGGACACCCTTTACTACCAATCATGATGTATGGCAGTGCCGAAGTCCAACCATTATGAACTTGAACAATGAGCAGTTGCAAAGAAAGCCCACTATTGTTAATGGACTCTCTTGTCAGATACCACTAGAGTCATTAGAAAATAATTAATGGAATTCTTCCAACCTTCCATCAGTCTTCCTTTTTTCAAAGTTTTTGTGTTTAGTTTTTAAAGAATACTGTTGGTCTCCAAATCTGAACAGGCCAAAATACACAATTTGCCGAAGGTAAATTGATGGTATTTATTGACCACTTACTGTTTGCCAAGCACTATGCTAAGTGCTTAGGAGAGCACAGTACAAAAGAGTAGGTTTAGTTGTTCCCTGCCTATATGGGGAGCAAAGGTTGCCCTGACAGACCTGGGATTTTGTTGTTGTTGTCATAGTCACCATAATCAATGGTATTTACTGAGTGCTTATTATGGGCAGAGCACTTAGTTGGGATAGTTCAGTAACAGAATGGGCAGACACATTTCCAAGTAGCCTTATCTTTAAGTCCCCATCAAGAATTTTGACAGTCACATGTCAGCAGTGACAAACTGCATCTCAGAATTTTCCAACACCTAACTCCCATCTCCATCACTTCTCTGCCTAGTGTCCCATTTCTCTTGCTCTCCTGGAATTCAGGCAGGCTTATAGCATGAGATCCAACAGCTTCTGTACCATCCACTCTGAGTGAGGTGGGAGCTAATAATAATAATAATGATGATATTTGATAAGCACTTGCTATGTGTTAAGTACTGTTCTAAGTGCTGGGGTAGATACAAGGTAATCAGGTTGGACATATGGGGGGCTCACATCCAAGCTGTCACCAAAATCTGCCAGTCTCACGTCTGCAACATTGCCAAGATCCGCCCTTTCCTCTCCATCCAAACCGCTACCCTGCTCGTTCAAGCTCTCATCCTATCCCATCTGGATTACTGTATCAGCCTCTCCGATCTCCCATCCTCCTGTCTCTCCCCACTTCAATCCATAATTCACGCCGCTGCCCAGATTGTCTTTGTCCAGAAACGCTATGGGCATGTTGATACTCCCCTCCTCAAAAATATCCAGTGACTACCAATCAACCTACGCATCTGGCAAAAACTCCTCACCCTTGGCTTCAAGGCTGTCCATCACCTCGCCCCCTCCTACCTCACCTCCCTTCTCTCCTTCTATAGCCCAGCCCGCACCCTCCGCTCCTCTGCCACTAATTTCCTCACCGTTAGGCCTCGTTCTCGCCTGTCCTGCCATCGGCCCCCGGCCCACGTCATCCCCCTGGCCTGGAATGCCCTCCCTCCGCACAGCCACCAAACTAGCTCCCTTCCTCCCTTCAAGGCCCTACTAAGAGCTCACCTCCTCCAGGAGGCCTTCCCAAACTGAGCCCCCTCCTTCCTCTCCCCCTCCTCCCCTTCCCCATTCCCCCTGGCTTACCTCCTTCCCCTCCCTACAGCACCTGTATATATGTATACATGTTTGCATGTATTTATTACTCTATTTTATTTGTACATATTTATTCTATTTATTTTATTTTGCTACTATGTTTTGTTTTGTTGTCTGTCTCCCCCTTCTAGACTGTGAGCTCACTGTTGGGTAGGGACCATCTCTATATGTTGCCAACTTGTACTTCTCAAGCACTTAGTACAGTGCTCTGCACACAGTAAGCACTCAATAAATATGATTGAATGAATAAATGAATGAATGAACAGAGAAGTTAAGTGACTTTCCCAAGGTCAAACCATGGCTAAGTGGTGAATCTGGGATTAGAACCCAGGCCTTCTGGACTTCAAGGCTCGTGCTCTTTCCACTAGGCTACACTGCTTCTGGGATCTTCTGTAGGTTTAACTATTTCTATGCTTGCCTCTCCCATTAGAGTTGAAGCACATTGTATACGGGAACTATGGCATTTTGTGATTCTGTACCTCCTAAGCACCTGATATAACTGTGGGCTTTAAATCAATCAACTGCTCCTCCTACTACAACTTTTACTGTTCAGGAGCTCACAATCTGGTAGAAGAGAAATACCAATCAGCCAATTGTATTTATTGAGATCTTACTATGTGCAGAGCACTGTAATAATAATAATAATAATAATGGAATTTGTTAAGCACTTACTATGTGCAAAGCACTGTTCTAAGCACTTGGGAGGATACAAGGTGATCAGGTTGTCCCAGGTGGGGCTCACAGTCTTAATCCCCATTTTACAGTTGAGGTAACTGAGGCACAGAGAAGTTAAGTGACTTGCCCAAAGTCACACAGCTGATAAGTGGCAGAGCTGGAATTAGAACCCATGACCTCTGACTCACAAGCCCATGCTCTTTCCCCTGAGCCACGCTGCTTTTCACAGCCCTGTACTAAGGGCTTGGGAAAGTACAACAGAATTAGTAGACAAGTTCCCTGACGGTAATGAGCTCACAGTTTAGAGGGGGACATTAGCACGAATGAATAAGTAATTTATAATATAAAATGTAAAGAAATGTATATAAGTGCCGTGGGGTTGGGAGTGGGTTGAATATCAAATGTTCAAAGGTCAAAGATGGAAGTGCATAGGTATGGCAGAAGGGAGAGTGAGCTGGGGAAAAGAGGGCTTAACTGGGAATGTTGGAGGAGAGAATAATAATAAAGGCATTTATTAAGCGCTTACTATGTGCAAAGCACTGTTCTAAGCGCTGAAGTGACCTTAGTAACGCTTTGAATATTGAGGGAGTTTTGGTCTGGCATCTAGGGGGGGAAAGGGATTCCAGGCTAGGGAGAGGACCTGGGAAAGGGGTCATAGGGAAGATAGATGAAATCAGGGCACAGTGAGTAAGTGGTTGCTAACAGAGTGGAGTGTGTAGGCTGGGCTGCAGTAGAAGAGTAGTGAGGTGAGGTAGGATGGGTCAAGCTGATCGAGTGCTTTAAAGCCAGTGGTAAGGAGTTTCTATTTGATGCAGGGGTGGAGAGAAGCCATTGGAGGTTCTTGAGGAATGGGGAGATATGAACTCAAAGTTTTTTTGTTGAAAAATGATTTGTGCTTAAAGTGAAGTATGGACCGCAGTGGGGAGAGACAGGAGGCTGGGAGATCAGCAAGGAGGCAGATATAGTAGCGTGGCTCAGTGGAAAGAGCCCAGGCTTGGGTGCCAGAGGTCGTGGGTTCAAATGTGACTCCACCGCTTGTCAGCTGTGTGACTTTGGGCAAGTCACTTCACTCCTCTGGGCCTCAGTTCCCTCATCTGTAAAATGGGGGTGAAGACCGTGTGCCCTACATGGGACAACCTGATCACTTTGTATCCTCCCCAGCGCTTAGAACAGGGCTTGGCACATAGTAAGCGCTCAATAAATATGATTAAATGAATGAATTTCTATTTATTTTATTTTGTTAGTATGTTTGGTTTTGTTCTCTGTCTCCCCCTTTTAGACTGTGAGCCCACTGTTGGGTAGGGACTGTCTCTATATGTTGCCAGCTTGTACTTCCCAAGTGCTTAGTACACTGCTCTGCACACAGTAAGCACTCAATAAATACGATTGATTGATTGAATGAATGAATAGTAGTTACGTGTGAAAGGATAAGTGCTTGGATCAGCATGGTAGCAGTTTGGATAGAGAGGAAATGGCTGATTTTTGCAATGCTAAAATAAATACAGATAAGAAGAAGAAGAGCACCCATTCTAAGTACTTGGGAAAGCAAAATAAAACCAAAATTAGCAGACACAATCCCTTCCTGCAGTGATTCCAAGGAGAGTAGAACTGGGAGTCAGGAGACCCAGGTTCTATTCCTCATTCACCAGTGGTCTTATACTGTGACCTGGGGCAAGTCAGTTAACCTCTCTGGGACTCAGGTGTCTTAAATGAAAAATAGGTATGGAAAATATTGGGAACCTCATGTTGGAAGACCCTGATTACGTAACCTTGTATCTAAGCTAGTGCTTAGCACAGGGTAAGCTCTTAATAAATGACAAAGTTATTTAAGATAAATACAGAAATGCCATTCAAGTTGGCCATACTTAAATGTTAAGTGAATTGGAAATGCTGAAGTAGACTTTGGGGAAAAGTGGGGAGATTAGAAATCAGGGATGGAATTCTTGAGTGGATGTGATTTCATAAGGTTCTTGAAGATGGGGAGGTTTGTGGCTGAAGTATTTTGTGCTAATGGAAAGTGCATGGGAGTCAGAGAATTTGGGTTCTAATCCTGGTTCTGCCACTTGCCTGCTGTATGACCATGGGCAAATTACTCAACAGGATTCAATACATATTCTCACTTCCCCTTAGGCTGTGAGTCCCTGGCAGGATAGGAGCTGTGTCTGACCAAAGTACTCTATTTCTACCTTAGTGCTTAGTATAGTGTTTGACATAAAGAAAGCTCATAATACTAATTGTTATCATTATCACTGTCATTATTGTTATTTCTATTGGATATGAAGAGGACATTTTCAGGCTAGAAGTTAGATGTGGAAATAAAGAGTAAAAAAAAATAACTCAGGAATCTCAGGTAACATTTATCAATCAGGCAAATTCCTGAGTGACTCAGGCACAGCCAAGGCCACACACTTACAGAAAAAAGAAAAAATAATCCTTGTCAGGGTGACCTCAACCTTAATGCTTTACAGCAGAATTGTTCCCCACTAACTGTAAATCCCTTTTATTCAGTTAAAAAATGAGCCCACTTCATAATAATTGTTCTAATATGATATTTGCTTTTTAAAAAAATATACTGAATGTTGGTTTTTCTGTGGAGTTTCTGATTGCCACCAGTGGTCTGTGGTGGTAGAAACTCCTGGCACAGTTAGGCCTTGTAATGAATTTAGTCCCATTTCAGCAGGATGGCAAAGGCTACATCTCATGTTTGATTTTGCATAGAATCCCTAGATATGACTGCCATTTAAGGAGAACTGGCAGATGATTTCCACTCCTGGACTGTATGTAGCAAAATGTTACCTATAACTTATTAATGTGGAAAGCCAAAATGGAGAATTTTATATGAATATCTCATTCTCTGTATTCTCATTTTTCCTCCTGCCTTCAGGACATCTCTATTTGGATGTCTCACTGACACCTCAAAATTAATATGTCCAAAGCAGAACTCCTCATCTTACTACCCAAACCCCGTCTTCCCACTGACTTTCCTGTCACTGTAGACACCACCACCATCCTCCCTGTCATTCATTCATTCATTCAATCGTATTTATTGAGCGCTTACTATGTACAGAGCATTGTACTAAGCACTTGGGAAGTACAAGTTGGCAACATATGGAGACGGTCCCTACCCAACAGTGGGGTCACAGTCTAAAAGGGGGAGACAGAGAACAAAACCAAACATACTAACAAAATAAAATAAATAGAATAGATATGTACAAGTAAAATAAATAAATAAATAGAGTAATAAATATGTACAAACATATATACATATATACAGGTGCTGTGGGGAGGGGAAGGAGGTAAGGCGGGGGGATGTGGAGGGGGAGGAGGGGGAGAGGAAGGAGGGGACTAAGTCTAGGAAGGCCTCCTGGAGGAGGTGAGCTCTCAGTAGGGCTTTGAAGGGAGGAAGAGAGCTAGCTTGGCAGCTGTGCGGTGGGAGGGCATTCCAGGCCAGGGGAATGACGTGGGCCGGGGGTCGACGGTGGGACAGGCAAGAACGAGGCACGGTGAGGAGATTAGTGGCAGAGGAGCGGAGGGTGCGGGGTGGGCTGTAGAAGGAGAGAAGGGAGGTGAGGTAGGAGGAGGCGAGGTGATGGAGGAGGGGGCGAGGTGATGGAGAAACCCCATAACCTTGGCTTTATCCTTGACTGATCTTGCTCACCCAAGCAGCATGGCTCAGTGGAAAGAGGCCGGGTTTTGGAGTCAGAGGTCATGGGTTCAAATCCTGGCTCTGCCACTTGTCAGCTGTGTGACTTTGTGCAAGTCACTTAACTTCCCTATGCCTCAGTTACCTCATCTGTAAAATGGGGATGAAGACTGTGAGCCCCCCATGGGACAACCTGGTCACCTTTTAAACTCCCCAGCGCTTAGAACAGTGCATTGCACATAGTAAGCACTTAACAAATGCCATCATTATCATTACATTCACTCTGTCACCAAATTTTGTCAGTGCAACCTTCACAGCATTCCTAAAATCCACCCCTTCCTCTCCACCCATACTGCTACCATGTTAATCCAAGCAGTTAGCCTGTCCTATCTTGATTAGTACATCAGCCTTCTTGCTGACCTCCCTGTCTCTACATTCCACTTCACACTTCACTCTGTGGCCCATATCATTTTTCTACATAAAAAGTTCAGTCCATCTTTCCGCACTCCTGAAGAACCTCCAATGGTTGCCCATCCACTTTCACATCAAATAGAAACTATTTACCATAGACTTTAGAACTTCCTCCTACTTTACCTCTCTGATTTCTTACTACAAGCCAGCCCACACACTTCACACCTCTAATGCCAACCTACTCACTGTATCATGATCTTGTCTATTTTGTCGCTGGCCTTTCGGCCACATCTCGCCTCTGGCCTGGAATGCTGTCCGTCTTCATAGTCGACAGACTATAACTCTCCCCATCTTCAAAGATTTATTGAAGGCACATCTCCTCCAAGAGGCCTTCACTGACTAAGCCCTCATTTTCTTTTCTTCCACTCCCTCCTTCATCACCCTTGTACTTGAATTTTGCACAATTTCTTCACCCCATCAGCCCCACAGCACGCATGTACATATCTGTAATTTATTTGTATCAATGCCTGTCTCCCCCTCTGGACTGTAAGTTTCTTGTAGGCAGGGAACGTGTCGACCAGCTCTGTTATACCATACTCTTCCAAGCACTTAGTAAATTGCACTGCACACAGTAAGTGCTCAATAAATGCGATTGATCATTTCTCACCTAATGATGCTAAAGCAACACCTTTAGCTTCCACATTTTCTCTGTTCAGTAAATAGATTTTGGAATACAAATTTCTTTTTTCCACTTTTTCTGCTCTCTGTTTCATGTCCACACCTCTCAGCCTTCTTTCAATGAGCAGTATGGCCTAGCTGAGCTATGAAAGATTGAGGAAAGGTTTGCACTTAAAATATGCAGGATCCTATGCCAGGCTTAGAATGGGACTCAGGCGTGTAGTCAGTCCCTTGAAACTTCATTTTCTGAGTTTCAGTGGTTCTAATTTTAACTAGATACTGTTCCAGGCTTAGAAAACAAGAACCATTCTCCAGTATTTCAAAGGGCCATACTGTTCCCCAAGAGACTGCCTAATGATGTAGATGGAATAAGCAGACTTTACTGTACTATGATTCCTCCCAGGAAATGAAATACGACCACTGATAATAATAATAATTGTGGTATTTGTTATGCACTTACTATGTGCCAAGCACTATATTAAGCACTGTGGTAGATATAAGGTAATCAGGTTGGATATAGTCCCTGTCCCACATGGAGATCACTGTCTTAATCACCATTTTACAGATGAGGTAACTAAAGCACAGAAAAATGAAGTGACGAGCCCAAAGTCACACAGCAGACAAGTGTTGGATCTGGATTAGAACCCAGAACCTTCTGATTCCCAGGCCTGTACTCTATCCATTAGACCATGTTGCTATAATTTGTGTTCCTTTGATAAAGGAAAATCTGTACATTCCAATCACTAAGGACATCACTAATGACATTCAGATTCGATTTTAATGATTATAAGAATGTTTTACATTGAAATTAAAAATCCAGTGGTTTAAAAGCATGATTTTATAATATTCAAAATGGACAGAAAAGTCCAGCACTATATATTCTATAGTGGGAAAACCCCATTGAAACTAATAGAGCACTACTACTACTATGGCCTAGTAGAGCACAGGAATCAGGAGAACTAGGTTCTAATCCTGGTTCTGTTCCTTGCCTGTTTTATGACCTTGGGAAAGTCACTTCTCTGTGCCTGTTTCCTCATCTGTCTGATGGGGACCAAACACCTCTTCTCGCACCCCTTTATCACTTAATAATATATATTGAGTGCTATGTGCTTGGGTGAATACAATACAGCATTGGTTAATAATTGATGTTAATTGCTCATAAGTCTACCGGGGTGACAGACATTAAAAAAAAAAAAAGATAGGGGAAATTGGGAGAGTCTTCCAGTACTGTGGGAGAATGTGGTCAAGGAGTTGGTGGTTGGATAGATAAGTTCAAGGTAAAGAGAGAAGGATGTAGTAGAAAATCATTGAGGTTAGGTAGGAGGGAGAGAGTTGCTTGAGTGCACTGCAGCCAGTGGTCAGGAATTTCTGTTTAATGTGGTGGTGGATTGGCGACCACTGGAGATTTTTGTGGAATGAAGAAATGTGGACTGCAAATTTTTTTCAGAAAAGTGATCCTGGCAACAAAGTGAAATAAGGACTGGAATGGGAAGAGAAAATAGGCAGGGTGGTCAGTGAGGAGGCTGAAGTAGTAGTTAAGGAGGGAAATGAGTGCTTGGATCGGTTTAGTAGACGTTTGGATGAAGTGGAAAAGGCAGAGTCCAGAGATGTGATGGTAAGCCCCCCTCTAAACTGTAAATTTATTGTGGGCGGGAATGTGTTTTATATTGTTATATTGTACTCTCCTAAGCACTTAGTACAATGCACACAGTAAGCACTAAAGAAATATTGATTGACTGACTACAAGACAGGATTTGGTGACAGATTGAATGTATGGGTTGAATGAAAGTGATGTGATGAGGATTATGCCAAGGTTACAGGCTCGTGAGGTAGAGATGATGGTAGTGCTATCTATGGTGATATGAAAGATAAGGGGATAAATGGATTTTTGTGGTATTTGTTACAGGCTAAGCTATGTTCCAAGCACTATTTTAACATCTGGGTTAAGTGCAAGTTCATTAGGTCAGGCAGTGTCTCTGTCCTGCAAGGGGCTCACAGTCTAAATAAGAAGGAGAACAGGTATTTAATCCCCATTTTACAGTTGAGGAAACTGAGGCAGAGATAAATTAAGTGATTTGCCCAAGGTCATACAGCAAGCAATTCCAGGTCTTATGACTCTAAGGCCCATGCTCCTTCCATTAGGCCACAGTACATATTTGGATTGAAAGATGAGAAGTTCTGTTTAGGACAGGTTAAGTTTAGACTCTTCATCCTACTTGGGACAGGGACTATGTCTACTTACGTGGAATCTAACCCAGCTTTTAGCCTAGTGCTTGGAAAATAATAAACACTTGGCAATATTAAGCAATAATGCTAGTAATAACAGTTAAAGGCTTACTGTTTGCCAAATGCTGGGATAGGTACAATATAAACCGATTATTATTATTAATGCCATGAATGATATAATAATTGTTATTGAAATAATAATGATAATGATATTAATAATGCTGTTAATAATAAAGTAAAATGAAATCTAATCACCTGACCCTTGCTTTTGGGGTAGTTCCTTCTATCTTTCTCACAATTAATTGAATTTTCAACACATGCTTAGAAGCATGAAGTCCAGTTGAATTTGAGCAAATAAATAATATATATTTGAGCCCAACCAGTACATGACCTTCTGGTATAAAATGATTTTCAATAGCAAATTTATTAGTATTTATAAGTATTATAGTACATTTCTAAGTATCAATCATAATCTTGAGAAAGAATATGCATTATTTTTAAAACAGAATATTTATTTATTTTCAAAGAAGGAATATAACTTATCTAGATTTTTTTCCTCCCTGGAATCACTTCCACTATCCATTTAGTTCACAGTTAAACATGTAGTTTAATGTGGTTTATTCCCTAGAGTGCAGATCTAATGGTCTATCTGTTTTCAATCTTATCTTTGATTATAGGAACACAGGGCTGGACGTTTTATTTGTGTAGCAGATACAATTCGTCAAATTTTTAATTAGCAATATTGAATCTGTATCATTTCTTTGTTTACATTGCAGAATTAATTCCAGGCCATTTTCGTATCACAGACTTTCTTGCATATCCAGAATAACACTTACTAAATGTGACCCCTGAGTGCAGAAAGGGAAAAGCAAATCCTCATCTTTTATTTCTCCCTCCCCGCATCTCTCTCTCTCTCTCTCTCTCTCCCCTCTTTCCTCTCTCTTCTTCCTTCCAACCTCTTCTCCCGTCCCTTAGCAATTTCTCCTCCCGCTAGGTTTATACACAGCTCAATTAGGCTATTGAAAGAGCAACTTTATTACCCACAACTGGTCCAGAGCTAGGTGTTCGAAGTGCTACCCACCTTTGCTTTTCCAGTTATAAGTATCCTTCAGATCAATTTTTATGGCCCTTTCAGCCAGATGTAGGGCTTTAAAGCTTCCTAATGCGCGTTTCCAACCAATAGTGCATATTTTGGCTGGTGTAGATAGACTCAAGAATGTACTCCTGTGGATGAACATAGTAATGGAAGTTAAAAAAGAAATTGATTCCTTGAACTGAAGGTGGAACTACTGAAATTGAATTGTTTCATTACTAAAAGTTGACTCTCAATCTTTCCCTGTTCAGTCTTGACTGAAAATGGCTATCAAAGCTACATAATAATAATAATAATTATAATAATAATTATAATAATAATAATTGTGGTATTTGTTAAGCATACACTGTGTGCCAAACATTGTAATAAGTGCTGGGAAGATTTAAAAAAAATCTGGTCTATCACAGTTCCTTGTCCCACATGGTACTCACAGTCTAAACAGGTATTAAATCACCATTTTACAGATGATAAATTTAGTGACTTTCCCAATATCACATAGCAGTCAAGTGGCAGAACTGGGATTAGAACCCAGATATCTGACTGCCGGGACCATTTTCCTTCCACTAGGCCACTATGCACACCTCATGAGCCAAAGACAAGTAGATTAGACTTAAGAAGGAAATAATTGCCCAAACTATATAGAGCACATGTATTACCAAAAATGAAGTTCCTTAAAGAAAATTATATTTTTCACTTCAGTTAAACCCAGTATCAGCACCAATAATTTTCACAGTTTTAAACACTTGCTATGTGCCACGCTATGTACTAAGTGAAAAATGGTAGACTCAACATAATCAGGTCAGACAGTCTCTGTTCCATATGGGGCTTAAATTCTGAATATGAGGTGAATCCCCATTTCATATATGAGAAAACTGAGCACAGAGAAGATGTGTCTTCTGACTGCCCTCAACATAATATCTGGGGCACTTTAATCATGTCTACTTAAAATCCTAACTGACAAATTTGGGTAATAATAATAATTGTGATATTCCTTAAGGGCTTACCGTACTATGCACTGGGGCAGATACAATGTAATTGGGTCTGATTATATAACAGTATGGCCTAATGGAAAAAACATGGATCTGAGTCAGAGGACCTGATTTCTATTCTCAGTTTTGCCACTTGCCTGCTGTGTGACTCCTTCACATCATTTACCTTCTCTGTGCCTCAGTTTCATCTTCTGCAAAGTGAGGATTCGATACCTGATTCCCCTCTTACTTAGATCTGTGTGGGGCAGGGACTATGTCTTACCTGATTAACTTGTATCTACCCCTGCACTTAAGACAGTGCTTGACACATAGTAACAAAATCCTTTAATTATTATTTTACAGTCCCCATTTCACATTCATTCATTCCAGTGCCTACCTAGAGAAGCAGCATGGCTCAGTGGAAAGAGCACGGGCTTGGGAGCCAGGAGTCATGGGTTCAAATCCCGGCTCTGCCAATTGTCAGCTGTGTGACTTTGGGCAAGTCACTTCACTTCTCTGTGCCTCAGTTACCTCATCTGTAAAATGGAGATTAAGAGGGTGAGCACCACGTGGGATAACCTGATCACCTTGTATCATCCCCAGCTCTTAGAACAGTGCTTTGCACATAGTAGGTGCAAATGCTTACTATTACAAATGCTATTATTATTATTATTATTATTATTATTATTATTATTATTATTATTATTATTATTATTATTACCATCCACAGTTCCCTTCACTCCAGTGCCATCCTGATATTCCTCTTTAGGGAAAAAACCCGGGGCCTGAGTTGGCATGATCTAAGGTCCCAAAGTATAGAACCTGCTGGTTCTAAGCACTTACTCTTTCACTTTGGCTCCATGCACTTGCATTCCTAATTGTTCCTGTGGAATTCTGGGATGTGTAGTTCAGTGAGGGTTCAATCAATCAATCGTATTTATTGAGCGCTTACTGTGTGCAGAGCACTGTACTAAGCACTTAAGGATGTCCATTCATTCATAATGCATAACAACAGCAGCACTGCCTTGAAGTTGCATATCAACTGCTTCCTCATCAGCTATCTCACTTCACTGTTTTGCATTTCCATTAAGACAGAAGGTCTGGGTAGAAATAATTGTGATCAGGCACTCATTAAATGGCTAAAACACTGTTACAATACTTTGAAGAGTCTCTGATCTAAATTACGGGTACTTGTTAATTATAATGTCATTTATTAAGCGCTTACTATGTGCAAAGCACTGTTCTAAGCGCTGGAGAGGTGATCAGATTGTCCCACGGGGGGTTCACAGTCTTAATCCCCATTTTTACAGATGAGGTAACTGAGGTGCAGAGAAGTTAAGTGACTTGCCCAAAGTCACACAGCTGACAAGCGGCGGAGCCGGGATTTGAACCCATGACTTCTGACTCCAAAGCCCGGGCTCTTTCCACTGAGCCACGCTGCTTGTTAAGTGCTTTACTCTGTTCCAAGCACTGTTCTAAACTCTGGAGTAGAAACAAGTAATCAGCTTTGAAGAATCTCAGATCTAAATGATATAAAGCATGCCAGTGCTAAATGAACTTCTCTGTGCCTCAGTTACCTCATCTGTAAAATGGGGACTAAGACTGTGAGCCCCATGTGGGACAACCTGATCACCTTGTATCCCCCCCAGCACTCAGAACAGTGCTTCACACATAGTAAGAGTTTAACAAATATGATCATTATCATTATTATTACCAAACGAGGTTTTAGGATAATAGCTTAAACCACTGGGTTCAGAGCTGCACAAGGCCAAGTTTGATCTCTGGATTACCAGAAACCAGATACCAAATGTTTCACCATGAGACTGTTTGGGAAAATGGCTGAAAACAGGATTTGCTTCTAAATACCCACTGATGAGGTTTCCCTAGCTTCTTTTCTAAGCCATGTTTATCTTCACCAGAGAGAAATATTTTACCACATTAAATTATTATGGTGAAGTATCAACCAGGACCTGAACATACAACATTCAGTACTGCAGCACAGGAATTTCCAACAGCCTGACATCCTCTTCACGCTCTCCTCAGGGGAAGTCAATCCCTTCCCCAGTGGGACAGGGCTTTTCAACTATTAGCAGAGGAGCAGGTCTCCTCCCAGAATGTCCCAACAGCTTACGGGAAGTTTAGGCAAAATTATTCCCTTTGCACCCTGGAGTAAGTAGTCCCCATTCTCCAGTTTTCTTACAATCATCCTTGTAGCTCTGTTCAAAAGAATTTTAAAGTACCCTGCTCCAACTGTGGCCTTGCTTCCTAACAGTTTTCAAAATATTTCCCTGAGATCTTTACTTATTTTATCTAAGTATTTTTAAAGGACATCTGTTTAGGCACCTGTAGAATTAGTGCACGCTGGCATTTTGATTCCTGAAAGAATGATTTAAAATTTAGATTTGGCATTTGTCAAAAAAAAGAAAAAATACTGCTATTATTATCCAGCAGTTAATGATTGCTAAATCTCAACCAATCACAGAAAATGACAGAAAAAGGGAGGAAAAAAAAACAAAAAACAATAACCTCAGACTGAATTTTTATGTCAAAACCACAGGGCAGAAGTAAAAATGCTGGAAATTAATGTCTGCCTGCTATGGTATATTTTATTTTGATGATACCATGCAATATTTATTGGGCTAGCTAACTTACAAACACTGACAATATAATTTTTTTGGTAAAATACTGTCAAAAACTTTCACACTGGTCCCAGTAATATGATTCTCCGTTACAGGTCCTGTTTGACAGACTAGGACACAGAAAGCTGTCAACCTAAGAGTAGGCCGAAGATGATTGTTAAGGGGATTTGGTACTTCTTGTATTTTGCCTAATAGGGAGCCTTGTGCTCAGCATTTCCTGAAGCTAAAGAAGACAGATGAAATCTCTGGGCACTTCATTGCTGCTGCCTCTCAAAGATTTCCTGTCAAAATGGGCCTATAAGGGGAGAGAGGTTTTCAATAACATATATTTTTTTTTACCTGGCAGGATTTCCACTCTTACTATGAAATGAGTTTGAAGGAGCTGTCTTTGTAAAAGCACTATTGCCAAACCACCAGATCTAGTTGTGTTTAAAAATAAAAAGGCAATATGACTCACATTACCATAGCAGATAAAGTAAAACCAGTTTTGATTGGCACTTTATCCATATTTTATATAGTTTTTTTCCCCCTCAAAAGGAGCAGGTGACCTTGATGTTCCTCTACTTTGCAACTTAAACAGGTAAAGTGTATTTGTTGTCAACTTTGTTAGGGATACACTTTCAATAGTGTGTACAGAGAGTACAGGGCTATGGTTCCATTTTGGCAATGGGGATCTGTTCATCTAATTCCCTACTTGCCTCACTGAATTCTTATTCCTTCACCTCAGCATAGTCACAGATTTGAATATGGATACATTTCAGTTGTGCAACCTTAAAGGTGACAACTTGGATGGTGTCTTTATCCAACCAAGTGGAGAATAAAATGAAATGCACCTTTCTGCAGTTTTTGGATGACACATTAGAAATTCAAGCTCAATCACCTTGCCTCCTCCTGTCTCACCTTGCTGCTCCTTTACTATACCCCAGCCTGCACACTTCACTCCTCTAATTCATTCATTCATTCAATCGTATTTATTGAGCGCTTACTGTGTGCAGAGCATTGTACTAAGCGCTTGGGAAGTACAAGTTGGCAACATATAGAGACGGTCCCTACCCAACAGCGGGCTCACTGTACCTCCATCTCACCTATCTTGCTGTCAACCTCTTATTCACATCCTTCCTCTTCATATCCAATGGACAATTACTTTCCCTCCTTTAAAGACTTACTGAAGGCACATCTCCTCCAAGAGGCCTTCCCTGACTAAGCTCTCTTTCCTTTTTTTCCACTCCCTTCTGCACTACCTTTACTTTCTCCCTTTATTTGTCTCCTCCCTCCTAGTCCCTCAGCACTTATGTACATATCCATGATTTATTTATCTTAATGTCTGTACTCTCTAGACTGTGAACTCGTTGTGGGCAGGGAATGTGTCTGTTATGGCATTATTGTACTCTAGCAAGCTTTTAGTACAGTACTCTGCACACAGTAAGCACTCAACAAATATGGTTGATTGATGCCTAAGAAGACCTTAAGTGACGTCTTGTAGTCATGACCAGTACTAGAATGTTGATAACCTTTTAGGACAACCAGTATTTTATGCTTGATAAACAATGAAAGCCCATTGTTGGGTAGGGACCGTCTCTATATGTTGCTGACTTGTACTTTCCAAGTGCTTAGTACAGTGCTCTGCACACAGTAAGAGCTCAATAAATATGATTGAATGAATGAATGAATGTGGTCTAGCGGAAGGAGCAAAAGACTGGTAGTCAGAGGACCCGGGTTCTAATTCTGCTCTGCCACTTGTCTGCTGTGTGACCTTGAGCAAGTCACTTAACTTCTCTATGCCTCAGTTTCCTCATCTGTAAAATGGGGAATAAATGCCTGATTTCCCCTCCTGCTTAGTGACCCCGATGAGGAAGCTGTAAATAATCTCGTTATCTTAAATCTGCCCCAGTGCTTGGTACAGTCCTTGACCCATGGTAAGCTCTAAACAAATGCCAAAATAATGATAATGATAATATAAATAGGATATGATAATAATTATGATTATTTTTATATCCCTAGTTGGGTTTGGGAATGAACACTCCCTGTATATGCCAAAGTTACTTCACTCCTTCACTTGTGCCCTCCCTAAATCAATCAGTCAGTCTTATTTATTGAGTGCGTAGTGTGTGTGGAGCACTATACTAAGTGCTTGGGAGAGTATGACATAACAAAGTTGCTAGACATGTTCCCTGCCCACAGTGAGCTTACAGTTTAGAGTAGACAGATATTAATATAAATAAGTAACTTATGGATATGTACATATATGCTGTAGGGCTGAGGCAGAGATGAATAAAAGGTGCAAATCCAAGTGCAGGGGCATTGCAGAAGGGAGTGGAAAAAGAGGAAATGATTGCCTAATTGGAAAAAACCTCTTGGAGGATATGTGTCTTAAACCTCTGGAGCTGGGAGGAGTGATTGTTGGTCAAATATTAAAAAGGAGGGCATCCAGGAAAGAGGAAGAATGTGGACGAGATGAACAAAATAGCTGACACTGAGGTACAGTGAATGCATTGGCGTAAGAGGAGAGAAGTGTGTTGAGTACTTGCTATGTGCAAAGCACTTTTCCAGGCACTTGGAGAGTACAATATAACAATTAACAGACACAGTCCCTGCCCTCAACAAGCTCTTTCCACTAGACCATGTTATAAGGAGTAGGGTTGTGAAATGCTGGCTTTCTGAGGCCACCAAACGTCCTTCCCAGCAAGGGGAGGGATGTCCTTCCAGAGAAGCAGCATGAGCTAGTAATTAGAACACAGTCCTGGGAGTCAGGAGGACCTAGGTTCTAATCCCGGCTTCGCACTTGTCTGCTGTGGGACCTTAGGCAAGCTACTTAGTTTCCTTGTGCATCAGGTATCTATAAAATGGGGTTTAAGACTGTGAGCCCCATATGGGACATAGACTGTGTACAATCTGATTACCTTGTATCTACCCCAGTGCATAGTTTATGTCTTCTGTAAAATGGGGATTGAGACTGTGAGCCCCACCTGGGACAGGGACTGTGTCCAACTTAATTTGCTTGCATCCAGCCCAGCACTGAGTACAGTGCCTGGCACATAGTAAGTGCTTAACAAATACCTTAAAGAAAAAATTGGTGGCTGGAGGCAACTTCCAGTTTCACCCACCTGTAAAATCTGCTCTGTCTGCTTTTTGGAGAGCGGAAGATGCCACAACCCCCAGTTTCTATCTCTGCCCTCTAGCTAACTCCCAACCTAGTGACATCACTAGCACCCCTTTCTTAACTTAGCCTAATACCTAGAATGTATCCTGCTCCCTAGACTCCTATGTGAAAACTGGACCTGAGGAATTGGTGGCCCCTTGAAATCTGAGGACCCGTCTTACAACACCATTGTGCCGTGGGTAAGAATGAGCACATATCAGCGGTGGCAGAGAGGACAAGGGAGGGAGTAGAGAAGAGTCAGAGAAACTAAGCTACAAAGGAACTGGAACTGTAGCTTTAGGTGGGACTATCCTTAGTAGGTCACTTGATTCATTTGAAAGCTGGCCCACCCTTTTGAGCCGTCACCTATATCAGGTCTCATCATCATTCTACTGTTCCACTAAAAGGCGTCTGTGAGGTTAGAATAAGTCAAGGGGGAAAAAAATCAGTTTTTAAATGATTGAGAACTACATTAAAGAGTGGATATTGGAATGGGAGCCACAGGATTCTCACACACCCTCATTTGGGAAACAAGGTAATATCCTTAGCTTTGAGGAAAAGGCAGGGATTTAAAGACACATTTAGGCCATTATGCTTGCGATATTAGAACTTTTAAATAGAATGTGTCCCAGGAGATGATTTTGATTTAGCGTCTAGACACAAAGGCTAGCCTTCAATCTTTTCTGAACAATTTTAAATCAAGTACACCATTTTCAGAGCATCAGAAAATAGATGGCAAAGTATACTGAATGCCCAGAGACTCTCTGTGAAACTCAGTCACCCTCAGTAGGCTGGTGTCCTAGCTTCCAAAACCTGGAAGAAACCTTCCAAGGGAGGCTTTCATTAGGATTCCATGAACCCTTTGACACCCATGTTCAGGCATTAATGAAGACACTAAAATGGTGCGTAGTGTGGCATGGTTCTGTTACTACGATGTGCCCTTCTTCCCATGAAATCTCAAACTGCTTACAGATTCACCCAACAGGAATGAGTTTATGTCCTCTGCTGTCATATTCACTGGGCCAGTTACATTTGCATGGATTAAACAACCACATCACCAAAATTAGTATTACAATTGACACTAATTGGAGCGCTCATTGACAGCCTTAACACGGAGGTCAAGTGCCCAAAGGACTTGAAATTTGCACCATTATTTCACCTCTAAGTAGACCTTTCCAGCATGGATGAGATTACTGGGGAGGGACGAGAAGGAGAGAGATATAAAGAATTCAAAAGGCTAACACAATATTCCTGACCTACTGATGAGCAGAGACCTACAAAATTCTAGAATTGTAATATTTTAGCAGCAATCCTAACATTTCAGAAACCAATTGAAATTGTTTCCCCAACCTTTACAGGCAATTGACAATCTTTCAATGCAGCATATCATTGTCCAAGTTCCAAATCTGTTTTAATTCGACTAAACTACAATGAAGGTAAGGGAACATTTTAACCAGTGAGCCATTTATGTCATACGTTTAGTCAAGTATGCCTTTAGTTAACGAAATACAGTTTTCGAAGAATATTATAATATTAGCTTCTTTGCAAACCAAACTTAAATATTCTGATAATTCTCATCAGTTTGTGTAAATTTTTTCAGGATAGTTTTCATTTCACTTAGCCTTTTTATTCTAGTGGGAATGGAGGCTAGCTGTACTGAAATGAGAAATGAGACAGCTTTTCCTCATGATAGTTCACAGTAATTCATCCTAAAAGTACCTCAACTTCAAGTTTTTTTTCTAGCCGTGTTTGAAAAGTTAGGCTACGTATATGAAGCTTTAGATGTCCGGAGTTTTAAAACTAGGAATTTGGGTGGGGGTGGTAAAATAAGAGTAGAAGGGGTTGTACTAGGGTGTAATTAAAGATGGACAGCAGTGCAATAATCACACACCTCCTACCGATCCTCATTTCAGTGGTAATGCCTCAGCGCAAAGAAGGAATGATACTCTTTGTCTCCACCTGCCTATTTGTTGTTGTTTTTTTTTAATGGTATGTGTTATGCACTTACTACGTGTCAGCGCTTGCACTTTTCTAAGTGCTAAATATTTCTTATGGATATTATGAAGTTGTGAAGTTACTTGGTAACTGCTTTCTGAGCCTGTTAGGCCTTTCAACAGACACCAAAATTACTTACCTCACTGACACATTAGACTAGTAATGTTTTGCATTACAGGTGCCCTAATAGCCTGAAAAAAGAGTTGAGAGTTCTCCCTAACTATACTATTTCACTTATTCCAAGGTAAGATCCAGGATATAAATGCTGTCAAGGCTTATTCCAGGCCAGAAGTTTGCCAAGTCTGTCTACCTGGGTGGTCCCCGTAGCCTCTATCTGGGACCCTGGGGTGTGCTTCCAACTGATGATTAACTTCCAGGTCTCTAATGCTGCTGCTAGTGTGGTGACTCCACATGAGGAATTCCACTGTTGACATAATAATAATAATAATAATAATGGTATTTATTAAGAACTTACTATGTGCAAAGTGCTATTCTAAGAGCTGGGGAGGTTACAAGGTGATCAGGTTGTCCCACGGGGGGCTCACAGTCTTCATCCCCATTTTACAGATGAGGGAACTGAGGCCCAGAGAAGTTAAGTCACTTGCCCAAAGTCACACAGCTGACAATTGGCGGAGCTGGGATTTGAACCCATGACCTTGGACTCCAAAGCCCATGCTCTTTCCACTGAGCCATGCTGCTTCTCTGATCCTTCCCTTTCCTAAGTCTACACTCCTACCTTCACGGTAAATAGGATCATTGTGTTGAACCTAGGGCAGTGGTCTAGACTGCAATGAATAAATAGTATTTCTTGAGCACCTACTGTATACAGACCACTGTACTAAGCATTTAGGCACAATCTCTTCCTTCAAGGAGCCTGCAGTCTGGTGGCAGCAACTTTGCAGTGGACATAGGTCCCTTAGACCACAATCAGGGGCTGATTTAATCAAAGGCACTACCCTTCAAACCCTCCTCTTACTCATTCCTCATACCATCAGAGACCAGTATCCTCAAAGGACCTTGCCACAACTATTCATTACCCAGAAAGTGTCCACTCCAAAAATGATCCCTGAACTTAATTGCTTCCTGTACCACTGAGCGGTTAAAAATAGCTCTGGAGTTGTTGGGGAGGGGAGAAGGCTCCCAGAGGCAACAAGGCACTGCGCATTTCAGCCAAGACATGAGATGGTCAACCTCGGGTTCTACTGCACTTAAGAGCCTCCATAGGCTGAATCTCATCACAGCTACGGTCCACTCTCTGCACTATGGCACACAGCCATTTCTCAATTCTAATGCCTCAGATAGAAATTTGAGCTCCTTTATTAGTGAAGCAGCGTGGCTCAGTGGAAAGAGCCCGGGCTTTGGAGTCAGAGGTCATGGGTTCAAATCCCAGCTCTGCCAATTGTCAGCTGTGTGACTTTGGGCAAGTCTCTTAACTTCTCTGTGCCTCAGTTACCCCATCTGTAAAATGGGGACTAAGACTGTGAGCCCCAAGTGGGACAACCTGCTCACCTTGTAACCTCCCCAGTGCTTCGAACAGTGCTTTGCACATAGTAAGCACTTAATAAATGCCATCATAAATGCCATCATTAGTGACACTTATTCTGATTCAAACCGAACTCTCTAAATCCCACCATTTATTAAGCTTGTCTTGATTCTGGAGGTCTAAGAGGATAAGAAGAATTTCAGTGTTCACATTTCTCCATAATGCAGTGAATTTGGCTTTTTACTATATCATATAGCCATTGACTCTTTGATTTTTGTATTCTGAGTCACTGCATATTCATTCATTCAATTGTATTTATTGAGCGCTTACTGTGTGCAGAGCACTGGACTAGGCACTTGGGAAGTACAAGTCGGCAACATATAGAGATGGTCCCTTCCCAACAACGGGCTCACAGTCTAGAACGGGGAGCCTTTTTGAATCTTTTACCATGTAGTAAGAAGACAGGCTTCACAACGTGGCTCAGCGGGAAGAGCACGAGCTTGGGAGTCAGAGGTTGTGGGTTCTAATCCTGGCTCCACCACTTGTCTGCTGTGTGACCTTGGGCAAGTCACTTAACTGCTCTGTGCCTCAGTTACCTCATCTGTAAAATGGGAATTAAGACTGGGAGCTCCACATGGGACAACCTTATCACCTTGTATCTCCCCCAGTGCTCAGAACAGTGCTTTGCACTTAGTGCTTAATAAATGCCATCATTATTATTATTATATTATTATAAGGTTTAGAAGCAGCATGGCTTACTGTTAGAGCATGGAACTAGGAGTCAGAGGACATGGGTTCTGATCTGCCACTTGCCTGCTGTGTGACCTTGGGCAAATCACTTAAATTCTCTGTGCTTCAGTTCCCTGATCTGTAAAATGGGGATTAAGATTGTGAGCCCTATGTGGGACAGGGACTGTGTCCAAACCAATTATCTTTTATCTACACCGGTGCTTAATACAGTGTCTGGCTCATAGTAACTCTAGCTTGACAGAATCATTTTTTAAAAGGTTTTAATGGTTTATGGGATGCATTTCTATATTTTTTAAATGTAGGAGTTAATTTGTTCAATCAATAACAAACTTTATACATTTCTTTGGTGTTGGTTGTTACTGTTTTTTAAACAGTAGATGCTTGTGCTGAAGATACCAGACTAATTGACAGGTTAATGGTCGTAGGCAAAGCAGGGGCTTTTTTAAAGGGAAAAAAAAATAGAGGTCTGTGGTTAAGGGAGGTTTGAAGAGAGTGAACTTCAAATGGTGATTATACAGCTGTCCAGAATTGACATTTAAGAAAGGAAATTTTTTTCATGGAAAACGAGGTCAGGAAGTATGTGACCCCTAAAAGCTTTGTGTGCTCCTGTTTGATCACATAAGCCGAAGGGAAGCATTGTTAAGCAACTGTGATTTTGTTTACCTGTTTAGGATAAAAATTGGAGCTGCTGTGTTCTGATTGACTGGATTTGAGCGATTTAAGAAACCATTGAAAGGGAGAAGCGTGAAAGAAGAAACGGCTTCAACAATTCTAGAGGCTGAGCCTTCAGACAAGGGTGGATCCAACTGATTCATTGAAGGGTGACAGTCAGTTCCCTGAAAAGTGGGATAATATGATACACAAAGAACTGAGACATCATTTGCATATTAGCAACTAAAAGCCGAACGTGATTAGTAAGATTTGCAGGAGAGAATAATAAAGGAATGAAGAAGAGAAAGCATGAGCAAGAAAGATAGCCAAGAGATGGACAAAATCAAAAAATGATATCAACTCTAGTTGCCATCTTTGCCTTAATTCAAAGAGAACAACAGATAAACTGAGACAGTGGAATAGTGCAAGGTACATTGGATTAAGTCCCGCAAAAGATTAGTCCTATGTATCAGTCAATCAATGGCATATATCAAGTGCTTCCTGTGTGCAGAACACTGTACTAAGCGCTTGGAAGAGTACAATATAACAGAGTTGGTAGATGCGTTCCCTGACCACAACCAGCTTACAGTCTAGTGGTCAAGCGTACAGTCCAGAAAATCTGCTGAATCAAATGATTAGAATGGTGGGCTATCTCCAGTCAGTTTATTACCTCTGGGGCTAATCCATTCTTAGATTGTGAGCCCCCAAAGGGAAGGGCCCTTGCTGGATTCCCACCTGTGTATTCTCTCCAGCTCTTAGTACAGTACTTTGCACACAGTAAGTGCTTGATAAATACTATTACTACTACTACATGAGCACCATAGAGTTTCAAGTTGCAGAAAAGCAGCCCTATAAGAGTAACACGATCAGCTTGCCACATCTGTGGATATATTGGAACTAGGTCCATATGGTTATTTGATCTACTGCAAGATGATGTGATTAGCCACGATGCTTGCCTGAGGTCCAGGTCTGGCTGAAAAAGTCACTGAATAATCCCCAAATTTTACTCTTATAGATATGGGACCTGTTTCTGATTTGCAGTTCAAGCAGAATCTGGTGCTGACTGCCACTCTGGCTCTTTGGAACCATAAGCATTCGTATAATAGTAAATGTGTGACACTGGACCAATAAAAATGCTTCGCAACTGTGATAAAACAAATGACTGAGCCTCTCCAGTCTTCAATTCAATAGACAGTTTTTCCTCTGCTAATGGCTCAGGTGTTCACAAATAAAGTGGGAAAATATTTGAATTTGCCCCCTGCATTTTGGGCCCCCAACCCTTCCTAGTGCTTTTTATTAAAATTAATGAAATAGCAAAATCAGGCTAGTGGAGACAGACACACGAAGGCTGGTAATTTTGCGTGTAATGAAGAAGGGATCTAAAATGTCTATGCTTCTGTGCTTCTATTTTCATAAGAAGAGAAGACAAAAAGAAATAAAAAAAACAAATTACAGTTTGTATCTTGGGATGTGAAACAATTACAAGAGGAGGGAGATGAAGAATGTGAGACTCAATGGACCCTTTAATAAACAGCAGGAAAATATTCACCCAAACAAATGACACTCTGCATACCTCAGTGAAAGAAACAGCCTGCTTCCAACTACACTTTCCTGAAGGGATCTATACTGGGTTTGGAACTCCTGCATCCCAACTTTGCAGCTTAATCTACCTTCATCGGTGATGGGAATCGGTGAACCACATCGGTTTTCATCCGAGGCCGAATACCACTTCTTCTGAGACCGAGATTGTCCCGCAGAGCTGCTTCTTTCACCTGACATCAATTATCCCAGCTCCTGCTGATATTCAATTCATGTCAAAATAATTAACTCATATCTGTTACATCCAAGTTCCATAATTAACACTTTCTCTATTTGACAAAATTCTTTCTTCAGCAGGCATTGTAGGGTTTAGCAGGCTCATTATCTTCAATTACACCTATTCCCAAACATATTATCCTTCCCATTTTCCACAGTTTGTAACCAATAACAACATACTATCAAAGCTTAAAGACAAAACAAATATGTGTCTTACCTCTGGAGATCTTTTCCTAGTTGTATTGTTTTTGGTAAAGGGAGTAAGAGATTGACGAAAAACAGCAGATTCCAAAACAGCCCAAGCTGTTCACCATCTCAAACTGCAGATGTCTGATTTCTTAAAAAATAATGACATTAATGAAGCTTTTTGACAGAGACTGGTAAGGGATGCAACCATTTAATCATCCAGAAAAAGTCTCAATTGTCATCAGAAATAGAAAGGTTTATAATTGACCAATGCTGCAAGAGAAAATTGGAAAGTTGCAGACCAAATTGTAATTTTACCCTCTGGAGATTTCCAAAGAACTGTTTAGAAGGACCAAGGAATTGGTATAACAGACTCACTCTATGGAAATGAGCTGGGAGATGCAGAAGTTTGAGAAATTCGGCATTTGTATAAGAATGCCGTAACCTTTGAACAGGGCAAACTACGAGATCTGTGCAAACCAGTCTGGGTATCAGTCACATAATCCCCTCATCAATTTTCTGGGAAGCACACTGAAACCTTAAGACAAGATTTTGAAAAGAATAACGTTACCCCTACTTGGAATTGGTTACATGATTGACACCAAATTTGACAATAGCCTATGAAGTGGCAACTTAAGAAGTCTTCCTGTTACATATTGGCTACTTTATTTGATCCAAGGTTAACATAAAAATACAGTTTGACCTTTATTTAAAATGTAAGTAATCTGAGAAGAGAGTGCCCTCTGGATCTGAAATATCTTTTAAAGCAAATCCATCACTATGTCACAGACAAACTAAAACAGCCAGGCTTAGTGAACTACCTAGTGGGTTGCTCCCTTCTGTGGAAGAAACACTAGCGAATAATCTTTTTTTTAAGTGACGGATAGATCACAAGGCAACTAAATTCCCCAAACTTGTGCTGACCTCGGTGATGCTGATTTTCCATCCAGGATAATAAAGCCCTACTTAGTTGAAGAATTGGTAGTAAATAACAAACAACTTGGTAAGTACCCTATCTCAGGGACTCAGCATTGACCTTGAAACCCAAACCTATACATTCTACTGCTGGTCCTGTCTTGAAAGGTATCACTTTAAGAAAGTGTTCTTGAAAACTACAATAATATTTAATTTGTAGATTATTAATATAAATAATTCAGCAAGCTTTAAAATATGAATGCCAGATATGCACACATCTGAGCCCTTTGTTGGGTAGGAATTGTCTCTAGTTGCTGAATTGTACTTTCCAAGCACTTAATACAGTGCTCTGCACATAGTAAGCACTCAATAAATGCGATTGAATTAAAAAGAATCCCATCTTAATCCGTCTTACGTTTTGTATTTCTTTAGGTGTGTGTTTAAGTTTGATCAGTCTATTGTACTTGTGTGCTTACTGTAAACATAATCTCAGCTCTCAGTCAGTTTACAACCTAGTCGGGGAGGTGTACATACACAAAATTACAGACGGGAGGAAGAAGGGATGAATGACTTAGTGCAACAGTAATGTTATGTGTAACCTTTGGATTGAGAAAGCATTGTGTTTAGGTGGGGCAGATGTGCTGCAGTGGCATGTTGGGGATATAATTAGGAAATCTTAGAAACTGATCAGAGAAAGCCTTGAGGAGCTGATGAGATTTCAGAAGGGCTGTGAAGATGGGGAGAGCTGTGTATTTTGGGACATGAAATAGGAATGAATTCTGGACCAAGGGGAGTAATGGGTATCGGCAGCTGAAAGCCAAACATGATTCATGAGATATGTGGTAGAGAAAGGAAGAAACGTTGGGAATGAGGAACAATGTGTAGATTGTCTTGTCTTATGCCGTCGAGTCGTTTCTGACCCATAGCGACATCAGGAGAGATCTGATTGAGACTCTACATTTGTTATGGGCAGGGAACCTGTCTGCTAATTTTGTTGAATTGTTTTCTCCCAAGTGCTTAATATAGTGCTCTGCACATAGTAAGCATTCAATAGGTACCACTGATTGATTGATTAACCCAGCGATCGTGCACTTCTGCTTGATGTGGAGGGGAGTGGGAAACATCTGAGGATTTTAAGGAGTGAGGAGACATTTGCAGAATGATGATTTAGAAAAACACCATTCATTCATTCACTCATATATTATTGAGTGCTTACTGTGTGCAGAACACTGGACTAAGCACTCTCTAGGCAGCAGAGTGACCTATGTCCTGAAGAAGGGAGAGAGTGAAGGCAGGGAAGTCAGAGGAGATTGATTAAGTGCTTGGATCAGGTGGTGGCTGATTAGATGGCAAGAAAGGGATGGACCCTGGGAATGTTGTGAAGAAGATATGCTGGGATTTTGTGATAAACTGAGCAGGAAGGCTGTGAGAAAGAGAGGAGAGAGTCAAGGATAATACTGAGGTTGTGGGCCTCAGAGCTGGGTTGGATGGTAGTGCAGCATGGCTTAGTGGAAAGAGTTTGTGCCTGGGAGTCAGAAGGTCATGAGTTCTAATGCCGCCTCTGCCACTTGTCTGCTGTGTGACCTTGGGCAAGTTGCTTAACTTTTTGGGGCCTCATCTGTAAAACAGGGAGTAAGACTGTGAGCCCTGTGTGGGACAGGGACTGTCCCGCCCAATAATCTTTTATCCACCCCAGCACTTAGAACAGTGCCTAGCATATAGTGAGTGCTTAAGAAATAGCATAACTATTATTGTTATTGTCAACTGTGATGGGAAAGTCAGGCAGAGGAGGGGGTTTGGGAGGGTATAACTACAGACTTTACATCTGTGTTGTCCATTATTGATTATAATCTCTTGAAGAGCAAGAGATTCCCCTGGACCATAAAATCCTTGTGGACAGGGAACATATTTACCAACTCTTTTGTATTATTCTACTCTCCCAAGACCTTAGTACTGTGCTCTGCACATAGATTGATTGACTCCTTTTGTTAAATGAATTTTCATAACACCAAGCAGGATTTGGTGCATAACATGTGTAGGTAAATTATAACTTTTTTATGATATTGGCATATTGATATTGATACCAATGTTGTCATTGATGATATTGATTGTAAACTCCTTGTGGTCAGGTAACAAGGTGTTTTTCTTCTGTTTTCCCAATTGCTAAATTCAGTGCTCTGAACTCAGTAGGCACTCAAATTGCCTTTCTTGATTGATTAATTCAGTTGATCTGGTCCTTTTGTAGGCTTCTGTTTTCCAAATCCAGTTACAGCCTATAAACCTCAAAAATCATTTCAGCAAAGAAAAGTCAAATAAGGGAACAGCAATTATGGCAAAAATTTTCGGGAGAAAAGCTCTTTAAGGCCTTCTTTCAACATGATATATTGGAGACTTGGTTCTAAGCTACTGCCTCTTTAAGACATCTTTAAGACAGATTTGGCAAGCTCTGACTTTTGTTTTTCTTAATAAGAAAGAAAAGCTATCTTGCCAGGTGGTTTTTCCAAGTTGTGTGCAGCTCAAATGAAAGCAATGATTATTAAACAGTCATTTTCATCAGTTTTTAAATGTTCCCTTCAATAGCGAGATTATGGAAGAATGATACAGCTAAAATGACTGCTGATATACAATTAGTTGATTCTGCCGTCTCAAGCCAAGATTGGCAGAGTCTGCCTCTATCATAATCAAATTCCTTAGCTTATTGTGGATTCGTACATTTACTATCGCTGAAATAGGTTTCCTAGTTAATGTTATAAAACAATGTTGAATAAATACAAATGGTTTAATCTTCCTCTCCAGTCACATCGTCCCACACTGGTGGGTGTAATTAGGAAAATACTACATTGCATGTCTTGAATAGTGAACGTAGCTGATGGTTAATCACTATATTTACATAGTTTATATGAAAAATATTTAAATTCATGCCTGCTATAATATTCCTCTGCCACACTACTAATACCTGTACAATCCCTGAATATATAATACCATTATGGAGCTTTATTTTTTTTTTTATGGTGGCTCCTTCGAGAACTGTTGGACAACAAAAATTCGGGTGTTGTGAAAGTTGCGGTAAAAAATGAAGCACAAACTTGATGAGACTGATACATTACAGAGTAAGACACGGTTTCGAGTGTACATGAAAACCCATTCCCATAATCAAAATATAAGCTATGATATATTAAAATGTATCAGGAAAATGCCTCTAGTAAAGCCTGTTTTATAAAATGCATTGTGAACTATATTTTATCTGTATTTTACACCAATGTAGTATTGATTTCCTACAAAAAACACATTAAAGAAAAGATTTATGAGGAGTGTAGGAAATCTCATTTGGCCAACAAACCGTAACTCTTTTGTGGCTGCTTTATGAACAAAAGCAAAAATGGTAATGCTTCACATAATTCAATAATTTTACGAAAACAATTTACAAATGTTTGTCATTTAAAAATAATTAAGTGAATACGAATAACAATGGGTGATTAATAATGAAATAATTTGTTCTTTTTCTTCACTACCGCTTTCATTGGCAAAAAAAAATTACACTTTTAAGGCCTGCTAAGAATGCCCTTTCCAAAGTCAGTTTACAAATAATTGAAAAAGGAAGGAAATTATTGTAGGAACATGGCTTTTGAAATAAAATAGGTTTTTGAGAAGTGTCAGGCAACAATGATTACTTTAAAAAAATACAAAACATAGCAGCTTGAATCTGATTGAAGTGGTTACACACTGTGAGAGAGTGAACAGATTTAAGAGTCAAGAAGGGTTTAGGCTGAGTACAGAGAAAGCGTGACTTGGAAACACATAGAAAGTTATCTCTCCTCCCTGCCTATCCCCAAAACCTGAACAGAAACCACCACTTGGTGAAGAAATAGCGGTTGAAAATTTCACTTTTATTTCAATTCACCCCCTGAACAATTATTCAATAGTGGACTTGTTTGTCCTGTGATTTTTCCTCAGAAGTTTACCCTGTATTTCCATATTAATTCCCAAGGTTGTCTTTGGCTATGATGGAACAGTTTTTTAATTTCCAGGACTGGTAAACAAAAACTCAGCATTGGCACAAGAATTAAAGATAAATCCTGAACTGAGATGCTAATAACACTTGTCACTCATGTAGCACCTTTCCGCCAAGGATTTCAAAGATCTATACAAGTAAACATCATTCTCATTTTTCATAAATTGAAGCCCAGAAAGGTTAAGTGATTTGTTTAGCTATCTGTGATTTGTTTATTTTGCCCTGGTGAGTCAGGAATGGACTGGGAATAGGAGACAGAACTTCTGATTTCCTGTTCTCTACTAGACCCCATTCTTTGTTTAGCTGCTTTGGGTGGATACTAACTGAAACACAATAATTTTTGCATGGTAATGGTTTGGGGTAAAAAGGGTAATGTGTTTATCCACTGTTTAGAGGCACATTTAAATAGGGGTCAAGAAGACATTTTCTCTAAACTCAGCTTTCTGACTCGTGCTCTGTGTGTTCCATCTTTTTTCATCCCATGAAATGAACACGGAAACATAGAGACAGCTTATAATCAATCAGTGGTACTTATTGAGCACTTAATAATAATAATATTAATGGTACTTGTTAAGCCCTTACTATGTTAAAAGCACTGGTGTAGATTAAGCTAATTAGGTTGGACACAGTTCCTGTCCCACATGGGGCTCACAGTCTCAATCCCTATTTTACAGCTGAGGTAACTGAAGCCCAGAGAATAATAACTATTATTATTATGGTATTTTAAAAATGTATAATATGTGCCAAGCTCTGTTCTAAGTGCTGGGGTAGAAACAAGGTAATCAGGTTGTCCCACGTGGGGCTCACAGTCTTAATCTCCATTTTGCAGGTGAGGTAACAGGCACAGAGAAGTAAAGTAACTTGCCCAAGGCCACACAGCAGACAAGTGGTGGAACTGGTATTAGAACCCAGGTCCTTCTGACTCCTAAGCCCGTGCTTTATCCACAAAACCATGCTGCTTTTCTTATTGTGTGTGGAGCACTAAACTAAGGACTTGGGAGAGTATAATACAAGAGTTGATAGACACATGTTGATGAGAAGCAGCGTGGCTCAGTGGAAAGAGCCCGGGCTTTGGAGTCAGAGGCCATGGGTTCAAATCCCAGCTCCTCCACTTGTCAGCTGTGTGACTTTGGGCAAGTCACTTCACTTCTCTGGGCCTCAGTTCCCTCATCTGTAAAATGGGGATTAAGACTGTGAGCCCCCTGTGGGACAACCTCATCACCTTGTAACCACCCCAGCATTTAGAACAGTGCTTTGCACATAGTAAGCACTTAATAAATGTTATCATTATTATTATTATTATTCCCTGCCCACAACCAATTTATAGAAAAGAAAGGAGCTGTTCTTGCCCACAAGGAAAAAGACAGACCTACCCATCTGACTCCTTTAACCCTAGTAGAGATGACAGGGGAAGCTGATAGGAAAGAAAACAGATCAGCTTGGTTTCCTTTCGTTTGATGCTTCCTACCCACTGCCTTCATGTTTCTATTTGTGTCTCTGCTGTATCCATAAAAGGCGCTGTAGAAAATGGGAGACCTCAGCTGTATCTGAGGTCTTTCCCAGGGAGGGGGAGATATTAGCTGCCTCATTTGTGATAGGAGGTCATAAGAATCCTCAGGATTCAGACTACTGCCAGAAATTTTCCATCAAGTGGCTCAGCTATTTGTGATGCTACCCTGTGTCAGATTTAAATCAAACAGTGGTATTTATTGAACACTTACTGTGTGTAGAGCACTGTCCTAAGTGAAAGAGTACAATACAACAGAGTTGGTAAACATATTTCTTGCCCACAGTGAGCTTAGTCAGACATTGATATAAATAAGTGAATTTATGATTATGTATGTAAGTGCTGTGTGTATGTATGTATAGGGCTGAGGTATGTGTATATGTATGGGGCTGAGGGTGGGATGAATATCAAGTGCTTAAAGGGTAATGATTCAAGGGTATAGATGACATAGAAGGGAGAGGATGTCATGAGGAAAAGAGGGTTTAATCAGTGAAGGTCTCTTAGAGGAGATGTGACCTTAATGAGCCTTTAAAGGTGAAGAGAGTTGTGGTCTGGCATATATGGAGAGGGAGGACATTCCAGATCAATGGCAGGACGTGGGAAGGGTATTGGTGGTGAGATAGCATGAGATGTCATCTAATGTTACCAAGTTAAAAAAAAAAGCAACTTTTTTTTTGTTTGTGTCCAGAGAGTTAGGATTAAATTGTTCAAGAATTATCAGTCTTAATTATGACCTCCGTAGATAATCTCTATTTCAAACAATTTAGATAGAAATGCATCCCCCATTTCTAAATGTCCACCTATATTCCCTTCTGATCGAGGGGATGTTGAAGAGTTAACGTCTTCATTCTGGTTCTAATGGTCCCCTTAAAAGAATATACTTACACAATTGCTCCTTTCAACCTTTCTTGACCTAACCCCATTCTGTAAAGCTATTCAAATTGGTATCGGAATTAAAGGCATTAAAATATAAATTTTTAAAATGAAAGTTCCTGCAGTTGATCAAAGCTAAATATAGAAAGTCTGATTTCACTTTGTAATTTATTGCAACAGGGTGCATCCTTGCTGGCTATTAAAAGGCAGGAGTTAAAGTTGGAAGAAATATTTTGTTGTGTCCAAATCAGTTGCCCATTTTGACTAGGGCTAGAGGAAAGAAGGACCAAAACATTTCATTCATTTCATCACCAGTGTTTATTTACTGAACACCCATCAGAGTGCTCTACTGTGCCAGGACCACTTCATTTAAACAAACAGGAATAGGTCTCAGCCCTCAAGGAATCGACAGTCTAGAATAGGGGAGTAGAAACAGGCAACCACTCAACATAAATATGCATGGAAATAGGTGGTAATGGCAGGGCTTATGGATTGTGTTCTACTTGCATGTTCCTTGCATGGAAGGGGGCAGGCTGGGATGTAAGTGAGCCCACTGTTGGGTAGGGACTGTCTCTATATGTTGCCAATTTGTACTTCCCAAGCGCTTAGTACAGTGCTCTGCACACAGTAAGCGCTTAATAAATACGATTGATGATGATGATGATGGAGCATAAATTTCCACTCTGGGGTTGGACACTTTTTAATCCACCATCTCCTCTAAGGTCTAGGTAGGATAGATGTGGCAGTGGAAGGCAGGAGGAGAGAGACAGGTAACTTCAAAGGTCTCCAGGATAATACCCTTTTTCCATCTTGAGCAACCTAAGAGCACTTACAGAACCCCCAATAGCTCAACCAACTGTAACTCCTAACAGAGGAGAGCAAAAATGTTAGAGAATTTGAGATAGGTAAGCTGGGCATCACAACATGTATACACTGACAAATAGACATGCTATTAAGCACACACATACACAGAAGAAATGCATGATGAGAAATATATTCTCAGCTATATTTAGCCAATACACATGCATACACATGTACGAGATCTATAATAATAATGATGGCATTTGTTAAGAGCTTACTTTGTGCAAAACACTGTTCTAAGCTCTGGGGAGGATACAAGGTGATCAGTTTGTCCCCCGTGGGGCTCACAGTCTTAATCCCCATTTTACAGATGAGGGGAACTAAGGTACAAAGAAGTTAAGTGACTTATCCAAGGTCACATAGCTGACAAGTTGCGGAGCAGGGATTAGAACCCATGACCTCTGACTCCCAAGCCTGGGCTCTTTCCACTGAGCCATGCTGCTTCTCCAATAGAGACATAATTACACACAGAGGTGATTGAGTTCAAAGATCCAGAAGGCACACTAGACGGCAACACTGAAACCCAGACGGAAACATAGAAGAAGATAGTTACAGCCACAGAAAGACAAATGAAAAAATGGGGAACAGAAAGACTCACAGAGACACCACACTGAAAGGGAAATGATCATGCTTGTAAGCATGTATTTCCAGATAAGGAAGCTAAAAATAAAAGCCTCCTGAAGAATTGGTATGGTGCTAGGAAGGAAATACAGTATTTGCTAAAATTGGAGAAGCAGCGTAGCCAAGTTGAGAGAACATGGCCTTGGAAGTCATGAGACACGGGTGTGAATCTTGACTTACCCATTTACCTGCTGTGTTTACTTGGACTTCTTTGTGCCTTAGTTGTAAAATGCAGATCGAATATCTCTTCTCACCCATAGATTGTGAGCTCTATTCAGAACAGGACCTGTGATCAGCCTGATTATCTCATATCTATCCCCTCCTGTAGTACAGCATTTACTTTACTTGAGTTCCCTGCCGACAGGGATCTTACACTATAACAGAGAAAATCAATCCATCAAAGGTATTTATTAAGCACTTACTAAATGCAGAGTGCTGTACTAAATGCTTGAGAGAGTACAGCTCAATAGAGGTTGCAGACAAGGCAGCCTACTCTCTATACCCCATTCTTGTTTTTCTTGCTGCCAACTATTTGCTCAGCCCTCTTTTATCTGCAATTCTCTCTCCCTTCACATCCAAAAAACACAGTTCTCCACATCCTTCAAGCCCTTCTGAGATTATATTTTCTCTAGGGTGCCTTCACCCCCCGGTCTCCGGATCGCACCTGGAGAGTTTGCAGTACTCTACCAGTCTCTGCTATGGGAAGAAAAGTCAAGCAGAGGTATACCCATTCTGTTTCTAGTTTGGGCAGTGGCTAGCAAGTGGAAGGCAATCTGCTACAAGTCAAACTCACCTGTGCTGGGCAGCAGCTGCATGGGAGAAAGTCGAGGGAGGAGATTCAAGTTTACTGCATGGAAGAAGGCAGTGAAAACCTCTTCCATATTTTTAACCAAGAAAACTTTATGGATTCACTGCCGGAACAATTGCAAATGGAGGGGGGCGTTCTGGGAGAGATTTGTCCATGAAGTTGTTGTGGGTTGGAAATGTCTAGACACCATAAAACAGATTCATTTTAAATTCTCCAGCTGCCTCTTCAGCACTTTCGTACCACATGAACTAGTAAGTACTCAAATTCTTCCACAACACCTATGTGATATCTTTGTATTCTATTACTTTGTATCTGTAATTGATTTTAGTGCCTGTCTTCCTCCCTTGATGATTGAACTCCTTGAGAGCAGGAATTGTGGGTGTTACTCCTATCGCACTCTCCCAAGTGTTTAGTACAGTGTGTGCTCTGAACACTCTAGGTGCTCTGTAAACACTACTTGGCAATTGATTGATTGCCTGGAAAATGTCAGAACGTGAGCAGTGATTTCATGGAAGGGATTGTTTTGGTGTGGAGTAGGAATAAGGAGGCTTCCCAAGCATGAAGGTCAACCTGGCCCCGGGCCTGACTTCATATCATTGGCCACCCTTTCTATCAATCAATCAATCATATGCATTAAGTGCTTACTAAGTGTTTGGGAGAGTATAATACAACAATAAACAGACACATTCCCTGCCCATAATGAGTTTACAATCTAGAGGGATAAGTATGGTAATTGTTAAGTGATTACTATGTGCCAAGAACTGTTCTAAGCACTGGGGTAGATACAGATTAATTAGGTTGAACACAGTCCCTATCCCACATAGGGCTCACACTCTTAATCCCCATCTTACAGAGGCCCAGAGAAACTGTGACTTGCCCAAAGTCACACAGCAAACATATTGCAGATCACCTTGAACCCTCCTAAACTTATGTCAAGAGAATGTTAATAGTAAAAACACATGATCAATCCACTGCTAACAACTTTACATTTGCAATTATCGGGTCTCAGAATTTGTGCATTTTTAAAGTTCTGAGTAATAATGATAAGTGCTTACTCTGGGTCAAGCACTGTGTGTGGCTTAGTGGAAAGAGCGTGGGCTGGAGAGTCAGATGTCATGGGTACTAATCCCAGCTCTGCCACTTATCAGCTGTGTAACTTTGGGCAAGTCACTTCACTTCTCTGTGCCTCAGTCACCTCATCTGTAAAATGGGGATTAAAACTGTGAGCCCCACGTGGGACAATCTGATTACCTTGTATCTACCCAAGCACTTAGAATAGTGCTTGGCACAGAATAAGTGCTTAACAAATACAATCATTATTATTATTATTACGAAGGGCTGGAGGAGATACAAGATAATCAGGTCCCACATGGGCTCACAGTATTAGTCCAAGGAGAACAGGTGTTGAATCTCCATTTTGTGGATGAGGGAACTGAGGCAGAGAGAAGTTAAGTGACCTGCCTAGGTCACACAGGAGTCAAATGGAAGAAATGGGATTAGAACCCAGGTACTCTGACTCCTAGGCTTTACAGGCTTTTGGGGAAGCAGCGTGGCTCAATGAAAAGAGCACGGGCTTTGGAGTCAGAGGTCATGGGTTCAAATCCCGGCTCCTCCACTTGTCAGCTGTGTGACTTTGGGCAAGTCACTTAACTTCTCTGCGCCTGTTACCTCATCTGTAAAATAGGGATGAAGACTGTGAGCCCCACGTGGGACAACCTGATCACCTTGTAACCTCCCAAAGCACTTAGAACAGTACTTTGCACATAGTAAGCGCTTAATAAATGCCATTATTATTATTATTATTATCATTTTGAGCAACTTCCCAGCTGCCACTCCAGCCTGAACCCTTCTGATGGTGGGCAATAAGGCTAGTGAGACTGCTGCCTCTCTTGCTTACATCTGAAGCTGCCCTTCTTGGTCCAGGGTCCAGGGGAGTAAAGGCAAGCAAAGGAAACCAGAAGAATTATCCTTTTGCACAGATTCTCTTTCCTTTGGCAGATCATCTACCAGTGGGAAAGCAGCATGGAACTTAGCAGACCTCTAAGTGAATTAGACAGTGCTATTAAAGATTGCTTCCATGCTGGTGAAACCCCACCTGGAGACATGACTGCCAACTAAAGCTGTTTCAGCCAAGATCTGCCAAGATTCAAATCTCCATCAGGGCAATGGGGAAAGTGCTTGATCTCCTTCTCTGCAGTCTCACATTTCCTTCTGACTTCAGGGCATCAATTAATCAATCACTTGTATTTATTGAGCACTTATTGTCTGTACAGAGCACTGTACTAAGCACTTGGGAATGTGAAATACAGAAGTGATACTCAATACCTGCCTACAAGGAATTTATAGTCTATACGAGGAGACTGTATATAAAAAAAACAGCAGGCAAGGTCCCTGTGCTTGAATGGCTCACAGTCTATTAGGGGAGGCTGTAGGCATTAAACAAAAATAATATTCATGAATTAAAAATGAAAAAATCTGAAGAAAATTAGACGCAAGTGAATACATCTCCCCGACTGTTACCCAAGAGTAACTCCTAGTCTCGACAACTCAGGGACGGGTTGAGGCTGAGATTGGTCACTCCTCCTCCCTTCTCCAAGACTGCCCAACTATGAGGTGATTGCCAACCAGCTGCAACTCACTGAGGGCAAACTCGACTCCTTCTCTCCCGGCCTCTCTGTGCCACTGCTTGGGAAGGTTCAAGGACCATCTCACAATTCTCCATCTATCCTGGCAAACCATGCTAACTACACCTGTGTAGCTCATAACAGCCTCCACCTCTGTCTCCCTCTTCCCTATAACTCTACCTGTGTGTCCCACCGAGGGCTCACACTGTACCATGTTCAAAATCAATCAATCACTCTAATGCTAGCCTACTCACTCTACCCTTATCTCATTTGTCTCACTCCCAACCTATTGCTCACATTCTTCCCTTCTACCCTTATCTCATTTGTCTCACTCCCAACATATTGCTCACATTCTTCCCTCCGGCCTGGAGCTCACTCTCCTTTTATATACAACAGTCCACCACTCTCTGCACCACAAAAGCCCTACTAAAATTACACCTCCTCTGAAAGAGCTTTCCTGACTAAAGCCCACATTTCTTGTATTTGCCCTCCCTTCTGAGTTGTCTGTGCTCTTGGATCTGTACCCCCTTAAGATTTTGGTAGTCAACCTACCCCAGCCTCACAGCACATTTGCACATATCCGTTTTCCCTATCTGTAATTTATTTGAATATCCTTCTCCCCTTCACATTGTAATGTTCTTATTGGCAGGTATTGGGTCTACCAACTCTATTGTGTTGTACTCTCCAAAGCATGTAGTACAGTGTTCAGCACACAGTAAGTGCATAATAAATACCATTGATCAATTGATCAATTCATCGGTGGATTCCCACAGCACTTATATATATATCTGTAATTGATTTATATAGATGCCTGTCTCCCTCCCTAGATTGCAAGCACATTGTGGCCAGGGAACATGGGCTACCAACTCTCTTATACTGTATCCTTTCAGGATCTTAGTACACTGCTCTGCACAAAGTAAGGACTCAATAAATATGATCGATTAATTGGTGGATTGAAAAATCTGCAGGCAAATTTCACCTGTGTGGAAATAACTATAATGTAATATCACCCTTTCCTCCAGAGCTTGGGATTTCTAAGAGATCACAAAATAAGCAATTACCCAGCAGTTCTGGTGGGGCTCTATCAATTTAGAAAATGGTGTTTGCAGGAACAGCAACAAATATGGAATTTCACTTGTTTCCTGTACATATCCCTACCACAAACCATGCACCTCAAATTTTTCACTTCCAATAAACAGCTATTAGCTTTTATTTTACCCATGTTTAAACAGCCTAAAAATTATTAAAAATTATTCTAGAACTCTCTCTGTATTTTCCAAGCTCTTAATAATATTAACTACTTGATCACATTGTATCCCCCAAGTGCTTAGAATAGTGCTTTGCACATAGTAAGCGCTTAACAAATGCCATCATTATTATTATTATTATTATCACACAACACCCATATAACCATATAAGGAAGGTATTATTATTCCCATTTTATAGAGAAGGACATTGAAACTCAGAAGATTAAGTAATTTAACTAAAACAGCATGGCCCATCAATGGCTGAGGCAGAATTCAGAATTAGAAGTCTGGCTCTCTGTCCTGTTTTCAAACAGTTCCTGACTACAGAGAAAGTGTTTTCCCAGTACTGCTATTTACCTTTAAATTATGTCCAATTGTGCAATCCTTCGAATGCATAAGAGAAAACTGTATATCTATAACTCCATTACTTAGAAGTAGTATATATAGAAAGCAGCATCCTGTGATAAAATAAATTAATATCAGTCCAATGTGCTGTGGGAATTAGAAAGGATCACCTAATGCAATTTAGCGAATTGGACTTTTTAAGGTGTAAAGTGTAACCGTTAACACCTTTCGCAATTTTAATATTTTCCAGTGAGATCATTGGAACTAAAATGGCAGATTTGAAGCCATTTCCAAGTAGATGTATTTTGTCCTGTGATACCTCACAGAAATAGGAAGGACATGATAATCCCATGCCTCATGCAAAATCAATTACATTTTAGTTCAGGCTTCTCAGTCACTGAAACAGGATATTATTTTATATCTTGAACAATATGTTGTTCAGTTACTAAGGAAACCACTAGCAAAAACTAAGTTTACAATGATGCATTCTCAAGAAACTGAGTACAATGTCAGTCTCTGGGGTATCATTACAAAGTGCTATTTGCATTTAAATTTCTTATAACCCTTAAGCAACTGAATTGTTTGTTTATAAGCATGGGTATGATCTTGGATTGGTGATGCTGTTTTTTAGCATTACTAACCAATATATTGATATTTATCCACTTGGAGAGCTACTTCCAGAGAGAGCTGTTTGCTGAATATGTGAATTATTATTTTAAAGCAGTTTTACCTTGGATTTCCACTGATGTTTCTGGTCAAACCTCAGTGCATTATGTGTTGTTCACTAATGAATGCTGCACATTCTGTTTCACACATGGTAACAAATAGGCTAAGTCATGTTGACTTATACAGTCGTGTGTCACAAATAAAAATATTCTACAGGAATCAATATATCTGCTTTGCACACAAGTCCTCCAGGGTCTCTGACTATTCAGGCTGGTTCTAGGTTCCTAAGGGAAGTCAAGGAAAACCCCAGATTTTTCTTGACAGACACTTGCCTCTTTTGTCAAAAAGAAACAGCAAATATTCTGATGAGTTACTGATGCTTTTATAGTTGAAAACTCTCCTGACAAACTACTCCGCTGACCGAAGATGACAAGGCCCTGACATGCTGCCTCTGCTTTCAGAATAGATAGAACCGTTGTAAAAGCTGATCTCACTGAATGCAATCATAAAAAAGGAGGACTCAGGGGTGGTGGTTGTTTTGTGGTTTTTTAGTGGGGTTTTTTCAAAGAAATCAACAGACAATTTTTCCTCCTATAAGAAAGCTTCCCAGCTGTGTCCTTTGTCTTAAGATTTTGCACTCAGAACTTTGTAATTATTTCTTTGAAAAAATAAACTTCTGCAGGCCCTAAATTTATTCTATATTTAGTGAAATAGAACCAAGCAAACGGGATAAAATGAGCTTTTGCTAAACAAATCACTTTTATGACTAAGCAGTCACCCTCACCCAAAGGAGCAGAGAACCCAAATGGGAAAGGCAAAATCTCTGCTCTCCAGACAGCCAATTGCAAATGCAGCCTTCCACAATAAAACAAATTTAATTAAGTAACATTCTAACATTGGAAAGTGCGCCCTTGATTTAGATCAGTTGTGGTTTTTTTCAGAAAATTATTTTAGCAAAGTAATTGTAAGCCAGGCTTTCATGCTCTTTCATTTTTCTTTCTCTTCCCTTACCTAGCCCTGCATCATCTTGCATGATCAATTCACTGCTCCTGAAAAATAAGAAATTACAAACCCAAGAGGGATCACATTTTCCTAGGATTCCACGAAACAACTACACCGTAGGCTAATTCAGTGTAAGGTTTCTTTCACGTTTCATCAATATGCCGTAGGTCTGACCTGGAGAATCCCCTTCAATTGATGGAAGAAAGTAATTAAGTCTCCAGGCTCATCCCAACCTGTGCAATCTCATGTGCAAAGACTGCTCTTTGAGCCAAACAGCTTGGTGGTTTTATGACAAAGACTCCTGTAATGTAGGGTGAACAATTAGAGCAGGCAGTGTGATTCTCTCTTGGGGCTTGACGCTTACTGAAGTGCTACAATCACCAATCTAATTTGAAAGGAGACTGGTTACAACCCGCTTTCTTCCGAGGCGGACGGCTTCCTGATTCATCTGATTAATCATCTAGCCTCCCGGTTCCCCTTTCCGTTCTCATTACGCCCGGCCTCAACCCTTAGAAAATGCTCTGGGATGTCTCCTGGTTGGCGAGAATCACATAATCAAACTCAAATCCTCAGACAGTATATGTTGTTTCCTGGTGAACTACAAAGTCCTGAAAATAAATGTGTCACTGGAAAGTTGAAAGTGATTTCAGCGAGTTTCTTCAGGCGATCAGTTCAGCTGAGTTCCCAAACCAGAGGAGGCACTTTGAAAGGTAAAACATACCTTCTTTCCTTTACTGGGAGTATTTTGATTTCCGTGCAAGAGCTCGCTGGCCCCCTGGACAGGCAATATGTCAGACCCGTCCAACCTTCAGAAGACGCTTAACTGAACTAAAGGGAGAATTTACCCTTTTCTGCTTTACATGTCACTCCCTGTCATTACTTCAGACTTCAAGTTCTTTAGAAATGCTGTCCGCTTTCTCCCCCCTAGTATAAAACACCAGTATTATAGTTTAGGTAGAGCTGTGGTACATTTTATTAAAACATTTCCCCCCCAGCCCGCCAAAATAAAAATAAATTATTTTTAAATTATTATAGGTACAAGAGTTTCTGGCTTTTAATCTGTTAGCCCAAAGAAATAAATTTGGAACATTCAGTTTTCATTGAGGGTCAAGACCCATTTTCAAATTACGGAGCCTGCAAACCCAAGGCCTTAACAGTATCTCTGAAGGACACCGCATCACCAGGGTTGAAACAATTAGCTAAAAGGCTAGCTTCTAGCTAGAATCTTCTAGCTGACTATTTTTGGTCATTTAAAAATTCCTCTCCTGATAGTTTTAGGTGGTATGATAGGGTAGAACCCGCTCACAAGAAACATATTCTAAGCAATTAAATTGTAAAAGACCAGTTATGAACTAATTTCCTTCATTTTGTTATCGAATTATTGTTAAACATGGAATCTTCCCTTGCTAAGCCAAAACACAATGTGATATGCCAGTGTGTCCAGCGCACAGCACATAGAGAAAGAAGCACGACCCTGGACAGCACAGCACAGCAAGTGCAGCTGAACATTTACTACCCTGCTTGCGTACTGGGTGGAAATGTTTCTCATTCCCAGAAATCACTGACACATTCCCGTTTCACTTCTGCTTTGACCAAGAAAGGCCTGAACTGTACAAGCAAAAGCAGCCCTTAAGGCATAAAATATCCGCATGGAATTTATGCCTCTCCCTGCATTTGTATGATCTGAATTTGAGAATAGAATGAACTGTTTTGCATTTGTAACTGCTGGGCGTTAAGGGTGCAAGGAGAATGATTGTATCATAAAATCCAGCTGTGGTTGGGTGAATTTGTAATAGCATTTTTCTCCTCATTCAGGTCCCTCCAGTGAATAAACGAAAGTTCCCTGTTTCTCATCGGTTTTCATCCACTTCCTCTACCTCAACTCAGGTTCAAAGCCATAAAAAATCCTTTGTCTTGCCCCTGGCATGAGGTCATGAGAAAAGACTTCAGAGGGCACTTTGTTTTTAATTTATATGTTTTATCCCATTGTCTCAGGGGGACATACGTTCTCCCACTTGCTGTCTCTTTTCCTGCTTCAGATGGGACTCTGAACTCTTTTTCTGTCACAGTTTTCTTCTCTTAGAATCCAGAGTGGTTTTTCAGCAAATGTTTTCTGGGCTTGTTAAACAGCCATGAATGGTCTGTGCATCAGTTCTTTGTCCAGGACCTGATTTCATCGAGAAAGTTTCTGTTTTCTCCCACTACTGCTCTCCCTAATTTTCTATTCTTCTGTGTCTCTCTTCCTCTCCATCTCTCATCCTCATCTCTCTGTCTCTTCCCCGCTCTCACTCTAAGCCTCTGTCATCATTTTTGTCTCTCTCCATCTCCCACCCTCTCCCTGTCTCTCCATCTCTCCCTCTCTCTCTCTGTGCCACTCCTGTTGTTTTTATTTTCTGAGTCTCGATTTTGAAAATGACTTCATTGTTTTATCATTTTGAATTATAAAATTTGACAATTTTGAATCAAACAAAAATACATCTTTAGGTTTAAATTTAACTGATTTATCTCAGTAAATTACTTCCTGTGTGGAAACTTAATGAACCCAGGTAACTGCAAGTCAGGCAAGATGGGGGGAACATTAACTCATTCTAGCGATTAAGGAGCCATTTAGCACATTGCTGCAATGAATGCCCAATCTTTTCAGCGATGTACTCAGGGTCTCCTACTGATCTATGAAAATTTGTGCTCCAGGCACTAGGAGAATTGAGCTGGAAATCTACAGAGATTCCTTCAGCATATATCTAAGAACTAGCACGTTCACAATGCAGATGTCACTTAGTATCACTTAAGACACTAAGCCCTACCGAGAGCTCACCTCCTCCAGGAGGCCTTCCCAGACTGAGCCCCCTCCTTCCTCTCCCCATCCTCCTCCTCCCCATCCCCCTGCCTTACCTCCTTCCCCTCCCCAAGCACCTGTATATATGTATATATGTTTGTACGTATTTATTACTCTATTTTATTTGTATATATTTATTCTATTTATTTTATTTTGTTAATACGTTTTGTTGTCTGTCTCCCCCTTCTAGACTGTGAGCCTGCTGTTGGGTAGGGACCGTCTCTATATGTTGCCAACTTGTACTTCCCAAGCGCTTAGTACAGTGCTCTGCACACAGTAAGCACTCAATAAATACAGTTGAATGAATGAATGGATATAATTCTTACGTGTCAATAACCTAGAACCGAGAAGCAGTGAAGCCTAGTGAGTAGACCACAGGCCTGGGAGTCAGAAGGCCCTGGGTTCTAATCCTGGCTCTGCCACTTTTCTGATGTGTGACCTTGGGTTAGTCACATAACTTCTCTGTGCCTCAGTTGCCTCATCTGTCAAATAGGGATTCATACTATGAGCCCTACGTGGGACAGGGACTGTGTCCAACCTGATTATATCTACCCCAGCATCTAGTACAGTGCCTGAACTTAGTAAGCAATTAACATATATTACAATTATTACTATGGGAAGCAACGTGGCTACGTGGATAGAATACAGGCCTGAGCAGCAGAAGGATCTGGGTTCTAATTCCACTCTACAACATGTCTGCTCTGTGACCTTGGGTGGGTCACTTAACTTCTCTAGGCCTCAGTTACCTCATCTGTAAAATGGGGATTAAGAGTGTGAATCCATGAAGGACAGGGACTGTGTCCAACCTGATTAACTTGTATCTACCCCTGCGTTTTGAACAGTGCTTGAACATAGTGTCTAAACATACCATACTTATCATTGTTATTATTATTAGAAGCGGGGGGGAGATTGGGAGAAGGAATTTTAGGAGGTCCAGGTCATGGGAAAAAAATGGGCCTCCCATGAATAGATCTCTTAGTGGCTCTCTCTTCTGTCTTTCCTCGTGTAAACTCCCCTGACCTAATTATTTCTGGCAATAGATTAGGCTGTAGCTTGGGTAGAAACTTTCAACATACCCTTCTCCTCTACATTGCACTTGTTGGGGCTCTTAGATTAGCGGAAAATTCACTTTGGAATGTCAGGTGAAAAAAGAGTCATTAGGGCCCAAGGAGTTGCATTTTTATTGATGTAGAGTTAATTTCCTAGCTAGGGTTTTTCTCTATCTGTTGCCGAATTGTACTTTCCGAGCACTTAGTACAGTGCTCTACACACAGCAAGTGCTCAATAAATACGATTGAATGAATGAATGAATGAATACTGATAGAGAAATTCCACACTTAGTGTCTCCCTTTAAGAAAGAAAAAGAAAATAATTATGAAGAAGCTCACATGAGAGACAAGGAGAGACCCATAGAAAGTGTTCATTTTGGATGTGACATAATTTCTAACTGAGCGATCCCATAGCAAACCTACCAGCTATGGACAAAAATATTTAGAACTGGCTCTCTGGTTTGTGATAAATAAGCAAGAGGCTTTTCCCAGTTTGAAGGCACAGGATTCAGCCCGAGAGATCTCCTGGCCTCTCTGGCTTCTAGTGGGATGCTGAGTTCCAAACTCCCAGTTCACTCATTCATTCATTTGTACTTATTGAGCAAGCACTGTGTGCAAAGCACTATACTAACTGCTTGGGGTTATAACATGACTGCTACTCCTCTTACTAAATGGCTGATGTGAGCCCGTTGTTGGGTAGGGACTCAGCGCTTAGACCAGTGCTTTGCACATAGTAAGCACTTAATAAATGCCATTATTATTATTAGGGGCCGTCTCTCTATGTTGCCAACTTGTACTTCCCAAGTGCTTAGTACAGTGCTCTGCACACAGTAAGTGCACAATAAATATGACTGAATGATAGATATCTCTCTATTGGCTTTCTGACGCCATCCAGGCATCAGTCTCTAGCTGCCTGTAGATACTTCTTTCCAGAAACTAGTGTCTACATAAAGGTCACTTATGTACATGTAGCAGTAATGATGGTAGTAGAAAGTAGTAACAGTAGTAATAATTCCATTTCTTGAGCACCTATTGAGTAAAAATACTAAGAGATTGTGAAAGTACTACAAGAGCACAAATCCTATTCCTAATCCACAAGGAGTGTACACTCCAGCAGGGAAGACAGACATTAAAATTAATTGTGGTATTTGTTAAATGCTTACTATGTATCAAGCGCTTTTCTAAGCACTGGGGAGACACAAGATAATCAGGTCAGAAACAATTTCTGTCCCTCACAGGGCTCACAATATAAGTAGGAAGGAGAACAAGTATAAAATCCCCATTTCACTGATGAGAAAACTGAGGCACAGTGAAGTGCCCAAGGTGACATAGCAGACCAGTGGTGGAACCAGGATTAGAAAACAGGCCCTTCTGATTCCAGACCTCTGCTCTATCCACTAGGCCATACTGCTCCTTAAAATATTTACAAATATTGGAGTCAGAAAGGCTGTAAGGTCATCATGGGCAGGGGATGTGACTGTTTATTGTTGTACTCAACTCAAGTGCTTAGTACAGTGCTCTGCACACAGCACTCAATAAATGCGATTGAATGAATGAATGAATGTTCATTCAAATATACATATGGGCACAAGAGCAGGAAAATTACTTCATCAGTAAAATGGGGATTGAGACTGTGCACCCCATGTGGGACAGGGACTGAGTCCAACCCAATTTGCTTGTATCCACCCCAGTGCTTAGTACAGTGCCTGGCACATAGTAAATGCTTAACAAATACCACATTATTATTAATAGTAGTAGTAGTAAGATAGATATGTAGAAATAGATACATGTACAACAGAGTTTCTGAATTCTAATTTCAATGAGGAAAGTAAAACAATTCCAACCCTATGGAATAAATGCAGATTATATATGCGTAACCTCATGCTCAGTTTTACGTATAGATTATAATTCTGGTTTACTGGTTACATATGAATGTTTATGCATAACACATTTAATGTGACCTGGGTATTCTAATGTGGATGACAGTCCTCATGCCATAAATATGCAGTTTCATAGCTTCAGGACCACTTTGGATTTTATTAACGCTCAAAACAGTCAGCTGCAGCTCTTTACAGGATTCACTGCAATTGTGTGGCAGCCGTGCACTCTTATACACTGGAGGAGCACTGGCAGCTCCCCATTCTGACCATAAATGATGGCCTAAATCTGTGACCCAGCCCATTTTCATTTCTAGTTTGGCCTTTCTGCTCAAAGACAATACCAGAGATGGTGAAATTCATCCCTGGGTGTTATGTGTGGCTGAAAAGGTAATTTGGGACCCACCGTCCCTGCTGAATTGGGCACACACAAAGACTTTCTTTTGTGGTGTTGTGTTGGTTGCTTGAAGTGCCTGGCACTGTTTTCCCTTTTGCCTTTTTGTTTCACTGTTCTTATAAAGCTTCATCTTGGAAAGAATTGCTCTTTTCTTGATTGCAATGTGTCTTGCTGGTCTCTCTGTGGCTACTGACTCCCCGTTTTCAGCTGAGATGCAGCGTTGTCTGAGGCTTTGTTTTACTTGAAACACTTTTCCTCTCCTCCTTGCTTTCACTTTCCTCATTTCATCTCCCCTAATTTCTTTTTCATGCTTGTGAAGACATGGCCTGGTGAATCTTGAGGTATTTGTCGATTGATTTTTTGAAAAATAGTCATTTTTAAATCTTCAAAGAATATTTTGTTAAAGAGCTGGTATATTGAAAAATCGATTTTTGTTGTCAGAAAAGTATGATTTTGGTGTTCCTTAAATGGCACACTTGAAAAGGAGTAATGCAAAGGAATAAAGGAAAACATGTGTTTCACCGATAGCATTTCATACTAACCATTCCTATTAAACTCCAATTTTACTTTCACTAAAATGTTTTAGTGACATAATTACAATTACCTGCTAACTAAAAAGAAAATGCTATATATCTCATTATGAAATCCAAAATGTTCCATCAGTAGCATTCCACAGTTTTCAATATCAATCAAACTTTTAATTTATAAAAAATGTACTCTGGAATGAATCATGGCCTAAAAAGGACATTTCTATAAAGAAATAATTTTAGCGATAATTTTGTTTATTTTCAAGTAAATATATATGAGAAAGCAAGAGATTCATTAATTAAAAAAACACCTAGAAATTAGACTTAAAATATTTTATTGCCTTATAGCTCAAAAAGCTCTGTGGTTCAAAACTATTTTGTAGTCTCTAGTCTTTAATTGAAATTGAAAAGTTTGATTATTTTTAGAGGTAAGTGGAGATGGAATTTCGGATCCTTTTTTTAAGTCTCACTAAAGGAGATTCAGTCTTCAAATAAGTAACAAAACAAAAAAAAGAACACTTTCTGTAGTTGTGTTTCCAATGTAGGTGTTTAGGGATTTAGGATGCTAGTTACTTTTGAATTTCCAGGTAAAAGCATATTCACAATCAACAGATTTTCATCACGTTGTTTTAATTACTTAAACTATTTGCTGTTTATGCAATATCAGCAGTGAAAGTTAAAAAAAAAAAAAAACACCTTTCTAACCTGCAGGCAAATAGCTGGTGGTGACAGTGGCTCTGGCAGCAGCTAGCAAACACACCAAATTAGGAAGCATCATGGCCTAGAGAATAGAGCGTGAGCCTCGGAGTCAGAAGACCTGGGATCTAATTCCAGCTCTGCCACTTGTCTGCTTTGTGACCTTGGGCAAGTCATTTCACTTCTCTGTGCCCTCATCTGTAAAATGGGAATTAAGACTGTGAGCCACATGTGGGACAGGAACTGTGCCAACCCCATTAGCTTGGATCTACCCCCGTGCTTAGAACAGTGCTTAACACATAATAAGGACTTAACAAATGCCATCACTATTATTATACCATGGAAGGGAGATGGGGATGGGCAGCTAAGTAGGTTTAGGAATCAACCCTTTTCCGGGGCAGAGCCTTGACTATTTCCACAGGTTTCCTGACTGGGCTAAGGATGGCATTATGCCTGGGCAAGGAATTGAGCCACTACCTGGTTCAAACTCCACCTCTCCACCCTTTCCGGCTCGAAGGAAGGGGTTTGGGGGTGAGCTAGCTAGGGCTACATTTTCCTTTTCAAAAACTGTGGGGGCAGAGGGCTAATGATGTTGTCCCCTTGATGCCATGAAATGGTCAACTCTATGGGCATCTGTCCACTGCTCACCCTCCATTGATTTCCCATATTCCCTTGCAACAAGCAAAAGCTGAGAAATGGATTCAGGGCCAAATTTCCTGGGATATCAATCATCAGTGGTATTTATCGAGCACTAACTCTATGCACAGCATTTTACTAAGCACTTGGGAGAATACAATACAACAGAATTAGCAGATATGCTCCCTGCCCACAATGAGTTTACATTCTAGAGGGAGAGACAGACATTAACATGAATAAGTAATTTATAATATATAATTTGAAGATATGTACCCAGGTGGGGCTGGGGGTCCAAAGTCCAAAGGTCACAGAGCCAAGTGCATAGGTGACACAGAAGGGAGAGCAAGCTGGGACAAAGAGGGTTTAATCAGTAAGGCCTCTTGGAAAAGATGTGGCATTAATAACTCTTTTAAAGTGGAGAGAGTGGAGTTCTGGCATATATTGAGCGGGAGGGAGTTCCAGGCTAGGGGAATGATGTGGGAAAGGAGTCTGTGGCAAGATAGATGCAATCAGGGCACAGTGAATAAACTAGAGCTAGAGCAGTGGAGTGTTCAGGCTGGGCTGTACTAGGGGATTAGTGAGGTGAGATAGGTGGGAGAAAGCAGATTGAGTGATTTAAAGCCAATGGTAAGGAATTTCTATTTGATGCGGAGGTGAATGAACAGCCATTGGAGATTCTTGGGAAGTGGGGAGACATGGATTGAACAATTTTGATAATAAATGCTATAGGCGGCAGAGTGAAGCATGGATTGGAGTGGGAAGAGACAGGAGGCCGGGAGATCAGTTTGTAGAAAGATGCAAGAGTCAGTGTAGGATAGGATAAGTGCTTAGATCATCATGATAGCAGTTTGGATGGAGAGGAAAGCATGGATTTTAGAAGTGTTGTGAAGGTAGGACTGACAGGATTTGGTGATAGATCGAATATGTGGGTGGAATGAGAAAGATGAGGCAAAGTCAACGCCAAGGTTATTCATTCATTCATTCAATCATATTTATTGAGCGCTTACTATGTGCAGAGCACTGTACTAAGTGCTTGGGAAGTACAAGTTGGCAACATATAGAAATGGTCCCTGCCCAACAAAAGGCTCACAGTCTAGAAGGGGGAGACAGACAACAAAACAAAACATGTAGACAGGTGTCAAAATCATCAGAACAAATAGAATTATAGATATATGCACATCATTAACAAAATAAATAGAATAGTAAATATGTACAAGTAAAATAGAGTAATAAATCTGTACAAATATATACAAGTGCTGTGGGGAGGGGAAGGAGGTAGGGCAGAGGTGGGGATGGGCGGAAGAGGAAAAAGGTAGGGTGGATAATAGTGCTGTCTACAATGATAGAAAAGACATGGGGAGGGTTTGGGTGGGACGATAAGAAGTTCAGTTTTGGACATTTGCAGTGTCAGCAGGACATCCAAGTAGATATGTCTTGAAAGCAAGAGGAAATGCAAGATCCAGCAGAGGAGAGAGGTCACAGAAGGAAATGTAGATGTGGAAATCATCTGGGTAGAGATGGTAATTGAAGCCATGGGAACCAGTGGGGTCTCCAAGGGAGTGGGTGTAGATGGAGAATAGAAGGGAACCTAGAACTGAGCCTTGAAGTACTCTTACTGTCAGAGGGTGGGAGGCTGAGGAGGATCCAGCAAAAGAGACTGAGAAGGAGCAGATAGACCAAGAGAGGACAGTGTCAGTGAATCCAAGGCAGATGTAAGTACTCTATTCTATGACTGGTCCCTAGCTCACTCTCTTATCCCTGGATTGATTGTTTGATTCCCAGATTGAGCCCCCTCCTTCTTCTCCCCCTCCTCCCCCTCTCTATCCCCCCAACCTTACCTCCTTCACTTCCCCACACCTAGCTCAGCTCAGCTGCTCATCACAACCAAAGTCAATTCTACTAGTCATTTTAAATAGCACCTCATCTTTCATTGGAGTGATCCAGAGATTATTAAATAAAATTGAAAAATGGCATTTGGTAAACGCTTACTATGTGCAGGCACTGTACTAAGCGCCGGCGTGGATACAGTTGCACACAGTCCCCGTCCCACGTGGGTCTCAAGGTCTTAATCCCCATTTTACGGATAGGAACCTGAGGCACAGAGAAGTGCAGTGATTTTGCCCAAGGTCACACAGCAGACAAGTGGCAGAGCCAGCATTAGAACTCAGCACCTGATGCAGTTTCCACTTTCATGGCATAATGAACACAGATTTCATTTTATCCCATTGCAACAAGCTCCACTGCCTCAACTACTAGGTCTGAACATATGACCAAGCCTAAGCAGCAGCACCCCAGCAACCTTGTCATTTCAATTTTTCACACTTTCGTCTGTGTGTGTTTTATGCCTCAACAAAGACTTATCTCCCCAACCCACTGCCACCGGATAATTCTCCGTAACAAAGCTCAGTCTCCATCTCCAACCAGATGATAAAGGGCAAATCCCCAAAGAGAAAAGTAACGGTCACAACCATTTCTACGGGTCCCAATCTCACAGGCGGTGCAGGAACTGATGACAGAGCATCACAACCATAAACAGCCAGTATATGTCCCAGAGGAATTGGAGTTTGAAGAGGGGTTTCTTTAAGAAGAATATCTATCTGAGTCCTCCAGCAGCGTGAAGAGTCTTTACAAGTAGAGAAGCTGTGTTGGCACAACAGACAACATCTTCAAGCTGCGCAGAGTTGCAAATTGCTGCCAGAATAAGAAAGCTAATGTCGATCACACTTAAGGTTTCCCATCCATTCTTCCTTCCACCCCATCGTCTGTGAGCTAATTTTCTGTAAAAATGGCAAAGCCGTAGAGTGTGCAGAAAAGTCCCTTGTCTTATATCAATCTCTTGAGCTAGTCAGTTATGCTATTTACCATGTACCAGCCACAGTGCTAAATGCTGGGTAGATTTAAATATAACAGAGCAGACATTGTCCCTGTTTCACATAGGGATCCTGATTGAGGTGAACATTAATCAGCGCACTGTGAGCTGTCTGTTGATAACAGACAACTGTAAAACATTATCCCCCTAAGTGAAAAGATCCTTGAATACAATTAAATGTTTCAGTTAAAGAGAGCAAGATTAGTGGTTCTCTCAAAATAGGGAGGGTGGGATTTTTGAATTCAATAAGCGCCAATGGGTAACATCCTTAGAACTCAATTGCTCTCCCCATATCCTGTGGAAATAAAAGTCAACTTTCTCTTGTATGGAGTCTTTGAGAGGAAATGCATCCCCAAATACTTTACAGCATTAAATAATGAAGTGCAATGCAATTGCTGTGTGGGTTTATGGTGTCCCAGATCACTGGGAGTCTTGAATTAATACTCCATAACGAGCTATCCCTGGAGAGTAGTAGAGCGTGTCTTATTGCTAGTCAGAGCAAGGTAAGGGATTTGGGGTTGCATAATTAATTAAGGGGAGGTGCTTGGCAGAATGGGGCCTAGAATAGCAGTATTTTATGGAGCTGTGATAGATGCCCATGTGGCAGATTTGAAAAGAGATTCAACGGTGAACAGAGTTCTAAGTTGTTAGATGGGGTGAAGCTGGGGGAAAAGACAAACACTCCAGAAAATTGTGTAGCTCTTGTGCCGTGGAAGATCTATGGAGAGATCATTAAAGCTTCCAATGAACCTTTGAGCCCCAGGTAGAACTATTTTTGTTAGTTTATCTGGCACTGAGCATGTGATTCCCAGTGTTTCAGGCCCCTGGTGTACTGTGTACTCCAGCCCATGCAGATCCGGTACCTTCGTCTCTTAACGTCCGTTCTTTCCTTGAATGAAAAAGCCAGACTTTGGCAACGTAAAATGAATGTGTTAAAGGGTTTTTCAACTACACTAACAATGAGATAATCACTTAAGAGAGCTGATCTAATCATTACGGGCAATTTGTCCTTGCCAAACATTGAAAAATTAGCCCCGAAAGGGGAGTAGTACTACTGAAGCCTGCATCCCGGTAAAATGAGAGGCAAAATGCCTCCCACATATTTTTGCGTAAATTGTTCGGCTGCCTAATTGGGCATGAGGGAAGACAGAATTTATAACCTATTGTTCTTCTGAGCCACAGGTGTAAAGTGAGAGTGTAACAGCTCACAAGCTAATGTTAGTCCAGAAACCCAATCTGAGCATCTTATCTCCGGCATTTGGAAAAATGTCACAATTGTCCCACAGCAAAGTGTGCTCTTCTTTTAGTCCCAAAGATTAGCCGCATTGTGTGATGCTACTTCTTTGCTGGTAGAAAGAGAACAGGAGCCTTACTGCTGTGTTGTTATCTGGAATCTATTATGTTTTACATTTTTCAAAAATCTTTAAGCTAGATCTTTGACATTCAACTGCCTAAAAAGACATACACCACCTGATGAGAAGCTTTGATGTGCATTTTGAGGATTAAATAATCTAGATAGAAGGCAGTGTGTTTCCAGCCAAGAAGAAAACTATGGAGGAAATTTTGCCTCCTGCCGCTCGACACTGCTGGCAGTCAATACCTTTTAGCTTACCCTCTATATTTGATTTCATACATATTTACAGACTATGTTTCCTCTTACTGCTAATTCTTTTGAGACCAAATTAAGAACAAAGATAGCATGAACGGGCTTCATCAAATAAAAATGTAAATATGCTGTATCTCATTTGTGCTTGATAAAACTTTAAATATTTTGTGAAGTGGGATCGACTCTCTACGCCGTTATTCCTGGCAACTGGAAAAATAATAGCCAAAGAAGTAAGAATAATCCAGCTGAGGTTTAAATATTTTTCTGTATTTTGGTAATATAGCCCTTTTTTTGTATTGAACTTTCTGCATCTTCAGATGAGGAATTATTGGCATGCCCCCCACTCCCTCAATCCCATTTCATTTTGCCATGACTAACAATTAAACTATATAGTCATTCAGTGATGATTTCCTTTTTATTCTGCTTATGTCAAAATATTGGTATACTTTATTTTGTTCCTAGAGAGTACTATATTTAAATTAATGAAGGACTTTGGAATCGCTCCTCTTTTTCTGTAAATTTGCCACTCTGGGGCTCCAGATGAATTAGGAGAGAGATCCAAATAGCCACTAGTTATTCAGAACTTTCAATGTTTTATTCCCTAATAGATCTGGCTGATAAACACATTCCTAGTTCGCTAAAAAAACAATTCACAGGGCTGCATTACATCAGCAGAGATGTTCGGTAAATAAAACAAAGTGTCACATTTGTTTCATAAAGCATTATAAATCTTAAGTATGAAAGATGACTGTATTTATATAATGCAATGATAAATGAATTGCTTAGTACAGTGCTCTGCACATAGTAAATGCTCAATTGATAACCACTGATAGCCATTGTAAGTAATGCAAAATAAAGCCAGAAAATGAACTATTTTATATAACTGTTTCAAACAACAGATATGTAAATGTCAAAACTTATTTTGACATAACTTTATTTTTCAATTTGCAAAATAAACCTATGCTTTTCCAAACTCTTGAATTTGCTTTTGAGAGGAAAGATTCACAGTTTCCTGGCCAAATCAGTTTCTTAAATTTGTACTGAAATTCAAATTTAAACTAAATAAACTTTCATAAAATGCATGGCTGGATGTCAATAGTTTAGGCACTAAAGATGTGTAAATATGCTGGTTTTGCTTCATATCTTTTAATAGACATCAGTCTCTGCCAAGGTTATTTTCAATGAAACTTAAAAAAAAGAGCATCCATGCTATTCTTTGTAACTAAGGGTTTTATCGTTCAAACCTTTGTTCTTTCTTTTGCTTGGATTACTAATTGCTTAAATCCTCTAAATGTTTTATTCTAAAAGTTCCTGAATAAGTGATATATGCAGTTGCTCTCTAATAGTTGGCAGGTATGCACAAAGATATGGTTGACCACAACACTCAGAAATGAGTGATCACACCCTTACTTTCATTCCTATCTGAGGGCAAACAGTGCACTCATAATGAGCTCCCATCTAAAATGGGAGGACGAGAGATGGTGTTTTGATGATGAGTAAAGACGTTAGAAAGATTTAAGACTGACCTTTCGAAGAAAATACTTCTTGCTAAATGCATGTTTCCTTTTTAAACATTTGTCCTCAACGTTTCTGTAGGTGAATTGTGTCCTGTAGGTGAAATGTGTCCATGCTAATGAAAGTTTTCATGATCTTTGAATGTCTCAACTATAAGAATAAAGACGCTAGCACTTCTCATCTGCAAAATTATAATCAAAAGAGTTTGAAAATGCTTTCCATAACTGTAAAAACGTGTCATACAAATAGATTCTTCTGAAATCTCAAAGGTTCTACCGCAGTAATTAAAGGTGCAACTTTTGCTTTTATTTAGGCTTTTTTTCTTACCTCTAGGGGCTAATTTAGGATACTTATGCACAAATCACAACCATTTATTTCTCTGCAACATATCATCCATTATTTCAAGTTAACATCTACAGCGTCCTTGCTTTCAAATGTAGATTTTTGCCTCTCCAGATGTAACTAGGTAGAATAACTGGGTATGAAAAATCCTGCACATTCTGCATAGCAGCAAGGATGGCCCTGGAGACTTCTAATGGAGAGAGAATTCAGAATACTTTGGGAGCTCAGCCCTTTTCACCCAACAGCTGGAACAGCCCTTTAATGTTGCTCCCCAATACTCCCTAAGAAGAGAATGTTCCCTGGAACAGTATTCTAGACAAGGTTGGTTGTTTTTGCTACACTTAATTAATTCCCCTTCCTGCCTGATGCAGCAGGACTGTAAGTTCTTTGTGGACAGGGAATGTGTCCGTTTATTCTTATATTGTACTCTTCCAAGCACTTAGTACAGTTCAGTAAGCACTCAATAAATATAATTGAATGAATGAATGTGACCACTGTAAGCTACTAACTCTATTGGGTTGTACTCTCCCAAGCACTTAATAAGTGCTCTGCACTTAGTAAATATTCAATAAATACCATCTAATGAAATTATATTAAATGAAAAAGAACAGGACCTGGTAATAATAATGATATTAGAGAAGCAGCATGGTGTAGTGGATAGCGCATGGGGCTGGGAGTCAGGAGGTCATGGGTTCTAATCTCGACTCTGCCGCTTCTCTGCTGTGTGAACCTGGGCAAGTCACTTCACTTCTCTGTGCCTCAGTTACCTCAGCTGTGAAATGGAGGCTGAGTCTTTGAGCCCCACATAATAATAATTATGGTATTTGTTAAGCGCTTACTATGTGCCAGACACTGCACTAAGTGCTGGGATAGATACAAAGTGGGTTGGACACAGTCCCTGACCCACGTGGGGCTCTCAATCTCAATCCCCATTGTCCAGATGAGGGAACTGAGGCACAGAGAAGTAAAGTGACTTGCCCAAAGTCACACAACAGGCAAGTGATGGAGTCAGGATTCGAACCCATGACTTTTGACTCCCAAACCCATGTTCTATCCACTATGCCATGCTGCTTCTCAGGAACTGTGTCCAACCCCATTTGCTTGTAACCATCCCAGTGCTTTGTACAGGGCCTGGCACATGGTAAGCACTTAACAAATACCACAATTTTTATTATTATTATATTATCATTAGGCACTTACTAAGTGCCAAGAACTGGAGCAGATGCAAGACAATCAGATTGGACACACACCCTGTCCCTCCCGGGCCTCAGTCTAAGACAGAGACAGAACTGCCATTGAATTTCCATTTCACAGTTAAGGAAACTGAGGCCCATAGACGTTCAGAGACTTGCCCACGATCATGCAGTAGATAAGTAATGGGTGGGATTAGAACCCATGACCTCCTGACTCCCAAAGCCCTTCTCTTCCCATTAGGTTGCGCTGACACTCGCCTGGGCTTCCTGACCTCCAGACCTACAGTTTATTCCCAGATCAGGTATGCAGAACTCCTTAAGTGGAAGCCCCATTCCCTGTGTTTAATTACTGCAGTATTTGTTTTTCTTGTTTGTTTGTTTTATGGTACTTGTTAAATACTTACTATGTGTCAGGCACTGTTCCAAATGTTGAGGTAGATACAGGCTAATCAGTTCGGGCACAGTCCTTGTCCAGTAGGAGGTACAGTCCTAATCCCCATTTTGCAGATGAGGTAAGTGAGGCACAGAGAAAGTAGTGACTTGCCCCATGTCACATGGCATACAAGTGAAGGAGTAGAAGCCCAGGTGTTTCTGGCTCCCGCGCCCATGCTCTATCCACTCCTCCCCCTGGCCTGGAAGGCCCTCCCTCCACACATCTGCCAACCTAGCTCTCTTCCTCCCTTCAAAGCCCTACTAAGAGCTCACCTCCTCCAAGAGGCCTTCCCAGACTGAGCCCCCTTTGTCCTCTCCTCCTCCCCATCTCCCCTGCCCTACCTCCTTCCCCTCCCCAGAGCACCTGTATATCTGTTTGTACAGATTTATTGCTCTATTTATTTTACTTGTACATATTTACTATTCTATTTATTTTATTAATGATGTGCATTTAGCTTTAATTCTATTTATTCTGTTGACTTGACACCTTTCCACATGCTTTGTTTTGTTGCCTGTCGCCCCCATTGCTTTGTTTTGTTGCCTCTCGCCCCCATCTAGACTGTGAGCCCGTTGTTGGGTAGGGACCGTCTCTACATGTCGCCAAATTGTACTTCCCAAGTGCTTAGTACAGTGCTCTGCACACAGTAAGCGCTCAATAAATACGATTGAATGAATGGATGAATGCGGCACGCTGCTTCCTCTTTGCCAAGCACTGTATCAAGCGCTGAGGTAGATACAGTACTTTCAGATAGGGCACAGTGTCTATCTGACCTGCCAGGGGGCCCACAGTCTAAGAAGGAAGGAGAACAGGTATTGAACCTTCAGTTTACAAATGAGGAAACTGAGCCATAGAAAAGTTAAATTCAATCGTATTTATTGAGCGCTTACTGTGTGCAGAGCACTGTACTAAGTGCTTGGATAAATAATAACGGTATTCATTAAGCGCTTACTATGTGCCAGGCACTGATCTAAGCACTAGGGTAGATACAAGGTAATCAGATTGTCCCATGTGGGGCTCACAGACTTCATCCCCATTTTACAGATGAGGGAACGGAGGCAAACGGTGAAGTTAAGTGGCTTGCCCAAGGTCACACAGCTGACAAGTGGTGGAGGTGGGATTAGAACCCATGTCCTCTGACTTCCAAGCCCATGTTCTTTCCACTGAGCCACACTGCTTCTCATACCCAAGGTCACAGAGCAGGAAGTTGTGGCAGAACTGGGATTAGAACCCAGGTCCTCTTACTCCCAGATCCATGCCCTATTCACTAGACCATGGTGCTTCTCTAAACATTTAGAATAAAGGAGAGGCTGTGACATATTTAATAAAAATAATAATTGTACTTGTTCAGCGCTTACTATGTACCAAGCACCGTTCTAAGCTCTGGGGGTGAGGGTGGGGGGATACAACACAATCAGGTTATCCCAAGTGGGGCTCACAATCATAATCCCCATTTTACAGATGAGGTAACTGAGGCACAGAGAAGTGAAGTGACTTGCCCAAAGTCACACAGCTGACAAATGGTGGAGTTGGGATTAGAACCCATGACCTCTGACCCCCAAGCCTGTGCTCTTTCCACTGAGCCATGCTCCTTTTAAGAACTGTTTGCCTGAAACAGTAATGGAGTCTGAAGATTCCTTCCCTATCTAAGAACCATTTACTTGGGTGGGCAATGGGCATGTGATTTTCATAAGAGGTGTTTAAATGGGATTGTAGACTGTGAGCCCACCTCTTAGACTGTGAGCCCACTGTTGGGTAGGGACTGTCTCTATATGTTGCCGACCTGTACTTCCCAAGTGCTTACTTAGTACAGTGCTCTGCACACAGTAAGCTCTCAATAAATACGATTGATTGATTGATTGTAGATGTGTCTGGGCTCCCCATGAGATCTACCAACCCCCTAGTAGAAGGGGCTGTTAAACCCTCTAAGGAGCCAAGTCTCCAGTAATTGACATCTATCATATGAACACAATATGATGCCAGCCTGGACGTCTGGAGCCAGTCACATGATACAATCCACACACGTCCCAGGACCCCAGGCAGAGAAAACTGGGCACCAAAGACTTTATTCCGTGAGCCTGTATCACCAGGCCATGGGGATCAGTCAGCTCCAGAGGAAGGGCTTGGGCAGCCTCTGCTACCTGTTTCTGCTTCTAAAGAAAACTCCAGAGGAGTCTGGGAGTCTTCCCTCTCCCGCTTTTGCTGAGGTCAGCTCTAGACAAGGGCCTGGGTGATCTCTGCCCCTTGTCCTTTCTTGCGGGGATTAACTTTAGAGAAAGGCCTGGCTGGCCTCTTTCATCTGACCCACAGCAGGGATTCAGCTCTGACAAAGAGCATAGGCAGTTTCTACACTCTGCCACTGTTGTGGTGGCCAGATTTATTCAATCGTATTTATTGAGTGCTTACTCTGTGAAAAACACTGTACAGAGCCAAAGAAAGGCCTGGCAGTCTCTGCCCCTTACTCCTGTTGTGAGGGTCAGCTCTGGAGAAGGGCCTGGGTGGTCTCTGCCCACTGTCCCTGCTGTGGGACTCAGCTTCAGAGGAAAGGACAAAAGGAAATGGTCTCCTAGGCGGGTGTTTATGCCCCCACAGAAGGGGCAGGGAGCAGACGCCACCCAAGGTCCTCCTCCAGAAAGCGTTGGAGCTCGGCTCTCAAACTGCCCAGTATGCATCTTATCTAAAAAGTGGGACAGAGAGGTGTCTCTGGGAAAGCTGCGAAAGACATAATCAAAATGGGGGTGATTTCCTGTGTAAGGTTGTTGTGGGTAGAGACTATGTCTACCAATCCTGTTATATTGTTATGTTGTACTCTTCCAAACGCTTGGTACAGTATTCTGCACATAGTACACCATAAGTATGATTAATTGATTAATTGATTGATTAATTCCTAAATGATTGAAAATGGGAGAAGAGTAAAATTAAGTATTCTTAAAGCTCTCTTCCCCTACCACCTTTCCTCCACTCCTCTGACCTCCAATTCACTGCCAGGATCCCCCAATCCACCCATCAGATGCAGCGGGAGATCTTGTAGTCTTTTTATTAAATATGTAGTATTTTTAAAGCACTCATTATGTATTCAACACTGTTCTAAGTGCTGGGCTAGGTACAAATTAATTAGGTTGGACACAGTCCCTGGTCTGCATGAGGCTCACAGTCTAAAGTATGGAGCAGAACAGGTACTTCATCCCCATTTTACAGTTGAGGAAACTGAGGCATAGAAAAGTTAAATCACATAGTAAGAAATGGGCAGAGCTGAAATTGGAACTCACGTCCTCCAACTCCCAGGCCTGTGCCCTTTCCAATAGGCCACGCTGCTAGTTGTTCTTGGTCCCTTCCTCCAGAGCTGACACACTGGTGGGCGTGGTGGGGAGAGGCCGCCCAGGATCCTCCTCCAGGATATGTTGCCAACTTGTACTTCCCAAGCGCTTAGTACAGTGCTCTGCACACAGTAAGCGCTCAATAAATACGATTGATGATGAAGGAGGGCAGGAGCCAGCCTCACCAATGTCCCTGCAGGAGGGGGAGATGCAGGGTTATGGAAAGCCCTTTCTCTTCCCTGGCACCACCCCCTCATCACAAGGCTGGAGACTTGTCAACTACGAAAGGTATTCCATCAGGAGCCAACATAAGCTGCTCATTTATCGGATCATCTTGAAGGATTTTGCCTGATTATTGTGTTGAAGCACAAAATGGGCCAATCCTTAATGGAACTGTTTATTTACCGAACAGTACTTACCCCTCTTTGAAAGTTGAAAGCTGCAGGATATGAAAGATTCCTTATCTTTGCTAGGCTTCTTCTAACCTCAACTTCTACTCCCTTTTGCTCCTGCTAAATGCAACCAAAAGAGCATATGTATCCCTTTTTGCATGCAAAAATAGAGGCAAATTGTAACCTAGGGCCAAGCTCACTTTAATTAACATTTCCAAACAGAAATCCTAAACAGACATTTTACAGGGATAGAAGGGAAAGGAGACTGAGTGGGAGAGTGCCTAGTAAAAGCCTATTTCTGTAGCATTAAACTAAGGTTTTCTAAAGGTAGAGCAAAAATAAATGGATTTCTAGAAAGCTAATGAACTTTATAACTCCTTAAAGTAGACTAGAAAACAAGCAAAACATAATAAGATTTGATCTGGGGTAAGCAGAGAAGCACCAAAAATGCTACAGTTGTGTCTGCCACTTTAAGGCAGACATCTGGAAAACTGCTAGCGGGTCCAGTCTGGATCATGTCTAAAGTGGGGAGCAAGCCCTCTGGGTGTAATTCGGAATATTTTCTGAGAGGAAAGCATTGGGATTAGGGCCTGGGGCCAAGCATCTCAGAATTAGAGTCACATGGCCAGACACACACAAACACAAATTAATAGAGACACACACACACATACATACACACACTTGTTCTTTAAGTTGAAGGTGATACTAGTGTGAGGTTTTTTCAACCATATATGATCTGATGTGGTTGATACATTGACCAATGGTATTTATTGAGCACTTACTGTGTACAAAGTACTGTACTAAGGACTTGGGAGAGTGCAATATAAAAACAAGCAGACGCATTCCTGCCCACAGTGAGCTCACAGTTCAGAGGAGACAGACATTAATATAAATAAATGATTAAATAACTAAATGAATAAATAAATCACCTATATATACATATATGCTGTGGAGATGTGGGGGAAGATGAATGAAGGAGCAAGTGAAAACAGCACAGAAGGGAGTGGAATAAGAGAGGAGGGCTTAGTCAGGGAAGGCTTCTGGAAGGAGATTTGCCTTAAATAAGGCTTTCAAATGGGGGAGAGCAATTATCTGATATAAGAAGGGAGGGCATTACACTAGAGGTAGGATGCGGACAAGAGGTTGGCGATGAGACAGACAAGATCGAGGTTCATTCATTCAATCGTATTTATTGAGCGCTTACTGTGTGCAGAGCACTGTATTAAGTGCTTGGGAAGTACAAGTCGGCAACATATAGAGATAGTCCCTACCCAATAATGAACTCACATCTAGAAGGGGGAGACAGACACCAATGCAAAACATGTAGACATGTGTCAAAATTGTCAGAACAAATAGAGTTATAGCTACAAGGTACATATATAACCTGTATATATGTTTGTACATATTTATTACTCTATTTATTCATTTATTTATTTTATTTGTACCTATCTATTCTATTTATTTTATTTTGTTAGTATGTTTGGTTTTGTTCTCTGTCTCCCCCTTTTAGACTGTGAGCCCACTGTTGGGTAGGGACTGTCTCTATATGTTGCCAATTTGTACTTCCCAAGCGCTTAGTACAGTGCTCTGCACATAGTAAGCGCTCAATAAATACGATTGATGATGATGATGATAATGCACATCATTAACAAAATAAGGTACAGTGAGACGGTTAGCATTAGAGGAATAAAGTTTGTGGGCTGGGTTGTAGTAGGAGAGTAGTGAGGTGAGGCAGGAGGGGGCAAGGTGACAATACTTTAAAGCCAATGATGAGAAGTTTTTGTTTGAGATGGAGGTGGATGGGCAACCTCTGGCATTTCTTGGAGGATGACATGTCCTGAATGTTTCTGTAGAAAAATGATCCAGGCAGCAGGATAGAGGGCCACCAAGTAGGAGGAGGAGAGTGTGGTGTATAATCCAGTACTAGAGGCAGGAGAGAGATGGAGAGAGGAAAAGGAGAAATATTCATTCATTCATTCAATCGTATTTTTTGAGTGCTTACTATGTGCAGAGCACTGTACTAAGCGCTTGGGAAGTACAAATGGGCAACATAGAGAGACGGTCCCTACCCAACAACGGGAGGTGGAATGGCCCTGATTTTTCCAGAAAGCGAGCCAAGCGTTGGGGGAGCATTGGTGGTGGAGGCTCTCCAGTCCAGCCTCCGGAGCTGGGCAAAGGTCGTGAGAGAAACTTGTGACTTAACATCCTGCTTAGATAGGATTTCTACCATTTGTTTTCCCTCCATGGGGTTGCAGACAGTAGTCATGTCTTATGCTCCAAGTGGCCATGACATTATGTGTTGTTGCTGCCAAACTTAATGAAGCACTCTCTCCCTGGGGCCTAAGTCACTGCTTAGTAGTGAGTCAGATGGTTATGGAGGCCCATTAACTCTTTCAGGCCACCCTGATACCATCTGACACCCTGCAATGCCCTTTCCCATGCATTTATCTTTCTTCCGAGGTGTTCAGCCCCGCTGAACAGAGGCTGCTGTTTGGTGTCTGATCAGCAGTCTTTATGACCATTCTGAAGCAACATAAAGAGGCTTTCTTGCTATTTTCATGCAGAGGGACCAATTCTCTCCTCAAGTCAGATTGAAAAGCATCATGGCCTAGTGGAAAACACAAAAGCCCGGGAGTCAGAGGACCAAGGTTCTAATCCCAGCTCTGCCACTGTTTGCTTTGTGACCTTGGACAAGTCGCTTAAACTCACTGTACATGAGTTTCTTCATCTATATATAGAAGATTCAATATATGTTCTCTCTCCCCCTTGTACTGGGAGCCCCATGTGGGACAGGGCCTCTGTCTGATCTATTTATCTTGTATCTAGGACAGTGCTTGACACATAGTAAGCACTTACAAATACAACAACAAATCAGTCAATGAATCAATTGTATTTATTGATTGCTTTCTATGTGCAGGGCACTGTACTAAGCTTTTACGAGAGTTCTATAAGACAGAACTGGTAGAAACATTCCCTGCACAAAATGAGTTTACAATCTAGATTGGAGAGAGATGTTAATAGAAATAAATCAATTATGGATATGAACGTAAGTGATATGGGACTGAAGATGGGGTGAATACCAAGTGTACAAAGGGCATAGGTCCAAGTATAGATGATGCAGACGGAGGAAGAAGTCAAGGAAAAAAGGGCTTAATCAGGGAAGACCTCTTGGAAGAGTTTTTTTATGGTATTTGTAAAGTGCTTACTATATGCCAGATACTATACTAAGTACTGGGGTAGATACAATCTAATCAGGTTGGACATAGTGTTCCGCATACAACTCACAGTCTAAATTTTTATTTTACAGATGAGATTACTGAGGCATAGATAAGTTAAGTGACTTGCCCAGGGTCACACTGCAGAAAAGTGGCAGAGAGCCAAGGTCCTTCTGACTCCCAGGGCTGTGCTTTATCCACAAGGCTATGCTGCTTCTCATGAGCCCTTAATAAGGCTTTGCTATGACATTAATAAGGTTTTGAAAGTTTTGACACATAGTAATCTACGTGGGGTACATTTGTGGTCTGACATATATGGAAAAAGACAGAGTTCTAGTCCAGAGGGCAGATGTGAGAAAAAGGTTGGAGATGAGATTATTATTTATTGTTATAATTATTTTATCATAATTATTGTAACTATTATTGATATTATTATTAATGATAATGATGATAGTATTTGTCATGCATTTACTTTAAGCCTGGCACGGTATTAAGCACTTGGGAGAGTACAGTATTCATTCATTCAATCATATTTATTGAGCGCTCATATTTACTGAGCTCACTATGGGCAGGGATTGTCTCTCCTTATTGCTGTATTGTACTTTCCCATGTGCTTACTACAGTGCTCTGCACACAGTACTGCCCACAGTGAGCTCCCCCTCTCCATCCCCCCATCTTACCTCCTTCCCTTCCCCACTGTACCTGTATATATGTATATATGTTTGTACATATGTGTTACTCTATTTATTTATTTATTTATTTTACTTGTACATATCTATTCTATTTATTTTATTTTGTTAGTATGTTTGGCTTTGTTCTCTGTCTCCCCCTTTTAGACTGTGAGCCCACTGTTGGGTAGGGATTGTCTCTATATGTTGCCAACTTGTACTTCCCAAGCGCTTAGTACAGTGCTCTGCACACAGTAAGCGCTCAATAAATACGATTGATGATGATGATGATGATGATGATGAGCTCAGTCTAGAGGAGGGTAAACAGACATCAATACAAAAGACATCAATATAAACAAATAAAATTACAGATATATATATCTGTAAAATCTGTAAAATCTGTAAAATGTATATCTGTAAAATTACAGATATATATATATATATATATACATATATATATATATATATATATATGTATTGTATATGTATATACAATACATAAATGCTGTGGGGCAGTGAGGTGGGGGAGAGCAAAGGAAACAAGTCAAGTTGACGCAGAAGGGAGTGGGAGATGAGGAAAAGTGGGACTTAGTCTAGAAAGATTTATTGAAAGAGATGTGCTTTCAGTTTTGAAGGTGGGGAGAATAATTGTCTGGCAGATTTGAGGAGGGAGGGGGTTCCAGGCAAGAGGTAGGACATGGGTCAGAGGTCAGTGGTGAGACAGGTGAGATTGAGGTAAAGTGAGAAGGTTAGCACCAGAAGAGTGAAGTGTGCAGGCTGGGTTGTAGAAGGAGAGAAGTAAGGTGAGGAACGAGGGGGCAAGGTGATGGAGTGCTTTAAAGTCGATGGTGAGGAGTGTTTTGATACAGAGGTGGATAGGCAACCACTGGAGATTCTTGAGGAGGGGGTGTGACATTTCCTGAATGTTTCTGTAGAAAGATAATCTGAGCAGCGGAGTGCAGTGTGGACTGGAGTGGGGAGAGGCAGGAGGCTAGGCGTCAGCAAGGAGCTTGTTTTAGCAATCTAAGTGTGATATGACAAACAGATACATTTCCTGCCCACAATGAGTTCACAGTCTAGTTGGGCAGACAGACATTAATATGAATGAGTAAATGGAGTTGGACCCAGTCCTTGTCCCATGTGGGGCTCACAGTCTCAATCCCCATTTGACACATGAGGTAATGGAGGCCCAGAGAAGTGAGATGACTTGCCCAAGGTCACACAACAGACAAGTGACAGAGCCAGGATTAGAACCCACTTCTTCCTGACTCCCAGGACCGTGCTGTATCCACTATGCCTTATTAGAGAAGACACTTGGGAAGTAGCTGAGGGAAGGTCAAGGAAAGAGAATGCAGAAAGGGATGTGAGCTCTTTTAACCCAGGAGGCCTAGCTGCTCTTTGCCTCCCAGAAACTAAAGGGAGAAACCAGATGATGTTCCAAAATTAGTTGGTCAAACATCAAACCTCACTTTGGTCTAGTAATATGGTGAAATTGTTATGGGTTTGCCAATGAGCCTAAAAGTGAAGTGTGACATTTGAAAAAACTGCCTTAGCATCTGACCAAGGTCCATTAACTATCTGGCTAATCTGCAAACTAGCATTGAACAAGAATGTTTCACTGGCCATTGGCTACTCCAAGTGATCAGTTGTTTGAGTGCAAACGCACACACACACACACACACACACACACACACAGAGAACTCTAAGGAAATAACCAAATAAGCCCTTACTACATAACGCTTGGCCCGCAGAGAAAAATAGTTGCATTTGACAATTCATCAATATTATTTTGAGAAAATGGATACAATAAACGTAAATGTATTCCAGATACCTGTCTGAGATCATGAATGCCAAATTTTTGCCTGAAGGGACTTTTTACCGTGAAGTTATAAACCTCTGAAAATGGAGGTTAATAGGAAATCCTGAAACATCCTTAATGACAGTGTTGCCAAGGCAACAATATAAGGGTTACCACTAGCATAAAAAAATCTGCTGCATTCAGGGTTGCTTGGTTCCTTTGATAAGTTTTCCCTGGCTGAAATAAAAGCCCAATTTGGCCATCTGGGGAAGATGCTTCCCCCTATGTTATGACATTAACAGACCGTAGGATTATGGAATATGGGATTTGGCCGCTGGGGGAAAGCTAGTTTTGGGTGTATAGGAGAATGACAAATCATCTGAAATCAAACACTGGAAAGTGAATCCTTGACAAATTGCAATTGTCTGTGTGTCCAAATATCAAAATCAGTCTGCCTCCTACCTCAGTTGTTCTAAACATCTAGGAGGTGGACTTGGTTGGACAAATCATGAAACTGGGCCCAACCTACCACATTCTCCCAAGAGCTTAGTACAGTGCTCTAGAGAAGTAGCATGGATAGAGCACTGACCTGAGAGTCAGAGGTCATGGACTCTACTCCCAGCCTTGCCACTTGTCTACTGTGTAACCCTGGGCGAGCCACTTAACTTCTCTGTGTCTCATTTACCTCATCTGTAAAGTGGGGATTGAGACTGTGAGCCCCATGTGGGACAAGGGGACTGTGTCAAACCTGATTTGCTTGTATCCATCCCAGTGCTTAGTACAGTGCCTGGAACATAATAATCCCTTAACAAATACCATAATAATAATAATAATAATAATTATCATCACTATCATTATTATTATTATTATTATTACTACAACCTAGCCTCAACACTTCACTCTTCTAATGCTGACTTTCCCATTGTATCTCAGTCTCTTCTATCTCACGGCCGATCTCTCATCCACATCCTGCCTCTGGCCTGGAACACCTTCCCTCCTCATATCATTCTCCCCCTTTCAAAGTCTTACTGAAGGCACATCTCCTTCAAGAGGCCTTCCCTGACTAAGCCCTCCCTTTCCTATCTTCTCACTCCCTTCTGCTTTGCCATGACTTACTCCCTTTGTTCTTCCCTCCTTCCAGCCCCACAGCTCTTGTGTACGTATCTGTAATTTATTTATTTGTATTAATATCTGTCTCCCCACCTCAAGACTGTAAGTTCACTGTGGGCAGGGAATGTGTCTGTTTATTTTTGTATAGTACTCTCCCAAGCACTTAGAGCACTTGCTCTACACACAGTAAGTACTCAATTAATATGCTTGAATGAGTGAATGAACAATGGTGAAATTGAAAGGGCATCATCATCATCAATCGTATTTATTGAGCGCTTACTGTGTGCAGAGCACTGTACTAAGCGCTTGGGAAGGACAAGTTGGCAACATATAGAGACAGTCCCTACCCAACAGTGGGCTCACAGTCTAAAAGTGAGACTAGGAGTCTGGAAACCTGAGTTAAACCCCTAGCTTGGTGATGGTGGGCTGTGTTACCTGAGGCAGATCATTTACCCTTTCTGGGCCTCATTTCCTCACTTGAAAAATGAGGCTGGGATTACTGCTCTCCTTCCGTTCTAGAATGTGAGCCACATGTGAGACGGTGACAGTGTCCATTCTGATTATCCTGTGCCTATAGTAAGCACTTAATTAACATCCTTGTGGGCAGGGAATGGGTCTGTAGACTGTACTGTGTCATACTCTCCCCAGTGCTTAGTACCGTGCTGTGCACATGGTAAGTGTTCAGTATATATCATTGATTGATTGATTATTATTACTAATGATGATGATGATGACAATAATCTTCACTGCCAGCAAGAGAGAAAGGACAAATTAGGCAAACGTATTTTTAAAAATTATCTGGAATCAATAACCATTGAGGGTGATTGCCTTTTCAAATGATGGACTATGTTTGCATTCTAATCTGTGACTTCATACCACAGGAAAGCTCATTATTGGACCGTTTTTTGTTTGTATTCTAGATTTAGTAGTTTTCATCCATCCTCTTTGCAAGCCGACTTTTATTCATTTAATGTTTACTTCCATAGTTTGTTGACAGAGAAATTGAGGGCAAAATAAGATGAAATGTTTCCTGAAAAGCTAACTAGTGGCTAAACCTACTCAGAGCAAAATTATGTTGGTCTGGAATAATATTTCAGCATCTACATACAGCCCTATTGGATTCTGTCTTGTTAACCAGACAATGATAAAAGGGGGATGTGCTATTAGGATTTTTTTTTATCGCGATTCAGGTTGGAAAGACTGAAAAGCCTTGCAATGTGGGGATAAAACAGTATGTTTTTGCCGTGAGATTGTGCCTCGCGTGGGTTTCCTCACTGTTTTGTAGCCTCGTAGAGCTGACAATATTTGATTGAAAGCTGATTCCCAGACTTCTGCCATTTGACTGGCAAAGAGTGCTGTGCTCCCGCCTAAAGATCTGGAGGAGAGGAAGAGATAAAAGGATGAGCAGCTCAGGAGAGTGGGGATTAACATCTCAGACATTGACCCAACCTAAAAAGGAGGCATTGGAATGAAGAGGTCAGAGACCTGGGGAAATCAGGATTACCCTGACCCACCTTGTCCTGGGAAAGACCACCTCAGACAGGGCCACTGACAGCATCCCAAGAGGGCATGAGCCTCCCTCATCTCTTCTCCCCCCTACATGGTTATGCTTCTTTAGCTTGCTGTCTTTCTCTTAGCACATGTTCATTCCAATGGTTCCATCAATCAAGGGTCCCTTATTGGTCTCAGTACATGCCTGGTTTCTAAAGGAAAATGAACAGGAGTCACCCGCATCACTGCCCATGTCTCTATGTTCAATTATCCCCATGAGCAGCTACACCAACACAGTTATGTTGGACAGTCAGGGATTAGACTCAGGATCTTAGGGGTGAAAGCAGCATGCCTAGTGGAAAGAATATGGGCCTGGGATTTAGAGGATCAGGGTTCTAATCCCAGATCCACCACTTGTCTGCTGTGTGACCTTGGGCAATTCGCTTCATTTCTCTATGCCCCAGCTAACTTGTCTGTAAAATGAGGGTTAAGATGGTGAGCTCCATCTGAGATGTGGATGTATCCAAGCTGATTAGCTTCTATCTACCCCAGATCTTAGTACAGAGCCTGGCATACGGTGCCCGGCATGAGAAGCAGAGTGGCTCAGTGGAAAGAGCATGGGCTTGGCAGTCAGAGGACGTGGGTTTTAATCCCCCCTCCGCCACTTGTCAGCTGTTTGACCTTGGACAAGCCACTTAACCTCTCTATGCCTCAGTTACTTCATCTTTAAAATGGGGAATGAGACGGTGAGCTCCATGTGAGACAATCTGATTATCTTGCATCTACCTCCTCACTTAGAGCAGTGCTTGGCACATTGGTAAGCACTTAACAAATACCATCATCATTATTATTATTATTATGAAGTGCTTAATGAATACCATAAAACAAACAAATTTCCTATGACACAAAAGTTTCTGGTGAAGAGAGCAGGGGAAATAACATGGGACCCCTTCTACTATATAATTTACCTAGGGCTGGGCTGTTTTACTGGGCCACATTTTTATTCAAATATAAGTCCAGAGCTTTAGTAAATATTGGCTTAATTTGGACTTTCCTGCCCTCTGACAAAGTCATCAGTCAAGACCCTTTAAGATGTTGAGTCTTCCTCTGGCTTCCACACAGTCTCCTGTGAGAAAGCCCGGTTACCTTTAGGGGTTCTCCATGATGGAACTCTATGGTGGTAACTTTTCATTGAGGGTGGAATTCTTTCTGCAACTCTTGGTCCTCTGGATGAACACAACCATCCTCAAAATCCCCATGTGTAAACCCCCCCCACCCCCAAATCACGGCATCTAAGGAACAATTTCTCTGCCACTCTCTGGGATCTCCTCTTGTGGGATCTAAAACCTTCCCCCTCTGAGGTGCCTAGATATGGATCATCTCTCCTGTCGGCATTGTCTGTGCACTGGGATAATAATAATAATAATGATAATAATTATTATATTAATAGTTAAGCACTCACTATGTGCCAACACTATGTATTAAGCACTGGGGTGGATACGTGAAAATCAGGTTGGACACAGTCCCTGTTCCACGTGGGGCTCACAGTCTTAAATCCTATTTAACAGACGAGGTAATGGAGCCACAGAGACATTAAGTGGCTTCCCCAAAACCACACAGCAGACAAATGTCAGAGCCAGGATTAGAACCCATGACCCATGGACCTGTGAACATTGGATATTTGATATATGTCCCACCTCCAACCCCACTGTCTCCCCGTCTAAACTGTAAGCTTGTTATGGGCAGGAACCCTGTCTGCTAATTCTGTTATATCGTATTCTCCCAAGTGCTTAGTAGAGAGTTCTGCTCTAGTAAGTGTTCAATAAATATCACTGACTGATTGATTGATTAATTGACCCTCCTGTAGCATCAGCCCTGATGGGAAAGTCACATTACTTCCGAATTCAGTTATGTTGCAGTGGTAACCCCACTTGCCTACAAGGCAGGGGCTGGATCAGTGCAGAGAAGCAGTGTGGCCTAGTGGGTAGAGCATGGGTCTGAAAGTCAGAAGGACCTGGGTTCTAATCCCACCTCTGCCACTTTCATTCATTCATTCAATCGTATTTATTGAGTGCTTACTGTGTGCAGAGCACTGTACTAAGCGCTTGGGAAGTACAAGTCGGCAACATATAGAGATGGTCCCTACTCAACAACGGGCTCGCAGTCTAGAAAGGGGAGACAGACAACAAAACATGTAGACGGGGGTCAAAACCGTCAGAATAAATAGAATTATAGCTACATGCACACCATTAATAAAATAAATACAGTAGTAAACACTTCTCTGCTGTGTGACCTTGGGCAAGTCACTTCATTTCTCTGTGCCTCAGTTCACTCATCTCTGTAAAATAGGATTAAATTCTGATTGTGATGAAGATTGTGTACCCCAGGGCTTAGGACAGTGCCTGCCACATAGTAAGCGCTTAACGAATACCATATAAAGGAAAAATATATCTTCCAGGATCACTTACAAAGCCAGCACCCACCAGATGAGTCACTCAGTATAGAAAGATCCATCACAGACTGCACACAAATAGCTTTTTTCTTCGTATCTACCATAGTGCCTTCAGTATTTAGCAATGAACACTGCTACATTTCCCATTTTTCAGTTTCCCCTTGAACTATTCCTTTCCTCTGTAAAATGTGTGATCATACTTATTTCAGTCTCTAATATATGTCAACAACAAGAAAATAAGGAAATGAGGGAAACGTTTTTGTTTAAAGCAAGTAAAGAATGTTTCGTTGTCCATCAATTAATCAGGCAATCAATCAGTGGTATTTATTGAGCTCTTAATTCTGTGCAGATCACTATACTAAGCACTTGGGGAGCACAAAAGAGTAAAATATACACTATCTCTGCCCTTAAGGAGCATTCCTTAAAGGGAACACGTCTGATGCTGTATTGTACTCTCCCAAGTGCACAGTACAGTGCTTTGCACAGAGTAAGCACTCAATAAATATTATTATTATTATTCCTATTAATAATAATAATAATAATTTGACAGTATAAATATAGATAGACTTAGAACTATACACTTACACACAATACAAATTTATTGCAGTTATTACTTTCATTATTATTACTTTACCATTATTATAGTCATGAGAAGCGCTTCCCAAGCGCTTAGTACAGTGCTCTGCACACAGTAAGCGCTCAATAAATACGATTGATTGATTGATTGATTGAGAAGAATTTAGGAATTTTAGTCCCCTTGAATGTGTTCAAATCAGATCCTAAGTCAGATACACTATCAGTCTTGAAAAATGGTGGACAGAAACCTCCATTGAGTATGTATATATAATTGTGGTATTTGTTAAGCACTTGCTATGTACCATTCATTCATTCATTCATTCATTCATTCATTCAATTGTATTTACTGAGCATTTATTGTGCGCTTAGTACAGTGCTCTGCACGCAGTGAGCACTCAATAAATATGATTGAATGAATGACTGAATGAATCCAAAACAATCATAAGCCCATTGTGGGCAGGGAATGTGACTTTATTGCTGCATTGTACTCCCCCAAGCGCTTAGTTCTGCACACAGTAGTGCTCACTAATACTAAAGAATGAATGAATGAATGAAAGGTCCCACATGGGGCTCATTTAAGTAGAAGGAAGAACAGTTATTAAATCCCCATTTTGCAGATGAGAGAACTGAGACACAGAGAAGTTAAGTGATTCACCCCAGGTCACACAGCAGACAGATGCCAGAGCTGGGATTAGAAACCAGGTCCTCTGACACCCAGGCTTGCGCTCTTTCCACTGGGCCACACTGCTTCTATATATAATTGTACTTCCTAAGCCAAATATCTCCAAGGCCTTAAATTTAAAATGAACTAATCTGTCTTTATAATTCCTCCTCTGGAAACAAAACCCTGCATTTGCTGTAACCTCCAAATTAAAGTGCTCTGCACACAGTAAGTGCTCAATAAATAAGATTGAATGAATATAATTATTTGTAACATGTCCTCTCATATATGTTGCTCAGGAATATGCGATAGTTGGAGCTAGAAGAGATATGAGATGTATATGACACTGAGAACAGAGAACCAGGGCAAAGAAGTTGAGCCATGGCTTTATATGACATTTTTGTCCTCAAATGGTCTAAGCCAAAAAGTAACGGGAGGGAGAAATAAATGCATGGGTTTGAGGGCACGTGCTGGGCTACTCAAGGTCCCTTTCATACTGACATGACAGGAACAGTGAAGCTGGTATAATTTTGACACTGAGTCAGAGGTGAACTCTCAGCATTTAGTGCACTGGAATAATAATTGACTAAATGGCTTTGAAAACGTTTGAAAAATTTAAGGCACTTCAAGTCACTTTCATTCATTCATTCAATCGTATTTATTGAGTGCTTACTGTGTGCAGAGCACTGTACTAAGCACTTGGGAAGTACAAGTTGACAACATATAGAGACGGTCCCTACCCAACAGTGGGCTCACAGCCTAGAAGAAAGGATTAAAGTCTTATTCTCACAACCATCCTGCTACTTTTCTGGTACGACATACCAAATCAATCCTCTCACATCAGGAATCAGTTGTTTCGTTTTCACCCAGACCGTCAAGAAATATATGGGAAATTATGGGATTTGCATTGTTTGGGTGGATGTGGGTCTCCCCTCGTAGAGTTTAAAGCCCAAGGCGTAAATATCTGTGTTGGCTAGTGTTCAGAATAACTCAGTTGCTCTTCAGTGGGGTGCAAGGAGTTGGCTGATTTTGCTTAACCAACTGAATGTTTTGACTACAACTTCAAAGTCTTGAATTCTGCAACACAACCAACTGTTGCCACATACCACATTCACAATTCTGGTGTCACAGAAAGGAAGTACTGTTTCTGCCATTCTTTCCTCCTGATTCCCCCGGGCCTTTCGAAGAATTCAGGATTGTTAGCATCTCAGTGTAATAACATTTAATTCATAACACTGCCTGTGGTGATGTTGTTTTTAGACAAAAAAAATCCTGACAGGACTAGTGTTTGTGTCACTTGGGGACTTCAACCCAGTTGTCATGCATTATAAAACTCCTGGAGGTAAAACCACAAAGTTACAAAGAAAAGCTGGCTGCCTGGAATTAAGGTCAGAAAGCAGTTTCTGTAAAATTGCTCCATTGTCATTGACTCAAAACTGCTTTGAGGAAAAAGTGCAGTTGATCGGAAATGTTCATGCTACAAAGATTCTCTTCGCACTCTTTGCGTTAGCGAGTGCTCTTGTTCCAGTCATACCAGTGTGGTAAAAGACATGAAAACCTGCCGAGACGGCAGCCTGGAAGGAGGGTAAAATTCCTTTCCTTAACTCTCGTGGCCTGGGGAGGAATGTCCATGCAGGATGTCCTCCCAGCTCAATCACCTCCCAGGGGACAGGGCCAAATGGATTGGCCGCCTGACCCAGGAGGCTCTTTAAACACTCCGGATTCTTGCTTCTTTTTAATAATTATCTAGGGTACAGAGGTCCGGGTGTCCTTATCTGCTGGGTAATCCAGCCATGCCCTGAGAGTCACTCACAGCCACCTCTGAGGAATGTCCTCATTAGCAATCCTAAATTACCCTTAGCTTTCTTTAAATAAATTGAGAAACATCATGTTACTCACATTAAAGCTGGAAACATGAGTCTGCAGTTAGTCTCAATTGCTAACGTTCCTCATGATCTTGATCAATTATTGAATTCCTTCACCCCCTACCTGGGGGCTCACAATGTAGTAGGTGTGGAGAGGAACTGCAAGGGAAGCAGCAGACAAGGTGCTCCCATTTTTAAAAACTAGTAGGACTCTCTGGATCAGAATCAGATTGGCCTCTATGAAGTAGTATAAATTTACTGGGACATGTTCTCTCCATGGGATAAGCCTCAATGCTAGGCTTCTTTAATTTGGAGGTTACGGCAAATGCAGGGTTTTGTTTCCAGAGGATGAATTATAAAGACAGATTAGTTCATTTTAAATTTAAGGCCTTGGAGATATTTGGTGTAGAACTGAAGGAACGTTTATCTTACTGACACCTGTAATGTGATTGCACACTGCTCAGAAGTACACATTTCCTAACAGCAAGGTCTCTCATGAACCTATTCCCTTCCTCCCCATCACCCCCATCCCTCCATCTGCTCTACCCCTTCCCCTCCCAAGAGCACTTGTACATATTTGCACATATTTATTACTTTATTTTATTAATGATGTGTATATAGCTATAATTCCATTTATCTATTTGGATGGTATTGACACCTTGTTTTGTTTTGCTGTCTGTCTCCCCCTTCTAGTCTGTGAGCCCGTTGTTGGGTAGGGATTGTCTCCACCTTCTGCCGAATTGTACTTTCCAAGTGCTTAGTACAGTGCTCTGCACAGTAAGCGCTCAATGTGGCTCAGTGGAAAGAGCCCAGGCTTGGGAGTCAGAGGTCATGGGTTATAATCCTGGCTCTGCCACTTAACGGCTGTGTGACTGGGCAAATTACTTCACTTCTCTGTGCCTCAGTTACCTTATCTATAAAATGGGGATTAAGATTGTTAGCCCCAGGTGGGATAACCTGTTCACCTTGTATCCCCCCAGTGCTTAGAAAGTGCTTTGCACATAGTAAATGCTTAACAAATACCACCATTATTATTAATAATAATAAACATGATTGAATTAATGAACAAATGAATGAATAAATAATGGAAGTAGGGAAAACGGCTCTTCAGTGCCATATTTTCTGCCTGACTTTTATCTGGATCTACTTGCAGGCGCAGTTCATTGCACCCTTGTGAGTAGAGTCAAAAGATATCAGAATCACCAAAGTGCTTACCACCTCAGAATTTTATCTGTCCTTTCTTCCAGTGGTGTGCAAACTTGTACTTACCAAGTGCTTAGTACAGTGCTCTGCACACAGTTAGCGCTCAATAAATATGATTGAATGAATGAATGAATGGTGTGATGATGATGACGGAGGCTATGTCTGTTGTCAGTAGGTACCAGTAACAGGATGGCATACAATACCAGTGCTTACTTACCTTGATTTTTCCGAGACCCAGTTTCATTTATTTCAGGCTCTGGACTTAGGCTTTTGTGCTAATTTACATGACTGGCTTACTTCATGTGCAAAAATGAATGCATTTCAATTACACCCACACATGTTGTAGACACAACTGTCAATTTATGCTTGATAAACAACGGTAACATCACAATTTTCAGGGATGATTAGTTGAGTACATAGTCTTTATCCCTACAATTAATTGAAGACAGGGGAATTAAACATTAAAATATATTTATGTGTAACACATAATGGGGATACAGTATATTCAGCTACCAGGGTAGAAGTGCTCAGCCTGATTGCTCTGCCTTCACTGCCTTATTCATGGAAGTTCCCAGGTTGCTAAGGGCAAAGCCAAATGACTCCATCTCACATCGCTCCACTCAGAGAAGGTAAGATCTGTGAGTAGGAAGAGAGAGGGAGAGGGGGAGGCTGTGAGATGAAGTCCAGTGAACCTGTTGGTTTTCCAATACCACCTCACTGACACCATTGGACTCCATTCCCCAGGCTTCTGGAGGCAGTGTTGCCTAATGAGAAGAGCACAACCTGGGAGTCAGAGGAACTGCATTCCAACTTAGGCTCTGCTGCTTGTCTGCTGGGTGACCATGGGTAAGTTCTTTGTACCTCAGCTACCTCTCCTGTAAATTGAGGATTAAGGCCGAGCCCTGTGTGGGACAGGGAGTGTGTCCAACCCAGTTATCTTTGTCTAGCCTAGCACTTAGCACAGTGCCTGGCACGTAGTAAGTGCTTAACAAATACCATAAAAAAAATTAAAATGCCCAAGGCTGTCCTACCTCTATGTCAGAACATGGATGCGAATAACAATCTCCATACTTCACGCTACTTCCCGAATCATCTTTGTGCAGATACACTCTGGGCATGTTACTCCCCTCCTCAAAAATCTCCAGTGGCTACCAATCAACCTACGCATCAGGCAAAAACTCCTCACACTCGGCTTCAAGGCTGTCCATCACCTCACCCCCTCCTACTTCACCTCCCTTCTCTCCTTCTCTAGCCCAGCCTGCACCCTCTGCTCCTCTGCCACTAATCTCCTCGCTGTGCCTCATTCTTGCCTGTCCGACCGTCGACCCCCGGCCCTCATCCTTCCCCTGGCCTGGAATGCCCTCCCTCCACACATCCGCCAAGCTAGCTCTCTTCCTCCCTTCAAGGCCCTACTGAGAGCTCACCTCCTCCAGGAGGCCTTCCCACACTGAGCCCCCTCCTTCCTCTCCCCCTCCTCCCTCTCCCCATCCCCCCCGCCTTACCTCCTTCCCCTCCCCACAGCACCTGTATATATGTATATATGTTTGTACATATTTATTACTCTATTCATTTTACTTGTACATATTCATTCTATTTATTTTATTTTGTTAATATATTTTGTTTTGTTGTCTGTCTCCCCCTTCTAGACTGTGAGCCCACTATTGGGTAGGGACCGTCTCTATATGTTGCCAACTTGTACTTCCCAAGGGCTTAGTACAGTGCTCTGCACACAGTAAGTGCTCAATAAATACGATTGAATGAATGAATGAACAACTAGTGAATAGGGATGGAAGTTCTCACTTTGCAAGTGTGAAGTCACCAAGTAAGCACTTTCCCTGGCCTGGTGCTCACTGTGTATCTGGCTCTAAAGAAATATGTGTGCAAAGGATATCTTGTTCGCTGGACATTTACAATCAAAACCCTGCAAACATGTGCCTGGCTGATTTATAACAATGAATGGATTTGTTGTTTTTCATAATGCGGTCTTTCAAAAGATCTAATATTAGAAAATAGAGGAAGAATGGAACTTTAAATGAAGTTTAAAAGCTTGTGGACATACTGATTAATTTTATATTGATTATCCAACTTAATTTTATTATTGACCAGTTTTCAATTCACTGCTGAAAACTGTATTATGATTCTCCTTCTCTATATAGAAAGTTAAGCCACAAATTGAATTGACTCAATTGACTCAGGATTTAATTTAGATTTACGAAGACAACTATTGCATCTTAATTAAATTACAATTGATGAACCTAATAATTTAGCTAAATTTCTATGGCTTGGTTTGGAAATATGTACTGTATTAGTTTATTTTTAAACTCAACACATTTATTCAAAACATAGTACTGATGTTTATTTACACACAGTGTTTAAGTCTACATAGGGCAAAATTAACATTAGTTGAAATAAAAAAAACTGAAGTTTTCTTAATGGCCTCAACTAAGTCTGCTTAGTTAACCCACTAATGTTTGTAGGATTTTTTTTTGCCTCAACTCAGCAGGTGAAAAGATTGAAAAACTTTCAGCCAATGTCATATCATCAGAGTTACCTGAAAAATCACTTCCTCTCAATAATAATAATGGCATTTATTAAGTGCTTACCATGCGCAAAGCACCGTTCTAAGCGTGGGGGAGGTTACAAGGTGATCAGGTTGTCCCACAGGGAGCTCACAGTTTTAATCCCCATTTTACAGATGAGGTAACTGAGACACAGAGAAGTGAAGTGATTTGCCCAAAGTCACACAGCTGACAACTGGCAGAGCCGGGATTTGAACACATGAGCTCTGATTCCAAAGCTTGTGCTCTTTCCACTGAGCCATGCTGCTTCTCTCCACCTGTCAATCAATTAACAATATTTACTGAGAGCCTACGATATGCAGAGCACTATACTTAGCCCTTGAAAGAGCACAGTAGAACTAGTAGACATGATCTGGGAACTCCAAGACCTTAGTACTGGGGAGGAAAGAGAAACTAAAATAAATTACGGCTCAGAGGAAGGAATAAGTATAAGTGCTATCATCAGGGTTTGGGAGAGGGTATGCCCAAGTGACACAGTGGTTCTCCCCCTTTTAGACTGTGAGCCCACTGTTGGATAGGGACTGTCTCCATATGTTGCCAATTTGTACTTCCCAAGCGCTTAGTACAGTGCTCTGCATATAGTAAGCGTTCAATAAATACGATGATGATGATGATGATAGTTGTGGAGGGCTAAAGGATGGGGTTGCCATCTGGAGGAGATGTGATTTCAGAAGAGCTTTGACAATGAGGACAGCAGTGGTCTTCCAGATGTGAAGGGGGAAGGAGTTCCAGGAGGGTGCGAACAAGGGTTTATGGTGGAAGAAGGGTGAACGAGCATGACTGTGAGCCCGCTGTTGGGTAGGGACTGTCTCTATGTGTTGCCAACTTGTACTTTCCAAGTGCTTAGTACAGTGCTCTGCACACAGTAAGTGCTCAATAAATATGATTGATTGATGACACGGTTGGCTTTGGAAGAATAAAGTGTGTGAGCTGGAATGTAGTGGTAGAAAAGAGGATAAGTAGAGGGAGAGAGCCGATTGAATGCCTTGAAGCTGGTGGCTAGGAATTTTTCTTAATGCAAAGAAAAATGAGCAACTATTTGTAAGCTCCATGAGGGCAGGGATTGTCTTTACCAATTCTATTGCATTGTACTCTCCCAAGTGCTTAGAACTGTCCCTTGCACATAATATGAACTTTAAACTCTTAAGATCCTCCTTTATCTAGCCTTTAAGATCTTTGCGAGGAGGGAACATGTCTGCCAAATCTGTCATTTTATATTCTCCCAAGCACTCAGTACAGTGCTCTGGATACAGTAAGTGCTTAGTAAATATGATTGATTGATTGATTGATTGATTGAATGAATACCATGACTTATTAGAGAGATGTGTGCAGAAGGCTGATTTAGAGAAATAGCCCAAGCAAATGATTAAGTATGGACTGGAGAGGGGAGAGACAAAAGAAAGGATACAATGATCCATGAATAGTATTTAATTATAATAATAATAATCATAATGGCATTTGTTAAGCACTTACTATGTTCAAAGCACTGTTCTATGCTCTGGGGTGGATACAAGGTGATCAGGTTGACCCACGTAGGGCTCACAGTCTTAATCCCCATTTGACAGATGAGGTAACTGAAGCACAGAGAAGTGAAGTGACTTGCCCAAAGTCACACAGCTGACAAGTGGTGGAGTTGGGATTATAACCCATGACCTCTGACTCCCAAGCCCGTGCTCTTTCCACTGAGTGCCTACTGATCAGGTGATAACAATAATAATGATGGCATTTATTAAGTGCTTACTATGTGCAAAGCGCTGTTCTAAGAGTGGGGGAGGTTACAAGGTGATCAGGTTGTCCCACATGGGGCTCAAGTCTTAATCCCCATTTGAAAGATGAGGTAACTGAGGCACAGAGAAGTTAAGTGACTTGCCCAAAGTCACACATCTGACAATTGGTGGAGTCAACTCCTCACCCTCGGCTTCAAGGCTGTCCATCACCTCGCCCCCTCCTACCTCATCTTCCTTCTCTCCTTCTACAGCCCACCCCGCACCCTCCGCTCCTCTGCTGCTAATCTCCTCACTGTACCTCGTTCTCGCCTGTCCCGCCATCGACCCCCGGCCCACGTCCTCCCCCTGTCCTGGAATGCCCTCCCTCTGCCCATCCGCCAAGCTAGCTCTCTTCCTCCCTTCAAGGCCCTACTGAGAGCTCACCTCCTCCAGGAGGACTTCCCGGACTGAGCCCCTTCCTTCCTCTCCTCCTCGTCCCCCTCTCCATCCCCCTCATCTTACCTCCTTCCCTTCCCCACAGCACCTGTATATATGTATATATGTTTGTACATATTTATTACTCTTTATTTATTTATTTTACTTGTACATATCTATTCTATTTATTTTATTTTGTTAGTATGTTTGGTTTTGTTCTCTGTCTCCTCCTTTTAGACTGTGAGCCCACTGTTGTGTAGGGACTGTCTCTAAATGTTGCCAACTTGTACTTCCCAAGTGCTTAGTACAGTGCTCTGCACACAGTAAGCTCTCAATAAATATGATTGATTGATTGATTGAGTAGGGATTTGAACCCATGACCTCTGACTCCAAAGCCCGTGCTCTTTCCACTGAGCCACGCTGCTTCTCTGATAATGAATTAAAGCATTTGGGAAAGTATATCCTAATGGTTCCCAATTCTGGGTTTCTGGTTCCGGAAGGTCACCTGATTGATAGCTCCTGTCTGGAAGAGTTGGTTTGTACGTACTTCTCCTTTCACCAAGCACCATCATTCTCGACTGCATGGCATGGTTCTGCTAACGTTAATGGCTCAGTTGTCCTGAGCCTATTCTTCTTTAAAAATAATTTCCCACTACAAGCTTCTGTTCTGAAAATGCTTCTGAGCCCACATAGGCACTGTTGATGATTAATTGAGTATAAATTTAATGCGCAGGACCAAAGGGTGTTAGTGTTCATGTCCTAGATCTTACAGCTCCAAAGCTTGTTAAGAAATACCTGAATGAATTTATTAAGCCAGTGGCACAAAACCTCACATGGTGCTGTGCTATGCTGTCTGTCCCCTCTGCAATCTGATTTACAGCTCAAGACCCCCAGCCCAGTCCAGGACAGTCTTCCCCACTACAATGAATGCTCCTTAATCAAATCAATCACTCATTACTATTTATTGAGCACTTTCTGTGTACAGAGCCCTGTAATAAAAATTGTGGTGTTTAAGTGCTTACTCTGTGCCAGGCACTGTACTAACAGCTGGGGTGGACACAAGCTAATTAGGTTGGTCACAGTCCTCATCCCTCATGGGGCTCACAGTCTCATTCCCCATTTTACAGATGAGGTAACTGAGGCACAGATAAGTGAAGTGACTTGCCCAAGGTCACACACCAGACAAGTGACAGAGACAGGATTAGAACCCATGACCATCTGGCTCCCTGGACCGGGCACTTTCCACTACGCCATGCTGCTGTACTAAGTGCTTAAGATGGTATAATACAGCAGAGTTGGTAGATATGATCCCTGTTCTCAAGGAACTCATGGTCTAGAGGGGAGACAGACAATGAAATAAATTACAGGTTGGGATTGTGTCTGGGCATTCTAATCAATCAAGCAACCAGTGGTTTTCATTGAGTACATACCGTGTGCAGATCATTGTACTAAGCGCTTGGGAAAGTACAGTACAATAGAGTTGGTAGTCATGTTCCCTGTCCACAGGAAGCTCAAGAGAGGAAGACGGACATTAAGATAAATCAATTTCGGATTTGTGCATAGGTTCTGTGGGGCTGAAGGTGCGGTGACTATCAAATGCTTATAGGGTACAAATCCAAATGCATAGGTGACACAGAAGGGAGACAGAATAGGGGAAGGGAAGGCTTAATTGGGGAAGGCCTCTTGGAGGAAATATCTTTAATAAGGCTTTGAAAGTGAGGATAGTTATATCTCTCTTCTGCTCTCTTCCTAGCTCTCTTCCTCCCTTCAAGGCCCTACTGGGAGCTCACTTCCTCCAGGAGGCCTTCCCAGACTGAGTCCCCCCCTTATCCTCTCCTCCTCCTCCTCCCCTCCCCAACTCCCTTACTCCCTCCCTCTGCCCTACCCTGATGAGGACGCTGAGACAGAGGAAAATTAAATGACTTGCCCCAGGTCACACATCAGGCAAGTGGTAGATCTGGGTTTAGAGCCCAGGTCTTCTGGTTCTCAGGCCATTGCTCTTTCCATTTGGCCACACTTAGTGATGTTAAAATAGGCATTGTGGGGACAGGTGTCTATAGCAAGTAAAGGTTCTCCCCTTTGATCATAAACTCTTGAGATTAGAGGCTGGATTGCCTACTTTAATTGTACACTTGCAAGCTATTAGTACAGTGCTTAGCACACAATAGGTGACTAATTAAATGCCATTGACTAAGAGATCTGGGACCTGCTCTTTTCCTTCTATAGGCCAGATCAACACAGGCAGAGGGAGTAGGTACAGAATGTCACAGTACTAAGTGGTTGGGAGAGTACACTACAACAGAATCAGCAGACACATTCCCTACCCATAATGAGCTGCCTTTTTCCAATCCAGGACCACACTGTCTCCCCCAAGGAACCCCCAAGCCTAAAATTGGATATGCTTCCAGGGGAAGCAGTGGTGGCTAGTCTCAGCCTCTGCCTAAGTGAAGTCACCGCATCATCATGCTATAAGATCTTCCCAGATCCTACATCCAGCACCAGGCACTTCTGCATATCCTGTGTGTAATATATGCATATGTTCGGTTTAATATTTATAGCTCTCTGTGGTTCACCGATCGAAGCAGCAATCCCAAATATTATACGACGTTAAGGGCCTATTTTAAGATTGCTCTGGGAAGTTAAAGTTTTGAATTTTTTACTTTAGTGCATTTGCTTTCTCAACCTGAACACTGTATTAACATAAATCATTGCTTTGATAGAGAAAACATTTGGCGCTCAAATTTTGAGAGAACTGGATGCCACTAGTATTAATCTAGCTACCATGTTGTTGTTTCAGCCAGCAGCAAATTACTAATGGCCAAAACATCAAGTTCAACCTTCTAATTTATTAAAATGAAATGCTCTGGAAACCCATTAAATTGGGACTTGCCCTGTGGTGTATGTTCAGAGTTTTGTACAGTACTGTAAACTCAATACAATTTCAAGTCATTCAAGGATGTGCGCAGCACAGTTTTGTTTTTTATTTGATTTCTAATTATCAGCAGTGCTGGTTTGAAGCAAACATCAGTGATGAAACAGCCAGGTCTGCTATGAAATCTTCCAACCAGGACATAAATAGCAGCTGATCTGATTTTTTTTCCCTCAATTTTCCATTTCTCTACTTTCAGATTGCTATGCGCGATTTCAGTTGTGAAATGGTTTCCAAGCTTTCAAACTAAAGCAGTTAAGAAACAAAATATTTACACCCGCCTAACTTGCGCTTCCTGAATAGTTAGATACAATACAGATGCTAAGTCACTGGTCTGTAAGCGCTTCCACAAATCTATAATAAAATAATTAAATTAGTGAGCTGTGTTTAGATCAGAGATTCTTGGTTGCCAACTCTTAAGAACTCTGGGAATTCAGAACCACTGAAGGATCATTTGGAGTCCATTTGGCAGAAACGTCAGAAACTTACAGCTCTCGGGGACATCCTTTTCCAATAACATTTATAGCTCTAGATGGAAGCGAAAAGCACCATATGTTAAGAGTTTCCTGCAAAGCTTCCTGGTAAGAGAGGAAATAAATTCAACTTGTCACATCTGCTCCTGGGCCAGTCAAGTAGGATTTTATCACAGCCTTAAGTGGTTTACAAAACTGTCCTGTTATCGACTGAAGGGGCTTTACATTTCAGGTTTTTTCAGACTGATGTTCATAATCTAAATCATTAAACTATTTCTCTTCTCTGAACTTTAGCAGCATGCATCATCATTTACTTTAAAGCAATAAGAATTATTCAAAGCAATTCAACCAAGAATCGCTTCCCCACAGCAGTGCCCCTGTAGTCTTCCATGGCTTAGCTGCTACAATGCCTAGGGGCCCTAATTCTGCCTGTTTCGACCTGAGAGTCCTTACATTTTGCATAATTTAAATCAAGAGCTGCATTTAATCAGGCTAAATTGATTATCCACCATCCTGAAAACCCCAGCTGGTTTGAACCCTGGCAGAAGCCCATAGGGTCAGAAGAGATTATTTTGCTAGAGATGTGGGGAATCATGAGAAAGGTGTTGAGACTTGCATTATGCGCCAAATTTTTCCCCAAAAGTGAAACTTTTCTAACTTTTTTTTTTATCCTTCAAAAGGCGTGAGTTGCTGTGGGCATTTCAGTTTTTTTTTATAATAAATCAAATCCTTTCGTTCCACAAAACAGAGAAATGGTCCCATGAAGTGAAAATGTTATTTTTTTCCCAATTAAGGCTAATTCAAGTCAAATTGACAGCAATTATTAACTACTAAAAATGCGTGTATGACTCCTATGGAGCTCCTTCCCCTTCCAACCCCCAAATCTCCTACCTGACGTAAAATAAGGGTTGAAAAAAGGATGAAGAGAAATGCTTATTGGTTCAGTTTATAGAGGGCTTAAATACCGAGGTTAAATCCACTAGGTTAATACTAGGACTGCCTAGAGATGTTCTGTAAGTGAGAACAGAGGCACTTCTGTGATTCCTTGAAGTATGGGTATAGCAAGAATGGGTGAGAATAATAATTGTGGTATTTGTTAAGCACTTACCATGTACCAAGCACTGTACTAAGCATTGGGGTGGATACAAGCAAATTGTGTTGGACACAGTTCCTGTCCCATGTGGAACTCCCAGTCTCAATCCCCATTTTACAGATGAAGTAACTGAGGCACAGAGAAGTTAAATGACTTGCCCAAGGCCACAGAGCAGACATTCTTTGATTCATTCATTCAGTCGTATTTATTGAACGCTTACTGTGTGCACAGCGCTGTACTAAGCGCTTGGGAAGTACAAGGTGGCACTTGGAAAGTACAAGATGGACATCAGCTAGTGCCCTTTGTATCTCAGTTCTAATTTATAATCCTTTGGCAAGCCATTTAACTTATCTGTGTCTGTTACCTCATCTGTAAAATGAGGATCAAGACTGTGAACCCCATGAGGGACAAGGACTGTGTTCAACCAGATTACCTTATCTCTACCCTAGCACTTAGAACAGTGCTGGGCACATAGTAAGCACTTAACAAATACCACAATTATTTTTATTAGGTCCTGGTTCCAGCACTTGCTTGCCATGTGACATTGGACAATTCACTTCACTTCTCTGTGCCTCATTTTCCTTATCTCTAAATTGTGAATTCAGTGCCTGTTTTCCTACCCCCTTAGACTGTGGGCCCTATTTGTGTCAGTATCTGTATACCCTCCGTTTATGGTGTTTGACATATAGTATGCTCTTAACAAATAACTCTATTTATTGAGGATGATGAGGGTGGCTGAAATGAATAGATAGGACTGAAAGTCCTGACTACTCAACAAATCAATCAATTAATATTTATTGAGCGCTTACTGTGTCCAGCATAGCTCTTATTTCTTTAGAGTTAGCTACTTTGATGGAGTCTCCCATCAGGAATGATGGAGGAACCTAGGTCTTGAAACTTTAGGACTAAGAACCTGTACAAAGAAACAGACTCTCTCCCAAGTGTCCAGCACAGTGCTTGGCATACAGTAAGCATTCAATCTGTACTCTTCATTCAATCATACTTATTGAGTGCTTACCTGTATGCAAAGCACGGTACTAAGCGGTTGGAAATTACAATACTCTTGATTGACTGATTCCTAAATAGGGCTGCTTGGAGGTTCAGGGTGATATTGAATGGTGCTGTTGCTTCCTCAGTGACCAAACAGTCATTATCTACATCCTCCTATTTGCAGAGAACTGCTGTGGGGAAAATCTCTTCATCAGCAGCGCAAGTGTTAGAGTTATTTTTCTGTTACTGTGGTTGGGTTGCACTGAATTATCCAAGTTATCAATCAGCGGTATTCACTGGGTCCTGTATGCTGAGAACTGTACTAAATGCTTGGGAGAGTACAATGCAATAGGGTTGGTAGGCATGATCCCTGCCCTTAAGGAGCTTACATATTTATCTCGTAGTCCCCAGGGGCCTACAGTGGATACTGCAAGATGGTTGGCAGGAGCAGGACTGTAGCTTGTGGCAAGAATGTTGAGCAAGGCACTCCAATCCCTTGGACAAATCTTTAGAGAAACTTAAACAAGACAGTAGTTGAAGATCAGTAGGGTTGCAGTAGAAAAATGACAATTGTACAAAACCCTGGCATCTGGAAAGGTTGCATAAAGATGGAAGGGCAGTTATAGTCATAGGGGTCAATTCTCTCCTTGCTTCTCACTTGGAAAGATGGGGGAGTGCTAAGACAAACGCCTGCTCCAAATTCAAAAATGTATAGTTGCAATTTTCTTTCCTACTTTCAGGTGCATGAGACTCATGTAAAATCAATGTATGCTCTTAATAATAATAATAATGGCATTTATTAAGTGCTTACTATGTGCAAAGCACTGTTCTAAGCGCTGGGGAGGTTACAAGGTGATGAGGTTGTCCCATGGGGGGCTCACAGTCTTAATCCCCATTTTACAGATGAGGTAACTGAGGGCCAGAGAAGTTAGGGGAAGCAGCATGGCTCAGTGGAAAGAGTGCAGGCTTGGGAGTCAGAGTCATGGGTTTGAATCCCAGCTCCGCCACTTGTCAGCTGTGTGAACTTGGGCAAGCCACTTAACTTTTCTGAGCCTCAGTTCCCTCATCTGCAAAATGGGGATTAAGACTGTGAGCCCCATGTGGGACAACCTGATCACCTTGTATTCCCCCCCCAGCACTTAGAACAGTGCTTCACACATAGTAAATGCTTAACAAATGCCACCATCATCATTATTATTATTATTATTATTATTATTAAGTGACTTGCCCAAAGTCACACAGCTGACAATTGGTGGAAGTGGGGTTTGAACCCATGACCTCTGTCTCCAAAGCCCATGCTTTTTCCACTGAGCCACGCTGCTTCTCTTCTGCTGCTCATAAATTCCAGAATCTATCTGCTTTTCACCACTTCAGCACTACTGCACCAATATTGTGTTTTTACAATGTTTTTCTTTCTTTTTCAAGTATTTACTATATGGCTGACATTTTACTGAGCACTCCTCTAATGTGTCTACCAGCTCTGTTGTATTGTACTCTCCCAAGTACTTAGTACAATGCTTTGCACACCATAAGCGCTCAATAAATACTATTGATTGATTATTTGGGGCTGATACAAGATAATCAGTTGGACACTGTCCCTGTCACTCATGTGACACACAGTCTAAGTAGATGGATTTAATCCTCAGTTTATAGATGAGATAACTGAGGAACAGAAAAATTAAGTAACTTGCCCAAGATCACAGAGCAGGCAAGTGTTCGGGCTGGGATTAGAACCAAAGTCCACCAGCTCCCAAGCCCATACCCTTTCCATTAGGCCACAATAATAATAATAATAATAGCAGCATGTATTAAGCACTTACTATTCATTCATTCATTCATTCAATCATATTTATTGAGCGCTTACTGTGTGCAGAGCACTGTACTAAGCGCTTGGGAAGTACAAGTCGGCAACATATAGAGGCGGTCCCTACCCAACAGCAGGCTCACAGCCTGGAAGGGAGAGACAGACAACAAAACAAAACATATTAACAAAATAAAATAAATAGAATAAATATGTACAAATAAAATAAATAAGTAAATAGAGTAATAAATACGTACAAACATATATACATATATACAGGTGCTGTGAGGAGGGGAAGGAGGTAAGGCGGGGGGATGGGAAGGGGAGGACTACAAAGCAAAGCAAAGCAAAGCACTGCAAAGCACTGTTCTAAGCGCTGGGGAGGTTACAAGTTGATCAGCTTGTCCCAAGGGGGCTCTCACAGTCTTAATCCCCATTTTACAATGAGGTAACTGAGGCACAGAGAAGTTAAGTGACTTGCCCAAAGTCACACAGCTGGCAATTGGTGGAGTCGGGATTTGAACCCATGACCTCTGACTGATGATGATGATGACTCCAAAGACCGTGCTCTTTCCTAAAAAGCATGTCCTGATGGATAGAGCACAAGCCTGGGAGACAGAGGACCCAGCTCGCCAATTGCTTGCTGGGTTACCTTGGGCAAGTCAGCACTTAACTTTTCTGTGCCTCAGCTTCCTCAACTGTAAAATGGGGATTCAGTAACTGTTCTCCCTCCTACTTAGACTGTGTGTCCCTGTGGGGCAGGGACCATGGCCAATTATTAACTTGCATCTACCCCAGCTTGTGCAGTTTTGCTCACCACATACTAAGTGCTTAAAGAATATGTAATAATAATAATAATTGCCATTATTGTCATTATTATTACCATTACTTGTCATTTGAGCACTTAGCTACATAGCCATGTTTTTTTTCTTTCTCTTCATCTTCCTATGAGGTATTTTACGACTATCCCACCTTTGCTGTAAGCTCCTAGAGCCTGTCTCCCATGTTCTTAGTACTATAATAGTAATAATGATGATGATGATGGTGATGATGATGACACTTGTTAAGCACTGTGTGTTGTGTTCTGCTAATGACTAGGCTACAATACAATCCATAGTGGTAAGTAAATAAAGTAATTAATAAATTGCACCAAAGAAAGCAATATGGAATGACACATCGAGGGAGCCCTTTGACCAGACCTGACCAGGCAAAGCTTGGTAGAAGGTTTGGAAAGGTCCAGTGAGGAGTAAGTGGTGAGCTGGGATTTGTGCTCCAGATCCAGCTAAAAATGAGATCAGCAATAGTAGTCAATCATTTCTCTAGCTTATTAAGGAGGTATTCCAGTAGATGTCATTTGCATCTGGGTCAGCCATGAGGCATTATCAGTATTAAAGGCATAAAAAGATGACCAGTAATAAAATCTCAGTGAGACAGTTCCAATATGAGATGGTCTGAGTCATCACAGGGGATGGATGACAATAGGCATCTAGCCTGAACTTGTGTAAGATCTATCCAATAGGCTCTTAGCTTCTGTCTTTAAATTCCCAGAACTGTTCCAGCGGCTTCCAATATCTGAGACAGTCAACATTCGGTGGCAATGTCCCCATGCCTCCCATTCTGCACTTCAGTCAATTAATGGTGTTGAGTGAGTGTTTGCTGTGTGCAGAACATTAAGTACTTGGGAAATGATGAATGATGAAGTCAAGATGGAGAAGGGTTGAGCCACTGCAGGATGCCCCCAACTCTGCCAGCTCACTGTGCCAGCTCCCCCATCTAAAATTTGGTGCTTCCTCTGCCCCTGTTCCCTTTTGAGAAGGAAATGGAACTGTGTTGCATGTCACCCTTTTGCCCCAAATTGTCTCTAACAATTAATCTCCTTCCCTAGAGCTGATCTGAAGATACGTTAGATGACTAAATAGCTTTTGGGGCAGACTGACAGTTGCATCAGGCTTTTTGTAAACAATTCCAGGTGACAACAGCAACATCAGTAATACTAATAATATGAATAATAGTACCTTCAGCTTTATCCCTTGAAGACTTGCCCAACTCTGACTCACATTTGTGGTTTTATTTTTCTTTCTCTGAGCTATTTAGAATGTCAGACACATTAAGAAATAACATAATCATTCAGGAAATGCAATCAAAATAATTGAACATCTTTTCCCAGGTCTGAGTATATTAATTTTTTTTCCTTCTTGGAGATATATGAATGGAAATGATTTACATTTTCTTCTAGAGCTGAAAAAGAAATCAGTTAGCCCTAAAATGATCAATAAATGATTTTTTCAGTGACATAGAGGTGAGAAACAAATATGAGAGCAACCAACAGAATCAAAGCATGACTGATATTCCATCCATTACTCATGCTGTTGTTCCTACCTCTACCCTGGGGCCCTGATTCAGCTCCGACACCCTGAGGAAATAGAATTAAAGAGGCACTTTAGCCTTATTTGTGTCAGTATAGGTAATCCAAATATTATCCAGATATATTTTTCAAATCCCTTGAATCAATGTGTGCTCAGGACAAGCAGACTTTGCCCTGGAACAGTTCCATGCTCCCAAGTGGTGTTCAATCACCATTCTGTACCAATAGTAATAGTAGTACTTATTAAGTGCTTAATATATGCAATGCACTTTACTAAGTGCTAGGAAAGACATGCATGAATAAGGTCTCTGGCCCTGAAGGCCTCAAAATCTAAGAATAATAAGGAGAGGGGGTGGGTAGGCTACAGACATATAAGGAAAGGTAAGCAAAAATACAGAAAACAAAGATGATGAGAAGCATGAAATAGGGCATTCCAGGCCAGAGGCAGGACGTAGGTGAGAGGTCAATGGCAAAATACATGAGCTCAAGGTACAGTGAGTAGGTTTGCTTTAGATTAGCGAAGAGTGGGCTAAGTTGTAGTAGGAGAGCAGCAAGAAGAAGTAAGAAGGGACAAGGTGATTTAGTGCTTTAAAGCTAATGGTAAAGAGTTGCTGTTTGATGTAGAGGTGGGTGGGCAACCCCTGGAGGTGGGTTCTCTATAAATGAGTAAGCATGGACTGACTGTTTTTTAGAAAAATGATCTGTGCAGTAGAGTGAAGTACTGACTGGACAGGGAGAAACAGGAGGCAGGGAGGTTGGCAAGGAGGCTGATGAAGTAGTGAACGCAGGATTGGATAACTGCTTGGATCAAAATGGGAGTAGTTTGGATGGAGAGGAAAGGGTGGATTTTATTGATGTTGTGGGATGGCTGAAAGAGATGAGCTGAGAATGATGACAAGGTACTCAAGCTTGTGAGGCTGTCTGTCTATTGTAACTGATAAGTTAGGGGGAGAACAGGGTTTGAGTGGAAAGATGAGGAGTTCTGTTTTGGACATATTAATTTTGAGGTGTTGGCAGGATATCCAAATAGAGATGTCCTGAAGGCAGGAGGAAATACTGCACTGCAGAGCAGAAGATCAGGTCTAGATTTGTAGATTTGTAGATTTGTAGAGCTGTAGATTTGGAAATCAACTGGAAAAAGAGTTGATGGGAGCTATAGTGTCATGAGTCGTGTGGTAAAGGAAGCGGTGGACTCCTAACACTGCTACTGCTGGTCAGATCCTTCATTAAGTACCAGACAAGCATGTCTAAGGAATACATTTTCCTACTAAAAAAATCCCTTTCAGTCTGAATCGGTATAGGGCAAATTCAATTTGGCACCAATTCAACACTTGGAGTGAGAATACCAGACCTGCTTCTGGACTCCTGAGCCCAGCAAGCCAGTCTTGTGGTCAGAGTACTAATGCTTTGTGTCTTTGGTTGGCAGATGCTCTGCTCCTTGCTGAAGGTTTAGTCGGGGACTTTTTGTTCTGGAATCTTTTCCTCCCTCTTTGTGCTGCACCTCCACATGGGAATGAGCAAGAATCAGAGGAGAGGGATAAAATGAGGGTATTAAATACCTTGGCTTGGTAAAGAGTTACCACCCGTATAGTCCAGTTTCATTCTGGGATTCATCTAAAGATCAATGTGGAAAAATGCTGTCCTTTGGATACAGTGTATTATAGAAATATGTTTTCATCTTTGCTACTTGTACTTTCCTGAAGGCAAAGGCAATCATAAAATGAGACTCAGTCAACCAATCAGCAGACATGTGGGAGGAACCAAGCATATGGTCAAAATTGGACTTGTGCATGTGTGGAACAATTCCGACAATCTGAAATGACCATAACGTGTTTTGTCCCTGTATATTGTGGGGAAAACATAGTCTGCTTTTGTGAACGAAAAAAGAGCAGTGCTATTTGAGCCATTGAGGAATCTGGAACTTGGAAGCTAGCAGTTTTTTAATTTTGTAACTAGCATTGGATTTTGTCCTTTGCAACACGGCTAATAAATTCAAAGTCTCTCAGCCGGGAGTTGTAACTAAGAAGCACAGGTTCTCTGTCAATGGGATGGAAATTATTTTTCCCCTAATTTGAATCTATATGAAGGAAATTGGCCTAGGTAGGAGTTCTGCTCTGTTGCTGCTGCTGACACAGCTGCTGTCTTCCTCACCTGGGATATTCACTTCTTGGGGCCACTTCTTGGGAGACCAAGACTGGACAGAGAGGTCCAGGGATAGAAAGGGTGGTTTAGGACCCTATTCCTGTCCCTTTTTCCAACATAGCTGCTGCCTATTCTCCTGTGTCTGGCTATGACATTCCCTGGCCTGAGCCCCTGAACTTGTAGACATGGAGGAAATAAGGAAGTGAAAGAGTCCATTAGGGAGCTACAGAGTTTGAAAGGAGAAAAGCTCCTTGTGGGCAGGGATTGTGTCTCCTTTCATTTCATTCATTTATTCATTCATTCAATCATATTTATTGAGCTCTTAATGTGTGCAGAGCACTATACATAGCACTTGGGAAAGTACGATAGAGCAAATAAGGAGAAATATTCTCTGTCCACAACGAGCTCACAGTCTAGAGGGGGAAGACAGACATCAATACAAGTAAACAGACATCGCTATAGATAAATTAAATTACATATATATATATATATATATATATATATATATATATATATAAGTGCTGTGTGATGGCGGCGTTGGGGGGGAAGAGCAAAGGGAACAAGTCAGGGTGACGCAGAAAGGAGAGAGATGAGGAAAAGTGGGGCTCAGTCTGGGAAGGCCTCTTGGAGGAGATGCGCCTTCAGTAAGGCTTTGAAGGCTTTGAAGGATCTCCTAACTTACTAAGTGTTAACTCCCAAGTGCTTTATACAGTGCTCTCTACACAATAACCACACAATAAATAGTACTATTGGGGTGAATGGATTTGGCATGTAGGGGACATAGAAAGATGGGGAAAGTCAGGGAGAATTGGAAAAGGATAGGAGTTTGGGATGCTGAAAGTTGAAGAATGCTGGGGAGGAAGGAAGGCGATGAGGTATATATCTGGAGTAGGGGCTAGGCCCGCTTTATGTAACTAGCCTGGAAAGTGTTCAGAGATAGAGTTTCAGAAGCTACTAAGGCAACAAAAGTCGATTCTCTGATGGATACCTGTGGGACACTCCAATTTGGCAATAGCAGTGGTTGGAGCCTTTGACAATTATGAATAAAACTACACTGAAACAACTGAAGCCCAACTTAGAAGCCAAGAAGACTTGGAAAAGAATAGCCAGAGCAGGAAAAAAGACATCAAGGGAGAGGGATATGAAGGAAAGAAATGCAGGAGGGGGTGCACTGTCAAAACTGGAGAATTGGTAGGGAGAGCATGGATAAATTCTGGATAGATAGATGAGGAAAATTAGTTCCTTCAGGAAAAAGGAAGCATTGAAAAATAAAAACTTGGGGGTTTTGTCAGACTCAGCAATAGCAATAATATCTTCATATTAAACATCCATTAGGATATACCCAGTAATTCTAAATATTATTGGAATTAAGAAACAAAAAACATGCTTTAAAGTAGTAACCTTGTCTGATTCTCTGTGTCTGTGCCTAGTCTCACAAACTGTATCTTCAAACACTGTGGTATAACATACCCAAACAGACTCACCTTCAGATAAAACTTCCCCAATTCCTTCCTAACAGCGTTGTAGCCAAAATAGGTCATGAAAACACGTTATAGTAGAACAGAGCATATCTTATCCCCTCTGGACACTGTATAAATATGTACTCATGATTGACTGAAAGTACAGTGCTCCGCACACAGTAAGTGCTCAATAAATACAATTAATTGATTGATATTAGTAGAAGTTTCAGAGAGTGGATGGAAAAGTCACTATTTTCTCTTGGAACTGTGCCAGCTCTAACAGAATCCTACTGTTGGCAAGACTTGGCCACACCTTTCCTCCCTTAAAAAATCCAACAGAAAGAATTGTTGCAGGTAGATAGTAGAGTTACACAAAAGTGAGCATGATCAATCAATTACACTGATTGAGTTCCTCCTTGATGCGGAGCATAATATCAAGTGTTGGAGAATACAGTAACAATAAAAGATATAATCCTTGCCCCCAGTTGTATTTATTGAGCACCTACTGTTTGCAGAGCACTCTACGAAGGGCTTGGGAAAGTACAATATAGTAAAGTCTAATCCAGGCTGCTCCACTTCTAATCCCTGCCCGGTCATTTGTCTGTTGTGTGGCCTTGGGTAAGTCACTTCACTTCTCTGTACCTTGATTACCACATCTATAAAATGGGGATTGAGGCTGTGAACCCCACATGGGATAGGGACTGTGTCCAACCTGGTTTGCTTGCATCCACCCCAGGTTTAGTACAGTGCCTGGCACATAGTAAGCACTTAACAACCATAATTATTATTATTATTGTTATCCATTATTGTTTTCATAGTTGTTAGAAGAGATCCCTACCCACAGGGAGCTTACAGTCTACAGGGGGAAACTGACATTAGAGTAAATTACAGACAAGCGCTTACAATATGACTAGGGGAGATCCCATAAGATAAATGACCAATTGGAAGGGACAGGGAACAGAAAGATGGACAGGTGAAGAAATAAGTGCTTGGGTAGTAGAGTATAAAAATAGGTATAGGAAAGGTGGTCTGGTTGTAAAAGCAGTAGTTGGGAGGATGTGTCCAGGAAAGGAAAGGAGAAGAATGACTGTGGTATTTGTTAGTGGCTTACTCTATGCCAAGCTTTGCAGTATATCCTGGGACAGGTATGAGTCAAACAGGTCAGACTCAGTCCCTGTCCCACACAGTGTGAGTGGGAAGAATAATTTTAGAAAGTACTTGAAGACAGAAAGGCATTTGATTAACCAGGTTCTCATCTAAATCCATCCATTCTCTATGTCCACCTCCTGCCGTTAACACATCAAACCCCAGTAATCAAGTCTCCCAAAGCCAATCCAGAGAGGGAGTGAAAGAGGATGTACTGCCTCTGGAAGATCCTGAATTGGAAGCAGGAGCCAGTTAAATGGCACAATTAATGGAGAAGAAAAGCAGAGGGAAGGCAAACGGGCAGCACCGCGGTATGAGACTTTCTTTTGCTCAAGTCATTGGCAGGGGTACTCTGATTCGGGATCTTGGAACTGTTTTAAATTCTTCAAGCAAGACCCTCCCAGGCATTCTCTTCTATCCTCTGCCTGAGCCAGCATGGTAAAAGCAATCTGCTCTAGCTGGCCTTAAACCAAACATCCTGCCCACCCTGCTAATTGGATTTGGAGATCACTGTTGCAGCAGCCTGACACCGGGCCTTTTTTCACCTCTGCTCAGATGCCAAACCCACCAGCCAAGGAGGAGTAGGATCTAATAAAATAAATTAAGAGAATGGTCACATTGTGGACATCTCCAAATTGTATATTCTGCAGTTCCTCTCTTTTGGGGATCCTTTTATTTTCAAATGATCAATTAAAGTTGTCTGGTGACAAGAATTGGTCTAATTACTGAGTTTTCATAGTATTAAATACTCTAAGTTAAATCAACTAACATTTAGCAAACTGGTGCTACTTTTTCCACTTCTCTTTAAGAGCCCTCTAAAGAATTAGCAGTGAGGTGCTAATTGCAAATGATTAAGTGCTCACCAGTCTTCCAGTTCTTTCTTTAATATTAATGAGATGGATTAGCATGGAACATGTCTTGTATTAATATTATAAATGGAAGCCTGCATGGATCACTGAGTGCTGTTTTGTGTTATGAAAAGCATTTAGTGAAAAAAAATCCAATTCAAGCAAAAAAGGAAAAAAAGAAAAAACTATTCTCCTAGAGAGCTGTGTCTTTCTCCCCATAGAATGAGGTAAAGTCACAGAGGAAAATGTTTAAACACTGTTAATTTATACCGACTCTGCAACATTTTAGTAATAACAAGGAGTGGGAATTTTTTTACTTAAACTTTTCTCAACAGTCTTTGTTGAGCAGGCAGACTACATTAACTAGAGTTGGGCTTAATTGATTCCAAAAAACAGAGAGGCACAAGAAAATACCTACCTTACCATGGCTTACTCTAATAGAAGGAACTTGTCAGTTCCCAAACTTTTTAAAGTAACAGAATACTCTTTGTAAACCCACTGCTAGCCCATTCAACATCCTAATTGTTTTCTCTGACTGCAAGATGACAGACTGTTTCTAAAATGAGATCTTCTTATTAATCACTACTTCTTCCTTCACCCAGCCCTCCTCCTCAGAAGATGCCATGAAAGATTAAAGCTTATTTTTCATTCAGGGCTCTATTAGGATCTACCACAATTGATTGAATCAAACTTTCCACTGAGTCATAGGAAGGAGATGATTCTATTTCAGTCTAAAGTATGTATTTCCTTACAATTACTGCTCCCTGGGATAGCCTCTTAAGATATACATCTTGTTTCCCTAATCCCATCATTCCATTGTGATAGGCATCAAACAGTATTATTTCAGTAGCCTGACCAGCTCAAACCCTTTAACTGCAGTCCTTCAATCAATCATACTTATTGAGCGTTTATTTTGTGCAGAAGACTGTACAAAGTACTTGGGAGAGTACAATACCACAGAGCTGGTAGACATGTTCCCTGCCCACAACAAGCTCATAGTCTAAATGCAGTGCAAAACCGTCTAATTCAAATAAAACTACTATATTTGTAGTTTCCTGACCACTTGCAAGGCATGGTGTGGGCTCTTAAAGAGGAGTGGGAGATGGGTTAGGGAAGAAGTGTAACATGGCAAGCTCCGTGGAGGAGGTGGGATGTAACCCTGTTGTTGGGTAGGGACCATCACTATATGTTGCCGATTTGTACTTCCCAAGTGCTTAGTACAGTGCTCTGCACACAGTAAGCGCTCAATAAATACGATTGATTGATTGATATCTATTCTATTTATTTTCTTTTGTTAGTATGTTTGGTTTTGTTCTCTGTCTCCCCCTTTTAGACTGTGAGCCCACTGTTGGGTAGGGACTGTCTCTATATGTTGCCAATTTGTACTTCCCAAGCGCTTAGTACAGTGCTCTGCACATAGTAAGCACTCAATAAATACGATTGATGATGATGATGGACAAGGACAAGATGCTTATTTTAATGGAACATTTACTAGTCTGTATTGAGGCCAATTGGGAGGTCAGATCTCAAACACCTGACTTCCCATAGTCCACTATGGTCTTCAGCCCTTGAAAATTAGAGATGGAGTTGCAATTTACTGATTCAGACTGGTCAAGAATTCAACATACTCCACTGAGCTTTAATAATCTATTTTGAACTGCTTCCTTGCTGGTTCAATCTCTCATCCTATCCTGACTGGATTGCTGCATCAACCTCCTTTCTGATATCCCATCCTCTTTCAGTCTATACTTCACTCTGCTGCCCGGATTATCTTTCTACAGAAACGCTCTGGGCATGTCACTCCCCTCCTCAAAAATCTCCTATCATGAAGCAAAAACTCCTCACTATAGGCTTCATAGCTCTCCATCACCTTGCCCCCTCCTACCTCACCTCCCTTCTCTCCTGCTACATCATCATTATTATTACAAGGTGATCAGGTTGTCCCGCATGGGGCTCAAAGTCTTCATCCCCATTTTACAGAGGAGGTAGCTGAGGCCCAGGGAAGTAAAGTGACTTGCTCAAGGTCACACAGCTGACATGAGGCAGAGCCGGGATTAGAACCCATGACCTCTGACTCCCAATTGTCTTTATTAATAATAATAATGTTGGTATTTGTTAAGCACTTACCATGTGCCAAGCACTGTTCTAAACTCTGGGGGAGATACAAGGTCATCAGGTTGTCCCACGTGGGACTCACAGTCTTCATTCCCATTTTACAGATGAGGGGACTGAGGCCCAGAGAGGTGAAGTGGCTTGCCCAAGGTCACACAGCTGACTTTATGACCTCTGACTCCCATGCCCAACTACTTACTCTGTGAAGAGCACTGGGCCAACTTGTACTTCCGAAGCGCTTAGTACAGTGCTCTGCACACAGTAAGCACTCGATAAATATGATTAAATGAATGAATGAATAAGTGCTTGGAAAGTACAATTTGTGGCAACCTATAGAGATAAACCCTGCCCACAACGGGCTCACAGTCCAGAAGGGAGGGAAAAAAACATCAAAACAAGTAAACAGGCATCAGTAGCATCAATATCAATAGAATTAGCGATAGATACACATCATTAATAAAATAAATAGAATTATAAATATGTACATATATACACAAGGAGGTGCGAAGACTGAGGTCTGGGTGGATAGGAGCAGCGTGGCTCAGTGAAAAGAGCACGGGCTTGGGAGTCAGAGGTCATGGGTTCTAATTCCGGCTCTGCCACATGTCTGCTGCGTGACCTTGGGCAAGTCACTTCACTTCTCTGTGCCTCAGTTGCCTCATCTGTGAAATGGGGATGAAGACTGTGAGCCCCACGTGGGGCAACCTGATTACCTTGTATCCCTCCAGCTCTTAGGACAGTGCCATCATTGTTATTATTATTATAATTAATTTGGGAACGCTGTCTTTCCTCTCTTCTTTCTCTGGATTAAGCACTTACTATGTCAGTCAGACTGTCATCTTGATTGAGTGCTTACTGTGGGTGGAGTGCTGTATTAAGTGCTTGGGAGAGTACACTGAATAGACACATTTCCTGCTGGCACTGCACTAAGCTCTGGGGGTAGATGCAAGATAAACGGATTGGACACTGTGTTGAGCGCTCACTGTGTGCAGAGCACTGTACTAAATGCTTGGGAGAGTTCAGTATTCAGACACATTTCCTGCAGGCATTGTACTAAGCGTTGGGGGGTAGATGCAAGATAATCAGGTTGGACACTGTTTCTGTTAAGCACTTACTGTGTGCAGTGTGCTGTGTTAAATCAATCAATCAATCAATCGTATTTATTGAGCGCTTACTGTGTGCAGAGCACTGTACTAAGCACTTGGGAAGGACAAGTTGGCAACATATAGAAACAGTCCCTACCCAACAGTGGGCTCACAGTCTAGAAATGCTTGGGAGAGTACAGTATTCAGACATATTTCCTGCAGGTGCTGTACTAAGCACTGAGGGTAGGTGCAAGATAATGTTTGGATACCATGTTGAGCACTTACTGTGTGCAGAGCACTGTAGTAAATGCTTGGGGGAGTACAGTATTCAGACACATTTCCTGCAGGCCTTGTACTACTCCCCTCCTCCAAAATCTCCAGTGGCTGCCTGTCAACCTACGCATCAAGCAAAAACACCTTCCTCTCGGCTTCAAGGCTGTCCATCACCTCTCCACCTCCTATCTCACCTCCCTTCTCTCCTTTTTTTTTTTTGCATTTGTTAAGCGCTTACTATGTGCAAAGCACTGTTCTAAGCGCTTGGGGGGATACAAAGTGATCAGGTTGTCCCACGTGGGGCTCACAGTCTTAATCCCCATTTTACAGATGAGGTAACTGAGGCTCAGAGAAGTTAAGTGACTTGCCCAAGGTCACACAGCAGACATGTGGCGGAGCCGGGATTCGAACCCATGACCTCTGACTCCAAAGCGCGTGCTCTTTCCACTGAGCCACACAGCTTCTCTCCTTCTACAGCCCAGCCCGTACCCTCCACTCCTCTGCTGCTAACCTTTTCGCTGTACCTCATTCTCGCCTGTCCTGGCGTCGACCCCCAGCCCACATCCTTCCCCCGGCCCGGAATGCCCTCCCTCCACACATCCGCCAAGCTAGCTCTCTTCCTCCCTTCAAAGCCCTACTGAGAGCTCACCTCCTCCAAGAGGCCCTCCCAGACTGAGCCCCCTTTTTCCTCTCCTCCTCCCCATCCCCCCGGCCCTACCTCCTTCCCCTCCCCACAGCACCTGTGTATATGTTTGTACAGATTTATTACTCTATTTATTTTACTTTTACATATTTACTATTCTATTTATTTTGTTAGTGATGTGCATTTAGCTTTAATTCTATTTGCCCTGACTACTTGACACCTGTCCACATGTTTCGTTTTGTTGTCTGTCTCCCCCATCTAGACTGTGAGTCCGTTGTTGGGTAGGGACCGTCTCTATATGTTGCCAACTTGCACTTCCCAAGCGCTTAGTACAGTGTTCTGCAAACAGTAAGTGCTCAATAAATATGATTGATTGATTGAATGCTACAGCTCTGCCTGTACACTCCACTCCTCTGCCGCTAACCTCCTCACTGTGCCTCATTCTCTCCTGTCCCACCATCAATCCCTGGCCCACATTCTTCCTCTGGCCTGTAATGCCCTCCCTCCACAGATCCACCAAACTAGCTCTCTTCCTCCCTTCAAAGCCCTACTGAGAGCTCACCTCCTTCAGGAGGCCTTCCCAGATTGAGCCCACTTCCTATCTTCAGCTCCACCTCCTCCCCTCCCCATTGCCCCTACTCCCTTCCTCTACCCTACCCCCTCCTACTCCCCCAAGCACTTGTGTATATTTGTACATATTTATTACTCTATTTTATTAATGATGTGTATGTATCTATAATTCTATTTATTTTGATGGTATTGACACCTGCCTACTTGTTCTGTTTTGCTGTCTGTCTCCCCCTTCTAGACTGTGAGCCCACTGTTGGGTAGGGACTGTCTCCATATGCTGCCGAATTATACTTTCCAAGCTCTTAGTACAGTGCTCTGCACACAGTAAGAGCTCAATAAATGCTATTGAATGAATGAATGAATGAATGAATGAATGAATGAATGAATGAATGAATGAATGGGAAGTTGAATGAAGAGGTCACTGTGAAAATCTGGAGCATTAAAGGAAATATCAATTTGCCTACTTCACAAGGACAGAGTGATTTGCATTTCAGGTTGTAGGTTCTAAATCATACAGTCTTCCCAGTTTCCCAACTTTCCTGGGAGACAGAATTGAATGATGGGAAGTTAGGGAGTGATCACTTCTCTGCCTTTTCCTTTTCCCCCCTCCTCAAAATAATAATAATGATGGCATTTGTTAAGCGCTTCTAAGGGCCAAGCACTGTTCTGTGCACTGGAGTAGATACAAGATTATCAGGTTCTCCCACATGAGGCTCACAGTCTTAATCCCCATTTTCCAGATGAGGTAACTGAGGCACAGAGAAGTGAAGTGACTTCCCCAACATCACATAGCTGACAAGTGGCGGAGCTGGGATTAGAACCCATGACGTGTGCTCTATCATGCTGCTTGTAGAAGCAGTGTGGCTCAGTGGAAAGAGCACGGGCTTTGGAGTCAGAGGTCATGGGTTCAAATCCCAACTCTGCCGATTATCAGCTGTGTGACTTTGGGCAAGTCACTTCACTTCTCTATGCCTCAGTTACCTCATCTGTAAAATGGGGATTAAGACTGTGAGCCCCCTGTGGGACAACCTGATCACCTTGTAACCTCCCCAGTGCTTAGAACAGTGCTTTGCACATAGTAAGCGCTTAATAAATACCATTATTATTATTATTATTATCAGTTGTGCCATTGAGCACCCCCACTACAGACCATCAGCACTACCTGACACAGCACAGATAGAGGAGTGAAAGACACATCTCTGTCCTTCACTCTAATGAAGGAGACAAGAAGACACCCTGCCAAATAGCTTCAAGGGAAAGAACATAAACACAAATGTCGAAAAAACAGGTATGTGTTGGACTGTGCTGTTTGCAAACACTCAAACCTCTATTGAAGATCAGTTAGAGGACACAAGCAAGAGAAACCTGGATGTGTCCTATTGGAAAAATCTGTCACTGGTATTTTTTGAGTGCTTACTGTATGCAAAGCACTGTACTTAAGTACTTGAGACAGTATGCTACAAGGCACATTCCCTGCCCACAAGGAAAATGGCACAGAACTGGCAGTCCTCCTCTGCCTCCCATCCTTTATCGGGGTCCCTCAAGGTTATGTTCTGGGTCCCCTTCTATTCTCCATGTACACACAAGCCCTTGGAGAGTTCATTCTCTGCCACGACTTCAAATACCACCTCTATATAGATGATACCCAAATCTACATCTCCAGCACTGATCTCTCTCCCTCACTCCAGTCTCATATTTCCTCTTGCCTTCAAGACATCTCTACTTGGATGTCCTCCCATCACCTCAAGCTTAACATGTCCAAAACAAAACTCCTTATCTTCCCACCCTAACCCTGTTCTCCCCCTGACTTTCCCATCACTGTAGATGGCACCACCATCCTTCCTGTCTCACAAGCCCTTAACTTCGATATTTCCCTTGACTCCTCTCTCTCATTCAACACACATATTCAATCCATCGCTAAATCCTGTCAGTCCCACCTTCACAACATCGCTAAAATCCACCCTTTCCTCTCCATTCAAACTCCTACCTTGTTAATATCATCACTCACCCTACTGTGAGCCCGTTGTTGGGTAGGGACCATCTCTTTATGTTGCCAATTTGTACTCCCCAAGCAGTTAATACAGTGCTCTGAACGCAGTTAGCGCTCAATAAATATGACTGAATGAATGAATGAATCCCACTGATATTACTGCATCGGCCTCCTTGCTGTTCTCCCAGCCTCCTATCTCTCCCCACTCTGATCTCTTCCCACTCCGGTCCATTCTTCACCCTGCTGCCTGGATCACTCTTCTACAAATATGTTCAGGATATGTCACCCCACGCCTCAAAAAAATCCAATGTTTTCCAACCACCTGTGCATCAAACCTCACCGTACCTCGTTCTCCTCACCGTACCTCGTTCTCGCCTGTCCCGCCATCGACCCCCAGCCCACGTCATCCCCCGGGCCTGGAATGCCCTCCCTCTGCCCATCTGCCAAGCTAGCTCTCTTCCTCCCTTCAAGGCCCTACAGAGAGCTCACCTACTCCAGGAGGCCTTCCCAGACTGAGCCCCTTCCTTCCTCTCCCCCTCGTCCCCCTCTCCACCCCTCATCTTACCTCCTTCCCTTCCCCACAGCACCTGTATATATGTATATATGTTTGTACATATTTGTTACTCTATTCATTTATTTATTTATTTATTTTACTTGTACATATCTATTCTATTTATTTTATTTTGTTAGTATGTTTGGTTTTGTTCTCTGTCTCCCCCTTTTAGACTGTGAGCCCACTGTTGGGTAGGGACTGTCTCTATATGTTGCCAACTTGTACTTCCCAAGCACTTAGTACAGCGCTCTGCACACAGTAAGTGCTCAATAAATACGATTGATGATGATGATTGATGATCAAACAAAAACTCCTCATCATTGGCTTTAAAGCACTTCACCACCTTGCCCCCTCCTACATCACCTCACTTCTCTCTTTCTACAACCCTGCTCACACACTTCGCTTCTCTAATGCTAAGCTTCTCACAGTGCCTCCATCTCACCTATCTCATCACTGACGCCTACCCCATGCCCTGCCTCTGGCCTGGAACACCCTCCCTCCTGATATCCGACAGACAATTAATCTCGCCCCCATTGAAGCCTTATTGAAGGCACATCTCTTCCAAGAGGCTTTCCCTGACTAAGGCCCCCTTTCCTTTTCTCTCACTTCCTTCTGCATCACTCTGACCAGCTCCCTTTATTCTTTCTCCTTCCCAGCCCCACCATGATTACATACATATATGTAATTTATTCATTTGTACTGACGTCTGTCTCTCCACCCCTAGACTGTAAACTCATTATGGGCAGGGAATTCATTCATTCAATTGTATTTATTGAGCACTTACTGTATGCAGAGTAGTGTAATAAGCACTTGGGAAGTCCAAGTTGGCAACATATAGAAATGGTCCCTACCCAACAATGGGCTCACAGTCTAGAAGGGGGAGACAGACAACAAAACAAAACATGTGGATAAGTGTCAAGTCATCAGAACAAATAGAGTTAAAGCTAAATGCACTTCATTAACAAAATAAATAGAATAGTAAATATATACAAGTAAAATAGATTAATAAATCTGTACAGACTTATATACAGAGGCTGTGGGGAGGGGAAGGAGGTAGGCCGGGGGGATGGGGAATGTGTCTGTTCATTGTACTGTATTTTCCCAAGTGCTTATTACAGTGCTTTGCACACAGTAAGTGCTCAATAAATAAAATTGAATTGAATTCAGTTGAACTTCATTCAGTCAGTCGTATTTGTTGAGTGCATTTTTGCACTTGAGTTCTCTTCCCAGCATTGCCTGTTGGGTGACCTTTGGCAAGTTGTTCAACTTCTCAGTGCTTTGGTTTTCTCATCTGTAAAATGGTGTTGATACCTTTTCTCTCACACACCCTTAGACTGTGAGGCCCAGTGGCATAGGGACTGTCTCCAATTGGCTTATATAGGCTCTAAAAGAGCACATAGCAATGTACTTGGCATATAAGAAGTGCTTAATAAATACCATTGTTATTAATAGTCCCTAGGTGTTAGTTGATTGGATAGACTTAAGGGCTAGTTGATTGGAATGACAAAGAAGGCAGAAGATAAATCCCCCCTTGGATTTTTTTCAGGAAAGCACCAATCCCTCTGTGGAATGCAGAAATACAGGGCTTGGGTCTAACTGTGCCTGGGGAGCTCAAAAAGGGCTGCAACTGGGAGGGGCCAGGGCTAAACTGGTGAATGCGATGATTTTCAGAATTGACTCTGGATTCCTTCTACACCAACAAAGAAGCATGCATGTGTGGCAGTTCCCACTAATTGCTAATTTCTGCATCAGGCAGCCCAGCTTCAGCTAACTGGAGGGTAAACGATCATTACTTGAAAACATATTCTCACCTAATTCTTGATTCGCACAGTGAACTCGTTCTTGGCCCCTAACATAATATCGTACAAGCTGACTAAAAGTAAAGAGTAAAAACACATGAAAACTCCTTACGATGATCTCCTGTGAGATTTTGGCAATTATTCTTATAAAAGTCACTTTATGTAATATGTGAGGTGAACTCCAGAAGATGAATCTGGGATTTGTGTCATTTGATATTAGCTGAATATAGTATCACCACCTTCCAGATCCATCAAGTCATACTGCAGACTTTTAACGGCAATGGAGAGGAGGGAGCATTTATGAAGATAACCCAGAGCCGACAGACCATTAATTTGGAGGGAATCACAGGCAATTCAAACAAGATCCCTACTTACAAGGCCAAACAAAATGGGGTTCACAAATACTCCCTCCTTCTGTTCCTGTATTGTTCCTGTATTGATTTGGCTTGTAGCTGTGCAATTATTCCTGAAGATGAAACTTCCAGAAGCACTCACCTGTTTCAGTAATTGTTTGTGGGTTGCACCTCACCAAACAATTACTGTAACAGGCTACTGCTGCTGACAATTTCATCTTCAGGAAACTGGACACCTCACCTGGGCAGGCCTCACTCAGACTAAAGGTTCTAGACATCTGAACGGAGGTAGGACCTACTTTCTATCTTTCAGTGGAACGTTACCTTCATGAGTGCTTAATATTATAGTTGTGACATCTGTATTTTTTTGTCATGGGAAGAGCATGACCTAGTAAAAATAGCATGACCTAGTGAAAATAGCATGGGTTTGGGAGTCAGGAGTGGACGGTTCTAATCTAAACTCCGCCACTTGCCTGCTTTGTGATCTTGGGTAGGTCACTTAACTTTTCTGGGCCTCAGTTTCCTCAACTGTGAAATGGGGATTCAATACCTGTTCTCCCCCTTAGACTATGAGCCCCATGTGGGACGGGGGCTGTGTCTGACCTGATTAATATTTGTCTATCCCAGAACTTAATGCTTGACCCATGGTAAGTGCTTAATGAATATTATTATTGTTATTGTTATTATTCTGATGAGTCCCACTTCAGATTGCCATTAGTAACTTTTAGAATTTGGGGGCATAATCATCTCATGCTATGGAAATCTTTCACTGATCCTCGTAGAGTTAGCTGATGGCTGAACAAAGCTTGTAAGTCCCAAAATCCAGAGTCTCAGTGCTAACCACCAGAATGTTTACAGGATTACTTACTCTGCCCTTGAATGATACAAATTATTATTATTATTATATTTGTTATACACTTATTATGTACCAGTAAACACTGGGGTAGATAGAATTTAATCAGGTTGTGGACACATGGGACTCAGAGTCTGAGTAGGTGAGAGAACAGGTATTAAACCCCCATTTTACCATTGGGGAAACAGAGGCACAGAGAAGTTCAGTGACTTGTCCAAGGTCACAAAGCAAACAAATGACAGAGTAAGGATTAGAACACAGGTCCTTTGATTCCCAGGCCCATGCTTTTTCCACCAGGCCATGCTGCTTCTCACCATGATGCTGCTAATATCCCATGTTTTGTTTTGTTGTCTGTCTCCCCCTTATAGACAGCGAGCCAGTTGTTGGGTAGGGACCATCTCTATATGTTTCTGACTTGTACTTCCTAAGTGCTTAGTACAGTGCTCTGCACACAATAAGTGCTCAATAAATGTACTTGAATGTATTTATTACTCTATTTATTTTACTTGTACATATTTATTCTATTTATTTTATTCTGTTAATGTTTTGTTTTGTTCTCTGTCTCCCCCTTCTAGACTGTGAGCCCACTGTTGGGTAGGGACCGTCTCTATATGTTGCCAACTTGTACTTCCCAAGCGCTTAGTACAGTGCTCTGCACACAGTAAGCGCTCAATAAATACGATTGAATGAATGAATGAATGAGGTGGAAATCCCACCAAACACATCCTAGCACACACAGGGACTTCTCCCTCTGTGGTTCAATCGGAGAAGAGTTTTGCCCCCATTTCCATAAAATTAAATGAATTAGACAAAGATAGATTGCTAAACTGAAAACTATCACTCTTCTACTACCCTCTCCTTCAGTCTTAGAGGCTTCAAGAGAAGCAGCGTGGCTCAGTGGAAAGAGCATGGGCTTTGGAGTCAGGGGTCATGGGTTTGAATCCTGACTCCGCCAATTGTCAGCTGTGTGACTTTGGGCAAGCCGCTTAACTTCTCTGTGCCTCAGTTCCCTCATCTGTAAAATGGGGATTAAGATTGTGAGCCCCCCATGGGACAAACTGATCACCTTGTAACCTCCCCAGCACTTAGAACAGTGCTTTGCACATAGTAAGCACTTAAATGCCATTATTATCATTATTATTATTATTATTCATGCTGATTCTCAAGCACAGCAGGCATCATTTTCATATACAATTGCTGCATTCATTTGTTGATTTCCAGAGGAAGGTCAATGTCCATTGTAGGAAATAAGTGTAAAGTTCATTCCATGTCTTAGAGAACTGTGGATCCCAGTTCTGCTACAGGAAGTATTCAGGAGTGAGCCATGGGTTCTAACAATCTTGATCAGGTCAAACTGGACAGTTAGCTGTTCCGGCACAAGCTAGAAGACTTAACTTCAGGGTTAGCGGGTCAGGTGTTTTGAGGCTTGTGCCTTGGAGAATTAGACTTGAATAGAAATATTCCTATTTTCCTCTTATCCCCTTGTTCTTTCCCTCTCCTCTCACCTCCTTTTCCTCACTCTTCACCATCTCCTTCACCACCCTGACAATTAAGCTGTTGGAGATCCTTGTACTTAAAAAGGTCAGCCAACACATAAGGAATGGCTCACTTCTCCAACCCAACACCCTTCTCCACCAGTTCCATCCTCCCTCTTTTCCAATTGCAGTGCATTATAGGTTAAATCTGCTGATAAGAGAGAGCAGGGAGCTGCAGGTTTAGGTGTGGAAACTGTGCCTTGCTAATGGTCTGAAAAACAGGCACAACCTACAGTGGAAACACCTCTCCCAAGCCTTTGAGGGAAGATATAGGATGCTGAGAAGGCAGGTCCCCACATCCAGTCTCTATCTGTCCATCTGTCTCTTTCTCTCTCCGGGGAACTTCCGTAGAACATAAGAACTTGGTAGTAAAGACTGAAGAGGAGGTGGAAGAAATCAATCAATCATATTTATCAAGCGCTTACTATGTTTGGAGCACTTGGGAGAGTGCAGTGCGAGAGAGTAAGCTGACATGTTCCCTGCCCAAAATAAGATTAAATTCTAGAGGGAGAGACCGGCATTAATATAAATAAATAAGTGATTTATAGTATATAATTTAAAGATATGTATGCAAATGCTGTGGCGTTGGGTGAATATCGAATGTCCATGGGCCACAGATTCAAGTACATATATAACACAAAAGGGAGAGAAAGCCAGAGAAAAAAGGGCTTAATAGGGGAAGATCTCTTGGAGGAGGTCAGACCGTAATAATGCTTATAGTGTGACCTTAATAATGGGAGAAGAAAAGGAAAAGAGTTTTGCACAGTGTCAGCTCAAGTCCAGGGTTCATTTTAGCCTCAGTGCAGCCCTGATCTTCACTCTATACTTTCCTCCACTCCTTGCTCTGGGGGTCTTCCCATTTTCTCATTCTGATTTATACCTACCAGGAACAGGGGTGGTGGTGGGGAGATTGTAGTGAATAGTTGATAAGGAATAAAAAAAGGAAACTGAAGCACAGATAAGTTTGTTAAGCACTTAGTACGTGGTAGGCACTGTGCTAAGTATTGGAGCAGATATAAAAGAGTTAAATCACAGTCCCTGTTCCAATTAAGGATCATAATCTTGTGGGGAGGGAGATCAAGAATTAATCCCAATTTTTCAGGTGAGGAAACAGTCACATAGACTTTATGAGACTTGTCCAAGGCCACAAAAAAGAGCAAGTGTTGGAGTCAGGATTAAAACTCAGGATGTGCAAAGGTCTGACAATAAATTCTTGACTTCTCCCCTTGGTGATCTGTGAAACCTTGTCCATGGAAGCAGAATCAGGGCTGAGGGGAAGGATGATGTATATGTGGGTGGGTGTGGGGGGGGGCACTCTAGCCTGGCATAATATTTACATGTCCAAGAGTGCAGGCAGCAGCTCTTTGTGGAGGTGTTTGCCCCACGTCAGTCTTACCTCCCAGCCTCTCCAGAGAGATTTCTCTTCATGACCCAAAGTAAGTTTCTATTTTATTCTTCCCTACTGGCTAGCAATCTTATCAATCATTCAGTCATATTTATTGAGCACTTACTAGGTGCAGAGCACTGTACAAGCATGTGGGAGAATACAATATAACAGAGTTGCCCGATGTGCTCCCTTCCTACATGTACTATACAGACTTGAATATAAATGAATAAATTACAGATATGGATATAAATGCTGTAGGATGTGAGGGTGGAGTGAATAAAGGGTTCAAATCTAAGTGCAAGGGTGATGCAGAAGGGAGTGGGAGAAGAGGAAATGAGGGCTTAGTTGAAGAAGGCCTCTTGGAGGAAATGTAATTTTAGTAAGACTTTAAGGGAGGGGGGAGTGATTGTCTGCCAGGGATGGGAGTCTCAAACTAGATGCAGAACGTGAGCAAGGTGTTGGTGGCTTGATAGACAAGATAAAGGAGCGATCAATAGATTTTTGTTTTCGTTTTTATAAATGGTACTTGTTAAGCACTTACTATATACCAAGCACTGTACTACTTTCCAAGTGCTTAGTACAGTGCTCTGCACACAGTAAGTGCTCAATAAATATGATTGAATGAATAAGAACTGGGATATATACAAGATAATCAGGTTGGACACAGTCCCTGTACCATATAGGGCTCACAGCTTTAATCCCCATTTAACAAATTATTATTTGTATTATTAGTATTATTTGAATTAAATCTGTATTTGTAGATGCAGATTTAACAAATGAGGTAACGGAGGTTTAGAGAAATTAAGTGACTTGTTCAAGCCACGCAGCAGACAAACAGCGGATCTCGTATTAGAATCCAGGTCCTCTGTCTGCTTCTCTAGACTGATCTGCATAAGAGGAGGGATGTGTGAGGGCTGGGTTGTAGTCCAAAATCAGAGTGGTAAGGTCAGGGTGGAAACCTGATTGAGTGCTTTAAAGTCAATGGTAACGAGTTTCTGTTTGATATAACGGTGGCTAAGCAACCACCAGAGGTTCTAGACGAGTGGGGAAACTTGGACAGAACAGTTTTACAGAAAAATGATGTGAACAGCAGAGTGATGTGTGAACTGAAGTAGGGGAAGACAGGAGGCAGGGAGGTCAGCAAGGAGGCTGATGTGGAAATCAAGGCAGGACAAGAAAAGTGATTGGATTAAGATGGTAGCAGTTTGGATGCAGCGGAAAGAGCAGATTTTAACAATGTTATGAAGGTTGATCTGACAGGATTTGGTGACAGGTTAAATATGTGGGGTTGAATGAGAGAGATGAGTTGAGGAAAATGCCAAGGTTCTGGGCTTGTCAGACAGGGAGGCTAGTGGTCTTGTCTACAGTGATGGGAAAGTCAGGAAGAAGACAGGGTTTGGGTGGGAAGATGAGGAGTTCTGTTTTTGGCGTGTTAAATTCGAGGGGTTGGTGGCACAACCAAGTAGATTTCTCCTTCCTTGAATGCAGGAGGATATACAACACTGCAGAGAGGGAGAAAGATCAGGACAGGAGATGCAGATTTGGGAATCATCTGCATAGAGATGGTATTTGAAGCCATGGGAGCAAGTGAGTTCTTCAAGGAAGTGGGTGGAGATAGATAATAGAAGGGGACCCAGAACTGAGCCTGGAGGGACTCCCACAGTTAGGAGGTGGGAGGCAGAGGAGAAGCTTAGACTGTGAGCCCACTCTTTTAGACTGTGAGCCCACTGTTGGGTAGGGACTGTCTCTATATGTTGCCAACTTGTACTTCCCAAGCGCTTAGTACAGTGATCTGCACACAGTAAGCACTCAATAAATATGATTGATTGATTGATTGAGTCTGAGAATGAACTGCCAGAGAGATAGGAAGAGAAGCAGAGGAGGACAGTGTCAGTGAATCAAGGTTGAATAATATTTCCAGAACAGGGAAGCATCTCACAGTTTTGAAGGTGGCTGAGAAGTTGAAGAGATTAGGATAAAGCAGAGGCCACTGTATTTGTCAAGAATGTGGTCATTGATGACCCCTGAGAGGGTGGTTTGTGGGGAGTGAATGGAACACAAGCCAGATTAGAGGGGTTCAAGGAGAAAATTGGAGGGGAGGAAGTAGAGGCAGCAGAACCACCTTTCCTGCCCTCCCCTCTTCTCCAAACCATTTAGATTTGGGTTGAGTAGTGGTTCAGTATCAAATGAAAACCTTTTCATTTAGAAAAAAGAGACTTCAAATAAATTCCTCTCCCTTCTAGTCTTTCATGATTCAAACCTGCTTCCTGTTCTCCTTTTATGAGGGTGATGACTCTGGCAGATCTACCAATGGATAGGGATTCTCCAGAAAAGAGTGCTGAATTAAAAATATCAGTTACCGCTTGACATTAATGAAGTTGGCTTAAAAGGCTTCAGATTTAACCAATCTGTCCCGACACTATTATTCAGATTTAAGAAAGTCACTACACCCATAGCCCCATAAGTTAATGGCTGAAAACACAAAGTCTGAGAAATTCACATTAATAGACTGATTAAGGTACATTATTGGTACTAGAAGGGGCAATTCTGTTAGGCAAGTGAGCTGCAGTACTCTGAACAGTACTAAGATTTAAATTAATAAATTGAGTGTTAAATTAATTTACAATAGAGCTCAAATTAGTGATAAAGAGAGTCAGTGGCCAAACTGATTTGATGAATGGCCTCATTATGATCTCCTGTACATCAAAAAGATTTCTTTTATGTGACAAAATTTCCTTGGTGCCCATTTATTCTCTTATGAGGAGTCATAATAGTGTTATGATGGAGCTTTTTCTACAGAGCTTTTTCCTTGGTTGCAAATTCTGAGTCCAAATTGTGATGCCATTTTAGGGCTTCATAAGTGACCCAGATGGAGCATGGGAATTTTGTTCCAGAAAATGCTGCAATATATTCACTCTGACATTTGCCTCATCCTTGTTTCCTGGGCCCAGTTTGTTACCCGGCCTACCGCAATGCAACTCTGGACCAACATTGGCTGTGCACATCTGAACCCTTCGGGCATAGCTCGGAGCACCCTCCACTCCTCTGCCACTAACCTCCTCACTGTGCCTCGTTCTCACCTGTCCTGCCCTCGACCCCTGGCCCATGTCCTACCTCTGGCCTGTAATGCCCTCCCTCCTCACATCCAACAAACTGGCACACTTCCCCCCTTCAAAGCCCTCCTGAGAGCTCACCTTCTCCATGAGGCCTTCCCAGACTGAGCCCCCCTTTTCCCTCATCCTCCTCTCTCCATCGCCCCTACTCCCTCCCTCTGTTCTAACCCCCTCCCCACCCCACAGCACTTGCATATTTACATATATATTCATTATTCTATTTACTTTATTAATGATGTGTATATATCTGTAATTCTATTTATATTGATGCTATTGATGCTTGTCTACTTGTGTTGTTTTGTTTCGTTGTCTGTCTTTCCCCTTCTAGACTGTAAGCCCATTGTTGGGTAGGGATTGTCTCTGTTGCTGAATTGCACTTTGCAAGTGCTTAGTACAGTGCTCTGCACACAGTAAGCACTCAATAAATATGATTGAATGAATGAATGAATGAATGAATTAGAGAGCAAATGGTTGAAGATGGCTGCTAGGGAGGTAAGAAGGGAGGGGGCAAGAATTTTGATAAAGTGTGAAGGAATGGGGTCAGGATGCGATGGCTTTTGAGAGGAGGCTGAAGATTTCTAGAGATAGTGCTGGAAAGGATGGGAGAGTTGAAGACGGGCTGGAAGGGAAGGGCAGAGGTGATTTTAGGGAGCTCACACCTGATGATGTCAATTTTCTTAATAAAGTAGGTGGCCATATCTTCTTCCACCTTGTCTGTCTCTGTCTCCACTTCTACAGCCATACCTGGGATTGGGAAGCAAGGCTACAAAGCTGCAAAGGGGCCAGGTGTAGTTTCTGTGGCACGTGCCAAGGCCGGAGTCAAAGGTGAAAGAAAAAAACAAATCACAGTATCACAGAACACACACAGTTCAGCATCGAAGTAGCATAGAGGGAGGTACAGGGTAGGAAACTGCAGAGAATATGGGAGGTGGGTTTCATTCATTCATTCAATCATATTTATTCGTTGCTTACTGTGTGCAGAGCACTGTCTAAGCTCTTGGGAGAGTAGAGTAGAAGAATACACAGACACATTCGCTGCTCATAGCTAGCTTACAGTCTAGAGGGGGGGAGACAGACATTACTATAAAAAATTACAAATATGAACATAAGTGCTGTAGGGCTGGCGGGGGGAAGAACAAAGGGAGCAAGTCAGAATGGAGGAGAGGAAATGGGTGGGGAACTTAGCTAAGGAAGGCCTCCTGGAGGAGTTGTCCCTTTAATAAGGCTTTGAAGTCGGGGGAGAGTAACTGTCTGTTGGATTTGAGGAGGAAGGACATTCTAGGTGGGATGGGGGGATCGATTTACCGGTAGCAATTAGAAATAGCAGGAATAATTTATGAATGCTGGCTTAAATCAACAAACCTTGGGAGATATATTCCCTGTCCTAATCACTTAGTACACAGTACTCTGCATACAGTGAGCTCTTGATAAATACCATTGATTGATTGACTGATTGATCTCCGGATTGCACATATTGCAGGTGCTTGTAAACTAGGGTATAGGTGTCCCCTGAGGGATGCCCAAATTAATTAAAATCTTTCTTCAAAATATTCCTGATCTCTGGCTAAAAGCACAACCTATTTTTAGTGTAATTAATAGATATAATGATGAAAACTTTCACATTTCCCGTAACCTTTAGACTAAACTCTTTACCTGTGTGTTTCATAGGAAGTGTTGTTCAAAGATTACAAAAAATAAAATAAATTCACATTGAAGTGTTGCCCAGTAAAATTTTCTGAAACATCCCCATAATTGCCTTGACTGAAATACTGTAAAGACCAAATTCTAACTGGTTAATGAAGGTAAATGAGAAAGGGGTCTTTTTCAGAAGTTGTAACAGGTAAACAAATTTGATGATCACTGAAATTGTCTGCCACTGCTACCCAATCAGTATTATAATTGAGTTATAAATAGGTAATTTAAAAATGCATTCAGTAGATATTTGTTATCTTACTCTTTATACCTAGCATACATCATAATTATGGTCAGACACTTTATTTCTAGATGCCATTTCTTATAACCAATTTGAACTGCTTTAACAATTAATAAATATTTCAATATGACTTCTAGGCTAATTACTTTAAAAGACTTGCAGTAATAGAAAATACTCACCTAACAGGACAAATTGAAGGTGGTAGGGCCAAACGTAAGCCAGAGAGAGAGGCTTGCCTTCATGTAATTATAATCATCATCATAATAATAATATCTTAAATTTGAATGACACTTGCAGCTTTCTAAAGTGCTTTCATATCAATTATCTCATTTTAGCCTCATAGTATTGCCGTGAGATAGAGAAAGGCAGATATTACAATGAAGAACAAAGAGAATTGAGTAGGTCAGTGGAAGAGCCAAGATCAGAATCCAGGTTTCCTGCATATCAGACCATTGTGTTGCCAGTAGAACCACAGCTCCATCTCACCAGTCAGCTCTGCTAAGTGGTATCAGGTAAGATACTTTTATGCTGGGCTTTACTCAGATCACCGGCAGGCTTGATGTAAAGAAAAGAGAAAGAGACTTTACAAGAGCAACTAAGTGGACCTCAAAGAATGTGGTAGTTATAATGAGAAATGATTTTGCATATTTATTCCAAAGAGAATGAAATAAGAAGCAGAGAATAAGGAGACATGAGCAGAGAGAGTTACAAACGTTAGGTGGGATGTGGTCATAGTATAGATGAAAGTTCCAGCCACAAATATCGTGAAAGTTAGAATTATTGGAAGGGAGGAAGGGACAAGATTTGATAAGTTTACGGGTAAAATAAAATAAAATGAATCCTTTATATCTATCTCTGGATCTAAGTATGTCTACCATAATTAAGAAAATAATTTTCTTTATAGTTGAAAGTTATGGTAAAAGTACTTGGATAGTAATCTTCATTAGCAGATCTGAATAAAACTAAATGGGAATCATTAACATCTGTTCTGTAGAACAAGGGTGAAGCTCTATCATTTTTTGTCCTTTGTATCAACTTGATAATGTGGGGCTCAGATTTTCTAGTACCAAAGGAGTATCTTTCTAAAGTTTCCAGATAGCTAATGCAAGATGTACACCCCCCACTAACATATAAAGTTACTCCTTTGGATAAATATGTATATTCATTCACTCAATCTTATTTATTGAGCACTTACTATGTGCAGAGCACAGTACTAAGAGCTTGGGAAGTACAAGTCGGCAACATATAGAGATGGTCCCTACCCAACAAGGGGCTCACAGTCTAAAAGGGGGAGACAGACAACAAAACAAAACATGTAGACAGGTGTCAAAATCATCAGAATAAATAGAATTATAGCTATATGCACATCATTAACAAAATAAATAGAATAGTAAATATGTACAAGTAAAATAGAGTAATAAATCTGTAAAAAAAATATATTGAAGTGCTGTGGGGAGGAGAAGGAGATAGAGTGGGGGAGATAGGGAGGAGGAGAGGAAAATGGGAACTCAGTCTGGGAAGGCCTCCTGGAGGAGATGAGCTCTCAGTAGTGCTAAATTATTGCCATAATTACTTATTGGAATCATCCCAGTTTAATCAATGCTGTGAAAAATTCAGAGGGAATCTCAGTATGAGTCTGAGGGCTTTTTGAAAAGCAACACAACCTAAAGTTCAGATTCAAGATAAGGTACATGGTGTAATGGATAGAACATGGCCTAGGAGTTCTAATCCCAGCCCTTCCACTTGTCTGCTGGCTGATCTTGGGCAAATCACTTAACTTCTCTGTGTCTCAGTTACCTTATTTGTAAAATGGGGATTAAGACTGTGAGCCCCATGTGCAAAAGGAAATGTGTCCAACATGATTAGCTTGTATCTACCCCAGCTCTTAATAATAATAATAATGATAATAATAATGATGGTATTTGTTAAGCTCTTACTATGTGCCAAGCACCGTTCTAAGCACTGGGGGAATACAAGGTGATCAGGTTGTCCCACGTGGGGCTCATAATCTTAATCTCCATTTTAAAGATGAGGTAACTGAGGCACAGAGAAGTGAAGTGACTTGCCCAAAGTCACACAGCTGACAAATGGTGGAGCCGGGATTTGAACCCATGACCTCTGACTCCAAACCCCGGACTCTTTCCACGGAGCCATGCTGCTTCTCTTAATACAGTGTCTGGAACAAAGTAAGCATTTACCAAATACCATAGGAAAACAAAATGAAATTCAAAGTCCAACAGGACAAAACTCCTTGTTCTATTGAGGTGCAAGGCGTTTCCTATGTGTTCTATTTTCCAATCTTTCCCAATTCATACATCCGAGGGAGGAAAAGGAAACTATGATTTCTCATGGAAAGCTGGAAATGAAGAATGGGACTTATTTTTCATCATTTCTTAAGACGAGGCCAAAGAGAGAACATCAAAAGTAGCAAGAATAGCTTGGAGCAGGTTTCCAGGAACAGAATTTTCAGTCGATGAGGTAGAACACTTTAGATAAAACTGCAACAGAAAAGAGGAAAGGCCTCGAAGTCAAGGGATCTGGGTTCTTATCCTGACTCTGCCAGTTGACTGCTGTGTGAACTTGGACAAGCCACTTAACTTCTCTGTGCCTTAGCTTGTTCATCTATTAAATTGAGACTGTGAGCCCCACGTGGGACAGGGACTGTGTCAAACCGGACTTATTAGTATCCACCCCAGCACTTCATACAGAGCCTGGAACTCAGTAAGCGCTTAACAAATAACAGAATTATCATTACTATCATTATATGGGAATTTAACACCTGTTCTCCCTCTTACTTAGATTGTGAGCCTTCTATGGGACAGGGATGTGTCCAGAATAGCTACCTTGTATTTATAAGAACAGCGCTTGACACATAGTAAGTGTTTAACAAATACCATGCTAGTAATGTGCATATATTCGTATACGAGACACACCAGCCATACAAAAGAAAATATGATGCTTGAATGTGCTTGTTTTTATTTATTAGAGGGCGTAGCCTTCAAGAGAGAAAGGGAAATTACCTGAACAATTACAGATTCCTGAGAAGTTAAGGACAGCGGGCATAAATGTAGCAGAGACAGCAATATCTTCTCTTCTTATTATGAATCTAATCAGTCCACTGAGTTTAGGTTTTTCCCTAAAGGTACACTCATATGCACCCTTGTGCACCTGATTCAGACCTTAATGCCCTGCTGCTGATGATATTAATGGAATTGCTAACTCATTTAGTAAAAGTGTGGGTTAATGTGCGTCATCCCATTATCCATTAGTTGAATGTTGCCCTTGGCAACTGGCACCCAGATAAGCTACAATAAAGCTAAATTTAGAATTGGACTTTGTTTGGGTCAACTTTGTTTCTCTATTTAGTAAACTTGTCTGTGATGACTAATGAAAGATGTCACAGGAGTCTGAGGGCTTGCACCTTATAGCCATAGTCAAGACTCCTTAGTACCTTGGGGTCTCTGAGACACATTTATTTTGGGACTTTTTTACTTTACCTTCAGTCTTCCAGAGGAAAATAACAGCAATGACCTCTGGTCTGAGTTGTTCAACTTTTTATGGCAAAGCATGCTGGGTTTTTGGTTTGTTTTTTTTTTGTTTGTTTTTTTGGGGGGTTTTTTATGGCATTTATTAAGCGCTTACTATGTGCAAAACACTGTTCTAAGTGCTGGGGTAGATACAAGGTAATCAAGTTGTCCCACGTGGGGCTCACAGACTTAATCCCCATTTTCCAGATGAGGGAACTGAGGCCCAGAGAAGTGAAGTGACTTGCCCAAGGTCACACAGCTGACAAGTGGCGGAGCCGGGATTCGAACCCATGACCTCTGACTCCAAAGCCCGGGCTCTTTCCACTGAGAGAGTTCTGGTTGGGAGAGTTCTGAACTTCTGGGATGTTTGCAAGCTGGTTGTGGGACTACTGCTTGTCACTGCTATCTTTAAGACTGTAGGAAAGTGTGGAAGTGGAATAAATTTATTGGGTGGCATGTCAAAATATTTCAGTCCAATGATGTGTGTTTACAATCCAGTTTTCTAGCCAGCCCAAAAGAGGATGGGAGGGGGAGAGCACTGCAGCACAGGGGACCAGGACTCTGATGACTCAGCCAGCAGTCACTTATTCAGTCAGTGTCAACTGCCACTGGAAAAGCAGCATAGCCTAGTGGAAATAGTACATATCTTTCTTGTACATATCATATCTATTCTATTTATTTTATTTTGTTAATATGTTTGGTTTTGTTCTCTGTCTCCCCCTTCTAGACTGTGAGTCCACTGTTGGGTAGGGACTGTCTCTATATGTTGCCAATTTGTACTTCCCAAGTGCTTAGTATAGTGTTCTGCACACAGTAAGCGCTCAATAAATACAATTGATTGAAAGAGCACGGGCCTGGAATCAGAGGACATGGGTTCTAATCCCAGCTCTGCTACTGTTCTATTTTCCTTGGGTAAGTAACTTCAAGTCTCTGTGCCTCACTTACCTCATCTGTAAAATGGGGATTAAGCTGTAAGCTCCATGTGGGACGTGGACTGTGTCCAGCCTGATTATCTTGTATCTACCCAGTACTTAGTACAGTGCCTGACACATAGTAAGCATTTAACAAATACCATAAAAAAATCAATTTGCAGTAATGTTGAGGAAGAGGAAAGGGCGTCAGAGGATGCCCCCAAATTTGTTGAGGTCTAGGAAGTGACAAAAACACAAGCATGGCTTTTCCTTCTTTCATGGTCTAGTTCTAACATCAAATATTAATCAATCAACCACTGACACTTATTGAATGCTTATTGTTCTCAGAGTTTTATCATCAGCAATGGTATTTATTAAATATTTACAGTGTGCAGAACACTGTATCAAACACTTGGGAGAATACAGTACAACAGAGTTGGTCGACATGTCCCCTGCCCACAAAGAGCTTACGGTTTAGAGGGGGAGACAGACACTAATATCTACTAAGAACTTGGAAGAGAACACTGCAAAAGACTTGGCAGACACAATGCCTGTCTTCAAGAAATTTACAACCTATTTATAAGAGTATTCTTGAGCCAAAAGTAGAGTTATAGATATCACTGTATCACCATCCTTTCAGAAAAGAGGCTATTCTATTTGTCTCATCCCAGTATACATATAATTTATAACGTAGATTAAATGCTTGCTGGGTGCTATGTGGTGAGATTAGAAATAGTCCCCATCTCATAAAGGACCAACAGTCTCTCTTTTCCCCATTTTACAGATGTGGAAGCTGAGGCCCAGAGAGATTGCATGACTTGCCCAAGGTCATTCATCAGACTAGCAGATCTGTAAAAGAACCCTAGTCTCCTGACTCCCAGCCTCATGCTCTTTACATTAGGCAAGGCTGCTTGCCTACATTTACCTGTCAAACTCAAGGGGCCCTAACTTCAAGCACATATGATCAAAAAAAATAAATGAGTTCACACAACTCACTTCCATTGCAGGCAAGCCCAATATTCAGGGTGTGACCCACCTGAAATGAGAAATGGAATTTTAATCTAGGACAGTCCTAGGGAAATCAGGAGTTGTGGTAGCTTTACCATAGAGAAATATTTCTTTTGTTGTGTGAATGAAGGGAGCAATTACTTTACCTCACCTCTGCCACAGAAGAAGTAGGTGCTAAAATTTTCCCTAGCAAATCATGAAAATATGTAAAAGATTTATGCATATTTTTACTGTATAAATATCATTTTATTTTCCATTAAAGTGCAAGCGTTTGTGGAACCCAGGACTCTTACGGCGCTAAGCAGCTGGTAGGTGGTTGCCTGTGGTTCTAGGGCTGCTCAATTCTCCTTGAGCTTCTATGAAATCCATAAAATAGTCCAACAAAGCCTTGGGGGAAAGTGTCTCATTTGGCCTCGCCTGTATTTTTTTTTTCTTTAGCGCTAAGGATTTCAAGTATTCTATTTTGTCACCACACTTTTCTGACTTTGATTAAGAAAAGCTGAGCGAAAACCTCCTCCTACCTTATTTATCAAAAGACTTATGCAGTCAAACACATTTTAATTGATTGAGAGCCATGCTTATGAAGTGTGAAATTCTGTTTTCAGCATTTATGTTGCTTTTGTTGCCGATCAATTAACTCTTTGAAACCATATGTACAGTATTGAGTCACCTTTCATTTCCTCACCATAGGTCTGTGCCCTGTGAAGCTTCAAAGAGGGAAGTTTGATCACCATTCTATTAGATACATATGCACATCAAGAATATACAAGAATCTGAAAAAAATAAAACGTGTTCTTACAGTGCCAGGGCAAAGGTCACCCACTCAGAGACAGTGTACTGTACATATGTTATTTATACGCCACCATTTTAGCTGCTCTTCAATGAAAAACATCTTGTTACTATAGCAACTACCACATCGCACGCTATCCCTGAGACTACTACATCATTGTAGGAGACACGCAGAGAGACACTCACGCCCATAAGTCATTTTTGTGTCTGTCATTTTAACAAAGTTTAAGGAAGACTAATGTGCCTGTATTAGCTACCCAGTTGTCGTTTCTTTGGTCCTGGCATCAGCCATCTTTCTGTTAATTTTAAACTCAGAAAAGGAAACGTTGACTAAATATGCATATTTTTGGATAGTTTGCATGTATCCATTCACACAACCACAGAGTGGGTGTAACAGGTGGAAGAGGCAGAAGACTTTCCACGAAAATGCAGAAAGAATTATGACCTGGCTGCTGTCGTGCAGCCAGCATAAACTATTTGTTCTTGTAACAGGATTTCATCAGCTTCCCAGGGTGACAAAATAATTTTTTCGCCCGATTTTATTTGCTACAAAACACAATGGAGTTGTAAATTTGTACCATTTAAGGGTTTATAATCTTTAAATCAATAATATTTATTGAGCACTTTTTCCAGAACACTGTACTAAGCACTTTGGAGAGTACAATTAATACTTATGGTACTTGTTAAGTGCTTATTATGTGCCAAGCACTGTTCTAAGAGCTGGAGTAGATACAAGTTAATCAGCCTGGACACAGTGCCTGTCCCACTCTTTAATCCCCATTTTACAGATGAGGTAATGAGGCCCAGAGAAGGTAAGTGACTTGCCAAAAGTCACACAGCAGACATGTGGCAGCACTTGGATAAGAACCCAGGTCCTTCTGACTCCCAAGTCTGTGCTCTTTCCACTAAACCATGATCAGACACAATACTTCCCCCGAGGGTTCTTAATCTAGCGGGGGAAATAGGCACTAAAATAAATTACAGGTAGGAGAAAGCAACTGAATTCAAACCTATATTATATAAGTGCTTGGGAGGGGGAAGGGGAGAAGGGAGAAGTAGTGTGGCCTATTGGAGAAAGCACAGGCCTGGGGGTCAGAAGGACTGGGTCTAACCCTGACTCTGCCAATTGCTTGCTGTGTGACCTAGGGCAGGCCACTAAACCTCCCTGTGCCTTTTCATCAACTGTAAAGCAAGGATATCTGGTCTCCCTCCTACTTAGTCTGTGAGTCCCATGTGAGACAGCACTTAACAAATACAATTAAAAAAAAGATTTTTTTTCCTCAGCAAGGGCAGAATACACTCAGAATGACAAATCCTGACAAACTCTTTAAAGATTCTTACAACTTCGGTTGGAAGGGGAATTTCCTCTATAAAGACTTTTATAAATCAAAGTCAAAGTTCAAGGCCCTGCTGAGAGCTCACCTCCTCCAGGAGGCCTTCCCAGACTGAGCCTCTTCCTTCCTCTCCCCCTCGTTCCCCCTCCATCCCCCCCATCTTACCTCCTTCCCTTCCCCACAGCACCCGTATATATGTATATATGTTTCTACATATTTATTACTCTATTTATTTATTTATTTTATTTGTATATATCTAATCTATTTATTTTATTTTGTCAGTATGTTTGGTTTTGTTCTTTGTCTCCCCCTTTTAGACTGTGAGCCCACTGTTGGGTAGGGACTGTCTCTATATGTTGCCAATTTGTACTTCCCAAGTCCTTAGTACAGTGCTCTGCACATAGTAAGCGCTCAATAAATGTGATTGATGATGATGCTGATGATAAATGCAGCTGGACCGCACATATTTACATAGTCATCCAAATAAGGAGACTGGGTTCCAATGCTGGCATTTATTTTAATGGTATTTGTTAAGTGCTTACTATTTGCCAGGCACTGTATTAAGTGCTGGGGTAGATATAAGCTAATCAGGTTGGACAGAATCCCTGTCCCACATGAGGTTCACAGCCTAAATCCCCATTTTACAGATGTGGGAACTGAGGCACAGAAATAAAGTGACTTACCCAAGGTCACACAGCAGACAAGTGGAGCAGGATTAGAACTCAGGTCCTTCTGATTCCCAGGCCCATGTTCTGTCCACTAGGCCATGCTTCTTAGTCATTTTCCTGCTGTGTGATCTTGGGTAAGTCACTTAATTTTGTCTGTTATTCAGTTTCCTCATCTCTCCGGGAAAAAGGTGATTCAGTACTTGTTCTACCCACCCTTAGACTGGGACTCTAGAGCTCTATGTGGGACTGGAAATGTATATGATCTGATTGAATGCAATAACTCTGTGCTTAATACAGTGTTTTGGTATATAGCAAACAAATACCACAACTATTGCCATTATTATTATTATTATTATCATCCATTTTTTTCACCTCTTCATTAAAAAAATTTGAAATAGTAATCATGGGAAGATTTTGTAAGATTCCAACCAGTTTCATTTTTGAAAATTATTGAAAAACCTCAGTAGTTTGGAACTCTTCATTTTAACAATTTTCTGAGCAATAGAGTATTTTGGCACTAGTTAGAAATGAGTTCAGCAACTAAGCTGTCACAATGGCATTTTAGGTCCCCATTATTTCCTAACCACAGCCCCAGAGACCCCAAGTCTAACGTGATGTTTCTATTTGTAATATGCAGTAAAGCAGGAGCACATAATCACGAACAGTGGAACAGCTGCTTGCCTTTGCTGTCTTCTCCTATAAATTAAAATTTTAAAACTCCATTAATGCTACATTAAGATTACAAATGTTGAAGCACAGAAGTCAGGAAATGAAAAAGTTGAGATCCTTGTAGATTCCTGTGTTCTCATCACAGCAGTGTACATGCTAAGAGATCTACTGTAGGTATTTTTAACTATGCTTTTTTCTCTATGAATGTGGTATATATGATGCTACTTTTTTGCAATTCCTCGTTTTTTCAGATGTTTTTCAATCATGAGATTCAACAGTGGAGGTATTTTGCATGTACATTGTTTGATGATAGTAATAAAAATGATGGCATTTGTTAAGCACTTATGTGCATTGCACTGTTCAACTCCCCATTGAACAGTGCCGGGGAAGATGCAAGGTGATCAGGTTGTCCCATGTAGGGCTCATACAGATGAGGGAATTGAGGCCCAGAGAAGTGAAGTGATTTGCCCAAAGTCACACAGCTGACAATTGGCAGAGCTGGGATTTGAACCCATGACCTCTGACTCCCAAGCCCGTGCTCTTTCCATTGAGCCATGCTGCTTCTTTGATGTCTCCTTCATTTTCTCTCTGGATTACAAAAAGGAAGAAGGGGTGTTTCAAAATGAAAAGGCTGGAAGCTGGAATGGTCTAGGGGCACAGGTGATAAATACCTGTGGCCTCTGACCTTCGGGGCCAGAACACCGAGACACGCAGCAGCAGCGGCCCATGTGTCTTTCTCTGCCCAGAAGGCCAGATGCCCGCTCTGCAACCAGAACCAACACACTGAGACAAGGGCCACGGGACGGGTGAGTGTCTCGTGGGTGGGACCCAGGTGCCCCGCTGCGGATGGGAATCATGAGTGGATTCCTCCCCTGTAGGGAGAGCACATGGTGAGAGCTAGCCGCCCACCATGGGTGCGGGTAATGGAATGAATTCTTCCCATGTGGGAAAGTAAGTGGATTCTTCCCGAGTGGGAAGTGCACATGGGTGAGAGCTGGCCGCCTCACCCACGCACGATTAACATATGATTGTGTTCCTCCCATTAGGTAAGCTCGAATATTGCTAATTGATTACATTCCTCCCAAAAGGGAAGCTCAATCCATTGCACCTAAACAACTAAATAATTCAATTTGCCTCGCGGAATTAATTTTATATAAAACTCAGGCTTTCTGTCCCCAGCCCCTCTCTCTCTCTCTCTCTCTCTCTCTCTCTCTCTCTCTCTCTCTCTCTCTCTCTCTCTCTCTCTCTCTCTCTCTCTCTCTCTCTCTCTCTCTCTCTCTCTCTCTCTCTCTCTCTCTCTCTCTCTCTCTCTCTCTCTCTCTCTCTCATTACTGAACGAACCTGTCCCTGGACAACGGGTAACACTTGCCCAAAGTCACACAGCTGACAACTGGCAGAGTGGGATTTGAACGCATGACCTCTGACTCCAAAGCCCGGACTCTTTCCACTGAGCCATGCTGCTTAAGTGATTGCATTATCGTGGTAGTAGTTTGACTGGAAAGGAAAGGGCAGATTTTAAGATGTGACCTTGCCTGTCCTGCCTCTGGCATGGAATTACCACCCCCTTCATAATCAACAGATGATCATTCTCCACACCTTCAAAGCCTCATTAAAATCACATCTCCTCCAAGAGTCCTTTCTCTACTAAGCCCTCATTTCCCCCTTTCCCCCTCCCTTCTGTTTCACCTTTGCACTTGGATTTGTACACTACCCTCAGACCCACAACACTCATATACATACCATTAATCTATTTTAATGCTTGTCTCCCCTTTTAGACTGTAAGATTCTTGTGAGCAGGGAATGTGTCTACCAAGTCCGTCGTATTTTACTCTCCTAAGCACTTAGTACAGTGTTCTGTATATAGTAAGGTCTCAAAAAACTTGATTGGCATATTGATTAATCTGATTATCTTGTATGGACCCCAGAGCTTAGTATAGAACAAGGCACAGAGTAAGCACTTTACTACTATCATTATTAGTACTGAAGAAATAGATTTTAGGATCTGAGGAAAAGGAAGGGCATCCTGTGCTCTTCCACCTGCCGTGAACACTTCTACAATGACAGTTCAACTCAGGGCCAAACCCACACCTGCACTATACCTAAATCATCCAGAAAGTTCAGATTTAAGCTCAATGATTTGAATTTTCTGGCAAGCAGATATTTTCAGCCTGAAATATTCAGGCCAAAATGTATTTTTAGGCCTGAGTTATCCAGATAATATGCTGGTATAGATCCAGGATGACATTTCCCACCCTCTTCTTCTTGCACCCTTTCCTTTGCAGCTGTTCTTCTTGCTTCCGCATTACTATGTCACATTTTCTCCCTCTGTCACCCTTTGCTAGGTAATCAGTGATAGCCTTGAGAATTGCGAGAAATCACTTTTTCACTTTTCAAACCTAAACCCGTTTTACTCTTCCCTTCTCTCAGCATTCAGCTATTAGCATACTAGGTTTCAGAGAAAGGCTCTAGACATTCATACTAAAATTTTGGGAACATTATGTGGTTTAAACCCTGGGAAATAAAGGAGAATACAATTCTGGGTTACAAATAGGAGTGTAAAGGATGGGGAACCTGATTTCTTTTAAATATATACAGATTGGTGGAATTTAAAAAGTTCTTTTGCACCCAATGTGATTACAATGGATTTTCCACCCAATTCTCTGTACTTTATTTAGTTAATCTGAATATATTTTCCAAAGAGACTAGCTGTCACTGAGGTTGTATGTTAAAATGCTCAGAATGATATGACAGTGAAACAGAGAGTAGTGACGGATATGTGTACAATTTACGAGAAACTAATAATGGAAATGTGTACAGTTTGTGAGGTTAATGGGTGTTAACTACTGCAAAGACTACAATTAAGCAAAACTTTCCTTCTACTCCTGGTAGAAACCTCCTGCTAATTGCTCCGGCAAGTCACTGATTGCCTGTTATTGAGTCTAAACATATAAGGCTTGACAGATGGCTTAATGTCACAAAGTTATTGTGCTCATATAACAAGAATTTTATTACTGAGGTTTTGCGGCAGAGGGAAGGAGCTGTGAATAATAAGTATAAAGCTACATCCTGTATATTAGATTGGACAACTCTCCAATGTCAAAAATGTAAATATGAGACAACTAAGTGCAAGTGTAGTAATAGCAGCAGAATCAATTCAGAATACATAACAACCCAACCCTGGTATAAAGGATGATGAACCATATATAAATTTGTCTTTATGGGTAAGCTTAAGAAAATCCTTGAATCTCTTTAAGCCTCAATTTCTGTATATTTAGCATCCAATGTCTCTTCCTCATTAATCTCCTTCTAATCTCATACTTCCCAAGTGATGTTATGTATAGATTAGGAAGTAAGTGAACCAGACTAAGTGGTTATAGATGTCTCATTGTTGAGCTGATAAAGGGTAAATTCTGCATTTTGTACCTTCCCAACACTTAATACAGTGCATTGCATCCATAGGTATTTAACAAATACCATCAGTCATGTTGGGAAAATAACTAAAACAATATCTCATGATGATTTGCACTTTTTTCTAGCAAGTGTTCTACCTAAACCCTAGCAAGCTTTTAGCTAAACCTATTGACAGGTTTGTGCTAAAGGTGAGGATTAGTTTCTAGCCTCTGTGGCAGATTGTAATATGAAATCAAAAATGATTATAGTTTTTAATTCCTTCAAATCAATTAGTTAAATTAAACAAAAAAAGGATGATGTTGTTTCATTTTTGAAAAGTAACTGAACCAATGGAGAATGTTGAAAGTAAGCATCCTTTATACTATTGGTGCTTGCTATAATTTATATCCAGCATTTGGAGGCCAAATCCCAAGGAGGCAAAATAAATATCTCCTTTAAAAAAAAGTCTGAATCCAAATGTTTTTTGATGGCAGAAATGTAGTCATCTTCATTTGAAGCCAAAGGAGGAGTTTTACTGCTAGTACTTTTATCATGAGTGTGATACGAAGTCTGAGAGGCACTGGTTTAAGATGTTCCAGACATGGATGAGGGCAGGTTCGATGAGATTAAGCATTTAGTTCCATGCTCTGCACACAGTAAACTCTCAATAAATACCATTGCTAGTGTGTTCTTGAATGTGGTTCCTGACTGGCTTGATGCCTGTCTAATTGACAGCTGTCTGGGAGAACAGCTGGAACATCCCAACTCTTCCCCTTTAAATAAGAAAATATAGAAAAGCTGAATCATGTTTGTTTTGTCATTTCTACCTTCAGAATGGAATTATTCTGTTATGCAGCAAACACCTCAACAAGGGCAGTTGAAGAAAGGTCACTGTTTCAACAGGGTTCTTTAAAACAGAAAAATGGTCAGCACATCTTTTTCTCTTCACTATGTTAAGAATTTGGGAGAATTCTCAATGTAGATTACTATCCAATGGGTAACCACAAAGTCTGTAGCCTTATTTATGGGAATAGGAGACAACCTTGGAGTGTTAGACTTAGAAAACAACTAAACACTAAGCACAGCAAATTGTCTATGTAATTCATTTCAAAACTACATTTTAACCTCAGCTGTTAATATAGTTCAGGCTAAAACAGCACTTTCCCCTAAAATACATAAATAACTGATGCCATTTGACTACTAAAATAGGCAAAATAAATCATTCACTCTACAATAGCTCATTACAGGTCAAGGAGATGGGTACAGAGGAAAAGTTAGATGATAGATCCAAAACCATGAGGATGGATTCCTTGAAAGGAAATTATTCCCTGTTCCTCTAATCAATCAGTCAATCATATTTATTGATCACTCACTATGCACAGAGCACTGTAAGTGCTTGGGAGAGTGCAATATAACAGAATAGGTAGACACGTGCCCTGCTTATAATGAGCAAGCTATAGGACAGACACTAGGTAGAATGGACCATTATTCTTACCCATTTTAATGGCACTGATAATTTGCTGAATCAGAACCACTCTATTAACACAGCTCAGAAATATCTCCTCAAGTTGCAGGAAGAAATCTTTATCTGTGGAGCAGGTTGGCATGTATTTACTATAAATTTGATTAGGTTCAGTAATTCAAATTTCGTCCCTTAAAATTAGAGACCTTTCCTAGTCAGTATTTTCCATGTTGTAGCATCAATAGTGAAAACAATTGCTTTTGCAGATTCCAAGTTGTTTTTTACAAAGAAGTTTAAGGAAATGGGCTATTTTCTCCTCTTTCTTCATGTGCTGGATTTGAAGGTCTTTAGACTGTCACCTATAGTTTCCCCTGAATCCACTCTCAGCTGTCAGTCCTAATAGGCTGGAAATTTCAAAATTCAGGTAGAGTGATGGAAAATCTTTTCTTTGTTTTTTTCTAAAAACCAATCCTTGATTAAACTGAATTTTGAAGTAACTTCAAATCACTCTTGTTTAAAACATGCTTCGTTTTAAAGGACTTCCTCCTGTTCTTTACCCTTGACTTCCCCATAGTGTCATCTCCCAGTTGACTTTGTTTCCAAGTCAGACACAAAGAAAAGGAAGGAGGCTGAAGAAAGTGGTTTCCTTGGTAAGGACAGCCATGTGAAAGCTTTCAGAACTTCCTTCCCAACTCTTGAGAGCTTTTTATGATTGGGATAGCGTGGGTAGTGGAAACAGATGCTATCAGATCTACGTTTTTTGGCACAAGATAAAGAGAGCAAAGGCTAACATATTTGTGCTGTTTTGCAAACTGACATGCACAGTTCATCTTTCCAAAATATTTTTAGGTATGGTAGAAAATTCTTAGAGCTTGGTATTGTGATTATCTACATGTATTTATATTTAGGGGAGGGGGAAGGCAATAAACCCATTGTTTTTTTAAGCGTTCTGATGTTCAGAGGATATCAGGCTGTGTACTGCAGCTGGTTTTATAATTCCGTTTCTTGTGATTAATAAACCCGGATGTACAGTGTGTCCCTAGGACCTTTTAGTCTTTTGTTCTTGCTGGACCAGTGGCGAAGAAACAGCTGCCTGAGGACGGATGTAGTAGACAGGAAATTTTGACTTCTTTCCTTGACCTCTTCTGTGTCCTTGAATGAATCATTTAACCTCTTTGTCTCAGTTTCTTCATGAGCCAAACGAAGATAATGTGACTCATACAAATCTCAAAGAGGTCTGGGGACAATGTTTGTGTAATGCCTTGCAACTGAGAATCACTAAGAGATAGATAAGTATTCTCATTACATACACTACAGTCATAATAGGCTGATAGTAGTCATGTGCTGTATCAGTAAATTTGTAATGATAACAATTAGGAAGTACCTAATTCTACAGGAAAGATTTCCTGACAGATTTCCAGTTCCTCACAGAGACTAAAAGAGATTTAAATAGCCTCCCTAACTAGTCTGCTATCTTAGGGGTACGTTAATTCATTCATTCATTCATTCAATCGTCTTTATTGAGCACTTACTGTGTGCAGAGCACTGTACTAAGAGTTTGGGAAGTACAAGTTGGCAACATATAGAGACAGTCCCTACCCAACAGTGGGCTCACAGCCTAGAAGGGGGAGACAGAGAACAAAACAAAACATATTAACAAAATAAAATAATTAGAATAAATATGTACAAATAAAATTAATAGAGTAATAAATACATACAAACATATATACATATATACAGGTGCTGTGGGGAGGGGAAGGAGGTAAGGCGGTGAGGATGGGGAGGAGGAGGAGGGGGAGAGGAAGGAGGGAGCTCAGTCTGGGAAGGCCTCCTGGAGGAGGTGAGCTCTCAGCAGGGCCTTGAAGGGAGGAAGAGAGCTAGCTTGGCGGATGGGCAGAGGGAGGGCATTCCAGGCCCGGGGGATGATGTGGGCTGGGGGTCGATGGTGGGACAGGTAAGAACGAGGCATGGTGAGGAGATTAGCGGCAGAGGAGCAGAGGGTACGGGCTGGGCTGTAGAAGGAGAGAAGGGAGGTGAGGTAGGACGGAGCGAGGTGATGGACAGCCTTGAAGCCGAGGGTGAGGATTTTTTGCCTGATGCGTAGGTTGATTGGTAGCCACTGGAGATTTTTGAGGAGGGGAGTAACATGCCCAGAGTGTTTCTGGACAAATACAATCCAGGCAGCGGCGTGAAGTATGGATTGAAGTGGGGAGAGACGGGACGATGGGAGATCGGAGAGGAGGCTGATACAGTAATCCAGACTGGATAGGATGAAAGCTTGAACGAGCAGGGTAGCGGTTTGGATGGAGAGGAAAGGGTGGATCTTGGCAATGTTGCGGAGGTGAGACCGGCAGGTTTTGGTGATGGCTTGGATGTGAGGGGTGAACGAGAGAGCAGAGTCGAGGATGACACCAAGGTTGCAGGCTTGTGAGACGGGAAGGATAGTAGTGCCATCAAAAGTGATGGGAAAGTCAGGGAGAGGGCAGGGTTTGGGAGGGAAGACAAGGAGTTCAGTCTTGGACATGTTGAGTTTTGGGTGGCGGGCAGACATCCGGATGGAGATGTCCTGAAGGCAGGAGGAGATGCGAGCCTGGAGGGAGGGAGAGAGAGCAGGGGCAGAGATGTAGATTTGGGTGTCATCAGTGTAGAGATGATAGTTGAAGCCGTGGAAGCGAATGAGGTCACCAAGGGAGTGAGTGTAGATCGAGAACAGAAGGGGACCAAGAACTGAACCTTGAGGAACCCCTACAGTAAGGGGATGGGAGGGGGAGGAGAAGCCTGCAAAAGAGACTGAGAATGAACGGCCGGAGAGATAAGAGGAGAACCAGGAGAGGACTGAGTCTGTGAAGCCAAGTTTGGATAGCATGTTGAGAAGAAGGGGGTGGTCCATAGTGTTGAAGGCAGCTGAGAGGTTGAGGAGGATTAGGATAGAGTATGAGCCATTGGAATTGGCAAGGAGGAGGTCATTGGTGACCTTTGAGAGGGCAGTTTCCGTGGAATGTAGGGGACTGAAGCCAGACTGGAGGGGGTCGAAGAGAGAGTTGGGAAGTACAAGTTGGCAACCTATAGAGATGGTCCCTACCCAACAGTGGGCTCACAGTCTAGAAGGGGGAGGCAGAGAATAAAACAAAACATATCAACAAAATAAAATAATTAGAATAAATATGTACAAATTAAATAAATAAATAGAGTAATAAATACATACAAACATATACACATATATACAGGTGCTGTGGGGAGGGGAAGGAGGTAAGGCAGGGGGGATGGGGAGGGGGAGGAGGGAGAGAGGAAGAAAGGGGCTCAGTCTCCATTCAATTGGTTTGCATTTCCTGGAATTGAGATAAACCCAGGCACCGTGCCCTGTCCCGATTCCAGAGCAATAAAACAGCTTTTAGTTCCACCCAATCTGCTCCAGGAAAGTGTCCTTTGATCTCCATTTTGGATCCTAGATCCTTCCAAGAGTATTCCAGAGTAATTGGTGTCCTTCAAAACTGAAGCAAATCCTACCACCAGGACCTCCTCAAACCATCAGACACATTCAATCAATCAATAAATCAATGGTATTTACTGGATGTGCGTTCTAATCACGGTTCTGCCACCTGTCTGCTGTGTGACCTTAGGCAAGTCACTTCACTTCTCTGTGCCTCAGTTACCTCATCTGTAAAATGGGGATTAAGACTGTGAACCCCTTGTGGGACAGGGACTATGTCCAACCTGTTTATCTTGAATGTACACCAGTGCTTAGAAGAGTGCTTAGCCCATAATAAGAGCTTAACGAATACCATGATTATTTTATTATTATCACTGAGTGCTTTCTGTAGTATTCCAATTTACCACTATCACTATTAACATCACCACCACCACTACCACCATCATCATTACGGCCATCTTCCTCCTAATCATAATTAACAATATTAAGTACCTGTTGAGGGCATAGTACTGCTCTAAGTACTTTGGGAGCATACAGCAGACGTCAGACAGACACTCAGACAGACAAAATGTATTTATTCCATTGAGATCAGAAGGAATAATAAGGATGTAAAGGGAATAGAAGAATATGTCAGGATGGGACACTTGACTAAGTAGTTGAATATTCATATATACTTAAATTAGTTTTGAAGATGAGCATAAAATATATGTGTTGAAGGTAGCTGTTGAAGTTGACAAGATTTGGGATGTTGTGAATTAACTGGAGAAGCCTCCCTGGGGAAGTCATAGTAACAGGATTCATTGGGCACCCATTTGCTGAAATGCACTGTACTTGGAACTTGGGAAGCTACGACACAGAGTAGTGACATGATCACTACCCACAAGGAACATTCATAGTCCAGTCAATTCAGGTGCATTCAATTTGAGCATTGCTAGGACTAAAGCACCATGGTTCATAAATCAAAGCAACTGATTTGGAAAGGAAATGATCTAGAAACCTTACAGAAAAGAAGATTGAAATGCTCTGTTTCTGCTGGAGACTAAGCTGATTGTCATTATACTGACTCAAAATGGTCTGATGTGGTGAAGAAATACTCATCTGAATTAATTTTTCCTGACAAACTCTTTAAGGGCAAGGTCACTCCTTGCTAAAGTGGGACAGGCAGAAATGTTCTGGACCGCCCCTACTACTGGGGTTCTGGAGTCCATGGGGCAGCAGCACCTGAAGGCCCCAGATCCTTGGTTCAATTCAGTAGTGTTTCCAGAGAAGCTGATATAGTTAAGAAACTGTTCTAGTGCTTGGCTTAGTGCACTAGAAGTAAAATAATTGGGTCCTGCCCTTGAGGAGCTCATAGTTTAATAGGAGATAAAAGAAGACATAAATTATATATGTTCACAGGGGATCTGGTGGAAAAATAAAGCTGTCACTGGTAAAGCAAAAATATGGAAAACTTCTATGCCTCATTTGGGACAGAGACTCTGTCCAACCTGATTATCTTGTATCTTAGCTTAGAACAGTGTTTCTTTTTTTTTATGGTATTTGCTAAAAGCTTACTATGTACCAGGCACTGAATTAAGTACTGGGGTAGACCCAAGCTAATCGGGTTAGACACGGTCCATGTCCGACATGGGGTTCTAAGTATTAATCCCCATTATACCGATGAAGGAATGGAGGCACAGAGAAGTGAAGTGACTTGCCCAAGATCACACAGCAGACAAGAGGCAAAGAGGGAATTAGAGCCCGAGTCCTTCCGACTCCAAGGTCCATCCTCTTTCCAATAGGATGTATTGCTTCTCTTGGTAAGTGCTTAACAAATGCCAAAGTTGTTATTATTATCATTATTTTAATAATAATAATCATTGGATAAATACATTATAAATATCATAATTATAATTATATATTAATTAACTATATAAGTGCTAAGAGAGCCTGGTGGAATTACACAACCAGGAGCATTGGAAATGAATCACTTCATCACAATGGAAACTCATCTTATCTTCCTTTGAAGATGTACAAACCTTAAGCACTTTTAAGGTATGATCAGTAGTATTTATGGAGCTCCTACCATGTGAAGAGCACTGTACTAAGCATTTGGGAGACTACAATAGAGTTAGATATGATCCCTGCCTTGAAGAAGCTTCAATCTAGTTGGGAAGTCAGACGCTAAAATAAATTTAGATAGTTGGAAGTAATAGAATATAAAAATATGAACATCAGTGCTTCAGGTGTTGTAAGTCAAATGCTTAGATGGTGAGAAAATGTTAATGACAATTTTCTGCTCTTTGAACAATTTATTTACTTATTTGTTTATTTACTAGAATTAATAGTCTAGTTAAAGCTCTGGGCTTTGACAGTTCTGGTTCTCTGTTAACTTTAGGGACAAAAGTTATTAAATGAATCAGAATAATAGAGAAACTCAAGTGATATTTATGAGACACTTCAGGCCTTGGAGAGAAGGATAAAAGTTACCATATTTTATTACAGAATTTTTTTAGCATATTGTTATTCACTTCTAAAATGAATTGACCCTGATTTTCCCCTTATAGTTGTGGAGGAAATGACTATATTAGAGTTGGAAGGTGGAAATCAGGGTTGATTTTATATGAATATCCAGCATTCATACCTGAAGAAAGTACTACTGATAGTGGAAGTCACCTATGGGTGCATGTGTGACTGAAGAGGCTAATGTTGGAGCCATGGCGAGGGCACCATTGTGTACACACAAAAGATTGTTTTGCTTGTTTGTTTGTTCTTTGCATTGCCTGGTGCTGTTAACCTCCTTGTTTCAATGATCTTTATGAAACTTATGAAACATCTCTTATGAAAGAGAAGCAGCATGGCATAATGGAAAGAGCTTGGACCTGGGAATCAGAGGAACTGGGTTCTAATGTGGGTTTCACTAACCTGTCCCAGCACTTAGAACAATACTTGACCCATACGAAGCACTTAACAGATACCATTTAAAAAAAAGCAAACCAGTTTCTCCTCAAGAAGAGTTGCTCTGTGTCTGATTGCACTACACCATATTGATCTATCCACAGGAATTGACCCCCAGTTTTCAGCTGTTTCAACATTGTCTGAAGCTTTAACTTGCTCTTTAAAAGGTTTCTTCTTTCATCGTCATTATCATCAATGGTATTTTTTGAGTACTAACTCTGTACTAAAAGCTTGGGAGAGTACAACACAACAAAATTGGTAGACATGTTCCCTGGCCGCAACAAGCTTACTTTGGTTTCCTAATTTCCGCTCAACATTTAATTAGTCCTTAGGTATCCTGCTGTCATCCAATCTCCTCCTGTGTCCCAGCCAGCTTAGCTGTGCTAAGAGGAGCTATCACCAAAACTAGGACACTGACTTTGTTCTAAGACTTCATCATTTGTGCTCCTGCCTTGTCATTTAATGTGGCATATAGCTGTAATATAGCAAAGATGGAACTGCTCAGGGGCTCAAGTGTGAGATCCATGTAGAGTCTGAGTTTTTCAGCTGAAGAGGAAGTTGGACAGCACAGTTTTATAGACCTTTTTGTTGGGTCTGAAATATGAACATAGCAATATGGCCTTAGGAATTACCGAGTGAGTTACCAAGAGAAGATAGGCCTAAATTTATTTCTCTTAATGTTCTTTATAAATGGATTGTGCGGTATGTGAGAGGAGAATTGCATCTGAAGTTGGTTGGTTTCTGTGATAGTGTAGCGACTGGAGCTATTCACCAGCAGAATTCCTAGGAATCCACAGCATCCATTGCCAAGCACTGTTGGGCAGTGTGGCCTAATGGAAAGAGCATTGGCCAGGAGTCAGAGGGCCTGGGTTCCAATGCTGGCTCTGCCAATTTCCTGCTGGGTGACTTTGGGCAAGTTACTTAACTTCTTTGTGCCTCAGTATCTGCATCTGTAAAATGGGGATGCAATGCCTATTCTTCATACTTAGATTGTGAGCCACATGTGGGACAGGGACTGTATCCAACCTGATTAACTTAGATCTACCCCAGCAAGACCTGAAAACAGCACTTAGCACATATTGATAAATCAATCAGTGGTACTTATTGAGTGTTTACTATGTTCAGAGGACTGTACTAAGCACTTAGGAGAGTACAGTACAACAGAATTAGCTGACATGTTCCCTGCCCACAAGGATTTTATATTCTAGAGGGGGAGACAGATATTAATATAAATAAATAGCAGAGTAATTAATCAATCAATGATATTTATTTAGCTCTTACTATATGCAGAGCACTGCACCAAGCTCTTGGGAGAGAACAAGATCTCTCTGGATGATTATAGAGAAGCAGGATTGTCTAGTGGATAAAGCACGGGCCTGGAAGCTGCAAGATCAGGGGTTCTAATCCCAGATCTGCCACTTGTCTGCTGTGTGACCTTGGGAAAGTCATTTTACTTCTCTGGTCCTCGGTTATCTCATCTGTGAAATGGGGATTGAGACGCTGAGCCCCACGTGAGACAGGGACTGTTTCTGACCCGATTTGCTTGTATCCAGCGTTTAGTACAGTGCCTGGCACAGACTAAACACTTAACAAATACCACAATTATTATATTACAATACAACAGAATTAGCCGACAAGTTCCACGTCCATAAGCATTTAACAGATGCAATAATAATAATAATGATAATGATCAATCAATCAGTCTTATTTTCTGAGTGCTTTCTTTGTGCAGGGCACTAAGCACATGAGAGCGTAAAACACAAAAATATAGAGGGCACATTTGCTGGCCAGAGTGAGCTTGCAGACTTGAGAGGGAGATAATAATAATAGTTAATGATAATATTCAGTACCTAGTACAGTCGCTGCAGATGTCAGGATTTTGTGGGGAGCCTGCAGGTGCCAGTCAGGGCTTTGTGGGGAACCTGCTCTCTGCTGAGGCTGGGGCTGGACACAGCTATTCTGATCTTGAAGTCGGAGATAGGATTGAGCCATGGACAGAAATCCTGATATGACTCCAGCTTCCAACTTGCCCCTTGAGAGGGGAGGGGTAGCAGGTCCCCAAATTAATGGGGACTAAGCTACTGTCTCCAGTCCCAGATCTGTTGGGAGGATAGTTATCTCCACTCCAAGAGTTTGTGAGGAAATGTGCTGAAGTTTTTACCTAGTCTGCCTAGCAATCCAGAACTCTAGAGTGTGTGCTAGCATGGCATGGCATATACCAGCCCAATCAGCCTCTCCATACAGGGTGCTTCCAACTTCTTCCTATTTACGAATGGAATTGATTGATGGCCAATATATATTTTAACTTTCAAGTGGTGGGAAATGAAGAAAATTAACTTTAGGGAATTCCAGCCTAATTTTTAGTGACATTTTTTGAGGGCAGTTGGCTGGACATTTTCTCTCACTGTAGTTCTCCCTTGCACTCATTTTCTGTACTCTGAATTTATTGTGCTTGTACAATTATTCTCCAAAGGTAACCTTAAGTAATTCTCCAGTAAAATCATGGCTATACTATATGATGCAATTAAAATTGCATAAGTAATAGGGTCACCATTAGAGTGTTCTCATTTTCCTCCCGCTGAATTGCAGTAGCCCCATAGCACGGTAGTAGTGGTTGAATTTGTGAGCAATATGATATAGCTAATTAGTGACCTGGCTTTGACAGGCAGTTATTTCAGCGGTTACAGTCTTGCAGTAGATGTATTTTAGGGTACTCAAAAGCAAGTGGTTTGAGAAAGGTTCAGCTGGGAAGAAAAAGATGGAGAAACATAAGAAGACCATTTTTCCTGCAGATTACAGTGCACCGTATCTAATGCCTCATATTCCATTTGTATGCTTGAGGCACTATGCCCGACCAGTAAACCTTTCACCTCTCACATTTTCTATTCAAAGACTGTCAAGACAGATGGCAGTAAATGCCATCTTTATTGAATCATGATCCCTAGTACTTTACCAGAAATAAGCAAGTATTAATCAAAGAATAAGGATTTGAAAAAAAAGAGAGAGGTGGAGATGTGTGAGTGTTGAAAAACTCAGCTTGGCAGGTTGTGTTGCCTTAAGGATGAAGGGCCTCCAATCCCTTCCCATCACAACCTAAATAAATAAGTAAATAAACCCATGTTTAGGCTGCTAGAAGGCAGGCCGTGGGAAGTCCAAAGCCTCGCTCTCCCAGATGCCTGGCTTCCTTCCTAAAATGAGCCCAGATCAGCCTAAACTTCCATTCGCGCAGACTGGGAGTGGTAACACGGATGTAATGGGAGTTTGCATTTTTTCTCCTGCTCAACCTGGTGCTGAAAGAAGTATGTCCAGTTAGAGACATGCCTGGGAGAACTGGATAACTGGCACATTTGAGTAGCTAAGGTTGTCGCATCACACGGCCAGACTTGGAAACTCTTTTCCTTTGCTCTGAAAGACAGCCATAACAGAGCAGGATTTGTTCTTTGAAGCAGCCAATAAAACCAACAAAAGACAATACTTGGCTTTCAGTGTCTTAAAGAAGGAGAGGGAAATGAAAGCCTGTTCCCTTGTGCAGCTTTTATGAATGGGCTTGAGTATTCTGAAACCTAGAGAGATTCACTTGACATTATACAATTATGATCCTTAATCAGGGCAGAGGCAACAATTGGGGGTGTTTTGGGTGGATCTGTGCCTTTTGTCCACTTGATACTAGGAAAGAGGAATGTTTCTGGGGAGCATTTTCTGCTTTTGCAGAATTGGTTTATCTGGCCAGGTTGGAAATCTCCCAAATTAAAATGTTTAAAGGTTCATTGTCTCATACATAAAGGGATAAAGAGATAGACAGATTTATCATTTTCCATCTCCAAACCCCTCCTCTGTCTTTTCTGGATTCGACCCATGAAGATTTGCTTAGAGCATTTTCAATGCATAGTGGCTTCACATATGTATTTCCTGAGTACTTATTTGATGACCCATTTGGCACTCCCAGGCATGAGTATCGTAATGAGGGGAATATTTTTTCCTAAAGAATTTGATTCAAACTTGTACATCTGCGTGTTCTGCAGATGAATGTAGCTTCTTTAGTGAAATCCCACAAGGTGTTTCTGCGATGAGCAACACTCATTTAACAAGTGCACTCTGCCATGCAGGCGGAACCTGCCAGGAGCAACAGCATGCCTGGAACGTAAATGTTGTTTAATGAATATTTATTGATTATGAATATTCACTAAATTAACATCTTTATTGCCGGCCCCGGGCTTCATGACTAGTACGGCAGTAAAGTGGTTAAGTAAAGTTTTCATTGCCATTTAAGTACAAACGATAATAAAAAACTTACCTGAATTTATGCCCAGGATAGAAAGGGGTAACACAGTTTTCTTGTTGAGATTGGCATCGAACCCACGCACCTTGGTTGTGGGATTATAGTCAGCAGAAATTGTAAACTCCTTGTGGGTAGGGATTGTGACTGTCAATTCTTTTGGTTGTCTGTTGGTGACTACCAACTACCAAGGGCTTAATCCAGTGCTCTCCACACAGTAAGCACCCAATGGATTGTCGGCCTGGGACTTAAATTCTTAGCCATCATGCCATACTCTCATCAGGAAGACACTATCCCCATTTAACTCTAAATTAACACCTCGATTTTTAGAAAGCCTTTGATTAGTTAGGAGGATGTCAACCACCCGACTTGTTCCAAGCAGAATCCACTCTGGGAACTCTGGAAGGGTAAGGGCAAGAAAATGATGGAGCTTTTTGCCTCGGATGTAAGTTGTGGGGCAGAGTCCTACATAAGTAGGGTTCCCGGGTGATAAACAATATCGGGAAATCTGGAAACATATGGAACACTGACACTTACCTCCCTTCTTACACTCGTGGAGAGAGCTGAAAGAGCAAACCTGATGACAGCTTGAAAATGTTTCATAGATTCCATCTGTATCATGACAGAGCCAACAGTATCTGACTGGGTAGCCATCAAACTGGTTCTTCTTGCCACCGCTCAGCACAATAGGCCTGAAAGATATTAGGCTGAGTTTGGGCAGTCAGAGCTTTTGGCCATGATATAAGGGCCTCATGTGTGTTTCCTAATGGGCTCGGGAGTACATCCAATTGGCAGCTGCTGCACAATGGTGTTTAGGCTCTGGTTCCTCCTCTCTCCCCATCCCAACTGCTTAAACTTTGGGGACTTCCCTAAAGACACCCAGAGTGGCAGCTGGGGAAGGGTAAGAATGAGGGAGTGGAAAAGTCTGAAATTCTGTCAGGCATAAATGCTGACATCAGATTTCCCAGATTGGTTCAAAACCTGGATAGAGAGATCTGTGTCTTTAAACACCTTGTTCCTCTTGGGATGTGCATCAGTAAATCAATAATATACATTAGGCACCTACCCTATGCAGGGCACTGAACTAAGCACCTGGATATTCACTCCGTACCCTCCTGCCATAACATTTATATTCATATCTTTAAGCTCTGTTACTTCCCCTGGCTTGAAATTTATTTTAGTGTCTGTCTTCTCTACTAGATGGTAAGCTACTCATAGGCAGGCATTTTGTCTACAGAGGATGTCTGTCTGTGCCTGTCTTGGCATCTAGACTGTAAGATCCCTCTAGATGGTAAACCCACTGTGGTCAGGGAATGCGTCTGTTATACTGTTGTGCTGTACTCTCCCAAGCGCTGATTGAAATACAATTAATCAATTGGCATCTATCTTCATAGATAAGAATAAACCAAAGAACATCTCTAAATTTCCCTCTGAATAACCAGTCATGGACCTATTGGGCATACATCAATCTGAACCCTTCATGTACCTATTTTCTACCTGAACAATTTCCTTAGGTAACATATTCCATTTATTCACCATCCATTCAATGGAGAAGTGTTTTCTTTTGTTTGTATTTTACCAATCCCATCCAGGCTTCAGTGAGTGCCTTTTGAGATTGTAGGATTTAGTGAAAAATGATCATGTTGGCCCTATCAATGTCAGTAAATCAGTTAATCAGTGAAAAGCACTGTGTAGAGCACTAACCTTTAAAGATTCAACCACTTCCCTCACAGCTTTCATCTTTCCAGTTCAAAGAATCTTGATCTTACGGTAGCAGCATGGCCTAGTGGCAAGAGCACGGGCTTGGGTATCAGCGGACGTGGGTTCTAATCCTGGTTCCGCCACCTGTCTGATGTGGAACCTTGGGCAAGTCACTTAACTTCTTTGTGCCTCAGTTACCTCATCTGTAAAATGGGGATTAAGATTGTGAGTCTCACGTGGGACAACATGATTACCTTGTATCTACCCCAGTGCTTAGAACAGTGCTTGGCACAAAGTAAGCACTTAACAAATACCATCATTCTCCACCCCTTCTAGACTGTGAGCCTGTTGTTGTGTTGGGATTATCTGCATTTGTAGCTGAATTGTACTTTCCAAGTGCTTAGTACAGTGTTCTGAACACAGTAAATGCTCAATAAATATGATTGAATGATCTTTTCGATCTTTCCTCACATGAATGCGTCTCTCAATTATCTTAGTAGCTATTATTTGCATCTTTTATAACTCCAATGAAAATTAAGCCACTCTCGATTTCAAGATTGTTGTGGGCAGGGAATGTGTCTGTTTCTTGTTGTATTGTACTTTCTCAAGTGCTAGGTACAGTGCTCCGCATACAGTAAGCACTCAGTACCCGATTGAATGAATGAATTTATTAAGCACTCAAGTAGATAATGGATAAATAGATCAGAGACAATCCCCTTTTCACCCAGGACCCACAATCTAAGCTACAAATAGAACAAATATTTTATTCCCATTTTATAAAGGAGGAAACTGAAACCTGAAAGGTTGAGTAGCTTACCAAAATCACATAGCAGGCTATGAGAACCCAGTGTACTGACTTCAAGTCCTGCGTTCTTTCTTTTAGGACATGTTGTCTCCATCATATTTTCCTAAAATGCAGCAATCAGAACTATAACAGTATTCCTGGTGCAAATGTTACCTTGTAAGAGCAGAGGGTGTTGGGAAGCTTCAGCCATGTGAGCCCCAGACTTTTCCTACCTTAAAGACTTCAGTACATATGGATCACAAGAGAGAAGGGCTGCCCAAAAAATAGCTCAATCCCTGTTATGGAGGAGACCTGCCCACTTGAGATCAGGGGATAGGTGAAAGTCTAACTTTAGATTCTGACCTCTTCTGACTGATAATTGACAAAAATAATCATGACAATAATAATAGTGGTGTTTCTTAAATTTTTAGTATGTGCCAAACACTGTACTAAGTGTTGCGATTGCTGCAATATAGGTAGTCCCTGTTCCACAGGGGAATCACAGTCTACAGGGGAGGAAGAACACAAATTTTATTCCCATTTTACAGACGAGGTAACAGAGGCACAGAAAAGTTGAGTGACTTGCCCAAGGTCTCAGCACGAAAGTTTAGACGCCATGTACTCTGTTCTGACCCCCAGGCTCATGCTCCTTTCCTAGTCCAAGTGCCAGAGATCATGTCTAAATCAATATTCTTATTTCTCTCCACAATACTTAGTAAAAGCTGTTCACATTGTAAAGAGATAACATTGCCATTTATATTACTAATAATAATGATGGCATTTATTAAGCACTTACTATGTGCAAAACACTGTTCTAAGCACTGGGGAGGCTACAAGGTGATCAGGTTGTCCCACGTGGGGCCCACAGTCTTAATCCCCATTTTACAGGTGAGGTCACTGAGGCACAGAGAAGTTAAGTGACTTGCCCAAGGTCACACAGCTGACAATTGGTGGAGCCAGGATTTGAACCCATGACCGCTGACTCCCAAGCCCGGGCTCTTTCCATTGAGCCATGCTGCTTCTCTACCATAACAATATTACTACAATAACAATTACTACGTCTACTACTACTACTACTACTACTTACACAATGCTATCTCCATGATTTTATACACTGTTTAAATGATGCTGTTTTATTATCTTTTTAAATAACATCCAGCATTTTCTTGTCTTTTTTTATCATCATCAGTGATTTTAGGGAATACTTGCCAATGGCTCTAGAATCCATTTCCAAAGAGGAGCAGTGTGATCTAGTATTTAGAGCAGGGTCCTGAGAATCAGAGGATCTGGGTTCTAATTCCAGCTCTGCCAGTTGCCTGCTGTGTGCCCTTGGGCAAGTTACTTAACTTATCTGTGCCTCAGTTTCCTCAACTGTCAAGTAGGTATTAAATCCTATTCACTTCTATTTAGGCTCTGAGCTCCATGTGGGACAGGGACTGTTCCAACCTGATTATCTCATATCTACCCCAACACTTTGTACACTGCATGGCACATATAAAGTGCTTAACATATACCATAAAAAACCAACACAGTCCATTTCCCACAGTCTTAATCTCCATTTTATGTGTAATATACCTGAGGCACAGAGAAGTTTAGTGACTTGCCCAATGTCACATAACAGACTAGTGGCAAGAGCCAAGATTAGAACCCAGGTCCTGCTGACTCTCATGTCTGTGCTACACTAATAATAATAATAATAACAATAATGGCATTTATTAAGTGCTTACTATTTGCAAGGGACTGTTCTAAGCACTGGGGAGGTTACAAAGTGATCAGGTTGTCCCACGGGGGGCTCACAGTCTTAATCCTCATTTTCCAGATGAAGTAACTGAGGCACAGAGAAGTTCTAGACTTCTAGACTTCTAGACTAGTGCTTCTGACCCCATTCCCTCTCATCTTATGAAATCTCTCGCTCCATCCCTTCTCCCCTCCTTAACTTCCATCTTCAACCGCTCACTCTCCACTGGTTCCTTCCCCTCTGCCTTCAAACATGCCCATGTCTCTCCCATCCTAAAAAAACCCTCTCTTGACCCCACCTCACCTTCTAGTTATCGTCCCATATCCCTCCTACCATTCCTTTCCAAACTCCTTGAACGAGTTGTCTACACGCGCTGCCTAGAATTCCTCAACAACAACTCTCTCCTCGACCCCCTCCAGTCTGGCTTCCGTCCCCTTCATTCCACGGAAACTGCACTCTCAAAGGTCACCAATGACCTCCTGCTTGCCAAATCCAACGGCTCATACTCTGTCCTAATCCTCCTCGACCTCTCAGCTGCCTTTGACACTGTGGACCACCCCCTTCTCCTCAACACGTTATCTGACCTTGGCTTCACAGACTCCGTCCTCTCCTGGTTCTCCTCTTATCTCTCCGGTCGTTCTTTCTCAGTCTCTTTTGCAGGCTCCTCCTCCCCCTCCCATCCTCTTACTGTGGGAGTTCCCCAAGGTTCAGTGCTTGGTCCCCTTCTGTTCTCAATCTACACTCACTCCCTTGGTGACCTCATTCGCTCCCACGGCTTCAACTATCACCTCTACGCTGATGACACCCAGATCTACATCTCTGCCCCTGCTCTCTACCCCTCCCTCCAGGCTCGCATCTCCTCCTGCCTTCAGGACATCTCCATCTGGATGTCCGCCCGCCACCTAAAGCTCAACATGTCGAAGACTGAGCTCCTTGTCTTCCCTCCCAAACCTTGTCCTCTCCCTGACTTTCCCATCTCTGTTGACGGCACTACCATCCTTCCCGTCTCACAAGCCCGCAACCTTGGTGTCATCCTCGACTCCGCTCTCTCATTCACCCCTCACATCCAAGCCGTCACCAAAACCTGCCGGTCTCAGCTCCGCAACATTGCCAAGATCCGCCCTTTCCTCTCCATCCAAACCGCTACCCTGCTAATTCAAGCTCTCATCCTATCCCGTCTGGACTACTGCACTAGCCTTCTCTCTGATCTCCCATCCTCGTGTCTCTCTCCACTTCAATCCATACTTCATGCTGCTGCCCGGATTATCTTTGTCCAGAAACGCTCTGGACATATCACTCCCCTCCTCAAAAACCTCCAATGGCTACCGATCAATCTGCGCATCAGGCAGAAACTCCTCACCCTGGGCTTCAAGGCTCTCCATCCCCTCGCCCCCTCCTACCTCACCTCCCTTCTCTCCTTCTACTGCCCAGCCCGCACCCTCCGCTCCTCCACCACTAATCTCCTCACTGTACCTCGCTCTCGCCTGTCCCGCCATCGACCCCCGGCCCACGTCATCCCCCGGGCCTGGAATGCCCTCCCTCTGCCCATCCGCCAAGCTAGCTCTCTTCCTCCCTTCAAGGCCCTGCTGAGAGCTCACCTCCTCCAGGAGGCCTTCCCAGATTGAGCCCCTTCTTTCCTCTCCCCCTCGTCCCCCTCTCCATCCCCCCGCCTTACCGCCTTCCCCTCCCCACAGCACCTGTATATATGTATATATGGTTGTACATATTTATTACTCTGTTTATTTATTTATTTATTTATTTTACTTGTACATTTCTATCCTACTTATTTTATTTTGTTGGTATGTTTGGTTCTGTTCTCTGTCTCCCCCTTTTAGACTGTGAGCCCACTATCGGGTAGGGACTGTCTCTATGTGATGCCAATTTGTACTTCCCAAGCGCTTAGTACAGTGCTCTGCACATAGTAAGCGCTCAATAAATACGATTGATTGATTGATTGATTGATTGATTGATAGACTGTGAGCCCACTGTTGGGTAGGGACTGTCTCTATCTGTTGCCAACTTGTACTTCCCAAGTGCTTGGTAAGTAAGAGCTCAATAAATACGATTGATTGATTGATTAAGTGGCTTGCCCAAAGTCACACAGCTGACAGTTGGCAGAGCCGGGATTTGAACCCATGACCTCTGACTCCAAAGCCGGGGCTCTTTCCATTGAGCCACGCTGCTTCTCTGCTGACTAGACTAGACAACACTGCTTGTATGTACTCCCAAGGTTAGAACAGTGCTTAACACATAGTAAGTTCTTGCCAAATACCATAATAATAAAATGGAGCTGATCAGTCAATCATCCTTAAGGCAATTTGGTAGTTTTTCCCTATATGCCTCTTACCTTCCTCTGCTCTTACTGATTTGCCTCTTTTTTGTTCATCTGTTTAGCTCTATGAGATTCTCCTACAGTTTAGTCCTCTCAACACAGCATTTCAACACCAGGAAGAACTTGGTGTCATATGCAATTTGGAGATTTTGTTGTGTCCTTTCATCTTGTGATTGTTTATGAAAATTAAATTAAACCAAACACTGTGGAATCCCATTTGCACATTTCCAGGCACTTCTAGCACTTACGTAATTATTTGTATCTTTCCCTAGCACATCTGTGTTTATGACTAATCAATCAATTGCACAGTCAATTATTTCTTTGATTACCCTTTTTGAAAATTATTTTTTGTTTGTCTCTATGTTAGAGTGTAGACCCTTATAGCCAGGGAACATGTCTCATGCATCCATTGTAATTTCCAAATGGCTAGTGCAGTGCCTCGAACCTAGTGGGAACACAATAAATACCATTACTACCATTATTGCTACTGCCACCATCATCATTATCATTGGCATTTATTGAATGCTTTGTCTGTACAGAGCACTGTTTTAAGCATTTGGAAGAGAACAGTGCAACAGAGTTAGTAGACATACATGTTCCTGCCCACAATGGGCTTACAGTCTAATGGGGGAACATAGTAAGAGCTTAACAAATATCATTAAGAAAAAAAGGCATAACTGGCTGCATCATCATCTTCCTCTCTGAGCATAACTTAGAAGCAGCGTGGCTCAGTGGAAAGAGCCCGGGTTTTGGAGTCAGAGGTCATGGGTTCAAATCTAGGCTTCGCCACTTGTCAGCTGTGTGACTTTGGGCAAGTTGCTTAACGTCTCTGGGACTCAGTTACATCATCTGTAAAATGGGGATTAAATCTTTGGGCCCCACGTGGGACAACCTGATCACCTTGTAGCCTCCCCAGCGCTAGAACAGTGCTTTGCACATAGTAAGCACTTAATAAATGCCATCAATATTATTATAACTGGCTAGGTCAGAGTCAAAGGTGCCCTACCTGATCCGTTCCCCACTGCCAGAGGAATAAATAATAATAATAATAATAATGGTATTTAAGTGCTTATTATGTGCAAAGCACTGGTCTAAGCGCTGAATAATAATAATGGCATTTATTAAGTGCTTACTATGTGCACAGCACTGTTCCGAAGAGCTGGGGAGGTTCCAAGGTGATCAGGTTGTCCCACATGGGGCTCACAATCTTAATCCCCATTTTACAGATGAGGTAACTGAGGCCCAGAGAAGTTAAGCAACTTGCCCAAAGTCACACAGCTGACAAGTGTTGGAGCCGGGATTTGAATCCATGACCTCTGACTCCAAATAATAATAATAATGATGGCATTAATAAGTGCTTACTATGTGCAAAGCACTGTTCTAAGCACTAGGGAGGTTACAAGGTGATCAGGTTGTCCCACGGGGGGCTCACAGTCTTAATCCCCATTTTACAGATGCGGGAACTGAGACACAGAGAAGTGAAGTGACTTGCCCAAAGTCACACAGCTGACAATTGGTGGAGCCGGGGTTTGAACCCATGACCTCTGACTCCAAAGCCCGGGCTCTTTCCACTGAGCTACGTTGCGATGAGTGTGGAAGAAAAACTTCACGAACTCTTCATTGTGTTTAAAAAGGGTATGTCAGAGACAAATTTATTACTAATAGCGCTTTTTCCAGCACTAGTAGGGAGAGGCGGTTGAGAGGCAGAGATTCCCCGGCTATTCAAGGTCAGCTCAGTTCTGAGTAAACCAGAACTCCCTTTTATATAGTACAGCATCTAATCTAATCCAAGTATAATACAGGATAAATACATCAGTATGGGCAGCAACACCCCTTGGGCAGGGTTTTCTACCTTGTTCTTAAGGTGATTAAACCCCCTCAACACCACTGAAGGAGGAGCTTCATCATGTTTTCAGCTACTCCTGGAAAACAAAGTGAAGATGTGTTGTGAACTGGATTACCTTGGTAACCAGAGGAAGGCCTACAGCTGAAACGGTCCAAGGAGAGAAGGGAAGGGGCAAATGCAGGACCTTGACCATTATGCTTCCAAATGAGCCCTGTTCTAGGCACTTGATTCTAGGGAGCCATGCTGGAAAATTCAACAAATCCTGGATGCAGGTGTCATTCTATGCTTCTTCGCTTCCAAAGTTCTGGGAGACTTCCAACTCAACAGACTCTGAGCATCAACCAGAGTCCTAGAAACTGTTATTCTTTAAGAAATGCTAGACAAAGATACCTGCATCCTGGAGTTCCACACCCAAAAATCATGCATACACAAGTAAACTGTGCTCTGCACATAGTAAGCTTTCAATAAGCACCACTGATTAATTGATTAAGAAATACCATAAGAAAATATGGCCAGTAAGTGATGCTGATGGAACTGCTCATAGGGCTACACGTGGTTCTCTGTGAGTGGTTCAAGTCTAATAGCCGTAGAGAAGATTAGACAACAGCCACGGCTTTGAAAACATTTAGTTTAGTCTGGTGACTACAGTACAAAATAATTAGCTGACGTGTTCTCTCCCTGTTAAGCACTTACTATGTGCCAGGCACTGTTCTAAGTGCTGGGGTAGATACAAGGTAATCAGGGAGGACATAGTCCATGTCCCACATACTAATAATAATGATGATATTTGTTAAGTGCTTCCTATGTGCCAAGCACTGTTCTAAGCGCTGGGGTAGATACAAGGTAATCAGGCTGTCCCACTTGGGGCTCACAGTCTTAATCCCCATTTTACAGATGAGGTGACTGAGGCCCAGAGAAGTGAAGCGACTTGCCCAAAGTCACACAGCTGATAAGTGGCGGAGCCGGGATTAGAACCCATGACTTCTGACTCCCAAACCCAGGCTCTTTCCACTAAGCCATGCTGCTTCTCTAAGCATGGGGCTCATGATCTCAATCCCTATTTGACAGATGAGGTAACCGAGGCACAGAGCAGTGTAGTGACTTGCCCAAGGTCACACATTAGACAAATGGCTGAGTTGGGGTGAGAACCCAGGTCCTTCTTACTCCCAGGCTCATGTTCTATCCCCTAGGCCACGCTGTGTCCCACTCACATGCTCACATAACTCACATCAAATAGCAAGACAAGATGACAAGGTCTATAATTTAGTCAGCATCCTAGCATCCAAGTTGTGCTGGGAGGGACATGTGAGGAGAATTAACATCAAGTTACCCCAACAACTGCTATATGTCAGTTTGAAACTGGGAAATTGAAAACAATTAGGTTAGCGGAAACATTTTAAGGACACAGTTAAAGAGAACCTCATACTCTGCTGCAACCCATCTGAAAGCTGAGTCATTTTCTTGTATTTCCAGCATGGTGCACTTCTAAGACGGGTTTGCCTCTTTTTGACTAAAATGTTCACAAGGAATAAGAGATAAAGAGACAAAAGAAACACCAGCATCAAGTGCTGTTATTAAATCTAACAACATAACAAATGAACAAGTTTTTTGGGCCTACATTGTGCATTTTGGGGGTCCAGCTTTGGCCTTTTCAGCTACATATGCACTCATAGACTCAGTTGCATTTCCCATCAGTGGTGTCTTCTAAAATTCAATAAGAATCACGGTATTTGTTAAGTGCTTACTATGTGCTTACTAAGCGCTCAATAAATATGATTGATGATGATGATGTGCCAAGCACTGGAAAGGACACCTATATCCATAATACTCGTTTCCTTCCTCTTCTACTTTGAAACTTTGGTGTACACACCATGATTAAATGCCAAATGATTTCTCAAATAATTTACCTGTTCTCTAGATTCCCTCCTTTAGAGATGTTAATAATAGGTTGATTCAAAAGCACATAAGTTCCGAGAGCTTAATAACTACCAACCTGGTGTTATGCTTGGGAATAGAGCTATCGTACTGTTGTGTGTATGTGATTTACTTCTAATACTGAACAAATGCAAAACGGATACCATTGGCCATTAAAGGATTGTTGGCACAAATGCAGCATCTTTTCAAGACAAAAAGGGATTCATTAAGAGTATGATCTTTTGTTCAAGGGTTTCACCTTCAGGATTTTTGCTTCATTTCTTTGAAAATGGAAAGATATCAGCAGAGCATAAAGGGTATTTTAGGCAGCCAGTCTACTTGAGGATGCTTCACAATGAGGTTTCTATGCCAACTTCCAGCTCCCTGCATAGAAGAGATTCTGAGGGGTCCACTTTAAAATTGATCTGAATCCGGAAATTACTAACATGACGATGTTATTAGGTCTTTTGGTTTGACAGTTGTGATTAACAGATCCTCTTCATGCTATATTTTTTAAGACCAATCAAAAGTCCTATGTGAAGAGAACTTCTTCTGTGGAACTTGGCCCTTTACAAGATGGAGGAAGGGTCCATGGTGGCAACTTGTCACCCAGGCAGTGGAGCCAGGGAAGGGAAGGGGTGAACAATAAACTGAAGGTGTGCTAGGAAGAAAATAGGGAGGGCTGATTTTCCATTTCAGTGGGATTGCAGAAGCCACAGATGCACTCCACATGTTGGCTGCAGCCTGAGAAGAATAGAATGCAAGTTAGCATTCCCTCTATCAGAGATGGGGAAAGCATTCAGGAGAATAAGCTCCATGCATTTACTTTAGTCCGGCTTTTGTTTTCTAACTCTCATTACCCCCTTCCAAGAGCAGGCAATTCCCACTGGACCCTAGCCCTGCCTTGCTATCTTTACCACACTACAGAAAGCAGAAATGGTCTCACATCTTTGTAAAGATGATCTCTTTTTCCCAAACTCCTCAGACTTGCATGGGACGCCCTTCCCCGCTCCCCAACCCACCCCACTTCTTCTTCTTCTTCTCCTCCTTCTCCTTTTCCTTCTCCTCCTCCTCCTCCTCTTTCTTCTTCTTCTCCTCCTCCTCCTCCTCCTCTTCCTCCTTTCTCCTTCTCCTTCTCTTTCTCCTTCTCCTCCTCCTCCTCCTCCTTCTTCTTCTTCTTCTTCTTCTTCTTCTTCTTCTTTCTTCTTCTTCTTCTTCTTCTTCTTCTTCTTCTTCTTCTTCTTCTTCTTCTTCTTCTTCTTCTTCTTCTTCTTCTTCTACTCCTCCTACTTCTTCTTCTTCTTCTTCTTCTTCTTCCTCCTCCTCCTCCTCCTCCTCCTCCTCCTTCTTCTTCCTCTTCTTCCTCTTCTTCCTCTTCTTCCCCTTCTTCCCCTTCTTCCTCTTCTCCTCTTCTCCTCCTCCTCTTCCTCCTCTTCCTCCTCCTCCTTCTTCTTCTTCTTTTCTTCTCCCCCTCCTCCTCCTTCTCCTCCTCCTTCTCCTTCTTCTTCTTCTTCTTCTTCTTCATTTTCTTCTTCCTTTTCTTCTTCTTCCTTTTCTTCTTCTTCCTTTTCTTCTTCTTCCTTTTCTTCTTCTTCCTTTTCTTCTTCTTCCTTTTCTTCTTCCTCTTCTTCTTCTTCTCCCTTCTCCCTTCTTCTTCAACAGTCCATGCCCCACGTAGTGTTCACAGTAAAGTAGGAGGGAGATCAGATATTGAATCCCTATTTTACAGATGAGGAAACTGAGGCACAGATCAGTTCAGAATCTTGCTTGGGACACAGAACAATCAAATGGAGAAGCTGAGATTAGAATCCAGATCCTCTGATTCCCAGATTCATGTTCCTTATAATGATGGCATTTATTAAGTGCTTACTATGTGCAAAGCACTGTTCTAAGCTCTGGGGAGGATCACTAGGCTGCACCCATCTGACAGACCATTTACTCTCCCCATCTTCAAAGACCTGTTTAAGTTAGATTTCCTCCAGGCAGCCTTCCCTGACTAATCTAATTGAGAAGCAGCATGGTCTAGTGGATAATAATAGTAATTGTGGAATTTGTTAGCCCTATTTAAATTACATTAACTCCAGGCAGGCTTCCCTGACTAATCTAATTGAGAGGTGGCATGGCCTAGGTGATGTTAATAATAATAATAACAATGAGTATCAGGTTGTCCCATGTGGGGCTCACAGTCTTAATCCCCATTTTACATATGTGATAACTGAGGCACAGAGAAGATAAGTGGCTTGCCCAAGGTTGCACAGCAGACAAGTGGCAGAGGCAGAATTAGAACTCACATCCTCTAACTCCCAAGCCCATGCCCTTTCCACTAAGCCACGTTGTTTTGTTGTTTCCTGGCTCTGACTTTGTCTGCCACTTGACGTTTGTAAGTGCTTAATAAATACAATATAAAAACCTCTCATCCCCACCACCCTATTTTCTCTTCCTACTCTGTAACCCATCACTCCTTAATCACCTAGATATTCACCCCACCCTTACAACACTTACATATACATCTTTATACTCAGTTGCTTCCCCCTACCTATAATTTATTTTCCCTGGCCATATTGTAAGCTCCCTCTCTTGACTGAAAACTGCTTGAAAGCAGGGTTCATGTCTCTTTACTCTTCTTTCTCCAACATTTTTCTGCATAGAATAAGTGCTCAGTAAATTATCAGTGGCTGGTTGATTGATTGTTCCATCTTGTTTATATAAATAGACACGTATCATATCCATAAAGTGCATTATCTTAAGGTACTTATTTATAATAATAATTACGGCATTTGTGAAGCATTTACTATGTGCTGAGCGCTGTTCTAAGTGCTGGGGTAGATACATGGTAATCAGGTTGTCCAGGGGGGTGGGATCTCAGTTTTAATCCCCATTTTACAGATGAGGTAACTGAGGCACAGAGATGTTAAGTGGCTTGCCCAAGGTCACATAGCAGACAAGTGGCAGAACAGAATTAGAATCCATGACCTCTGATTCCCAGGCCCGTGCTCTTTCCACTAAGCCATGCTACTTCCTCAAGTGCTTACTTTCATTCATTCATTCATTCAGTCGTATTTATTGAGCACTTACTGTGTGCAGAGCACTGCACTAAGCGCTTGGGAAGTACAAATAGTACAATTAGTACATAAAGAAATGGTCCCTACCCAACAACGGGCTCACAGTCTAGAAGCAGGAGACAGACAACAAAACAAAACAAGTAGACAGGTGTCAATACCATCAGAATAAATAGAATTATAGCTATATATACATCATTAATAAAATAGTAGGTGGCCGGCCGGTAGGCCCTCGGTCCATCATTGGTACTTCCCAAGTGCTTAGTCCAGTGCTCTGCGCACAGTGAGTGCTCAATAAATACAAATGAATGAATGAATGAATTTACTGAGCACTCCGGGCAGAGCACTGGACAGTTGTATTTATTGAGCACTTACCGTGGGCAGAACACTGTGCCGAAGCGCTTTTTTTTAATTAATGATGTGCATATAGCTATAATTTTATTTATTCTGATGGTTTTGAGAAGCAAGGTGATGGAGAGCTTTGAAGCAGAGAGTGAGGAATTTTTGCTTGATTCGAAGGTTGATAGGCAACCACTGGAGATTTTTGAGGAGGGGAGTGACATGCCCAGGGCGTTTCTGTACAAAGATAATCCGGGCAGCAGAGTGAAGTATAGACTGAAGCAGGGAGAGACAGGAGGAAGGGAGATCAGAGAAGAGGCTGATGCAGTAATCCAGTCGGGACAGGATGTGAGATTGAACCAGAAAGATAGTAGTTTGGATGGAGAGGAAAGGGTAGATCTTGGCGATGTTGTGGAGGTGAGACCGGCAGGTTTTGGTGACAGATTGGATGTGTGGGGTGAACGAGAGAGCAGAGTCAAGGATGACACCAAGGTTACGGGCTTGTGAGACGGGAAGGAAGATGGGAGAGACAGGAGGAAGGGAGATCAGAAAGGATGCTGTTGCAGTAATCCAGTCGGGATAGGATGAGAGATTGAATCAGCAAGGTGGTGGTTTGGATGGAGAGGAAAGGGCAACACTTGTACTTTCCAAGCACTTAGTACAGTGCTCTGCAGACAGTAAGCACTCAATAAATATGATTGAATGAATGAAAGGGCAGATCTTGGCGATGTTGGCGATGCTTACTTTGTTCACATCACTGTACTAGGCAATGGTGCAAGATAATCTGGTGGCCAGTCTCCCTATCCCACAAGCAAGTCACAGTCTGCGTAATGAAAAGTACTCCGATATTTTCTTTTATTTCCCAGAAAGAAATATTTTTATTGGTTTTGTCACACATTCAGATTTGACCTGAAGCACTTCTGAAGCACTGAAGCAGTTCTCAGAAATGGCCTCTCTGCCTAATTGGCATTATACAGCCCCAGACAGGTAGAACAGAATTTCCTTAGACCGGATAATATAATGCAATTAAGAGATTTTTGGAAAAATCATCCAGGTCCACTGATTTTTAGAATTTTTGTTTTTGAATTCTAGGGGAAAAAGCAAAGGACTGAGAGTCAGGAGACCCAGATTCTAATCACAGCTCCCCCCCTTGCCCGCTATGTGAGCTCAGACAAGTTCCTCAACCTCTCTGGGCCTCAGCTTCCTCACATTCATTCATTCATTCATTCAATTCATTCAATCGTATTTATTGAGCACTTACTGTGTGCAGAGCACTGTACTAAGCACTTGGAAAGTGCAATTCGGCCACAGAGATAATCCCTAGGGAACAACGGGCTCACAGTCTAGAAGGGGGAGACAGACAACAAAACAAAACAAGTAGACAGGCATCAATAGCATAGACAGGCATCACTAGCATAAAGAATGGGGAGTCTGTTCTCCTTCCTCCTTAGACTGTGAGTCACATGTGGTAGAGGGGCTGACTCTGATCTCATGTATTGTATCTACACCAGTGCTTAGCCTATTGTTCGGTACATAGTAAGGGTTTAGCAAAACCACTATTATTAGTATTATTAGATTTATAGAAACATAAATTTGGCAGTCCCTAATGGTTCAACTGGTCCACATCCTCTGCTTCTGTAAATAATCCAAGGCAGATGGTTGGCGACCCTTAAAAATAAAAAAAGGTTTCAGAGATTGAACAGACGCAATCTCTTAATTTACCTCCAGCCTGTAAAGGAGCCCTCCCTTCTGACTCTTGCTTATTTAAATTCCATTCATCTGATTTTCTTCTCCTGGAACTGGAGAAAATGGATCAGTATCCACCTCTTGATAATCCTATCTATGCTGGGAAAAAGGTATTTTAGAAGATGGTTTTCAGAAAGTTGAGATATAAAAAAAAACTGGTGAAGGGTGGATAAGGGCACATTAGCACTTTTTCACTCCTCCTTGCCCTCTTTCATTCACAATAAGCTCTTCATTGCCACTCAGTTCATTTATACTGCTGTTAATCTGCTGTCAGCAATTTCTTGACATGCTTTGTCGTGGAGCTCAAAAGACGAAATGAGATGGGATCCTGGATTCTGCAGCCCAAGGGTCGTCTGTTAACCTCATCTTAGCCAACCTGCACATTATAATTGGAATTTCTTTTGCTCGCTCACCTTACTTATGGAAAATGAAATATTTTAAATATTAGAAATAATTTACATTGTTATAGTCAATAATGAAATGCACTTAAAGATCAACAATTCCCTTGATTTAATATAAATCATGCTGTCCTGTTCTTTCATTTCTTTACTATCTGTATGGATGGTGCCATGGATAGAGTTTAGGGCTGGGAGTCAGAAGGTTATGGGTTCTAATCCTGGCTCCACCACTGTCTGCTGTGTGACCTTGGGCAAGTCATTTCACTTCTCTATGCCTCAAGTACTTCGTCTCTACAATAGAGATTAAGACTGTGAGCCCCACGTTGGACAGGGACTGTGTCCAACCTGATTTGTTTGAATACACACCAGCTCTTAGGACAGTGCCTAGCGTATAATAAGTGCCTAAAAATATCGTTATTATTATTATGTATTTTTATTCCTCTAGCACTGTAGGATTTTCAAATCTTTGGTAACTTTCTCACCAATGATGCTGAGACCAGGGGATTTGCAGGAGGGGTGTGGTTTGCATCCGAAGTGCTTGGTTGGCAGAGGGTTGAGCTAGGAATGAACATGGTGCCACATTCCTTATGGTTCATTCATTCATTCATTCAATCGTATTTATTGAGTGCTTACTGTGTGCAGAGCACTATACTAAGCGCTTGGGAAGTCCAAGTCAGCAACACATAGAGACGGTCCCTACCCAACAGTGGGTTCACAGTCTAGAAGGGGGAGACAGACGACAAGACAAAACATATTCACAAAATAAAATAAATAGGATAAATATGTACAAATACAATAAATACGTAGAGTAATAAATCCGTACAAACATATATACAGGTGGTGTGGGGAGGAGAAGGAGGTAAGGCGGCGGGGATGGGGAGAGGGAGGAGGGGGAGAGACTTGGGAATCATCTGCACAGAGATGGCAGTTGAAGCTGTGGGAATGAGTTCTCCAAGGGAGTGGGTGTAGATGGAGAATAGAGAATTCCAGGCCAGAGGGGGAACATGCGGAAAAGGTCGGTAGTGGGGTAGATGAAATGGAGGTACAGGGTGTAGGCTGATGTTAGAAGAGTGAGGCATAGTGGCTGGATGTAGAGGAGCAAGGTAAAGTGGGAGGGAGAGAGCTGATGGTGCCATTCAAGGAATTAACTCCCTCTGGACCCTTAAACTCTCTCATTCCCACCCTACTGCACCTCCTTCATTTCCCCCCTCTGCGATCACTGCCTCCAATTCCGTGGTACGAAATCTGCCAGTCATGTGAAGTACCCTGGTACCTGCCCCCGGTCAGCCTGTGCACCACAGATTCTATCTCCTCCTGTCCTCCCACCCCACCCCACCCCCGACCCAGCTGGCGTGAACTCTTTGTTTCTTCCACCCATACAATGTCTCTCAGATCCATTCCCAAATCAAGTCCAAAGGGACCACACACATGTGTCCCCACCAGACAGTCCACTCCTTGAGCACCAGAGCCTCCATCTCCTTATCCCTCACTTTGGGGCTGAGATCAGAAAGGAGGGCCCAGTGAGAGATGTCAAAGCTCCGCCACCCCCCATTTAGGATGCAAACTCCTTGTGGGAAGTAAAAATGACCACGAACTCTGTTATATTGTACTGTCCCAGGCACTTAGTGCTCTGCAAAGGGTAAGCACTCAATAAATACAATTGATTGACAATCATAAGGAGACAGCTTCCTATTATTTTATTAAAATAATTTAAATGGGAGAAGAGCATAATTTAAATATTCTTAAATTATCTTCCCTGGCTGCACTTCCTCTACCCGCCTCAACTTCAGTTTATTGTTGGGGCTGATACACACGCCTGATATGATTGGCCGAAATCCCTTCTTCCGGAATTTCAGGGGAAGATTGGGCAACTTTATAATTTAAATTGTGAAGACAATTGATTAGGAGCAGATATAAACTTCTCATTTATTGGAGCATCTTGAAGGATTTTACCTGATTAATGTGTTGTAGTACAGTGCTCTGCACATAGTAAGCGCTCAATAAATACGATTGATTGATTGTAGCACAAAATGCATCGATCCATCATGGAGCCAGACCAGGGATTACCCACTCTCTAAGCAAATTGTTCAGAGTTCTTCATCCCAAGTAAAATCTGATCTTCATAGGAGAAAAAGCCAGCATGTTAGAGAGAAAAACAATTAAATGGGCAGTAAAATGGTAAAGATTTCAAATTTTGACTTTTAACTATTAGTAGACAAGGGTATGTTTTCTTTTTACCTATATTTTTCCAGAGATAGCTTTCTTTAGAGTAGATCAAGATCTAATGGTCAGACAAGAGTTTGAATAACTGGAGGTGATGGGAGGGGACTGAGAGGGATGAGGGTCACAAGTCTATGTTTTAAATTTGAAGAGCTCCCCCAAACCAAAAAAAAATATATTTACTTTAAAATTAAGTTGAAAGAGAAAAATGTTACAAATTTTGTCTCCGTTTTTTTTCCTTTGTCTTCTCCTGGGGGATTTGATATGTTTGAGGGTAATGTATTCAAGCATTTTGGAATTAAGTAGTCATAAAACTGTAGGCACAGCTTGTAACCACCATCTTCAAATTAGAAAGTTCCTTTTGACTTGCCCATTTTATAAACACTTTATGAAACCAGAGAGTAGGAAAAACAAACAAAACAGCAGGAAGGTGGTTTGGGTTCTTTTGTTTTGCTTTTCACTGTTTTCAGTGTAGCTCCTAAATAGTTTATTTGATAATTATGCAGTACAAGAAACATGATGTAGTGCAATGTAAACACACGTTTAACTGTACAAGGGAAAAATATTTCACAGTTGCCTTCTGTGTTGCCTGCCGGAATGCATTAGAGTTGATTTGTTCCCCTCTAGACTATATGCTCCTTGTGGGCAGGGAACTCACCTACCGAGTCGATTATACCATACTCACCCGAGTGCTTAGTATAATGCTGAGTATAATGCAGTAAGTACCCAGTATATACTTAGTATAATGCTTAGTATAATGCAGTAAGTACCCAGTAAACACCATCGATTGGTTGATATATTTCCATTGATTGATTGATATATTTCCAAAATAAACCCCTAACTCCATGCTACTCTTGTTACCAAAGAATAAACACTGATTGCCAAAGACAAGTGAACCCAGAGCCCTGGAAAAAGTCTTTTTTTTTTTAATATGTGTGTGTGTGTGTGTGTGTGTGTGTGTGTGTGTGTGTGTGTGTGTGTGTGTGTGTGATCTCAACTCCCCCGAAATCATTAGTGGTCCTAAGTAAAATTGGATCTTGTGATGTATTTTTCTTACTGTGTACCTTCTAAACAATCTTCTTGCCATTTGACGCACGTAATTTCAGGAAATATGCTGAGCATTGGCAACTTTGACAAAGGTTCGGTAACAGAGGCCTCTTTTACACTCTGCTTCTGATATACTCCTAGATTAAGATAGAGAGTAATTTGCATCCAAAAATGTAAAATAAACAAAGCACAAGGCATTGCTTGCTGTAAGTGTAACTCCTTCTCTAAAACAATGAATAACTTATTCACTTGCATCAGCAGTAATTTCATCTAGATTGCTGCCTTGCCACTGTAGGCATTGAAAAGATATTAAATTCAACAATATTAACTGCTGCCTTTGTTTTAAATCAGATGGAAACCAGGAAACAGGAGAACCTGAAATAAATAAATGAATGAATGACTGAACAGACAAATAAATACACTAAAAAATGACTACATTCAAGAATTACCATTACAAGATATGTTAAAGCGATTGAAAGGTTTGAAATTCTACTGGTACAACAGGCAAACAAGAGAAAGTATTTTTGTTTTATAAAATGTCCCCAAATTGGGCTTGCGTTAGATTACACAGAAATGACAATTAAATTATAAGGAGAAAACAGAAGTTAAAATAATTGCAGAGATTAGGTGGAACACCATACTGTCCTTCCCCCGCACCCTCCCAGACTGGAAATTTATTTCAGATATTGAAAGATACATGTAAAGCGTGCCCCCTCACCCCCAAAAAGAAAAGACTGTATAATATCTCACTTGGTAGTTTTCTATGGCATTAAGTAGTATATGCTTTCATGCTTTAACTGGATGTTCCGTAGAACATTACAGAATTAGTAGATTGATAACCACCTCTAATACACAGCAGGTTGCTCATAAATACTTAAACATATGCAGATTAGTTGGACAAAGTTAGTCTTCATTTGTGGTTTTAGGTCAGACTAATGTGATTTTCTCTTTCAAACAGAACCAAATGGATGTGTCAGAAGGGGTAAAATTCTTAATGGGAGTGGACACAAATAGTTTCTAACCTGCTGCTAAGGTTAGAAATGTCACGGCTAGTTGTCATTATAGTGGAACAGAGTGTTCTTCATCATTTTGAAAACATTTCCATATCCACAGGTAGTCAGATAAGTGACCATTACCACATGTACCAAAAGAACTAACAGATGGTGTGCAGATCGTTCATTTATTATGCCTTCCTAGGCTTCAAGCATTTTAGAAGTCATTCTAGCCTTGTCTAAATGGTAACTATATAGGTATACAGACAGCTCGTCATCTTCCATTTTGGAAAATGCTGCCGACCACACAGCTGTCTGTGCATCAGTGACTGTGACTGGACAGGTGAACCCTTGATAAGCAGCTCTGTCCATACTATGTACGTGTACTTTACATGCCTCTCTGACCCCCCGCTTGCGGGGCCTGTCACTTTTCGCAATTCTACTTCTTCAGCAATCCGGCCCCAAAATAAGCCACCCTGTCTGCCCCTGGTTCCTGTCTCCTCATATTCCGCAGCTGTTCCACCCTGCTTGAAGTTTCCTTTACTTAAGGTTCACAAGTACCCAAAACGCAGTGAGACTGTATTCAGAAAGTGTGTCCCCGTGACCCGTTAGCCAGTTAGGCCGGCCCCTCCGGGGTCATGAAAACGGATCATCCTGTGAGCAGTTAATTGCTAGTTTGTAATCCAAAGATAGGATCGGGGATGACATTCTATTCCTATCTCAAAGAATGTTCCATCTTACTCTCCAGCCGTTCGAGATTAAACCTGTCTCTGATGGCAGTGTTTCTTCACATTTATCAAGCTCTAACCACAGAAGTGCTAGTAGTAATTTCTATTAAGTTCCCACTGGGTTCAGTGGACTACATTATCAGTTCTTTTTTCACCTACAGAGCTTGCTTGTTGCCATTTTCTCCTCCATTCTCAGAAGTGCCGTGATACCATCGGTAGAGGCATTGGGAGATCTTCCCTGATTAGGTCCTCTTTTCCCAGGTTTACTTTCCCTTCTGCATCACCTATGTGCTTGATCTGTGACCTTTGCACATTTGATATTCACCCCAACCCCAACCCTACAGCACTTCTGTACATATCTTTGAATTATATTATTTATTCATGTGAATATCTGTCTCCCCATCTACAATATATGCTCATTATGGACAGAGAATGTTTCCTCTAATTCTGTTGTGTTGTACTGTCCCAAGCAATTAGTAGAGTTCTCTGCACACAGTACGCACTCAATAAATACCACTGATTGATTGACTCAATGAGTGGGGTCCCAGGAATCAACCAGGGAGAGCAGGACCACTTCCCCATTTTCCTAGCAAAATCAGTTGCGGGGAGGAAGGCCACCAGTGCTGGGAATGAGCACTACCAAACCTATTAACCAGACCAAAACTCAGTCTGGAGGGGAGTATGCTGGCATGAGACTGAGGTTTAATCAGCACTTATATACGTAACAGTAATTTATTTATTTACATTGATGTCTCCTGCTCTAGACTGTAAGCTCACTGGGGGCAGGGCACATGTCTACCAACTCTATTGTATTGTACTCATAGTGTACAGAACAAAGGTCTGGGAATCAATCAATCGATCAATCAATTTATTGAGCGCTTACTGTGTGCAGAGCACTGTACTAAGCGCTCAATCAATCAATCAATTTATTGAGTGCTTACTGTGTGCAGAGCACTGTACTAAGCGCTTGGGAAGTACAAGTTGGCAACATATAGAGACGGTCCCTACCCAACAGTGGGCTCACAGTCTAGAAGGGGGAGACAGAGAACAAAACCAAACAAATTAATAAAATAAAATAAATAGAATAGATATATACAAGTAAAATAAATAAATAAATAAATAGAGTAATAAATATGTACAAACATATATTCGGGTGCTGTGGGGAAGGGAAGGAGGTAAGACGAGGGGAATGGAGAGGGGGACGAGGGAATCAGGTGGTCATTGGTTTAATCCCATCTCCACCACCTGTCTACTGTTTGACCTTGGACAAGTCACTTCACTTCTCTGGGCCTGAGGTTCCTTATCTGTAAAATGGGGATAAAGACGGGACAGGGACTGTGCCCAACTCAATTTGCTTGTATCCACCCCAGTGCTTAGTACAGTGCCTGGTACACAATAAGTGCTTAACAAATATCAGAATTATTATTATTGTTATTATTACTCTCCCAAGCGCTTAGTACAGTACAGTGAAAAGAGCCCGGGCTTTGGAGTCAGAGGTCATGGGTTCAAATCCCGGCTCCACCAACTGTCAACTGTGTGACTCTGGGCAAGTCACCTAACTTCTCTGGGCCTCAGTTACCTCATCTGTAAAATGGGGATGAAGACTGTGAGCCCCCCGTGGGACAACATGATCACCTTGTAACCTCTTCAGCGCTTAGAACAGTGCTTTGCACATAGTAAGTGCTTAACAAAATGTTATTAGTATTATTATTATTACTCCACACTAGTAAGCCCTCAATAAATACCATTGATTTATTGATTTACTGTGCTTGTCTCATTCTGCCTCCCTTTCCTGCCTTTTCCCCTCATCGCCCCACCCTCTCTCTCTCGCTCACATCTCTTTCCTATGACATTGACTTTGCTTCCTACAGGGGAATGTCCCATTTTGTGCTGGAGGAAATCTGATCCTTGAGCCAAAGTTACTCCAGAAAGCATTCCTTCTGCCTGTCCTTCTGTCATCACACCGCTGCAGCTCCCAATGCAGCAGTTGCTGTGAACCTGTCCTCTATTCACTGCATATGGACATGCATATGCAACTTGGTTACAGCAACCCATGAGCGCAGAGCTTCCTCAGCACAGCCCCAAACTGTTTGTAGTGGATGGGAGGTTGAAATGATGAGTGAAAGTGAAGTCGTAGCCCATTTATGTTCAACAAGGATTCTTAAAGCTAAGTCTTCATTCGCAGTTGGGTAAGAGAGGGGCCTATCATGACTGCTTGTCACACAAGATGCTATAAGTGAGAATTATGCAAACCCTTTATGCCATTTTTGAAAAGTGAAATCAGAATGATGAAACATCAGAACGTTTGCCCAATAATCAGGAAACTAAGTCGCCATTTGAAAAGTGTTAAGGCTGATCCGCAACTAGGAAGTAAGGGGCTAAAAAAAAGTTAGGGAAAGACCCAATGGCAATGGAATCGTATGCTAAGGAAAACGTTTTGCTAGTAATTGATATAGTGTTGATGTTCCATCTCTGCCTTATGTGCAAATCTGTACATATGTGCATTTGGAAATACCCTAAAGCTTTTGTGAACTATTCAGTCATCTCCAGCTCAAACCCTGTAGGGATAGAAAGCCTGCATAAGCATAATCAAGTCACTGAGGCTTAGTTCTGCTCCATTCACTGCACAGGTAGAGCAATCCCCGAGAGACAAGACACCTACGTTCCTTCTGCCCCCGGGGTCATGGCTTCCATTTCATGGAGAAACGATTCTCCTAATGATTATTTGCAGGAGGTATGTGGGTTCAGAGGGAGGCAGGGAGGCTTCATATTTTGAACATATTGTTTCTGTTTTGATTCACCTGAACTCCTGGCATCAAGTAGTAATGATAGAATTTATTAAGCATTTACTTTAGACAGAGCACTGGGAAAGAATACACACATCGTAACAATACGTGGTCCTTCATTCAATTGTATTTATTGAGCACTTACTGTGTGCAGAGCACTGTACTAAGTGCTTGGGAAGTACAAGTTGGCAACAAGTTGCCTTGGCCCCCAGGGAAGCTCACAATCCAAGACATTTGCTCTGGAGTGGATCTAATCATAATTATGGTATTTGTTAAGCACTTAGTATGTGCCAGGCACCGTACTAAGTGCTGGGGTGGGTACAAGCAAATTGGGTTGGACACAGTCCCTGTCCCAAATGGAGCTCATAGTCCCATTTTACCGATGAGGTTAGTGAGGCAGAGAAATGAAATTACTTTCCCAAGTTCACAAAGCAGACAAGTGGTGGAGCCAGGATTAGAACACATGACCTTCTCATTCCCAGGCCACTGTGCCGCGCTGCTAGCTGTGAGGGTGTGATGACCTGGGCCCCATCAGCCATGTGTAGGTTTTTTCTCTTTACAGTTCCCTACTAGCTTCAGCCTTGAGGAACTGGGAAGTTACTAAAATTTGAGGACAGAAACCTGTGTGGAGGAATGGATTATAGTGCTAACCACTGCCCTCCTCAATTAAACTCTCTATTTCCCCAGTCTTCCTTTCTGTGTCATCTCTACACTTGGATCTGTAACCTTTTGAGCACTTGACACTCATCCCACTCTCAGGCCCACAGCACTTATGAACACGTCCATAATTTATATATAGTAATGTTTGTCTCCCCCTCTAGACTGTAAATTCCTTTTTGGGCAGGGAATGTTTCTACCAACTCTGTTGCATTGCATGCTCTCAAATGCTTTGAACAGTCCTCTGCACACAGTAAACACCCAAAAATACCATTAACTGATCGATTAGTAGTGCTTTATCATTATCAAGTGCTGTCGAGTCGTTTCCGATTCATAGCGTTCCAATTCATTCATATATCTATGGATATATTTTCTCCAGAACATCCTATCAATCTGTTATCTTGCTAACTGTTCTTCCATTATCATTGATATGGTCTCATAACATAATAATCTATAATCTGCCATAATCTATAACCTTTCTAACTGTTCTCCCATTATCGTTGTTAGGGTCTCTATCCTTCTAGCTGCTGGTCTGCCTCTTCCACGTTTTCCCTGGACTTTTCCTTGTATTGATGTCTTCTCCAGAGAATTAGTCCTCCTGATTATGTGTCCAAAGAACTAAAAGCCAAGCACACTCTCTCGTCCTGGCAGTCATGATCCCAAGGAGGCATAGAATACTGGGATGTAAGCTCATTGTGGGCAGCTCTGTTGTATTTTACTCTCCTAAGAGCTTCATATAGTGCTCTGAACAGAGTAAGCACTCAATAAATACCATTAATAAAGAACACAGGGCTACCAACCCACATAGGATCTCTGAGGCACAGGGGACACTCAAGAGTGGGTATGGAGACCCATAGAGTTAAAAATAAGGATGTGACATTGAAAAAATAGTTCAACCCATTAAGCACAAAACAGAGCACTACATTTAACATTCCACTTAACTCTGCAATTGAACTGTGTTACAGCACTTTATTCTTTCTTCTGAGATATAAAAGGCACTTTAGGCTCTGGCTGTGTCTCAGAGTCCTCAACATCAATTAACAAATTACCGACAGTAAATGTAGAAGGTTAAGGAGTTTGGATTGAATCTGCCCTGATACTATGACAAATCCAGGAAGCTTTAAAGAAGAATGCCTGATATCAGTTGGCTTACGTGTCTTCTGCTTTTCTGCTTGGAAGAAGTGTGCAGAATGGGCAGTTGCATAAATTCCTGGACAGTATAACATGGTTGCCTTTCAACAAATTTATTGAGTGGATCAAAAGCTAATGCAGATTTTCCCCAAGATATTTTGTTCCATCCATTGAAATCTTCTCCTCCCTGTCTGTATCAGTGCCCTTTGATGTCTCAAAATTCAAAGGATTGTCAGTTATTTCTGTATCAGTAGCTGCTAGAATGGCCAGGGCTGACACTCAATTAAAAAAAAAAATCAAACCTCAAGTGCTGACTCACTTGAAATCACATATGCTATGTTGGCATATACTGTAACATGATGATGTCATTCAGGTGCTATTTAGTAGAGCCCTGCCCAAATTCACCAAATCCTAGAACATTTCTCTGGGGAAATTTAACTCTGCCAACCACTTCAGAGCCACTGCATTCTCTTGTCAAGCCCTTCTGATCATGGTCACCATTCCCAGGCATTGAATTTACAGCAGAAGCCACGATGAAATCAGGGAGCAGATCAGCTTCCAATAAACCAGGCTAGTAACTATAGGTGTCATTCAACCCACTTATCAGCATGAATGAACGCTTTGATCTCATTGTTAGGAAGTGGGTTGATTGGGTGTGAAGAAAGGGTATTCCTCACCTTTTGCAAAACTTCTATGAAAGTATCATCTAATTACCTCTTTCCTTTAAACCTTCTAACTTTTTATTTATCAGAAGACACTTCTACAGATATTCATTCGATCATATTTATTGAGCACTTACTGTGTGCAGAACACTGTACTAAGCGCTTGGGAAGCACAAATCAGCAGCAAATAGAGACAATCCCTGCCTACAACCGGCTCACAGTCTAGAAGGGGGAGACAGAAATCAAAACAAGAAGCGAGGGATAGCAGAGAGGGAGCAGAAGAAAAAGGGGGCTTAGTCCAGGAAGGCGTCCTGAAGGAGGTGAGCTTTCAGTAGGGCTTTGAATGGGGGGAAGTGTGCTAGTTTGGCAGATCTGAGGAGGGAGGGCATTCCAGGCTAGAGGTAGGATGTGGGCCAGCGGTTGATGGTGAGACAGGCAAGAAGGAGGCATCATCATCGTCATCAATCGTATTTATTGAGCGCTTACTGTGTGCAGAGCACTGTACTAAGCACTTGGGAAGTACAAATTGGCAACATATAGAGACAGTCCCTACCCAACAGTGGGCTCACAGTCTAAAAGGGGGAGACAGAGAACAAAACCAAACATACTAACAAAATAAAATAAAATAAAATAAAATAGGCACAGTGAGAAGGTTAGCACCAGAGGAGGTGAGTGTGCAGGCAGTCCTGTAGAAGGTGAGAAGGGAGGTGAGGTGGGGGGGCAAGGTGATGGAGAGCTTTGAAGCCAATAGTGAGGAGTTTTTGCTTGCCACGAAGTGCCCATAATTTTATCCCATCTCCCTTCAGTGTTTCAGTTATTTATTGGGAAACCCTTTTAACTGCAATGTTTAAAATTGCCGAATTTTTTGCCCTACAAAAATTGGAAGTCTTGCATAGGGACTTCATGACTGATTGACTTCCTCAGGAATCTCTTCTGAAATAACATTTCATATTTGGAGCATGACCTGACTCATAGGTTGAATCAATGAGGTAACATCAGTGGGTCCTATGCTAGTAAAAATGTTGCTGCACACTAACATTGTTGAATGAGGGTAAGTTCTACAGTCATCTAGCAGTGAAATAGCTTTGTTATCTCCAGGCTAGTCTGTGTTTCCAAAATGTTCTTTCACTGAAGCTACAAAAGAATTGATGAAATGAATCACAAATAGACATCTTTGCCTTTCCACAAATTACCTCGCACTTTGCAAACAGGAAAATATTTAACACCTTTATGGACTCAACAATTATATTTTACAATCCCCAAATGTTTTCTTTTACATTAGGCTGAAGGATTTAGCTCAAGTAAGAAGGGTTAGCCTGGATTTTATTCTGCTTAAAATCACAGCCTGCTTGGACAAAATGGCTGATTTGTTGCCATGATAAATCTGTTCAAGGGACTGATCATGTTCACTGATTATATTTACAAAATATCTAGAAAAGTTTTCGGCAGCTTCATGGTCAGTCTAAGTTGGTTCACTGAATATATCAATCCCCTCTCATGGTTGCATCTGGAGAGTTTCCACTACTCTACCAGGCTCGACCACGGGAGAGAGAGTCAAGCAGAGGCCTGTTCATTCCATTACTACCTTGGGCAGTGGCTAGCGGGTGGAAGGCAATCTGCTGCAAGTCAAAACTCATCTGCGCTGGGCAGCAGCAGCATGGAAGAGAGTCAAGGGCGAGACTCAAATTTACTGTGCATAAGGAGGCAATGGTAAACCACTTCTATATTTTCACCAAGAAAACTCTATGGATACACTACCAGAACGTTTGCTGATGGAGGTGGGGCGCTCTGCGAGAGACCCCTGGACCCTGCTTGTGGCTCAGCAGAAAGAGCCCGGACTTTGGAGTCAGAGGTCATGGGTTCAAATCCTGACTCCGCCACTTGTCAGCTGTGTGACTTTTGGGCAAGTCACTTCACTTCTCTGTGCCTCAGTGACCTCATCTGTAAAATGGGGATTAAGACTGTGAGCCCCCCTTGGGACAACCTGATCACCTTGTAACCTCCCCAGCGCTTAGAACAGTGCTTTGCACATAGTAAGCGCTTAATAAATGCCATTATTATTATTATTATTATTATTATTATTATTATTATTATGTGTCCATGGCAGCACTATGGGTCGGAGACGATCCGACGGCATGACAAGACAAGAAAATACCAATCTTTCTAAAGATATAAAGGTATTTAGAACACAAAAGGCAACCATCTGAAATTGTGCACAGCTTCCAAGAGACCTGGCCAGAGTACATGGGAATTTTCTGAATGTTTCAATAAAAATCAATAATATTTCAACATCAATGTATTTAATCTCTTCTTCAGCACTTGTATACATAAGTTTATTCAATTGTTTATTCTGATTTTATATTGTCTTATATTTGCACTACTCCCTACTTCATCCATGGTTTTCCTGCTCCCATTCTTTGTAAATGCTATTTTTTTGTAACTCTACCTGTCAACTGTAAACTCTGTGATGAAAACAGAAGTGTTGTTTATGTTGTACTCTCAAGTGCTTAATACAGTGCTCTCCATTCAATAATCAATCAATAGTATTTGTTGAGCACCTGACAGTGGAAAAAGCACAGGCTTGGGAGTCAGAAGTCATGGGTTCTAATCCCTACTCCACCACTTGTCTGCCGTGTGACCTTGGGCAAGTCACTTAACTTCTCTGTGCCTCAGTTCCCTCACCTGTAAAATGGGGATTAAGACTGGTGAGCCCCACCTGGGACGACCTGATTACCTTATATTTACCCTAGCGCTTAGTACAATGCTTGGCACATAGCACTTAACAAATATGATTGAATGAATGAAATACCATAATTATTGTTATTAATCCCTATATTACAGATGAGGTAACTGAGGCTCAGAGAAGGTAAGTGACTTGGCCAAGGTCACACAACAGACAGTTGACAGAGGATTTGAATCCAGGTCCTTCTGTCCCCCAGGCCCATGCTCTATCCACTAAGCCAAGCTGCTGTATGTCTCCCCATCTAGATTATAAACTCAATATGGGCAGGGAACATGTCTGCTCATTTTGTTATACCACTGTCCCAAGTGCTTAGAACAGTTCTCTGCACATAGTAAGTGCTCAGTAAATACCATTGATGAATTGATTGATTGATTGATACTTTGGATTTTATAATAGTAAGATGACATTCTGAAAAATGAAAATAGACCATTGTCAGTGGTGGCTGGAATAAAAGGAAAAACAGTATTGTAGCTCTCCTTGGCTAACCCAAATACAGTCAAATGCTTTTGTCAATATGATCAGTCAATCTATCAAGCAGCGGTATTGATTGAGCACTTATTATGTGCACAGCACTAAGCGCTTGGGAGAGTACAATACAACAGAATTGGTAGATATATTCCCTGTCCACAGTGAGCTTACAGTCTAGAAGTTAAACAGGTTGGTCACAATGTTAGGCCCAAACAGAAAGTGCAGCATTCAGCATTCAAAGATATCCATTCATTCATTCAATTGTATTGATTGAGGAGTCCAACTTCTTTGGGAAATGTTTGTCCCAAGTGATCTCAGCATTGTTTCATTTGCTCTACTGAAGGCCGTGCTGGGGTGGCTGAGGTACAGGAGACTTTATAGATGTCGATTTTTAAAGTTTTCCTATGGGTAAAATGCATATAAAGCTTTTGCTGTATAAATAAAACCCATCAGCTCTAGATTATGAGAGCGCTCAACTAAACAGCATGGTCCACTGGAAATGATTTTAAATGTCATAAAAGTGAATGAAAGTGCTTTATATGGAACCAAGTTCTATTGTGGCTTGCATAGCATATTTGAAGGACTTCACATCAATTTCAGACTGATGAAATATATCATGATTCCCATTTTAAAGATGGGCAACCTGACAAACAGAAAAGTGAATCCACTTGCTCGAAGTCATATAAATATTGTGCCTCCAACAATAGGAAAGTTCAAGCCAGGTCACAGTTCTGAATTCTAATTTACGTTTGGAACAGTGAACTTCATCTGTACCACTTGCTTCACTCATAAAAGAAAAGAAATGCTTTCTCTGGCATGAAGGTAGGCTACGGCATGCATATGAAAAGGCAGTGTCTATGAAATTCAATCAGATGCCAAGAAGATCCTTAGCAGAGGAGTTTTAAGGACCTTTGATTTATTCACTGGCTTAAGTAGAATCATGGTACTTCTCAATAAAATCCAGTAAGGATCTAATATCAGAAACATGTCCAACAGACTTAACTATTAAACAATTTATTGCAGGTAGATATATCCACAGATCAATGTTTGCAAGATCCCTCGGCCTTGAATGCTCACAGGGTCTAAAAAGATGTTGCTTTAGAAATTGGAATCTTTTTCTAAATCATGTTTCTTTAAATTCTTTGCCAACCCATGTGATATCATCATCCAATAGGCATTGCATGAATGAATAGGTGTACCTCCAAACCTCCATCTCATTTTTTCTGACCTTTGTTCTATGGGCTTCCCCTTCATTCCTTAAACTCCAATACCTGGATAAGATTGTAGCCATTCATAGCGATGCTATTTTTAGGTAGGACACAGGGATTGAAGGAAAGCATTTCAGGCCCCTCCAGCAATCCAAGAGACCGAACGAGACAATCAAACCCAGGTGTACCACATCGAAGAACCTAATTGTAATGGTTAGGGAGGATTGTTATCTGAAATGGAGAAAGCCAGGGGGAAGTGTTTATCTGGTCTTTGGGAAGGAAAAGGATTAGCAGCAGTCAGGGTTAGGGCAGTAGGGATGTCAGTCTAGCAGCCCATTGCCACTGGGCCAGAGAAGTTCCTTATCGGCTGAGAAGACCATAGCAGCATGTCATCGCCACCACCTCGAATGGCCTAGTCAAGTACAGGTTCCTGCCAGGGGCTGAACCATATCAGCCTGGAGTTTGGTTTCAGCTGGGAAGTAGCACTGCCCCGTGTTGGTTAGAGACCATAAGCTCATTGTGGGCAGGGAATGTCTCTGTTCATTACCCTTCAAATCCAGGTCAGAGCCACCTGGAGCAGTCTGCAAAAGAGTACAAAGTCTGGGGTTAGGCTGAGCCTGAAGTTCACTCTGTCAGGACACACAGGTCGGATGGTGAGAGCTCTTACCAGACTATCTTCCGAGAGAAAGCATATCTCCTTCTTTCAGAGGATCCTGGAGAGTAAGTGACCTGGCTATGCAGGTTCGGAGGCATTTAGCCGTTCCCGTGATGGTTCATGGGGATGATCTTTAGACTGTGAGCCCACTTTTAGACTGTGAGCCCACTGTTGGGTAGGGACTGTCTCTATATGTTGCCAATTTGTACTTCCCAAGCGCTTAGTACAGTGCTCTGCACATAGTAAGCGCTCAATAAATATGATTGATGATGATGATGATGATGATGAAGCCATTGATGATAAGCAGAGCTCATGAAAAATGACCATAAGGACTTGATTAGTTGTGCCTCACTGCCACAGGTGTATATGAGTCAGGAACTGGTGAAGGCCTCTTGCAAATCTACACCCCAAACAGTCATTCATTTAGGTTAATTATTTGGTCCCATGAAATGTGAAAGCATTAGAATTTATTGAGTGCCTGCTGGAGTAGATCACTGTAATAAGGGCTTGAGACAGTACAATGAAAGTAAGGACACAGTCTGTCCCTTCAGAGCAATAATGGAAATAATTTTCATGGGATTTTTTTTGAACATGCATTTTGAGCGGTCTAGATTGGAGCTGACTTCTCATGGTCTCACCTGGAGAGATTCCAGTACTCTACCAGTCTCGACTATGGGATGGAGAGGCCTACCCTTTCCATTCCTAGCTTGGGCAGTGGCTAGTGAGTGGAAGGTAATCTGCTACAAATTCACCTGTGCTGGGTAGCAGTGGCATAGAAGAGAGTCAAGGGCAGAGACTCTGGTTTACTGCATGGAGAGGGGCAATGGTAAAGCACTTCAGTATTTTAACTAAGAAAACTCTGGCGTTCTGGGAGAGATGTGTCCATGGCGTCGCTAAGGGTCGGAGACAACTCGGTGTCATAAGACAAAATAAGATTGGAGCTAAAGAGAAAATTTTTTTATAGGTGCAAATGAAATCAATTGCAGGGGTGAGGGGGGGGGGGTGGCAGTAATTATTTTGCCTTTCCTGTTAATCATCAATCAGAAAGTTTTGCAGCAGCCAGAAAGAGCTAATGGCACACACAAAATGCCTTATTTTCACTCTATCATTTTTAGACCTTGCGCTTAGAAAAATATCTCATAAGAAATATTATGCTGTTTGATAAACAATGCAAATTTGGTCTGAACAAACTCAAAACACTGCAATCTAAAACCTGAATTTTGAAAATCACAGATAAATTTGAGGGTTGCTTAAAAACCTGGTCCCAAAATACACACACAAATGATATGGAATAGGTTAATTTAAGATTTTCAGGGTAGCAATTATTGTAACCATCAACCAATAACTTTATTAAAGTAATAGCAACCAATCCCAAGAGGGTTTCAGGGAAAAAGGGCCTATTATGGAAAGCTAATGGATCATTTTCTGTAGCTACTCCTGCCAGCGCTAGTGTGATAGGTAACATTCATACACCAACCTAACTGGTTGTTCTCACATGTTTAGCTGCATGGTTTCGCCCAAGGGGATAAGGAATGGGTTTAATTTCTGCTAAAAAAAATGTTGTTTTCTCATAGTCTCTCTTTTCCTGCTTTCTCTATCACCATTTTTATTTTAATAAAAAGTTTTTTATAGCATTCATGAAAAAAAATCCTTTCCCTGGCATTTTTCATTTAATAGCTGTGTGTTTGGATTTAAGTTAAATGACTCTACTTTGACCTCCATCTTGTTGTGATCCCTAGGTGGTGGAGGTCGTTTCAATGTTGCCTTTGGGGTGTTACGCTAATGACTCCAGTGTTTTCTATGGTAAAGAAGGCTGTGCTTTAATGTTGCATGCTGAGTATGCTCTATTCTTTAACTCTTCTGAGTAAACCCTTTGGTGGTACTGCATGGGCGTGTGCCTTTCAGTGGGCATGGGATAGTTTAAAACTTTTCCATGTGTTCTCCATTAGCCAAACTTATGTGTTAAAAATATAATTTCTCCAGGAGACCTCCTTAAGTACTTAATGTGCAACTTGAACAAATGGTTAAGGCGGCTGCAAATCTCCCAGGCTCTGAAAATAAAATCATATTGAACATTATTTTTCTAAACATCCTGCCCAATTCATTGCAGATGTGTAAGAAAAAAAAAAAGTATCACAATGGAAAACATTGCCATTTGTAACCATACCGACCATGAACTGGAACACTAAGTCTCTGCCAAAACCATTTCTGTTCCACTCTCCGCTTGCACGGAGGTATGGTTCCAGCTCCTTAAACAGCAATCAAAGACGTGGCTTTAACATAATGGATTATGGAGCCAGGGTCACCCTTTGTAAAAAGAAAAATTGTTTGTAGGTGCTCTATGTTTTCTTTCGAGGACAAGAAAAAATTCATCATATCCACTACCTCTTTGCTTCATCTTGACATTTCCAATTCTGGTCTCTCTCCCTGCAGGGTGGGTAGTAGATTAAACTATTAGAAGCATAAAATAAAGCACAGTCTAATTTTTAACATATCTGATGAAGAACTTCCACAGTTGCCTCAAATGTATTCATGTATTCCCCCCCCTCCATCCCCCCATCTTACCTCCTTCCCTTCCCCACAGCACCTGTATATATGTATATATGTTTGTACATATTTATTACTCTATTCATTTATTTATTTATTTACTTTACTTGTACATATCTATTCTATTTATTTTGTTTTGTTAGTATGTTTGATTTTGTTCTCTGTCTCCCCCTTTTAGGCTGTGAGCCCACTGTTGGGTAGGGACTGTCTCTATATGTTGCCAATTTGTACTTCCCAAGCGCTTAGTACACATAGTAAGTGCTCAATAAATACGATTGATGATTGATGATGATCAAGTATTTTATTCTAGAAACTCATTCAATATTGTGATCAATTAATAGGCTTTTGTGATGCATTAGTGTTATTTTTTATTTTTTATTTTTGAAAATCACTTCCCACTCTAGCACGTCAACTAGATCAGGCTATGCTGGACAATTGGCTTTCATTGGATGGTTGCATAATGGCCTCAAATCCACTTTCCCAGTGTTGACTTAGGGACATAGCCTCTACCTATTGAACACGGGCAAAGACCCCTCACACACTTCGTACTGTGCTGCGTCCCTGCTTGCCTACTTGCTCACTGGATTTCTTGTCACCAGCCCTAACTCTAACCCTAGCCCTTACCCCAAACCTAAGCAGCACAGCTTGGACTTGGAAGTCAGAACGACCTGGATTCTAATCCTGTCCCTTCCCCTTGGTTGCTGTGTAACCGGGGCATGTCATTTAACTGTGCCTCAGTTACCGCAAATGGGGATAAGGACTGTAAACCCCATGTGGGACATGCACTGTGTCCAACCTGATTAGCTCATATCTACCCCAGCGCTTAGTACATTTTCTGGTGCATAGTAAGCACTTAACAAATAGCATAAAAATGATAGACACATGACTGACAGGGACAAGAGTTTGAGTGATATTGAGCAAACCGCTAGTATTAAAGTCATTTTTTTTACCTAGGTTCTCATTCATTCATTCAATTGTATTTATTGAGCACTTACTGTGTGCAGAGCACTGTACTAAGCGCTTGGGAAGTACAAGTTGGCAACATGTAGAGACAGTCCCTACCCAACAGTGGGCTCACAGTCCTGCGGGTATTCCTGGAAACTCCATCATCAACCAATCAATCAATCAATTGTATTTATTGAGCGCTTTCTGTGTGCAGAGCACTGTACTAAGTACTTGGGAAGTACAAGTTGGCAACATATAGAGACGGTCCCTACCCAACAGTGGGCTCACAGTCTAGAAGGGGGAGACAGAGAACAAAACAAAACATATTAACAAAATAAAATAAATAGAATAGATATGTACAAGTAAAATAAATAAATAAATAGAGTAATAAATACATACAAACATATATACAGGTGCTGTGGGGAAGGGAAGGAGGTAAGGTGGGGGGGATGGAGAGGGGGAAGAGGGGAAGAGGAAGGAGGGGGCTCAGTGTGGGAAGGCCTCCTGGAGGAGGTGAGCTCTCAGTAGGGCCTTGAAGGGAATCAACTTATCATCAACTTTGAGACATTCTTCAGCATGGTACCTGATGCCTCTAATCTCTAAATTCTGTGGTATTTGAGGTATTTATACACCCAAGGAGCCAGGGGTCTTTTGTTAGTGATTTGTAAGGAGTATCTTCAATTCTGTAGTTTCCTTTCCCCTTTAGAAAAAAGAAATACTGCTTTTTTTGCTGTTTTTAATTCTTGTTGTGTGCGTGTGTATGTACATGTGATTTAACTTTCAGTGTCTGGTGTACGGTTTATCTTTTCTTTGTTGCCTCCCTGTTTTCCCAATCTATTTCAACCTGATTTTCTTTATCGGAGCTTCTAATTATTACATTCAAATGAGAATTTGTTAACTAAAGATATTCTGCCAGGGAATGAGTTAAAAAATGAGGATCCTAGTAAGAATGAGCAAAGTGACTGTAAAAGCAGCCGCCTTATTCACTATACAGTTAACCTATTACGTGTGCCTTATGTCTCTTTCTGGAGAAAATCTGCCTAATTTATTGACAAGAGTCTGTACTAGTCTGTTATCTGTATTACACAGCCACTATCATTGTGATAGAAAGCTATTCTAATTTATTTGCCACATCAACAACAAAATTCTTCTTCAGAAGTCTTCCCCAGTGATAGAGAATATGCAGAAATCCAACTTTTATTTTCACTAGCCAGTTTGAAGGCTTTTGGGTGGTAAGACGAATGAGCTGAGTCCTGGGAGGATAGCAGAGGCTCATAAACTATGATCCCTGTATCTGACATGCTTCTACTGACCCCTGCATTGCGCAGTGTTACCGAGGGTAATCCTGGGCACGGTGCAGATTATTAGTAAAAGTAGTAATAGTAATGATTACTATTGTAATAATAGTAATTATTAACTATTGTTAAGTGCTTACTACGTGACAGGCACTGTTCTAAGCATTGTGGTAGACACAAGGTAATCAGGTTGTCCCATGAGGAGCTCACAGTCTTAATCCCCATTTTACAGATGAGGTAACTGAGGCACAGAGAAGTTAGGTGAGTTGCCCAGTCTTATCACACAGCTGATAAGTGGCGGAGCCGGGATTAGAAACCACAACCTCGGACTCCCAAGCCCGTGCTCTATCCACTAAGCCACGCTGCTTCTGTAGTAGTAGCAGTAGTTGAATTGTATTTGGTAAGCACTTACAATGTTTCAAGCACTGTATTAAGTTCTGGGGTATCATCATCATCATCATCAATCGTATTTATTGAGCGCTTACTGTGTGCACAGCACTGTACTAAGCGCTTGGGAAGTACAAGGTGGCAACATATAGAGACAGTCCCTACCCAACAGTGGGCTCACAGTCTAAAAGGTGGAGACAGAGAACAAAACCAAACATACTAACAAAATAAAATAAATAGAATAGATATGTATAAGTAAAATAAATAAATAAATAGAGTAATAAATATGTACAAGCATATATACATATATACAGGTGCTGTGGGGAAGGGAAGGAGGTAATATGGGGGGATGGAGAGGAGGACGAGGGGGAGAGGTAGGAAGGGGCTCAATCTGGGAAGGCCTCCTGGAGGTACATGTAATCAGGTCAGATACAGTCCCTGTGTCTCACAATTACAATTTAAGTAAGAAAGATAACATGTACTTTAACCCCCATTTTACAGTTGAGAAAACTGAGGCATGGAGGAGTTAAGAGATTTACCCAAGCTCACACAGCAAGCAATTGGCAGAGCAGGGATTAAACCCAGGTCCTCTGACTCTCAGGCCTATATTTTTCCCATGGGGCTATGTCACTTCTGAGATGGGTACGCAGATGGAAGTCAGTTATCCAGTTTTATACAGGACATTTTGATTTCATCTGTCCTGGTCCCTAGAGAAACAGCGTGGCTCAGTGGAAAGAGCGGGAACTTTGGAGTCAGAGGTCATGGGTTCAAATCCTGGCTCCGCCACTTGTCAGCTGTGTGACTTTGGTCAAGTCACTTGACTTCTCTGGGCCTCAATTACCTCATCTGTAAAATGGGGATTAAGACTGTGAGCCCCCCCGGGGGACAACTTGATCACCTTGTAACCTCCCCAGCTCTTCAAACAGTTCTTCGCACATAGTAAGTGTTTAATAAATGCCACTATTATTATTATTATTATTATTATTATTATCTGTTTCTGATACCGTATCAAGAATATTTTGTCCCTTTTCTGGTTTGGGGGGGCCGAGAGTCTATGTATCTTGGCTTCTGCTGCTGGGTTCAACATCTTGGGCTCAACACTCTTGTTCATGATGTGCACATAGCTGTAATTCATTTGTTCTTATGATTATGACACCTGTCCACATATTTTGTTTTGTTGTCTGACTCCCTCTCTAGACTGTGAGCCCATTGTTGGGTAAGGACCGTCTCTATATGTTGCCAACTTGTACTTCCCAAGCGCTTAGTACAGTGCTCTGCACACAGTAAGCGCTCAATAAATACGATTTAATGAATGAATGAATGAATGAATGAATGAATGAACACCAGACTTACCACTGACCTAGGAGTGTGAAGGAATTGGGGAATCCAGGTGTGTTTCCTCCTCTCCCCACCAAAGAAATGCTCTAAGACTGGTGAAATTCCACTTTCTTCTTCAAAGTGACACTCTTCATGCCAAATCACCATGCTGTATGCCTAACAAAACTCAGATGATGTTACAGGCACTGCTTTTCCTGGCCCACAGAAGGGTCATCAGTGGTACAGCTGTTGAAATGTTTGTTTGTTTTATGGTACTTGTTAAGAGCTTACTATTTGTCAAACACTGTTCTGAGCACTGGGATAGGTACACTACAATTAGGTCAGATACAGTTCCTGTCCTGCTTGGGGCTCACAGTCTGAAGTAGGTGGGAGACCAGGTATTGAATCCCCATTTTACAGATGCCGAAACTGAGACACAAAAAAGTTAAGTGACTTGCCCAAGATCCCACAGCGTGCAACTGGCAGAGTAAGGATTTGAACCCATGACCTCTGACTCCCAAGCCCGTGCTCTTTCCATTGAGCCACACTGCTTCTGAGGTCCAGGACAACAGTAGAGGGACAAATCAAGGTGATATCTGTCCAGGGAAACTTGCCTTTTGGAGCAGGTATTAGGTCTTCTATGTCCTATGTAAATCAGCACTGCTCCTTTAATGCTCTCTGCAGCGCTTAGAACAGTGCTTTGCACATAATAATAATGGCATTTATTAAGCGCTTACTATGTGCAAAGCACTGTTCTAAGCACTGGGGATGTTACAGGATCATCATCATCATCATCAATTGTATTTATTGAGCGCTTACTGTGTGCAGAGCACTGTACTAAGTGCTTGGGAAGTACAGGAGGATCAGGTTGTCAAACGGGGGGCTCACAGTCTTAATCCCCATTTTCCAGATGAGGTCACTGAGGCACAGAGAAGTTAAGCAACTTTCCCAAAGTCACACAGCTGACAATTGGCAGAGTCGGGATTTGAACCCATGACCTCTGACTCCAAAGCCCGGGCTCTTTCCCCTGAGCCACAGATGCCATCATTATTAAAAGCTCCAATTGGTTGCCCATCCCCACCATGTCCAAAAGAAACTCTTCACCTTAGCCCTCAAGGCACTGAGTCAGCTCTCCCCGTCTAATCTGACCTCGCTGATCTCACACTACATCCCAGCCCGCACACCTCCCTCCTCTAATACCAATCCACTCACTGTACCTTGAGAAGCTGCGTGGCTCAGTGGAAAGAGCGGGGGCTTGGGAGTCAGAGGTCGTGGGTTCTAATCCCGACTCCACCACTTGTCTGCTGTGTGACCTTGGGCAAGTCACTTAACTTCTCTGGGCCTCAGTTCCCTCATCTGTAAAATGGGGATTAAGACTGTGAGCTCCATGGGGGACAACCTGCTTATCTTGTATCTACCCCAGCACTTAGAACAGTGCTTGGCACATAGTAAGCGCTTAACAGATACCACCACCATTATTATTATTATCTCATCTATCTCGCCGCCAGCTCCCTTCTCATATCCTCCTTCTGGCCTGGGCCTTTCTCCTCTTTGATCAATCAGTCAATCAATCATATTTATTGAGCGCTTACTGTGTCCAGAGCACTAAGCGCTTGGGAAGTACAAGATGGTGTCCGACAGTGGCACTCTACCCACCTTCAAAGCTCTCTTAAAATCACATCTCTGCCAAGCATCTCTCCCTGACTAACTCCTCAGTACCCCTATGTGCTTGGCTCTTTGGCCCTTCTCTGTACCCCTCAGCCCTGCAGCATTTATGGAAAAGCAGCATAATATAGTGAAAAGAGCCCAGATCTGAGAGTCAGAGGTCATGGGTTCTAATCCCGCCTCTGCCACCTGTCTGCTGTGTGACCTTGGGCAAGTCACTTCATTTCTCTGTGCCTCAGTTACCTCATCTATAAAATGGGGATTGAGATTGTGAGCCCCACATGGGACAGGGTCTGCGTCCAACCCAATTTGCTTGTATCTACCCCAAAACTTAGTCCAGTGCCTGGCACATAGTAAGTAAAATTATTATTATTATACACCTATCCTTATACTCTGCCATTTCCCTTATCTGTAATTTATTTTAATGTCTGTCTCTCTCCCCCTCTAGACTGCATGCTCCTTGTGGGCAGTGATCTTGGCTGCTAGATCTATTTTATTGTATTCTCCCAAGCACTTAGTATAATGCTCTGCACACAGTAAGTGCACAATAAATACTATTTATTGATTGATTTTTTTAATGGTATTTGTTAAGCCCATACTATGCATCAGGCACTGTACTGGGTATGATGCAAGATAATCAGGTTGGACATAAATTCCTTGTCCCACACAGGGCTCACAATCTTAATCCCCATGTTACAGATGAGGGAACTGAGGTACAGAGAAGTTAAGTGACTTCTCCAAGGTCACACGGTAGACAGGTGGTGGAGTTGGGACAAGAACCCAAGTCTTTCTAAACTACCAGGCACGTGCTCTAACCACGGGGCAACTCTGTTTCCCAATTGATATAAGTGGGTGCTCAATAATGTTGTTTATCAACGTCCTGAGATAATCGACCAGTATCACATTTTGTGGGATTTTCCCTGTTACTTCCAGCCCTCACCTCTACTGTGGCAAATTTCACTTTCTGATAAAAGAAGTGAACTGAGTTTACATCTTTCCTTCAGCCTGGAGTTTGGTTTTATCCCCCTTTGGAATAGTAACATTTGGTACGGTTGAAGAATATGAAAAATGGACTCAAGTAGCGAGGTCATATGAAAATGTGATGGTCTGAAGACTGACCAATTTATTTGAAGAATTACAATATTGAAGGTGCTGACAAGGCTCTCAAACGTGCTTTTACCTTTATGCTGAACATTGCTGTGATTGTCTCCTAGTTATTGTATTAGCTGTGCCCTGCAGTCGACCCCATTATAGAGGGAGGATTCATGAGGAGGTCATATGTGCTTTCAGACGGCATGCATGGTGATTCTGCATTGGATCATTCATTCATTCATTCATTCAATCGTATTTCATTTATTCATTCAATCATATTTATTGAGCACTTACTGTGTGCAGAGCACTGTACTAAGCGCTTGAGAAGTACAAGTTGGCAACATATAGAGACAGTCCCTACCCAACAACGGGCTCACCACCATGCTTCATTAATGTGTAGAAAGAAGTGCCTTTCAAAAGTTTCCTCTTTTTTCTTGTTTTTAGATGCAGATACTGCCTAGGAATGTTCTTATCTTGTCCATATTGACTTTTCTGTCTCTCTACTTTGCTTCCCTGCCCTTGCCTGCCATTGCATTGTCAACCGCTTCCTCCTGCTCCTGCCATTTATTCTGGATGTACATCCTGCCCAATTTTTTTTCTCCTTTTTGATGGTTTCCACTGTGCCCCGGGACTGTCACCTTGTTTCATATCAACTGTTCTGTGCTTAGCCTGTTTTTCATTCTCAGCATACACCTTTCAGTGCTCTTCTGAGCTATCTTTAACCTTTGTTCAGAATTTACTAAGTAAATGCAAATTCCATCTATATTGATAATGACACCACATCACAGAAATAAAAGTGGACTTTTTGATTGCACTGCATTTTCTTTAACAAACAGTAGCTAGAAGAATCCTTCAGGTTCATATTTGTCCTGGACAACCTGGAAGCGCTTGGTACAGGGCTTTGCACATAGTAAAGCACTCAAATATAACTGAATGAATGGAATGCTATATTATTTTGACATTTGTTTTTCAAGCCTGATCAATGCGCAGTCCCTGGAATGGTAAGGTGAAATGTCAACAGTCCTTCTTCTGCCACTTTGAAAAAGACACTGAAGGTCAGTGAAATCCTTGAAAAGCAAGGTTGGACAACTGTTGAGACTCAAGACATTCCCCCAGTTTCCAGAAAAAGACTGTTGGCATAATGACCCATTACTTTAGGTGCCCTTGCTCAGGCCAAAGTGGCAATATTACTGGAAATGCCCATTTCAGAACCATAAAATGGCCCTGGTGATTGAAATATAAAAGAGTCACTTTTAAGTGTTTCATTAAAATCACAGCCAATACCATGCAGAACAATTTACTATGGTCCGCCAACAAGCCCATGAAGCTGCTTGTTTAATAAATGAGGTTCATCTATAGTAAATAGCCTGGTACAACCAAAGAAGCTCTAATCAAATTGGGGAAGGATGAGTCCTGTAGATCTGGTATATTTTATTAATTTACTACTGTTTAGGCTTCAGATTCGTTGGCCAATTGATATTATTTGTGACACCACTAAATACAATAAGCGAAGGAAAATAAGGTGTGTGATGTATCACTGAGATAAATCACATCACTGAATGGGGTGAGATGAAAGCCCACAGCAGCAACACTTAGCACACTTCATTTGATTCTCATTCATCAGCTTCAGTGACAGTGGCTCAAAATAATGCAAAGGTAAATGAACATAAAACTAGGATTTACAGCAGGAGATACAAGCTTTCCCTCCAAAAAATCAAAAAGTCTACACTTTAGAAGCTGTGGTTTATTTCCAGTGCCAATATTTCATGATAAAGGCATCAATTAAAACAGACACAGCAGCATAGAGAAATGGTCATGCCATAATGTGTGGGAATCTGAGACCTCCTTAATGTTGTTACAGAGAGTCCTTGAATTATAAAGAAGTAGGCAATGAATTTTAAGAGATTGGGTTGAATTGTTTCAGAATTAGGTTCCTACTTGGTTTATTTGGAAGAAAACTATAAAATGTACTGCTCCCCTCCACCTTGCTGAGTCAAAGCTCTAGAGCTCATGGTACTAGAGAGAACAACCTCTATAAAAATGACAGTAAGTTTGTCTGGGACTCAAAACTGACAATTGAAAACTTTGAAGTGCACACAGGGAGTTCCTCAACACTGGGATATCTAATCTCATTTTGGCATTTTATGTAAATTAAATGCTGTGTGCTTGTTTACATTTTAAAAAGGAATGTTATGGCTCTAATCATGTTTTGTAACATGTCAAGTCCGTTATTCCAAAATAGATTGGAAACTCCTAATCGACTATAAGATCGTTGTGGGAAGGAAATGTGTCTACCAACTTTGTTGTATTGTGCAAGTGCTTAATACAGTGGTCTGCAAACAGTAAGCACAGTATAGGTACCATTGACAGATTAATTAAAGAAGGTACTGTCAGTAATTAAGAAAGTGTTACTGATAATAATAGTAAGAGTAACCTATGCAATCCCTCACTAAATCCTGTCAGTTCCACCTTGACAATAGCTCTAAAATCCACTCCTTCCTCTCAACCAAACTGCTACCATGTTAATTCAATCATTTGTCCTCTCCTGAATTGATTATCAGCCTCCTTTGCTGAAGTCCCAGCCTCCTGTCCCTCCCAGCTCCAGTACATACATCGCTCTGCTGCCCGGATCATTTTTCTACAAAATATTCAGGCCATATTTCCCTTCTCCTCAAGAACCTTCAGTGGTTGCCCATCCACCTCCACATCAAACAAAAACTCCTCACCATTGACTTAAAAGCTTTCAATCGCCTTGCCCTTTTCTACCTCACCTCACTACTCTCCTACTACAACCCAGCCCACATATTTCAGTCCTATAATTTTAACCTTCTCACCAACGACCCCTCACCCATGTCCTCTCCCTGGCCTGGAATGCCCTCCTGACAGACAATTACTCTCCCCCCTTCAAAGCCTTACGGAAGGCACTTCTCCTCCAAGGGGTCTTCCCCATCTAAGCCTCTTTCCTCTTCTCGCACTCCCTCTGTGTTGTTCCTACTTGCTCCCTCACCTCCCAAAAGAATACATCATTAGCAAATACAGATCGTCAAATATGAAAGGTGTCTGCGTTTGTGAGGTGTGTCTGTTTGTGTCCGTGTGTTTGTATGTGTGCGTGTCTTTTTGTCTGTGTCTGTCTTCACACAGGAATTTTTGTTCTTGATTTCCAAATGCTAGAATGTTGGGGGACTTTAATACAATTGTTTTTCCCCTACTCTTCTACTCTCACAGTTATTGAGTAAGAAGGGAAACGAACAAGCCTGGGATGTGGGCCATGATCTCTGTTTTCAAAAAAGTATATATCATTCCATACCTTGTAAATGTTGCATTAAGAAATTGTGGCTAAATAAAGAGCTTTGTCCTCCAGAGCTTTGTATTTGGTATCTTCTTCCATAACAGCATTTGATATAAAAGAGGGAGATCCAGTAGAACATTTGGAAAAAAAAAAAACTGAGCCTAAAGTGAAACTTTGTAAAATACTTCAATATTCTTAGAAAATACATATGTGTATATGTGTATCTTTGGAAAGTCATATGTTCCACATGTCTATTACATTATATAAAGCAACAAAAGAGAAAAGCACAAGGGTTTCTCCAAATATACCTTAGTATACCTTAGTATAATAGACAAAGAGGAATTCTTCTGTAACCAATCATTCTGTGGATTTGTCTTTACTTAAGATGAACAGTACCTTTCATCTTTTAGTAATGTGCTACCTAAGGCTCATTATTTTGTTAGACTTCCAAATGATCACTGATCTACTACTTGAATGGCTTCCTTGAGATTGTGCAGGGCAGGGCTGGAATTAAATTGCTTTTGTTTCCCTTCATTCTTAATTGTAGGCTGTTCAAGGCACACTGGACTGATTCTTTGCCCACTTACTGCTAAATCTCCAAAGGTTATGGGCAGACTATGCTTCTCCTAACAAGCTGCAAAGTAACTGCACTGTGGAAGCTTTGGGAAGCAAAGCAAAAAAGTGTTTCATCTATAAAACATCTTTCCTAGGGGATAATGCAACTTTCATTTTTCTGGTTTTTGTGTTACAGATACTCTTTATATTATTGAATCTTAATATTACATCTCTAGTTACAGGGGCTATGCAGTATAGCAAACCAAGATTCCCCACCACCACTGCCGACTGAAGTAAAAAGTATATATACATTTCAGAGGTTGAAAAAGGTGTTTGCCTAAGAACAGCATTCTCCACAGAAAGCACATTTTTAGAAAGAAAGCAGAAACAGTTGGGTTTTCATTCTATTACCATCCAAATAGCACTTCTTTTTGTTAATGACTAAATAAATCAGAATTTCAGTGGAGTATTCTCAGCATTTTCTCCTATTTAATCCATCTGTTATGGGAGAGCACCAGCATCTTGAGAAATAACCCACTTTATAGTCCAAAAGTATAGTCCGCAAATTTAAGCTGTTTATTGTGAGATAAAAATAACCATAAAACAAACAGGCTCAACTTGAATAGCTGTGCCCCTGGTAGGAGAGATGTTCCATAACCTTGAAGAGTTTGGGCTATAAAACATCCTGAAAAATAACTTCCCACAGTCCTTGCTTAACCACCAGAAGCAGAGAGGTAGACTTCAGATTCTCCAGGGGATTAGAGCAAATGGACAACTGGTTTTCCAGAGTGCCTTGAAGTGAAGGATGGTCTCTCTCTCTCTTTCTCTCTCTCTCTCTCTCTCACTTTCACACACACACCTTCTCTTAAGCCACTACTTTTTCTTAAACTCGGTGGGAGAGCATCCAACCGGTGTAAACTGCAAGCCGAAGTCAAAAGCAGAAGTAAATAGAAAGCTCCCTGTGGCTCCGCCATAAAATAAGTTCTTTGCCACCCCACCACAGATGTGAATTTTCCTTACCTGTTACAATCCATTTATTTTTATGACACCTTTAATGACAGTGACCTATGCAGAAGGGCTTTTAACTAGTGCTCTGGCTAACTGGGGAGTGGGAATTTAACATTTACCTGGAATTAAAATGGACTCAGATAAGTATCAGGGAAATAAAAGTAGTGTGGTTAAGAAAGGAAAAGAAAGCCATTTTTAATTTTGGAAAGCAAAGCACCATAGAGCTTAGTGACACAGAGAAAATATATTTGATGCTATTTTCTGATCTTCAACTCTACGAAGAAACTTGCTTGTCAGTCCAATGTTTTTTGGTATTTGTGCTTGTGAAAGCTCAGGATTAGACTTGCAAAATGTACATTCGTTTACCTTAACTAATCTCTAATCTTTTCTCCTTTTTCATTCACTCATTAATTCAATCATATTTATTGAGCGCTTACTGTGTGCAAAGCACTGTACTCAGTGCTTGGGAAGTATAAGCCGGCAACATACAAGTCCCTACCTAACAGGCTAACAGTCTAGAAGGGGGAGACAGACAACAAAACAAAGCATGTAGACAGGTGTCAAAATCGTCAGAACAAATAGAATTATAGCTATATAATAATAATAATGGCATTTGTTAAGCACTTACTATGTGCCAAGCACTGTTCTAAGTGCTGGAATAACAAGGTCATCATGTTGTCCCAAATGGGGCTCACAGTTTTCATCCCCAGTTTACAGATGAGGGAACTGAAGCCCAGAGAAGTGAAGTGACTTGCCCAAAGTCACACAGCTGACAAGTGGTGGAGCAGAATTCGAACCCATGACCTCTGACTCCCAAGCCCAGGCTCTTTTCACTGAGCCATGCTGTATATGCACATCATTAACAAAATGAATAGAATAGTAAATATGTACAAGTAAAATAAATAGAATAATAAATCTGTACAAATATATACAAGTGCTGTGGGGAGGGGAAGAAGGTAGGGTGGGGAAGGATCATCAAGATCAACAATCACTAATCCTAGAATAGTGAAAGATGCTGTCCCTTCAAATACTTTTCTTTCTTCTATTAATTGAAAATCTAGATCTGAAAAAGATTTCAAGATTTCCGATCAAAACATTTTTGTTGGAAATTTCTCTGTTTGAAATTAATCATTACTTGAGAAAATCCCTATTTTGTATCGGATATTGGACAAATTTTGAACAAAAATTTAGGGAACAACAAGATATGTTGGGTTTTTTTGTCCTTTTGGAGCAAGAGGATGCCTGGAAAGGAGAAACCAGGATTGCAACATTCATTATTCTTCACTGTAGTAACTGTAACTGTGTTACAACAAGCAAAAGGAACAATAGGAATGCCAGCTGCAATGCCCAAAGCAAAATCTTTACGAGAATGAGTGACAGAACTCAGAGAAGCAAACCAGGTGTCCAGCCCCTTGATCTTATTCTCCAACATTTGTGTCAATAACAGCAGAAGAAAAGATTGATCACTGCTGAAAATGGTAAAAGGTATACAGCAGTAAGGGGCCCCTGGACTTCCCTTCTCCCTTCCTGACCCTAAGAGGTCGGAAAGGAAGGCCGAAATGCATGTTTTCCATGATCTCTTTGGGAACCACAAACACTGGTGCTGACAAAGATTTACTGAGAGTGAGTGAGCCTTTAATTTGGCAGTGTGGCCTTTTTGAGGTGTTGGCCCCGAATCCTACACCGGAAAAACTGGGGTTTGTGTTCTGAAGGTCCTGCTGCCTCCCTCAGTGGGGTAGAAACTAAAGAGCTGGCCCCATTACAGGGGAAGCTGCGCTTTAGCAGTAATGGATGAACTTGTGGTTTTAATGATTTAAAAGGAAAATGCTGGGGCAGTTACTCTTTGGAATATTATGTTTTTTGGACTCCAGTAAAATTTGGCCTGCTCTCTTCAGGGGAATGTAGATAGATTATGGCCGTTATTGTAAAAGGCCATATCACAGGCCACTATTCCAATTTTACTGCTCCAGGTGCTCGCGGGAATCTGTGTTGTTCCTATGTAATTACCACAGTGAGGCAGTGTAGCCCAAGAGAACCCAACCCTCAGTTTCACAGACTATCAATCAATCAATCAATCAATCGTATATATTGAGCGCTTACTGTGTGCAGAGCACTGTACTAAGTGCTTGGGAAGTACAAGTTGGCAACATATAGAGACAGTCCCTACCCAACAGTGGGCTCACAGTCTAGAAGGGGGAGACAGAGAACAAAGCCAAACATATTAACAAAATAAAATAAATAGACTGGATATGTACAAGTAAAATAAATATATAAATAAATAGAGCAATAAATATGTACAAACATATATACAAATATACAGGTGCTGTGGGGAAGGGAAGGAGGTTAGATGCGGGGGATGGAGAGGGGGATGAGGGAGAGAGGAAGGAGGGGGCTCAGTCTGGGAAGGCCTCCTGGAGGAGGTAAGCTCTCAGTAGGACCTTGAAGGGAGGAAGAGAGCTAGCTTGGCAGATGTGGGGAGGGAGGGCATTCCAGGCCCGGGGGATGACGTGGGCCGGGGGTCGATGGCGGAACAGGCGAGAACGAGGCACGGTGAGGAGATTAGCGGCAGAGGAGCGGAGGGTGCGGGCTGGGCTGGAGAAGGAGAGAAGGGAGGTGAGGTAGGAGGGGGCGAGGTGATGGACAGCCTCGAAGCCGAGGATGAGGAGTTTCTGCCTGATGCGCAGATTGATTGGTAGCCACTGGAGACTTTTGAGGAGGGGAGTAACATGCCCAGAGCGTTTCTGGACAAAGACAATCCGGGCAGCAGCCTGAAGTACGGATTGAAGTGGGGAGAGACACGAGGATGGGAGATCAGAGAGAAGGCTGATGCAGTAGTCCAGACGGGATAGGATGAGAGCTTGAACGAGCAGGGTAGTGGTTTGGATGGAGAGGAAAGGGCGGATCTTGGCAATGTTGCAGAACTGAGACCGGCAGGTTTTGGTCACGGCTTGGATGAGGAGTGAATGAGAGAGCAGAGCCGAGGATGACACCAAGGTTGCGGGCTTGTGAGACGGGAAGGATGGTAGTGCCGTCAACAGTGATGGGAAAGTCAGGGAGAGGGCAGGGTTTGGGAGGGAAGACAAGGAGTTCAGTCTTGGACATGTTGAGTTTTAGGTGGCGGGCAGACATCCAGATGGAGATGTCCTGAAGGCAGGAGGAGATGCGAGCCTGGAGGGAGGGAGAGAGAGCAGGGGCAGAGATGTAGATTTGGGTGTCATCAGTGTAGAGATGATAGCTGAAGCCGTGGGAGCGAATGAGGTCACCAAGGGAGAGAGTGTAGATCGAGAACAGAAGGGGACCAAGAACTGAACCTTGGGGATCCCGCACAGTAAGGGGATGGGAGGGGGAGGAGGAGCCTGCAAAAGAGACTGAGAATGAACGACTGGAGAGATAAGAGGAGAACCAGGAGAGGACGGAGTCTGTGAAGCCAAGGTCGGATAGAGTGTTGAGGAGAAGAGGGTGGTCCACAGTGTCGAAGGCAGCTGAGAGGTCAAGGAGGATTAGGATAGAGTATGAGCCGTTGGATTTGGCAAGCAGGAGGTCATTGGTGACCTTTGAGGGGCAGTTTCCGTGGAATGTAGGGGACGGAAGCCAGACTGGAGGGGGTCGAGGAGAGAGTTGGTGTTGAGAAATTCGAGGCAGCGCGTGTAGACAACTTGTTCAAGGAGTTTGGATAGGAATGGTAGGAGGGATATGGGGCGATAACTATAAGGTGAGGTGGGGTCAAGAGAGGGTTTTTTTAGGATGGGAGGGACATGGGCATGTTTGAAGGCAGAGAGGAAGGAACCAGTGGAGAGTGAGCAGTTGAAGATGGAAGTTAAGGAGGGGAGAAGGGATGGAGCTATGAACTCCTCTAGGCTTTAAACTGGTTGTGGGCAGGGAATGTGCCTGTTTATTGTTGTATTGCACTCTCATTCATTCATTCATTCATTCAATCGTATTTATTGAGTGCTTACTGTGTGCAGAGCACTGTACTAAGCGCTTGGGAAGTACAAGTTGGTCTCCCAAGTGCTTAGTACAGTGCTCTGCACACAGTAAGTGCTCAATAAATACGATTGAATGAATGAATGACTCCCACAGTTAAGGGGTGGGAGACAGAGGAGTATCCCAAGAAGGAGACTGAGAATGAATGAGTCCCTCAAGGTTCTTTCTTACTTGTTTTGTTTCGATGTCTGTCTCCCCACTTCTAGACTGTGAGCTCGAGGTTCAGTAGGAATTGTCTCTATCTGTTGCTGAATTTTACTTTCCAAGTGCTTAGTACAGTGCTCTGCACACAGTAAGCGCTCAAGCAATACGATTGAATGAATTGATCCCCTTCTATTCTCCATCTATACCCATTCACTTGGAGAAGTCATTCACTGCCATGGCTTCAACTACCACTTCTATGTAGAGACTGTGAGACAGCAGCATTTCCTCCTGCCTTCGAGATACCACTACTTGGATGTCTTCCCTTCACCTCAAGCTTAACATGTCCAAAACAGAGCTCCTTATCTTCCCTCCCAAACCCTGTCCTCCCCATGACTTTCCCATCACCGTAGATAGCACCACCATCCTTCCTGTCTCACAAGCCCTAAACTTGGCGTTATCTCTTACTCCTCTCACTCATTCAACCCACATATTCAATCCATCATTAAATCTTGTCAGTGCCACCTTCACAACAATGCTAGCAACCGCCGTTTCCTTTCCAACCAAATTGTTACCACGTTAATACAATCACTCATCCTATACTGCCTGAATTACTGCATCAGCCTCCTCGTTATCCCCCGGCCTCCTGCCTTTCCCCTCTCCAGTCCATACTTCACTCTGCTGCCCAGATCATTTTTCTACAGAAACGTTCGGGGCATGTCACCCCACTCCTTAAGAAACTCTAGTGGTTGCCCATCTACCTCCACATCAAACAAAAACTCCTCACCATTAACTTTAAAGCACTCCATCACCTTGTCCCTTCCTACCTCACATGGCTACTCTCCTACAACGCAGCCCGCACACTTCACTTCTCTATTGCTAACCTTCTCACTGTGCTCCATCCCGCCTATCTCATCGCCGATCCCTCACCCACATCCTGCCTCTGGCCTGGAACGGCCTCCCTCCTCAAGTCTGACAGCCAATTACTCTCCCCAACTTCAGTCTTATTGAAGGCACATCTCCTCCAGGGGACCTTCCCTGACTAAACCCCTCTTTCCTCTTCTCCCATTCCCATCTGCCTCTCCCTAACTTGCTCCCTTTGTTCTTCCTCTTCCCAGCCCCACAGCACTTACGTATGTATCTGTAATTTATTTATTTATATTAATGTCTATCTCCCCACCTCTAGACTGTAAGCTTCTTGCGGGAAGGGAATGTATTGGTTTGTTGTTGTTTGTTCTAATAAACTCCCAAGACAAGGGACAAGGGACTCCCAAGAGTTTATTATAGTGCTCTGCACAGAGTAAATGCTCAATATATATGATAGGATGGATGAATGAATAAATACGATTGACTAACTGATCACACTACTAAGGACATACAGGTCCTAGACCCAACTCTGCCATGGAGAAGCAGCGTGGCTCAGTGGAAAGAGCATGGGCTTTGGAGAGGTCAGAGGTCATGGGTTCTAATCCAGCTCCATCAGCTGTCAGCTGTGTGATTTTGGGCAAGTCACTTAACTTCTCTGTGCCTGTTACCTCTTCTGTAAAATGGGGATTAAAACTGTGAGCCCCCCGTGGGACAACCTAATCACCTTATAACCTCCCCAGCACTTGGAAAAGTGCTTTGTACATAGTAAGCACTTAACAAATTCCATCATTATTATTATGTGATCCTGAGCAAGCTCCTAACTTATTTGGTCCTTAGTTTTCCCCTCTATAAAATGGGGATAAGATACCTGTTCTGTCTCATTTTCAGGCTGTGAAAACTTTGAGGGTCAGGGACTATATATTATCTGATTATCTTGTATCTACCCCAGTGCGAAGAACAACACAGGATGGTTTAGTGGAAAATGCATGGGCTTGAGAGTCAGAGGACACAGGTTCTAATCCCAGTTCCACTATTTGTCTGCTGTGAGACCTGGGGCAAAACATTTAACTTCTCTGTGCCTCAGTTACCTCATCTGTAAAATGGAGATTAAGACTGTGAGCCCCATGTGGGACACCCTGATTACCTGGTATCTACCCCAAGGCTTAGAACAGTGCTTGGCACATAGTAAGTGCTTAGCAAATGTTATTATTATTATATATTAAACTCTTAATAAATGTCATCACTATGATCATCATTATCAGTTATCAGTGATCATCATATTATCAGTAGAGAAGCAGCGTGGCTCAGTGGAAAGGGCCCGGGCTTGGGAGTCAGAGGTCATGGGTTCAAATCCTGACTCCATCACTTGTCAGCTGTGTGACTTTGGGCAAGTCACTTAACTTCTCTGTGCCTCAGTTACCTCATCTGTAAAATGGGGATGAAGATTGTGAGCACCATGTTGGACAACCTGATCACCTTTTATCCCCCCCAGCGCTTAGAACAGTGCTTTGCATATAGTAAGTGCCTAATAAATAATAATAATAATAATAATGGCATTTATTAAGCGCTTACTATGTGCAAAGCACTATTCTAAGCGCTGATACCATCATTATTATTATTATCATCATCACTGCCTACTTTGCAAGGTGTTTTTCGATGATGGGTGCTCAATAATGGCCTTTGACTAACCAGTTGATTTTACTCACTTGTTAATGCTTTACTTTTGTTAATACTTTTGAGATTCGTGGTTATTACTGTCTGGTCTCAAATCTTCACAGTTACATGCTCAATCCTGCTGTTCTGCTTCACACATTGTGCTCCCCAAACTCCCACTGAAGCAGGTGGGAATTCTTGACATTTAGCACTGTGTGTCCAGAAGAACTGATGTTTCCAAAAAGTAAACTTAAAAAAAAATGAGTAAGATCTGGTTGAACAATAGCATTTACAGCAAACCCTCAGTAGGTCACTCATTTTAGAGAAATGTGAAATGAGAGGCAGTGTGACAAGTGAACTGAAAATTGGATTGAGAATCCAGTTTTTCCTCTTAGCTCCACTCTTCATCTACTGTGTGCCTTTAGGTAAATCCCTGTATCTTTTAAGTTTTCTCACTTGTATTATAGGTAAGAATGCTTGCTTTAGACGTAAAGTAAGTAAGGGTTTGGAAAGCACTCTTGTATTTCTTGGATGGAAAGTGTCTTATATAAAAGCACTGTACGCATTCTTATAATGAGGAAGAGAGGAATACATGGAGAGGTGAATAAAATAGAGGAAGAGAGGTGCTCAGGTGTTGATTGCTTGTTTGTTTTTATGGTATTTGTTAAGTGTTTACTATGTACCAGGGACTGTACTAAGTGCTAGGGTAGATATATGGTTGAACACATTCCCTGTCCCACATGGGGCTCACGGTCTTAATCCCCAATTTTACAGATGAGGTAGCTGAGGCACAGAGAACTTAAGTAACTTTCCCAAGGTCACACAGTCCACAAGTGGCAGAAAACCCAGCGTGGCTCAGTGGAAAGAGCCTGGGCTTTGGAGTCAGAGGTCATGCATTCAAATCCCGACTATGTCACTTGTCAGCTGTGAGACTTTGGACAAGTCACTTAACTTCTCTGTGCCTCAGTTCCCTCATCTGGAAAATGGGGATGAAGACTGTGAGCCCCCCCAAGGGACAACCTGATCACCTTGTAACCTCCCCAGCGCTTAGAACAGTGCTTTGCATATAGTAAGTGCTTAATAAATGTCATAATAAAAAAAAAACCCAGGTCTTTCTGACTCCTTGCTCTCTCTACTAGGCAATACTGCTTTTTTCAACTAATCAATCAATCAGTTGTATTGACAGATCACTTACTATGTGTGAAGTACTGCACTAAGCCCTTGGGAGAGTACAATACAACAGAGTTAATAGACACATTCCCTTTCCATCCACAAACACCCTCACAGATGCTGACTTCCAGCAGGGACTCCTCCCCAACTTCTGCCTATTTTACCTCCTCATCACAGTGAGGAATGGGTTGGATTTTATTATGTCTTTAACTGTGGATACAAGGACAGCTTCCTGTATCAGGCTAGGAGGTCCTGACCCTTTCCCTTCCACTCATCCTTCCCCTCAGACTCTGTTTCTGAACCTTGCAGTGACCCAGACCTTATTCTGTCCCCTGTTGTCCCCTGGTCATGCTCCCTGCCTTCATCTCCAATCCTGGCCCCTCCCTTCCCCTTTCCTCTCCTATCTCATCCTGTCTCATCCTGTCTCTCTCCCTCACTGCCTCAATGGCTTCTGATCAGTTAATCCTGGATCTGCCACCTGTCTGCTGTGTGGCCTTGAGCAGGTCACTTCAATTCTCTGTGCTTCAGTTACCTCATCTGTAGACTGGGGATTGTGACGGTGAGCCCCACATAGGACGGGGACTCTATACAACCCTATTGGCTTGTATCCACCCCAGCGCTTAGTACAGTACCTGGCACATAGTAAGTGCTTAACAAATACCACAATTATTATTATTAGACCTTCAGTTTGACATCAAGTCTTATACCTTCTTTTCTCCAAATTCCATATTCCAAAGGACATACCGCTCCTCCGATTTGATTCATTTCTTTGTCTAATCATCCTTCAGTGGACAAAAAGTAAAGTCTGATGACAGCATTGACTTGTGCATTACTGTCCCCACCCCCGAAAAAATCTTTATTATATAGGCCAGTTCAAAACCTTGATTTTCTTAGTCTTATTGTCAGTAAATTGGGTTTACCTTGTTTTTCTTAGTCTTATTGTCAGTAAATTGGGCGTAGTGACCCACTCAACTATTAACAATTATCTACAGGTATTCCTATTCATGTACCTTGAGAACACTTTGAGAGTTATAATCTCTTTATATTCATTCTAATAGAAGTAGCAACTGCAGCATCTACTGAGTACCCAATTGGTACTGAATTAATTAATGAACCACTTTTGTGTTATGTACTAAGCATGTACTTCCCCATCCCCTCTGCCTTACCTCCTTCCCCTCCCCACAGCACCTGTATATGTGTATATATGTTTGTACGCATTTATTACTCTATTTATTTATTTATTTATTTGTACATATTTATTCTATTTATTTTATTTTGTTAATATGTTTTGTTTTGTTCTCTGTCTCCCCCTTCTAGACTGTGATCCCACTGTTGGGTAGGGACCGTCTGTATATGTTGCCAACGTGTACTTCCCAAGCGCTTAGTACAGTGCTCTGCACACAGTAAGCACTCAATAAATATGATTGAATGAATGAGTGAAAGCACTGGGGTAGATACAGGATAATCTAATTGTACACAGCCCCTTTCCCACAAGGGGCACACAGTCTAAGTAGGAGAGAGTAGGATTTAATCCCCACTGTACAGATGTGGAAACCGAGGCACAAATCATTTATGTAACTTGCCTAAGTTCACAGATCAGGCAAGTGGTTGAGGCAGGATTAGAACCCAAATTCTCTGATTTCTAGGCCATGCTGCTCCTGAAATAGATTTATTAGGTACTTGGAAAGAACAGGATAAAAATTTACATGTTCCCTACCAACTTGAAGTTTACATTCTAATTGGGGAGAAAACATCAAAAGATTTAGAACTAGGGTAGTCAAAATAAATGAGTGTATATATATATAATTTATATTTATATATATAGCAATATATGATACATACATCATATATTTATATATATTATTTATATATGAATGCTACAAAGGGTTTATATAAGTTCACTCATGCTAGAGATGGCTTTTGCTTATAATAGCTTTTCTATAAAATAAGCTGAATTTCACTGAAGCCTAAATCCATAGGACTTTTACTTGCTATCTTCTTTAAGCCCTCCTTGTGTCTAATAGGATTGGTTCTTTCATGGCAAAGATATTTCTGACCACATTTCTTAATGCTGAAATAAATGACTCATTCCCAGTATTGAAGGTAAAATAATGATAACTGCATCCCCATAGTTACTTTGGTTTCTTGGAAGCCAGAAAATATTATACAGATTTGAATCCATTTTGACAATAGGGAAGAGTCATAAAGGGAAACCTACTTCCTAAAAGTAACACAACTCAACTGAATCTAAGGTACTTTTACAAATGAATATTAGTATTGCTACTTTTTTTCTTGCTATATGAGCTATGATCCCTTGGCTGAACCTAAGGATCCAATTCATATCATTCATCCATTATTTTTCCTTCTCCACAAAGATAGCTCTGAGTTAAGTGCCTCAGTCTTTCAGATGTACACATTTATTCATTAGAATTGAACATCTTAGTGGCTCCAAGTCTCCAATATGAATTATGCCCAGGATAGTAGTGACCAAAAGTCATTATAATTTGATCGCTCTCCAATTTACTATCAGAGTGGTATCCACTTCTAAAAAGCTATAATAATTAGAACTAATTGAAACCATTTAGGGAAGTTTTAGAAGGGAAGCCAAGCAGTGAAAGGGAACCGAGATTGTACAACTTATTTTCTCATAGTGGTGCTACTTTCAGAGTTTTATTTGCTGTTGGGTGTCCTGGGGATAGAGAGTTTTCATTGTCCGGGATTATCAACATTCAAGAGCAATAAATCTACTTCAAGAGCAGTAAATCCACTCTAAAAATATGTAAATAACTTTCATCCTTTACTGACCTAGAGGTGATAAATTTCACATTACATTACTAAAACCCTAAAACATCTAATCTCCTATTCTGGTCTATACGAAAAGGAATTCAGAACTAGAGCTTTGCAAAACATTTTTTTCTGATGCATAACCCCAAAGAAACTTGTGTCATCTTAACGCCTCCAAGATAAAATTCTAACTCTGAGGTCTGGTTCTTCTGGGGAATGGTCTTTTTGACTAGCCTTTTTGTGCTTTAACTTGACAAGATCACTAGTTAATTTATTTCAATTGTTTGGCCCAAATACTTTTTGAAGAAATGTTAAGAACAATGTTTTGATCTGTTTGTGGAGAATTAAACCTCAAGTCAGAGCAGGAAATTTCCTGGTGAGAAACAGAGAAATGGGGAATTGTCTTTGAGATGTTCCCATGGGGTGACAGGTCTGTTTAAAAGATCACCATTCAGGGCCCATTCTTTGAACACTTAGCTTCCCCATATGACTTTTCTCCTCTCACATTGAGCAAATCACTCTGAGTTGTCAGTTTCTAAAGCTAAGAAGCAGTAGAATTTGAAAGGGGCTTAGGGGAGGGGAACACTATCTTTTTTTTTTCCTGTAGGAATGCAAGGAAGTGATGTGCTTACCTCTGTTAATGATGAGATTAAAAATAGGCAGGCAATGCGAGTTAACTTCCACAATCCCAATTGGAAAGAGAACAATAAGGCTTCCAAAAGTAAGTGGAAGAGATAAATTTTTCAATCAGTGTACTGTTCCTAAAGCCAGCTCTGACACTAGTCTGCTGTGTGGCCTTCAGCAAGTCATTTAACTTCTCTATGCCTCGGTTTTCTTACCTGTAAATGATAATAATAGTAATAATGATGGTATTTGTTAAGTGCTTACTATGTGCCAAGCACTGTTCTAAGAGCTGGGGTATATGCATGGTAATCAGGTTGTCCCACTTGGGGTTTACAGTCTTAATCCCCATTTTACAGATGAGGGATCTGAGGCACAGAGAAGTTAAGTGTGCTGTGCCCAAGGTCGCACAGCAGACAAGTGGCCGAACTGGGATTAGAACCCATGTCCCCTGACTCCAAAGCCTTTGCTCTTTTTAATAAGCCAAGCCACATGTTGGAGAATTTTATCCGACTCCTTCCTACTTAGACTGTGGGCCACATGTGAGAAAGGGACTGTGTCCAACCTATTCTCTTGTATCTACCCCAGAACTTAGTACAGTGCTTGGCACATAGTAAGCACTTAACAAGTATGATAATTATTTTTATTATTATTGTTTTTATTATAATTATTACAATCTTAGATGGTACAAACTATGGTAAAGGGCTGTTTAGCCAAAGCAGAATTATTGAAAACACTTCCACACACCCTTACATTGACCATAAAAGTAGGGTTAAGATAGAGTTGAGATAGATATATACATATATATATTTAATTATAAGTAGGATCAAGTGGACACCGGACATTTTAGAAGTTAAAGGCTAAATTCCTAGTCTGAATCACATTTAATTCTCCTAGTTTTTCCTAAGTCATTTGAGAAAGTTTTGTAAAATGGCTAAAACAAATCAATTGAGATGCATTAAATCATGATGGAGCTGTTTTTTCTGTCAATTTTATTTTTAGTATTGAGGTATTTTGCTGTTGTCATTTTTTCTAATGAAACATTACCTGTAATGCTGTGCTTATAATAATAATAATGGTGGCATTTATTAAGCACTTACTATGTGCAAAGCACTGTTCCAAGCACTGGGGAGGTTACAAGGTGATCAGGTTGTCCCCCGTGGGGCTCCCAGTCTTAATCCTCATTTTATAGAGGAGGTAACTGAGGCACAGAGAAGTTAAGTGACTTGCCCACAGTCACACAGCTAGCAATTGGCAGAGTCTGGATTTGAACCCATGACCTCTGACTCCAAAGCCCATGCTCTTTCCACTGAGCCACGCTGCTTCTCTAGAGAAGCAGCTTTAAATATATTTAATCACTCTCCTATGCTTATAAGCTTCAGAGGGCATGAAATTAGGCACAAGGTGCAGTGTGAACTACAATGCAAAAATAAAGTATTGTATTCTGATCTGTAGCATTTGTGGAAGAGGCAGAAGGAAATACCCAACTGCATCTACTAATTATTCAATGGGGGTGGAGCACTGTTTTAAGCCCTAGGGTAAAACTGATATCACAAGCACCCATTCAGTTTTCAGCAAACTGAAGAAAGACACATGAGCTGTGAGGGTCTCCACCAGTTTAGAAGGTGTTTCATTACTGTTGTTAGCCTTTATTCCGCAGTCCGTACAAAACCTCAGGAGGAAGATACTGGTGAAATAGAAAGCTGTATGAAATGGAAAAGTTACCAAAGACCAAATGGGGGTGTATGCTTCATTCTTCAAATCAATGTCAATGGCATTAGTTGAGTGCCCACTGAAGAGGTAAGTACTGCACTAAGTGTGTAGGAGAATGTCACAATCAATCTGTTAATTGATAGTAATTATCAATTACAGTAACTCTCTCCCTGACGTCAGAGTCCCCCCGTGATTGTTAGATTGTCTCTATATGTTGCCAATTTGTACTTCCCAAGCGCTTAGTACAGTGCTCTGCACACAGTAAGCGCTCAATAAATACGATTGATGATGATGATGATGATGATAGTATTTATTGAATGCCTAGTGTGTGCAGAGCAATGTACTAGGAGAAGCAGTGTGGCCCAGTGGAAAGAGCCCAGGCTTGGGAGTCAGAGGTCATGGGTTCTAATCTCGGCTCCATCACTTGTCAGCTGTGTGACTTTGGGCAAGTCACTTCACTTCTCTGTGCCTCAGGTACCTCCTCTGTAAAATGGAGATTAAGACTGTGAGCCCACTGTTGGGTAGGAACCATCTCTATATGTTGCCAACTTGTATTTCCCAAGCGCTTAGTACAGTGCTCTGCACACAGTAAGTGCTCAATAAATACGATTGAATGAATGAATTAATGAATATGAGACAACCTGATTACCTTGTATTCCCCCCATTGCTTAGAACAGGGCTTGCCACATAGTAAGCACTTAACAAATGTTTTATTATTATTATTATTATTATTATTATTAATTCATTCATTCAATCATATTTATTGAGCACTTACTGTGTGCAGAGCACTGTACTAAGCGCTTGGGAAGTACAAGTTGACAACATATAGAGACGGTCCCTACCCAACAACGGGCTCACAGTGTACAAGGGGGAGACAGACAACAAAACAAAATGTGTGATCAGGTGTCAAGTCATCAGAATGACATCAGGCTCATCATCATCATCATCATCAATCATATTTATTGAGCGCTTACTATGTGCAGAGCACTGTACTAAGCACTTGTACTATTATGTACTTGGGAGACTGTAACAGAAACAGAAAACATGTTCTCTGCTTACCAGGGGCTTATAGTCTAACTGGGAGAGTGATTTAAAATTGTTGAAACACAGTGGTCGTAGGAGTAGGAATGAAAGGGTAATTCAGGTTGTAGTACAATCATGTCAGGATATAATGAATGGAAACAGTGGATTCCTAATAACCATTACATAGGAGGGACAAATTGTATTTCATCAAATCAAATGAAGCTTAACTCAAGGACTATTTTTTTTTTATATTTAGAGGAGGATTTAAAATTGCTTCTTGGAAATCTTCCTCAAAAAACTGCAATCCCAGAGAAAACCTATGAGGAAACATGCTAGAAGCAACTTGAGTGGAAAAGCAATCTCTTCTTCCTGTCCTAGGTTAGCCAAGAGATTGCTGCTTTCTGAGTATCAATTAGCTGTCCTCTAAAGCACACCCCACATCAGAGAACTGGGCCAAGTGTTTATTCAATGAAGATAAAAGGTGTTCTGCAGTATTATATGCATATTTGGTAAGTTAAGGAAAACTCAATAAAATTAGATGCAAATTGCTGCACCACACTTAACCAAGGATAATAATCTCCAAATCAAAGTCACAGTTGGGGGAAAAATTGGAAAAAAAGGTAACCGAATAGCTAGAAAATGAATTGACACATTGTGGCTGCTGGAATGGAGTCAGCGTTTGGATTCAAGTTAAAAAATAGCTGTGGTCAAAGAAGAAAAATATCATAGGAAATTATTATTGACTTTCAGGGATGGGGAAGAAAGCAGATCGGGAAATGTTTACGCAGATAAGGGAAGAATGTAAAGGGGCTAAACTATTGCTCAAGAGGGCTTTCAATTACTCTTTAGATTAGAACAACATTAATGGGTTTACAAAGAAAGCATCCACGTTTCTAGAGGGTAGAACAGAGCTGCCTTTTCATATATTTGTGGAGTAGCCAATAAGTTTCAGAGTCAGTCCTAAGAAGTAAACCAAATATGATGAATGAGAGTGAACTGGGTAAACAGCTGAGGTTTAATGTTCACAATATCAATAGCAATGAAATACTCTGGGGCTATAAAAGCCAACCGTTCAGACGTATTTAGATTTTTTAAAGCAGCCTTTGAAGAGCTATGGCTCAAGTTCGATTGGAATAAATATCCGTCAAAGAATCAACAATGAAAAAGTGTGAACTTTTTCTAAGGATCAGCTGGAATGAGCACAGCACTCACCTCTACTCCTTGTACCTTGTGTTTCAGTTTAATTTCAATGAAAGCTACACAATGGGAAATCAGTGTTTTGTTGTTCTGCATGCGGCAAACACATTAGGGGCATGACATTCAAGTTGTGCTGGTGGGAGATCCTTTGAAGAGTAGTCGAAAATTGTTGGAAAATGTTGAAACTGAACTCAAAGAGCAAACTCCCCATGTGGTGGTGTCTTTTTTACTGGAAGTCAGAATGTTCCAAAACAGAAGACCCCACTGAAGCTGACAATGCATGGTTGCAATTCGTGTAATAAGCCAGAGAGAATTCCTGTTTTGAAACCATAATCTCGTGATCCAGAGACAAGTCTAATAAATAACAATCCAATTTTATAGAGAGGTGGATTCCAATATACAGGCTACATTCTTATTTTCACATAAGGTCAGCAGCATTTTCTCCTCTGTGCCTTATGTCTGTCTCTCTTCAATGTGTGACACTCCCATTGACTTCCGTGGAGACTGCAAAGTGGAAAGGGCAGACAAAAGAGGAATAAGAGTTGGATTACCGAAAAAATCGATAAATACTTTCAAGAAACCTTGGAGGAAGGACAATGAAGAAAGAAGTAGGCTGTGAATTTTAAAGATGGGTTTCCTGCAGTCATTCAAGAGGAAAATATTTACTGAGAGAGGATCAGCCACTTCTTAAAGGGTTTCTCCATTTACTAGAATTCGAATGTAATTCAGCGTGTTTATTCATTCACACTCAACAGAATTCATTGGGTTGATAATGTGTAGTGGTCCTAAACCAGAAGCTAAAGGGTCATAAGGCATGAATGCTACACTCATGGGGCTTACAATCATAGGGGAGAGCTAGGGCTAATAGAATCAAAGAATGCACAAATAGACAAAATTGGACAAGGACTAGGAATGTAAACATAGATTGCAGGCTCGTTGCGGGCAAAGCTTGTGCTTAGTGCTTAGTATAGTGCTCTTCACACAGTAAGTGCTCAATAGATACCATTGATTGATTATTCACAGAGGTAAGAAGGTGGTGGATATAGCAGAAGGGATTGGATAGCTGAGAGTCCGGATGGGTTAGGAGCGTTAGTATTTAATGAGCACCCATGTGGTGCAGTGAATTGCACTAAATGCTTGGGAAAGATGAATACATGAGAAATGTTTCCTGCCAACAAGGAACTTACACTCTAATGAGGGAGGCAAACCTGAAAAATATTTACAGGAGTAGTCCAATAAAACAAATGACCTAACAGTAAAATAACAGGAGTGGTCCAATTAAACAATGACCTAACAGTAACATACATATACATATGTATGTATGTATATATATATATATATACATATATATATATTTATACAAGAGAAGCAGTGTGGCTCAGTAGAAAGAGCACAGACTTTGGAGTCAGAGGTCATAGGTTCAAATCCCAGCGCCACCAGTTGTCAGCTGTGTGACTTTGGGCAAGTCACTTAACTTCTCTGTGCCTCAGTTACCTCATCTGGAAAATGAGGATTAAGATTGTGAACCCCCCGTGGGACAAACTGATCACCTTGTAACTTCCCCAGCACTTAGAACAGTGCTTTGCACATAGTAAGAGCTTAATAAATGTCATCATTATTATTATTATTATATATGAGAAATGTATATATATATATGTATATACATATATATGTACATATACATATATATATACATTGTATGTGTGTGTGTATATATATATATATATATACAAGAGTGCTGAGAATAGGAACAAATGAATTTATAAGTGCTAGACTTAGCTGATGGGTTTATAGAGTGTGGGGTGCTGGAAAATTATTCAAAGAAGGCTTGTTGGAGGTGAGGTTTAAGGAGGACTTTGAATATTAGGGGAAAACTGTAATCGGTAGACTCTGGGAAAGGAGACAGTTCCAAAACACAGGAACAGTGTGAATGAGGGAGCAAAGACAGAAGATTTGAGTGTGGGGAACAGCAAGATGGTTAGTTTGGGAACAGTGGAGAGAGTGAGTTGGGGAAGAGCACATGTAGAGAGTAGGTAGGTAAGGTGGGCTGAGTTGGTGGAGAGACATGAAGCAGATTGTGATGAGTTGTTGGTTGATGTGGATAAACACAGGAAGCCAGTGTTTTGAGGAGAGGAGAGGTGAGGGCCAAGCGGTAGTAGTTTAGACTGGGGGACATTGAGGCTAGAGGCAGGAAGGCTAGAGAAGAGTTGGATTAGTTTAAAAGACACCGTTAGTTTAGACAAGGACTCATGAAGGTTAGGTCTTTAGGATAATTTTGGCAGGGAGAAAAATAGAATAATCATTTATTTAGCTGTATTTATTGGCCCTTAGTGCAGAGCACTGTACTAAGCACTTAGGAGAGTATAATAGAAGCTAGATCCATGTTTTCTGACCTCAAGAGTTTTCAATCTAATGGTAACTGTACTGACAAAATAATCATTACCGTGAAATCACCAAATGCATGCTTAAGAGAGGGAGGGTCAGGGAAAGTCAGTTTAAGGAACACAGAATCCTCTACTTCCACCTTGCATTCGGGCTCTGAGTGGGCATTTGTTTCAAGCTGCAGACCTTATGCAGCTTGTACTTCAGAGCTACCTCTGGAAATTTTCCCGGAATTCCTAAAAGCCAGTCAGTTCTTGAAAAGAAGTTGAGGGGAAGAATTGCTAGAAGAAGATATGGCAGAAGGAAAGGCTCAGGGGAGGAAGAGGGATTCATGTGGTGGTAGTTGGGGCAGCTAGACTGGAGAGGAGAATGAAAGAGTAAGAGCAGTTAAGACCGACAGGAAATGGTGGACCAGTTTATGGAGGACCATTCATTCATTCATTCATTCATTCATTCATTCAATTGTATTTATTGAGTGCTTACTGTGTGCAGAGCACTGTACTAAGCGCTTGGGAAGTACAAGTTGGCAACATATAGAGACGGTCCCTACACAACAGTGGGCTCACAGTCTAGAAGGGGAAGACAGAGAACAAAACAAAGCATATTAACAAAATAAAATAAATACAATAAATATGTACAAATAAAATAAATAAATAAATAGAGTAATAAATACATACAAACATATATACATATATACAGGTGCTGTGGGGAGGGGAAGGAGGTAAGGTGGGGGAGATGGAGAGGGGGAGGAGGGGAAGAGGAAGGAGGGGGCTCAGTCTGGGAAGGCCTCCTGGAGGAGGTGAGCTCTCAGTAGGGCCTTGAAGGGAGGAAGAGAGCTAGTTTGGCGGATGTGCGGAGGGAGGGTATTCCAGGCCAGGGGGATGACGTGGGCCGGGGGTTGACGGCGGAACAGGCAAGAACGAGGCACAGTCAGGAGATTAGCAGCAGAGGAGCAGAGGGTGCGGGCTGGGCTGGAGAAGGAGAGAAGGGAGGTAAGGTAGGAGGGGGCGAGGTGATGGACAGCCTTGAAGTCAAGGGTGAGAAGTTTCTGCCTGATGCGTAGGTTGATTGGTAGCCACTGGAGATTTTTGAGGAGGGGAGTAACATGCCCAGAGCGTTTCTGGACAAAGACAATCCGGGCAGCAGTGTGAAGTATGGATTGAAGTGGGGAGAGACAAGAGGATGGGAGATCGGAGAGGAGGCTGATACAGTAGTCAAGACGGGATAGGATGAGAGCTTGAACGAGCAGGGTAGCAGTTTGGATGGAGAGGAAAGGGTGGATCTTGGCAATGTTGCGGAGCTGAGACCGGCAGGTTTTGGTGACAGCTTGGATGTGAGGGGTGAACGAGAGAGCAGAGTCGAGGAGGACACCAAGGTTGCGGGCTTGTGAGACAGGAAGGATGGTAGTGCCATCAACAGTGATGGGAAAGTCAGGGAGAGGGCAGGGTTTGGGAGGGAAGACAAGGAGTTCAGTCTTGGACATGTTGAGTTTTAGGTGGCGGGCAGACATCCAGATGGAGATGTCCTGAAGCCAGGAGGAGATGCGAGCTTGGAGGGAGGGGGAGAGAGCAGGGGCAGAGATATAGATTTGTGTGTCATCACCGTAGAGATGATAGTTGAAGCCGTGGGAGCGAATGAGGTCGCCAAGGGAGTGAGTGTAGATTGAGAACAGAAGGGGACCAAGAACTGAACCTTGAGGAACCCCTACAGTAAGGGGATGGGAGGGGGAGGAGGAGCCTGCAAAAGAGACTGAGAATGAAGAATGCTATGTGGAAATTAATTGATTGATTAATTGATTGGAATAACCCCCTTTTTTTGCATCTGGTCAAAATTATGAAAAGAAAAAATATTTAAAGGGCCTGGAAAGAGTTCCTTGGTTACAGAAAGAGCTAATTAAAATAGTGGGAAATCCTTATGATTGTGATATGGATTCTCGAAAACAGAACACAGATCTTCATTGTTTGGTCTTAACTGTTAATAACACTGAGATCAGAGAAGACAATTTAAAATTAATTCCACAGTCACACAATTTTTTTCTTGAAGAGAGCCACTATTGAGTTTCTTTAACTCCAGCATTATCAGAGAGTTTGAAAATCTGAAATCAATCTGTCAGTAGTATTTATTGAGCACCTACTGTGTGCACAGCACTTCACAAAATGCTTCAGAGTGTTTAATAGAATTAGTAGAACTGACCCATTCCTTTATGGAACTTATAGTCTAGCATGGGAAATAGAAACAAGATAAATTACAGACAGGAAAAAGTTATATGATTCATATAAGTATATAAGAGAGCACTTCTGTAGCTGGTTTCTACTGAAATATTCTGGGCACATCTATTGGGTTACACTAATAATCACAACAGCAAATTCAATCAATCATATTTATTGAGCACTCACTGTGTGCAGAGCACTGTACTAAGCACTTGGAAAGTACAATTCAGCAATAAAGAGAGACAATCTCTGCCCACGATAGGCTTACAGTCTAGAAAGGGGGAGACAGACATCAAAACAAGTAAACAGTCATCAATAGCATCAGTAAAAATACATAGAATTATAGATATATACACATTAAAACAAGTAACCAGGTATTAATGTCAATAAATAGAGTTATAGGTATGTATGTATATTCATAAGTGCTGTAGGGTAGAGGGGTAGAACAAAGGTAGTGAGTCGGGGCAATGGGGAGGGGAGGGGGGAGCTGAGGAAAAGGGGGGCTTAATCTGGGAAGGCCTCTTGGAGGAGGTTAGCCTTCAGTAGGCTTTGAAGGGGGGAAGTGTGATTGTTTGGAGAATTTGAGGAAGGAGGGCATTCCAGGCCAGAGGTAGGGTGTGGGCCAGGGGTCGATGGTGGGACAGGCACGAACAAGGCACAGTGAAAAAGTTAGCACCAAAGGAGCCGAGTGTGAGGGCTGGGCTGTAGAAGGAGAGAAGGGAGGTGAGGTAAGAGGTGGGCAAGGTGATGGAGAGCTTTGAAGCCAATAGTGAGGAGTTTTTGCTTGATTTGGAAGTTGATAGGCAACCACTGGAGATTTTTGAGAAAGGGGGTGACATGTCCAGAACATTTCTATAGAAAGATAATCCGGGCAGCAGCGTGAAGTATAGACTGAAGTGGGGAGAGACAGGAGGATGGGAGAACAGAGAGGAGGCTGATGCAGTAATCCAGTCAGGATAGGATGAGAGATTGAACCAGCAAGGTAGCGGGCGATGTGAATGGAGAGGAAAGGGCAGATCTTGGGGACATTGTGGAGGTGAGACTGGCAGATTTTGGTGATGGATTGGATGTGTGGAGTCAATGAGAAAGCAGAGTCAAGGATGACTCCAAGGTTGCGGGCTTGTGAGACTGGAAGGATGGTAGTGTCGCCCACAGTGATGGGAAAGTCAGGAAGAGGACAGGGTTTGGGAGGAAAGATAAGGAGCTCTGTCTTGGACATATTGAGTTTTAGGGGGTGGGAGGACATCCAAGTCCAAATGGACTATGGATTCATCTGTCCCTTAGAGATTTGTGTTTTGGCTTTAGTTGAAAAGTGAATAGATTCCTGACTACTGTATTCACATTTTTATTTAATATGTCCTAACAGAAGCTCCTGCTGCTTACCATGAAAATGTTCTATGTTGTTTACAAGGCTATCAAGCAAGATGGAAGTCAACCTATTCTTTGTGATCCACTCATAGCTTGGGTAAAGGAGCATAACAAAAGATTCAGATGATAACAGGAACCCTAGTTCAATCAATAATCTTGAAAGCTTGAAAAAAAATTTAAAATTTAGATTACAAGTAAAACAAAAGAACTGAAGGAAATAGAAGCATAAAAATAAAATGTCATCATATGTAACACATAAGTAGTTATCTAACATAATTGATGTTTGGAGATCTATTTTTAGAGATGAATGTTGGAGAAAATTGCATCACAAACTTGTAGTAGAAAATCAAAATTAACCAACAGAAAGCAGAAAAAGAATGTAAAATTAGTTTTGCCATGGCAAATGAAGGTGGTGGATGTGTGTTAAATTATCAATCAGATTTTAAAAGAGGGAAATGAGGAATTACAAAAGATTTCTTGCTCATATTGTTAAAATGTTAAATGCTCTTAAAGATCAATTCTAGACAAATATTCTAAAGTTCCAGGGAACTGAGGACAAAACTAAAGAATTAGCAGACATTTTCACAAGTTCATTTAGTTTCGAAGAGACCCCTGGGGACTCAGAAGTGGCTAACATAACAAAGTTATTTAAAAAGTGCCTAGAGACATAACAGGAAGTCATAGACCAGTTAGTTTGATATAAAGTGTGGAGAAAGTCCTGGAATATCAAATGGGGAATCACTTGAGGAAGCACAGCTTGCTAAAAAATGGGCAGTTTGGTTGCAGGAAGGGAGAAATCTGGGGAGAAAAGAAGGCAAGAGAAATGGGGAAGAGGCCAGCAGGGAATACAACCATATCTCTTAGAAAATAATTCTGCTAAGGAAATTCAGGGAAGAACAATTGTATTTTACTTAATTAAACTTTCTTTGTTTTCCAGGGTAGATTAAAATGCTCATCTCTGGATCTTTCTATATAGCTCCTGGGTCTTACTCGGCTCTGAAAGGCCTCTGACTAATTGGTAATTGGAGGACTTTGTTGGCAGGGATTCTGAAACTTGATAAAAGTTATTGCACCCACAGGACTGAAGTGTAAAACAGTCACAATTTCCCATAATTTAGAAATCTCATCGTGGTGGCTGCCTCCCCTCCAGTTTCTCTCTTTTCTAATAAATCCAATACATCAGCACTAACAGCATATTTATCAGCTGTTGCATAGAAGTCACCATCTTCCAAATATTCAGTAGAGTGGTAAGCGCCACAAGGATACTGCACACCACCATGCAAAGAGGAAGGCAGGCTAGAATTCAGAATTACTGCCACTGCAAGACTAGGAATGCTTATCCTCTTGAGAGAGAAGTGGATCCTACTAGACTGTAAACCCCTTGAGGTCAGAAATCTGGTTTATCCACTGTATTGTACTCTCCCAAGTGACTAATACATTGCTCTGTGCCCAGTAAGTGCTCAGTAAATATGATTGATTGATTGAAGAGGCACGATGTCTGGCAACTCCATGAATTCAATTCCCAGATGGTGCAGCTTCAAAAGGGGTATGATCTGGCATGAGATAGTCATAGTAATAATAGTAGGAGTAGGAGTGTAGTAGTAATAACCATGAAAACAATAATTACAGTATTTATTAAATGCTTATTGTGTACCTACTATGTGCAGAAAAGTGTACTAAACACTTGGGATAGTTCAATAAAGTTAGTAGACATGATCCCTATCTTCAAGAAGCTTACAGTCTCATGTGGGAGGAAGTGAGACCAAGGGAAATTAAATAATGTGCTTGCTCTGTGCTAAGTAACTCATTCCAGGTCACACAGCACCATATTCTCGAATCCCGGCCCCTGACTCCTAGTCCCAATTCTTTCCTCTGAAGTCATTATATGTATTCCAGATAATGGCATTACTGAATAGTCGTAATAGTCAGGGTTAATGATATTATTAGCCATTAAAAATGTGAAAAACACTGTACTTCAACCTGGTGAGAAATAGAAGGTAATTGATTTGGAAACATTTCCTGGCCTACTGGGTGCTTTTAATGTGAAGAGGAGAAGGGGGAAAGATAAATCCATAGGGGAGAAATGAAAGGGTAAATTCAGCAAAACAACAGTGATTAAATAAACCCCAAGGAGGATAACCATGCATCACTGCCAGGATAGAATAGTGCTCAGTTCCTTCGCCACTTCAGGCAGGTTCAATCTTAGTACAAACTGCCACAACAGTCTAAGAGTCAGAAGGAAACTTCCACTCAATTCTGCAATCCTGTGGGATTAATCTTACTCCAGAAATGGTAGGGAAGATAGGAAGGAGGACACCCTTGGTGTCAAGAAATCTTCCTTCTTCCTCTGACCAGCATGGCCTAGTGGAAATATCTTGGGCCTGGGAGTCAGAGGATCTGGGTTCTAATCTTGACTCTGCCAACTGTGTGATATGTGATCTTGTGCAAGCCACTGCTTAGTACCTCAGTTTCCTCAACTGTGAGGAGCACTTAGAACAGTGCTTTTAGACTGTGAGCCCACTGTTGGGTAGGGACTGTCTCTATATGTTGCCAATTTGTACTTCCCAAGCGCTTAGTACAGTGCTCTGCACATAGTAAGCACTCAATAAATATGATTGATGATGATGATGATGCTTTGCACATATTAAGCGCTTAAAAAATACCATCATTATTATTATTAAATACCAGTTATCCCTCCTAATTAGACTATGAGTCCCATGTGGGATAGGTTCTGTGTCTGACCTAATCACCTTGTACCTAACCTAGAGCTTAGAACAGTATTTGACCCACAGTAAGTGCTTAATAAATGCCATAGAAAAAAAGACCAGCAGGTTCCAAAGCCCTGGTAATATGGGCTGCACAGTTGTGCCTGTGGATTGTGGAGAAATAAGGTCGTTTGAAGGCAGGGATCTTGCCTACCAACTTTATTACATTGTACTTTCCTGAGTACAGTGCACAGTGAGAAACAGAGTGTCTCAGTGGAAAGATCACGGACTTTGGAGTCAGAGGTCAGGGGTTCAAATCCCGACCCCACCAATTGTCAGCTGTGTGACTTTGGGCAATTCACTTAACTTCTCTGTGCCTCAGTTACCTCATCTGTAAAATGGGGATTAAGACTGTGAGCCCCCCATGGGACAACCTGATCACCTTGTAACCTCCCCAGCGCTTAGAACAGTGCTTTACACATAGTAAGTGCTTAATAAATGCCATTATTATTATATTACATAGTAAGCACTCAATAAATTCTGTTTATTGATTGAACTACGCCAATCTCCCCCTGTAGACCCAAATGCAGAAGTGGACCAGAATTGGCCACCAGGTATTTCAATTGATTCTCTTGAAAAGGAGAGACGGCCAACTTTAGAAAGCTATTGACTGTACTCAGTGAAAGAACATATAGTACAGTGCCTTTTTCCAAGAACGACATAATCCGTTCAACAATCAGTCAATAGTATTTATTGAGCACCTACCGTGTGTAGTCTTGTATAAGCACTTGAGAGAGTGCAAAATAATTAGTTGACATGAATGCTGCTCTCAAGAAGCACACTAATGGGGAGACAGACACTGAAATAATTTACATGTAAGGGAATAAATGGCTATATATTAGTTAGGGTTTAATTAGGTGTAAAAGTCAATATGTACAAAAGTGCTAAGAATAGTTAGAGTTGGTGCAGAAGTACCACAGTAGTAGAGCCTGGATTCCCCCAACCAGTGCCTGGACCATTACTCTCTCCCTCTTACTTGACTTCAACTTCCCTTTGATGTAACAGATCATATATGCTCTCTGACAAAGGTTGACCCAAACTCTCTCAGGGTCCTGGTAATTTTCCCCTTTTTGTTCTCTGTAAGACCAAATGAACATATCCAAGTGTCAGCTCCTTTGAATGCAGACATCAGCACTGTCATACTTGGTTGTTCAGGCCAGATTGATGGACCCAAACTCACAGACAGATAGATGTTACTACCCCGTTCTGGTTACTTTCCTAAGCAACAATACCACACTGGTCACTGTGACAATACCTCACTGGTCACTAACCAAAGGGACAAATCCACACCAGTCACCACCCCTAGTGACGACACCATAGGAGTCAATGCACTGAGTGACAACACCACACCAGTTGCTATCCTGAGTGGCAATAACACACTGGGTATTTCCGTAAAGGAAAAAGGCACACCAGTCATTAACCAGATGACAATGCCATACTGCTCACTAACAGACTGACAACACCACACCAGTTGCTACACTGAGTGACAACAGCACACCAGTCATTACACTGAATGACAACACCACACCGGTCAAGAGAAGCAGTTCAGTATAGTGGATAGTGCACTGGCCTGCATTCAGAACGTCATGGGCTTTAATCCCAGCTCCGCCACTTGTCTGCTGTGTGATCTTGAGCAAGTCATTTCACTTCTCTGTGCCTCAGGTAACTCATCTGTAAAATGGGGATTGATACTGTGAGCCCCATGTGGGACAGGGACTGTGTCCACAGTGTTCTGCATAAAGTAAATGCTCAATAAATATGATTGAATGGAGGAATTAATTTGTATCGACCCCAGTGCTTAGAACGGTGCTTGGCACACAGTAAGCACTAAACAAGTCTCATAATTACTCATCATTATTACCCCAAATAACAACACCACACCAGTCACTACATTTAGTGACAACATCACACAGGTCATTATGCTATCCTGTTAACTACGTCAATAGTGTTACCATCGATTTCCTCAGGCAACAGGTCTATCACACTAGGTAACAGTTACCAAAGAGACCACACATCAGTATCCCTGCTCATAACATTTTCTTTATTAGAATCTCTCAATGGTCCCCATGCCAGGGTGCATTGTTCCAGCATAATCTGCTAGTTGCATACCTTGGCAGCGGAGACATGTGCTTTCTCTATCTTAACTACAAACTCCAAATGCTTCCCAAATTATTCCCCTTAATTCCCAGCTCAAGACAAATTTATCACTCTTTTTGATAAAGGTACGTAGGAGCCTGAGGAAACCTGTCATTTAAGGAAATTCCTCTTGTGATTCATTCATTCATTCATTCAATCTTATTTATTGAGCTCTTACTGTGTGCAGAGCACTGTACTAAGCACTTGGAATGTAAACAGCTCTGGATCTTCCTCTTTTTGATGATAGAATCCTTTCCTTGACAGATCCTTGTTCTGTGGCTGGTATGCATGAAAATTCTCCTTGAGCAGATAAAAAGATGGCCAAATTCTCCACCCTAGACTGATACAGGCTCTGTGCAGGTATCTTGATGCTATGATTCAGCAACCAGCATTGGCCCTTTGCCCAATAGCTTACTAGACCACTAGAGATCTCTTTAGATCTTGAAGTGGGAGAAAGCTTCTATAATAGTCAGGTACATATAGGAGTCTTAGGCAGGTCCAACCTCCTGTTCTGGATCAGGACAAAGCTGAAACCAGATAGACTCAGGCTAGGTTCTTGAAGCCTCCTATACAGGTTTTGACAACTCCCCCAAGCCTCTTGTCTGGGGCACCATAGAGCCAGATGTGAGCCAAGAACAAATGGAGAATGGCTTAAAGTGGGCCTGGCCTTTTATTTGCTGGGACTGAATGGGATAATGAGAATTACAGTCCAAGAACCCCGCAGGGCAACTGCATATGTGTGGTTAGTGCCCTCTAAAATCGAGACTCTGGACTCTCCCAGATCAACAAAGGCCATGTAAGCATCCAAAAGCCAAGGTCAAGCCCATGTTTCTTAGAAGGATCATGGAAGACTCATGTCTAGTTCCCCAAAGAAGTTGCCCATTTGGGATTTTGACTGGCTTCTGACAGCCCCAGCTTTTGGTCCAAATAGTTCTAGTACATAGGTGAAGGTTGCAGGATTAGTGTTGATAGTTTTGTGGTGAGAAAGAATGGGAGCAGAGAAACGGTAAATCCTTCATAGTTCCACTCCCTAAAGGACATTCACCTTTATTGAAGAGGATGAGGTTGTCTGAGTGTCCCTCACCCCATGACCACCTCTGGAGAGTCCAGTTCTTGTTCCCCTATTTGGAAGCTTGTTCACTGACTTGCTATGCCATGAGGTACTAAAGTTAATTCAGAGTTAAATAAGAATTATTTTTTTATCCATTTAAATTCCTTGTTATTTAATCTCCTCTGGCCCTAGTATTCTGGGAAAGGATAAATAGTAGCACCCAATTGGCCTTTTTTAGTGCTCATTATTTTTCACCCTTCTAAGGGATCTTCTTTTACCCTTCTGCCTCCCAAACTAAATAATCCTAGCCTTTTAAATCTCTTCTCATATGCATCTAATCATTTCCGTTGCACTTCTCCAGACCTTTCCTACAGCATTTCTGCACTGAACAGTTATCTTTATTGAGCTGTCCGTAATGACTGTTGGACCTTTTCCCGGAGAGGTTACAGCTAATTCAGAACCCATCAGTGTGTATGAGTTGCTTAAATTATTCCTTCTAATGTGAAGTACCTTGCTCTTGTCTTGGTTGAATTTCATCTGACATCATGTTTCTCAATTTCCCAGTTTTTGTTGGGTCCTCCTGGAGTTCCTCACAGTCCCCACTCTTGAATAACCTAAATAATTTTCGCTGCTACCAGCACATTTTTCTACCTCATTATTCAACCTACCTTACAGATTGATCTGTGCTAATATATACAACGAATCTGGTTCCAATATATCTCCCTGGAGCACCTCATTATTAACCTCCCTCCATGCTAAGAATGTCATTTATTCCTTCCTCATACTTTCTATTTCTTAAACAGTTTTCCAACTTCAAGGCTTAACAAGACCAGATATTATAGCTCACCTCATGGTTAAAATGGTCCCTAAGTATCCCCTCATTAGAGACTTCATCAAAAGCCTTTTGAAAGTCTAAATATTTAATGTCCGCTAGTTCTCAACACTTCAGTGTTTTGTTAACTCTTTAAAGGAGTTCTAAATAGATTAGAGAGGGATGATTTATTTTGAATAAAGCTGTTCATGCTACTCATCTGGGTGTTTTATAAATCTTGGTAATGATTTCCTCAGTTATTTTTTTCTCCAACTGAAGGTAAGACTCACTGGAATCTAATTCCCAAGGTACCTCACAGCTTATTATTTAGAGATGGGCATTGCCAATGTTTGTCCATACAAACAGGGATTTATTTGATGGAAATTCAGGCTAAATAACAAAAAGCTTGTTTAGGTTTTGAAACAGAGCCAAAGTCCCGAAACACCTTCAGGAAAGCTAAAATACAACATTCAGCTTGGGGTTCAATTTAGTTTAAAAACTACAATAAGCTAGATTGAGGTTGGATACAAGAAATAATTTTATGATAGTTGAATACAAGTGTGTGCGGAGGTTTCGTCTCATAAAATCTTTAAAAATAGGATAGTTTTCTCTGGCTGGGCTGCTTCGTCATGCAGTCATGTCTAGAAATAAGGAGATGGATGCAATAATGTGGGAAGATACCTATCCTGGCATCCTAGGATTTGAACTCATATCTCTGAGAAGAAACAATGTGATTTTAAGGGAAAGGTCACAGAACAAATGGAATCCTATTAGCCATCAATAAATGTCATAAAGGAGATTTCCAAGTTTCAGTTGGATCCAGAGCTCCAGAAAGGTGACCAAACTGAGTTTTCTGAAAGGTTGAGTGGAATTGACAAAACTAATCAACAAAGGTAATCACTTCAAATTGCCTCAGGTGAAGGCATTGAAAAGCACCAGCAAAGAAGGCTGCCTGAAATCAATTGAGATGGAAATCAGAGGTAAAAAGCAACACCTGGAAAGAAAATGGACTTGGAGGAGAAAGTCCAAAAAATAGGCAAGCGTGATGAAATCAGTTTATTTCTGATTTTACTCAATATAGAGCTACTGTTTCATAAACAATGATTGTCCCATTATGGAAGGGGGCTATTATATCCCTAGGGACCCTGTGAAAGGGACAGCCAGTTGGAGAATCAAAAGCAGCTTGAAAAAGGCACTGTGTCTAAGCAAGGCAATGTGATTGGTGAGCTCCAACCCTGCCTGCTTGTGCTAATGTGGGTAGTGAGTTCATAGCAGTCTGTGAAGATGAGTATCATTATCAGGCCTGAAGTGAGTATAAGCTTCTTCTGGGCAGGAGCTGGCTCTTGGTCTTTCTGTACTCCTACCATCAACATTCATTCATTCAATCGTATTTATTGAGTGCTTACTGTGTGCAGAGCACTGTACTAAGCGCTTGGGAAGTACAAGTTGGCAACATATAGAGACGGGTCCCTACCCAACAGTGGGCTCACAGTCTAGAAGGGGGAGACAGAGAACAAAACATATTAACCAAATAAAATAAATAGAATAAACATGTACAAATAAAATAGAGTAATAAATACGTACAAACATATATACACAAATACAGACGCATCAGCACCAAGCGAATACTCCACTCTCTTCTGTATTCAGCAGCACTTCAGCTCATTGCTACAAGTACTACTGTGACTATTACTTTTAATATTATGGTATTTGTTAAATACTATATGTCAAGCACTATTTGAAGCCCTAAGATAGTTAGAAGGCTGGACACAGTCCCTCTCCCACACAGGGTCACTGACCAAGTAGACTAGACTGGGAGCTCGCTGTGGTCAGGGATTGTCTCTCTTTGTTGCTAAACTGTACTTTCCAAGTACTTAGTACAGTGCTCAGCACACAGTAAGCACTCAATAAATGCAATTGAATGAAGTAGGAGAGAGAACAAGTATTTAATCCTCCTTTTAAAACTGAGGAAAGTGAGGTACAGAGGGGTTAATTGACTTCTCCAATGTGACACAACAAGCAATTGGAAGAGTCAGGATTAGAACCCAAGTCCTCTGACTCTCAGGCCAAGCTCTTTGCACTAGGCCATGCTGTTTTTACATTAGTACTACTAAATAATAATAATAATAATGATGGCATTTATTAAGCACTTACTATGTACAAAGCACTGTTCTAAGCACTGGAGAGTTTACAAGGTGATCAGATTGTCCCACATGGGGCTCACAGTCTTAATCCCCATTTTACAGATGAGGTAACTGAGGCACAGGGAAGTTAAGTGACTTGCCCAAAGTCACATAGCTGATAAGTGGCGGAGCCGGGATTTGAACCCATGATGTGTGACTCCAAAGTCATTCCACTGAGCCATGCTGCTTCCAGTAATACTACTACTGCATAATCATTTTGAAGCAAATTTTAAAAAATAGTGTATTCCATGTGTTTGCTTTTGACACAGTTTAGCATTAATAAAAGAAGCTGAAGCAACAATTGAGTGTGTTTTGCCAGAAACCATTAGGGTAAATATTTGGAGACAAGGTATTTATGATCATCTTCATGAATCCACACAATGTATCCCTGCTTTCTAGGGTCCTGATGACCCTGTACTGACTCTTTAACCTGTCACCAGCCAACCTGGTTCTTGGGTCCACTGTAGCATTGGAAGCAACTAATCAATAGCCTGCATGCAGAATACTCTACAAAGTGGGAGAGGAAATAGAAGAGAGTTAGGATACACAATTCTTGCCCTCCGATCATGGAAAAGGGTAATGAATAAAGCTCCAATGTTTTGGGTCCGTCAGAAAGTCCAGGGCATACATGAGAGGAATGTGAATTCCGGCTTAGTGGATAGAGCTCGGGCTTGGAGTCAGAAGATCATGGGTTCTAATCTCGGCTCCACTGCTTGTCTCCCCCTTCTAGACTGTGAGCCCGTTGTTGGGTAGGGAACGCCTCTATATGTTGCCAACTTGTACTTCCCAAGCGCTTAGTACAGTGCTCTGCACACAGTAAGCACTCAATAAATACGATTGAATGAATGAATGAATGAATGCTGTGTGACCTTGGGCAAGTCGCTTAGCTTCTCTATGCCTCAGTTCCCTCATCTGTAAAATGAGGATTGAGACTGTGAGCCCCATTTGTGACAGGGACAGTAACCAACCCAATTCCCTTGTATCCACCCCAGGGCTTAGTACAGTGCCTGGCACATGGTAAGCACTTAACAAATACCACAGTTATTTATTAATATATGTTTGATTGTACTATGGGCATCCCTAGGCACCCCAGTGAGAAGCAGCATGACTTAACAGATAGACCAGGTGCCTGGGAGTCGGAAGGCCCTGGTTTCCAGTCCCAGCTCTGCCACATGTCTCCTGTGTGACCTTGGGTAAGCCACTTAACTTCTCTGTGCCTCAGTTATCTCATCTGTAAAGTGGGGATTGACAGCGTGGCTCAGTGGAAAGATCACGGGCTTTGGAGTCAGAGGTCATGGGTTCGAATTCTGACTCTGGCACATGTCTGCTGTGTGACCTGGGGCAAGTCACTTAACTTCTCTGACCCTCAGTTACCTCATCTGTAAAGTGGGGATTGACAGCGTGGCTCAGTGGAAAGAGCACGGGCTTTGGAGTCAGACGTCATGGGTTCGAATCCCAACTCTGGCACATGCCTGCTGTGTGACCTGGGGCAAGTCACTTAACTTCTCTGAGCCTCGGTTACCTCATCTGTAAAATGGGGATTAAGACTGTGAGCCCCACGTGGGACAACTTAATCACCTTTTATGCCCCCTGTGCTTAGAATAGTGCTCTGCACATAGTAAGCGCTTAACAAATGCCATCATCATTATTATTATTATTACTGTGAGCCCCACGGGGACAGGGACTGTGTCCAACCTGATCAGCTTGTATCTATCCTAGTGCTTAGAACAGTGCTGGCACATAGTAAGTGCCTAATAAGTACCAATAATAATAATGAGCCATATCCTTGGATTGGTACCTGTAGGTGGGGTCTGATTTATTTGGAACATCTGCCAATCAGATGGGGGTAAGAAAGGATCTGGGCAGTGTCACTGCGAGCCTCAAAACTCAACTGCCCAGGTCCTCAAGGAGGGAGTGGAATCTGCCACTATAACTCCTAGCCCCTGTGGCCCATTGTCCATTGGATGAGAGAGAGGAGGTGCATAGGGCCTCTGGGGTTGTTGTGTTGCTGCCAACAACCATGCTTCTCTAGAGGACAGAGAGAAGAGTGGGGTATTATCGTATTTGATCGTGCAGTGCCTGTGAGGCAGACACTGTATTAATCAATCGTATTTATTGAGCGTTTACTGTGTGCAGAGCACTGTACTAAGCGCTTAGGAAGTACAAGTTGGCAACATACAGAGACAGTCCCTACCCAACTGTGGGCTCACAGTCTAGAAGGGGGAGACAGAGAACAAAACCAAACATATTAACAAAATAAAATAAATAGAATAGATATGTACAAGTAAAATAAATAAATAGAGTAATAAATATGTACAAACATATATACATATATACAGGTGCACATATATACAGGTGCACTTATATATTAAGCACTGTGGTTGGACACAGTCCCTGTCCCACATGGGGCTCACAGTTTTAATCCCCATTTTAAAGATAAGGAAACTGAGGCACAGAGAAATTGACTGCCCAAGATCACACAGCAGATGAGTGGTGGAACGAGGATTAGAACTCGGGTCCTCTGACTCCCAGGCTTGAGCTCTTCCCACTAGGCCACACTGCTTCTCATGTATGTATGTCGTTACTCTTTATATTTGGCTTTGTTGGCCTCCAAGGTGCCTTCTTTCTTAATATCTTCCCTGAAAGTCTCTCATTTCTACTAAAAATGCAAGTGTTGCCTTCGTAGCCATGCCCATCAATGGCAATTCTGCATGCTCCGTGAGGAAAGAGTGCCATGCGTCGCTCTGTGATGCCTTTTTCACAGCCAGCTATTTTCAGCTTCATCCTTCACATTTGCTTTAGCTTTCAGACATGTCAACATGTTCCCTTCAGCACTACATATCATCATAGATCTTTCTGAAAGTGACAAAAAGTGCTCTAAAAATTACCCATGAAAAATGTTAATATCATCAATTAAAACAAATGCTGCCTCTGATTGGCTAACATATTTTCAGAAAATTTCTAAAAGAATTATCTTCCTTCCCAGCTTGACTCATTTTGTTTCTGTTCTTTGTTCTCTGAAGCTACTGCTTGTAAAATCTGTATTTCATGTAGCTTCCAATTTTCTTCAGGAATATACAATAATATTCCATTTTCAGCTATATAATCAGTTTGGTTTTGTCTTTTTCCTCAGAGGGAGCTATTATTTCTTTGGTCTGAAAGTGTGTGTGTTTGGCGGGGGTGGGGAGCAGTTAGGGAGAGAAAGAAAATCCTCTTTGCCCAGCTGCTGATTCAGCACCAGATTAATGCCCACTTTATTTGCCTGGCTCCATGCAGAGAATGGTAGAACTCTATGGTAATAATTGTGGTATTTGTTAAGCACATACTATGTGCCAAACATTAAATAATAATAATGATAATGATGGTATTTGTTAAGCGTTTACTATGTGCAAAGCACTGTTCTAAACCCTAGGGGGATACAAGGTGATTCATTCAATCATTCAATTGTATTTATTGAGCGCTTACTATGTGCAGAACACTGTACTAAGCACTTGGGAAGTACAAGTTGGCAACAAATAGAGACAGTCCCTACCCAACAGCGGGCTCACAGTCTAGAAGGGGGAGACAGGCAACAAAACAACACATATTAACAAAATAAAATAAATAGAATAGTAAATATGTACAAGTAAAATAGAGTAATAAATCTGTACAGACATATATACAGGTGCTGTGGGGAGGGGAAGGAGGTAGGGTGGGGGGGATGGGGAGGAGGGGGAGAGGAAGGAGGGGGCTCGGTCTGGGAAGGCCTCCTGGAGGAGGTGAGCTCTCAGTAAGGCTTTGAAGGGATGAGGTTGTCCCATGTGGGGCTCACAGTCTTAATCCCCATTTTGCAGATGAGGGAACTGAGGCACAGAGAAGTTAAGTGACTTTTTTTTGATGGCATTTATTAAGCACTTACTATGTGCAAAGCACTGTTCTAAAACGACTAGCCCAAAGTCACCCAGCTGAAAATTGGCGGAGGCGGGATTTGAACCCCTGACTCCAAAGCCCGGGCTCTTTCCACTGAACCATGCTGCTTCCCTAATGGAGAATGGAGGGGTAGATACAAGATAAGTAGGTCCCTATCTCAAATGGGGCTCCCAGTCTATATTTTAGTGTCTTTCTTTTCTTAGTACTTGCGGGGATCCACTTTGTTCTCACCTCACAATCCTATGCTTGCAATGCCAGTGCTGTGACACTCAGGACTGGCATCCTATTTCATCAAGAGATTAGAGAAGCAGCGTGGCTCAGTGGTAAGAGCAAGGGCTTTGGAGTCAGAGGTCATGGGTTCAAATCGCACCTCGGCCAATTGTCAGCTGGGTGACTTTGGGCAAGTCACTTAACTTCTCCGGGCCTCAGTTACCTCATCTGTATAATAGGGATTAAGTCTGTGAGCCCCATGTGGGACAACCTGATCACCTTGTATCCTCCCCAGGGTTTAGAACAGTGCTTTGCACATAGTAAGTGCTTAACAAATGTCATTATTATTATTATTATTATGTACTGTTCTTTTATTATTGAAAATGAGGCTCCTAAGGAGACAAACCTAGCCACATGTGTTACTGTGATTGGAAAGTCATGGATGGGCATGACAGACACACCCCTTTTCCCCTGGGGCAAGGAGACATTCATTTGGAGATGAGAGAAGGTGCCACTGAATTCAGTGGTAACTTCAGACAGCAAGACAGAGAAGAAGCTTTCCTCAAGACATAGTGTGTAAGAAGCAGTGGCTGTAGAGAAGCAGTGGGGCTCCATGGCAAACGCCCGGGCTTGGGAGTCAGAGGACATGGGTTCTATTCCCCCTTCCTCCACTTGCCTACTGTGTGACCTTAGGCAAGCCACTTAACTTCTCTGTGCCTTAGTTACCTCATCTGTAAAATGGGGATGAAGACTGTGAGCCCCACGTGGGACCAACCGATTACCTTGTAACTATCTCAGCTCTTAGAACAGTGCTTGGCACATAGTAAGCGCTTAACAAATACCATAAAAAATTGCAAATTTATCTGTGTGGGAATTGCAGATTTTTTTTCCCCACCTCAGCAAAACCAAATGTCTGATGCCAGCTCCAAAGGGATGTGTAGGTCTCCTGTTCAGGCCTCTTGAGCATTATCTCCTTTCATTTTCTCCCCATTTTCCTCCTCCCCCCTTTCTCTTTGTGCTTCATTACCATTTCTTTTTTCCCCCTTTCACTCTCATTTGTTGGTAAGCCTGTTTGGGACAACATTCATGTTCCATTTGGGAGTGGAACTGAGGTCAAAAGACTGAAGAGAAAGTAGGAAAGGTATATTTGTAGCACCATTTGTTTGAAAACCCATTTCCCAGAAGCCAAAGGCCTAATTTCCCAGAATTATCAGGAAGGAAAACATGTTAGTAAGACTAGAAGAGCTTTTCAAATTCAAGAGAGGGGACCGTGGCTCTCACTCTGTTCATGCCAACTCGGCCCGGTTGGAAACCTTTGTGCCAACTGTGAGTACACCTGTTCAAAACATAGTCTGTGAATATATGGAAATGTGTTTGTATAGTTAAAAGAACCCACAGTACATCAAAGCAATGCATATCTGGAAATGTGCAAGATTGGGGATCTGATTTAACTCTCTCCTTTTTCCCTTCCAATATATTGAACTAAACTTGGGGTGGGTTTTCACTCAGTGAGTTCATGAGTTTACTCAGGTGTTTGGAAATGGTTGAAAGTACCATGAACTTTCTACAGGTTTCTCCCATTACATTAACCCTGCCAGGGCAGCTCCTACTGATTTCAAATTGATAGTAATTGAAGTCCTATGGCTTGGAATCATGATCTGAGAATTCTTTAAGAACATAAATAAAACTGTCTTTTTTTCTCCATTTTGTTACTTTCCCCATCTCATCTCTCTTTGCCTCTGATCCCTCCTACCTAAGCTGACCAGTTTCCCTCCTACCTGAGCTGACCAGTTTTTGGGTACCTCAGTTAGTAACAATTTATACTTAAAACCATCCCGGTAGCATTCTGCAACTGGAAACATTTGGAATTTCTCTTGAAGTCCTCAACTGGGATTTGAAGTAGTAGGTGTAGAATCAAATATTTTTCCTTTTCATTTTAACCATCATACTTCAGGCAAGTTTTCCTGAGAGCAGTGTGTCCTCAGAAGGACACAGTACAATTTTAATAGAGCTGAATGTTATGCTTAACATTTTCACATCTTTCATTTGCTATCATTGCTGCTGGGGAAGAGATTCTTGGTCCTGTTCCTTTTCATTAAAAAGAATGAGAATTGGCCTCATAATAATACGTTGAAGACAGTAACTGAATGAATGATCACATAGTCCAGTTCTTTGTTATTGTATTTATCTGATATTATTTCTCTCAACATTTCAGAAAATGTTTTTCGTTCTACATATTGACCTTCGGATTTTGCCCTCAGGTTCAAGTGATATTTACCCTTATTAAAAGGCTTTCATTTCTCTTTTCCTAAGACAGAGTATATCAATTTTTTAGATGGTTTTATTCATTTCTTATTTTCAAATCTTTTCTATAGACCCATATGTATTAAATATAAGTGGAAATTACCTATCTACCTACTTATGTACTTAAGTTTATAGGTTTGTAAGATGAATTTCTTTAATTTGGTAGTAGTGGATCTCTTTGCCTCTGCGTGCTATAGGCTCATTTTCAGGGTTCTCATTTATATATGTCCAGGATAAATGGAAATTCAAATTTGACTATAACATAGGCTGGCCTTCCAAAGAATCACCTACCAATCTTATGCAGCTGTGTTCTGAGTGAATTGATTATAAAAAGCTAGTAACCTATTGAATTTTTGGCTAACCATCAACTCTTTGTGTGGATTAGAAGACAATATATCTCCTCTATCTCACCACCCCGGACCTCTCGACCCAGTCCTGCCTCTGTACTGGAACACTGTTCCTCTTTGTAACTGACAGTCAATTATTCTCCCTTGCTTCAGAGCCTAATTGATGGCACATCTCCTCCAAGAGGCCTTCCCTAAGTCGTCCTTTCCTCTTCTCCCATTCCCTCTGCATCACCCTGACTGTCTCCCTTTATTCATCCCCCCATCCAGCCCCACAACCTATGTACATATCTGTAATTTAATTAATTTATATTAATTCCTGTCTCCCCCTCTAGAATGTAAACTCACTGTGGGCAGGGAACATGTCTGTTTTATTGTTATATTGTACCCTACCAAGTGCTTAGTAAAGTGCTCTGCGAACAGTAAATGCTCAATAAATACAATTGACTGACTGACTGACTCACGCACAGAGCCATACTTTTCCAAATGCATCCATTGGCTTTGAAGGGTCAGGCCTACATGAGCAAAATGTAGTTTTGGAAGGATTTTTTGGTGTAAAATTCCTCTTGCATCCTGAATATCCAGGGGCAAATCCTGCTTCTGTGTTTGTAGGGAGAGTGCCATTCAAATAAGGTTTCATCCTTTTATCTGTAATAATTAATAATGATTGTGTCATCTCTTAAGCACTTCTTATTCACCAAGCATTGAGGTTGATACAGAATGATTATTTTGGACACAGTCCCTATCCCACATGGGGAGTTGGTATTTAATCCCCATTTCATAGATGAAGAAATCAAAGTCCACAGAATTGTTGCCTAAGCTCACATAGGCAACGGTGGAGTTGGGGTTAGAACCCAGGCCTCCTGACTTCCAGTCCTGTGCTTTTCCCATTAGGTCACACTGCCTCCCTGTGTGGATTTTGAATCCTCCCACCTAGCTCCAGTGTCTATTTCCTTCCCCTTGCTACTAGTTTGGGAATCCTCAAGTTTGACCCAGAGAACGGGTGCCACAGGTTGTGATTAAGATGAGAAGTGCAGAACCTCTACCATTCGTGGCTACAACTGTCCATCATATATACACTTGGGGTATATATGGCATATGGGTATTATGGTAAATATTTTATTTTGCCAATCTACATGGCTGGAATGAAAAATGAGAAGGATGTATTTAGACCAATAGACACCCAACCATTCTGAATTTTCCTCTGGCAGATTCTTCTCTTTTCACTGTCAGGCTTGTGGGGCCCCACTGTGTTGTTAGAAAAGGGTATGAAATTGTTTTGCTAGTTCCTCCATGATGAAAAAAACAGTCCAATTGTCAAGAAGTGGCACCAGATTTCCCTAGCTTTTAACTCCTTTCACTAACTGGACCACTGTCAGCTGGATGCAGTTCCAAATATTTTTGCATATGTAATAAATTTCAGGGGTAATATTTACTTTATTAAACTCCCAAGGGTATCTAACTCCCCTCCTCTCTCACTTCCCTTCCACCCCATCTACATGCTTTAGAGTAGCAAACACTCAGTGCCAATATAAGCATGCCCAACTTTGATATTATTGTAAGTACTGGTGCTATAATTGCATACTTTCACTAGAATATTGTTACACTGTGCACTATCTAATGCACCTGACAGCTATTTATATGCACAGGTGTATGTGATACATATTGAAGGAAAATAATAAAGAAATAAATGTAAAAGGTATATGTTGTGCTTTGCTTGATGATACCAATATTTTTTCTTTCCCAAATGTTGCTAATGTCACTGTCATTTCTTTTGCCACAGGCATTTATATATAACCCTTCTGCTACTACATTAATTTTGAAACTGAATTCTAGCAATGCAGTCTGCCTGGATCCCTCTCCCACCTCCTGCTCCCTCAAAACCTCCCTCCTCCTCCTCCTCAACACCATTTGGGGCTTTATTTCAAATATTGTTTGTTTTCTCCTCCTTGTAATTGAATGAGTTTCTGTCATTCATCAGTGTCTGCATTTGCACGATATTTTGTTAATATCCCATATTTATCTTATGCAGAGCGGTGGCACAGAATGGCAAACGAAATCACTCTGCTTAAAGATAAGGGTGTTTTCTCAAGGAGAGTTGTGCTTCTTTATAAATCATGCAACTGGCCATACCAACGTTATATATGGAGCCCTGTTGATGTGAGGCTGGGGTTGATTTTCAGATACTGAAAGGCAAAAAGAAAGGGAAAAGAACAGATCCTCTGAACCCCAAACACATGCAGCTCTGAATATTGCTGTTGCGTGGGCCCAGGGCAGGGGTGGAATCAGAACTTGCCATGTCCAGCGTGGCTCAGTGGAAAGAGCACGGGCTTTGGAGTCAGAGGTCATGGGTTCAAATCCTGCTCTGCCAATTGTCAGCTGTGTGACTTTGGGCAAGTCACCTAACTTCTCTGTGCCTCAGTTACCTCACCTGTAAAATGGGGATTAAGACTGTGAGCCCCCTTTGGGATAACCTGATCACCTTGTAACTTCCCCAGCGCTTAGAACAATGCTTTGCACATAGTAAGCACTTAATAAATGCCATCATTATTCTTATTATTATGTCAGTGCTGAAGAAGTAATGACTGCTGTGATTAAACTGAAATCCTGCCATCTAGGTGCCATTGTTGTCCCGGAATCCATCTGCTGTTAGCTAGGGAAGAAATAGTAAATGCAGGTGGAGTCTTTCAAAAACAGTCCAATGCACCCCAGGCCTAGAGACTTTGCTTTGGGATCTAGGCGGCTGTGGGATTCCAACAGAGCAGAGAGAAAGGACTTATTCATTCATTCAATCATTCAATCGTACTCCACCTGTGGGGGAGTGTCTGTTGCCAAGCAATTCAGAATTTCCTTCTCAAGCAGAATAGCAACACTCTTGAAGTGACAGGTGGGCCTGAAAATGTAAATGGGACTTCCTGGGTCAAGGGTTTCTTGATTTACTTAATTCAGTAGAATTAAGTGAATAGTTACCAGTTCCTACCAGAGGAAAGGTGAATTCCTAACCTAGGTTATGTCCCAGAGCCTTGCAAAGAAACACCTGAAATAAAAACCCTCATATTATTCCATTTTAATATCTGACTTCTTGAAAGTATCCATGGACATTCATTTATAAATAGGAAAGGCAGTTGAACCATTCAAGTTCTATACAGTAGATATTGGAGAAGCAGCGTGGCTCAGTGGAAAGAGCCCAGAATTGGGAGTCAGAGGTCATGGGTTCTAATCCTGGCTCTGCCACATGTCTGGTGTGTGACCTTGGACAAATCACTTAACTTCTCTGAGCCTCAGTGACCTCATCTGTAAAATGAGGATGAAGACTGTGAGCCCCACATGGGACAACCTGATCACCTTGTATTCCCCCAGCACTTAGAACAGTGCTTCACACATAGTAAGTGATTAACAAATGCCATCATTATTATTATTGTTATTATTGGCTATCCATAAGGCAAACATGAAGATACATGATACAAAATGCAAAACAACAGATCTCACTGAGGAACTAGCCCATCAGCACAACCACAAATGGCTTCTAGTTGAGAGCTGTCATTTTATGTGTTTCTCAGATAATAATAATAATTAATAATGATAACTGGCCTTCATTAACCACTTACTATGTGCCAGACACTGAACCAAGTACCGGGGTAGATATAAGGTAATTAGGTCAGACACACAAGGCTCAAAGTCGTAAGTAGTAAGGATGACAGGTATTTAATTCTCATTTAAAGATTAGAAACTGAGGTACAGAGAAGTGACTTGCCTAAAGTCATACCGACAGACAAGTAAACAGATCTGAGATTAGAATCCAAATCCTCGGATTCCCTGGCCCAAGTTCTTTCCATTAGGACAATCACTCCACACTATCAACCTGAGTTTGTACTAGGATGCAAGGGCAACCCCAATGGTTCTGTATTGCCTCCCTAAAAGCACTGCCTGACTTTTTTTATGTTATTTGTTTAAGGTCACATCTCCTCCAAGACGTCTTCTCTGATTAAGGCCCCTTTTCCCCTGGCTTGCTCTCTCTTCTGCATCGTTTATGCACTTCAATCTGTGACCTTTTGATATTTGATATTTGCCCCACAACACTTATGTACGTATCCTTAAATTATATATTATACATTATTTATTCATATTAATGTCTGTCTCCCTTTCTAGACTGTAAGCTAATTATGGGCAGGGGACATGTTGGCTAATTCTGTTGTACTATCCCAAGCATTACTACACTGCTCTGTACATAGTAAATGCTCAATAAATACAATTGAATGATTGATTGATTGTCAAGCACTGTTACAAGCACTGGGGGAAGTACAAGATAATCAGGTCAGATGTAGTCCCTGCCCATACTGGGCTCACAGATGAGATAACTGAGGGACAGGGAAGTTAAGTGATTTGCCCAAGGTCATACAGCAGGGACGTGGTAGAGTCAGCATTAGAACCCAGGTCTTCTGACTCCCAATCTGGTGCTCTTTCCATGAGGCCATGCTATTTCTCTACAAGGATTCTATACATCTGTCTTTCACCCTCTGTATCTCCGGCTCTGTAGATCAATCAATCAGTCAATCAATCATTGATATTTATTAAGTGCTTACTGGGTGCAGAGCACTTTACTAAGCGCTTGACAAAGTACAATGCAATAGAGTTGATAGATGTGATGATAAGAGAATTATCATGGGCCTTCCCTCAGGCCGAAGCTTTGATGGGGAGGGGCTCTGCTGGAAGGAAGGCCCAGGATAATTCATCAAAATTTTAATGGGGAGGGGCTCTATGCACCACACAAAAAGGACAGTTGAACCATCAGACCCTGGATGACCCTCACCTCTCAATAGGATCTCTCCCTCCTGGCTAACAGGCTTTTCTGGGCATTAGTGCCCAGTTTCAAGGTTTTCACAGGGTCATTTTATCCATCCTTTCTTCTCCTTGAATAACCTTGGCAGTCAGATTCATCCAGCAACTCACACACCCAGCCACCATGGGGAACAGTCTACATATATGTTCAATTATTTATTCAGCTTTTTCATCCTGGCACGTTTGTAACAATTATCTTCTGATCCTTGTTTTCCCTCCTGTACCCACTGTTTATCATTTTCACCTGTTTACTCCATTATATTGCGCACTCCCTGGTGACAAGGAATGTGTATTTTGCATTGCTTGTACTCTTCCAAAAATGTAGTAGAGAAAGAGCAAGGGCTTGGGAGTCAGAAGACCTGGGTTCTAATTCTGGCTCTATCGCTTGTTTGCTGTGTGAACCTGGGTAAGTCACTGAACTTCTCCGTTTCTCAGTTGTCTCATCTACAAAATAAGGATTCAATACATGTTCTCTCTCCTACTGAGCCTGTAAGCCCCATGTAGGACCTGATCTTCCCAAGTGCTTAGTACAGTGCCCTGCACACAGTAAGCGCTCAATAAATACAATTGAATGAATGAAGATCGTCTTGCATGAACCACTCCAGCTCTTGGTACAGTGCTTGACACTTGGTAAACACTTAACAAATGCCACAATTATCATTATTAGTATTATTAACACCACTGATCAATTTGCTTATTAATGGAATTTGTTAAGCACATACTATCTGCCAGGTGCTGTACTAATCCCTGGGGTAAATACAATACAAGAAGATCACGTGGGACACAGTCACTCTCCTACGTAAGGTTCACAGTCTTTATTCCCATTTTACAGATCAGGTAAGTGAGGAGCATAGAAATTAATTGATCGGTTAGGGGAGACTGGAAAACCTTACATGATGGTTAGCCATACTTTTCACCAGTGTCACCAAAGTCCTTGGAGATATGCCCTATAAACTTAGCAACTATGCACAATGCACAAATCAAAGACACATAATTTCCACCTCTGCATGTAAATCCAAATAGAGTAGGCGATGGATTTTTGAGCTCATGCAGAGGGTGGAGAAGAGGGAAGTGGAGGTCAGTGTGATTGAAATCAATGATATTTATTAAGTGCTTACTTTGTGCAGAGTTCTGTACTATGCACTTGGGAGAGTGCAGTACAGTTTAGTAGACATAATCCCTGCCCTGAAAGACCATACACTCTAACTGAGGAGGCAGACATTTAAGTAAACTTCAAGTAAAGGAAGGAAGCAAGTATAAAAATATGTAAATAAGTGCTGTGCTGGCTGGGTGAGTACCTAGGTGTTTTGGGAGTGGGATATGCTTAAAGGTGAGGCAATAGAGAGGGAAAATAGGGTGAGGGGTAGTGAGAGCTTAGTCAGGGAAAGCTTCCTGGAGGAGCTATGATTTTAATAGGGCTGTTCCAGGGTCAAGTAATTAATTTCAATTCCAAATAGGATTGGTTTCTATTTCATCCATTTCTTGTTAAAGTTTTCATATTCTATGAATATTTTCAAAGCAAGAAAAGTGATTGCAAATTGAATTCACGGAAGCATTATTTTCAGGATAGACCATCTGGACCCCTCCTTAACAACTAAAGCGGCTGCCTTATGATATACTGGTTAATTTTTATTCCTCTAATCCTGGAATTCTCTGCTCTTTCTCTGTTTCTGATTCTCTGAAGTCTATAGGAGGTTTCTCCCTATGTAGGCCCTGTTTATCTAGAATTCCCGATGTAGTCTTCTCTCTGAATTTTAACAAGGTGCTTCTTTAGTTTAATCTCACCTCAAAACCTCACTATTTATGTCCTGATTGACTCCTATGGTAAACTCTGATTGTCCATAGGAAGGGCACTCTCCAAGAATACATTTTTATTGTTCATATGATTCTAGCAAAAAGAAAAAAATGAACCATGTGTGTTTCCTAGGTTATTGCCATTGTGGGATATGGGGGTCATTTCTCATTCTGCTGGATGCATTTCCAATGGTAAGGGTGAAGCCAGTTTTATTCATTACTGTGGTAATGGCACCTACTTGCTTTATGTCTCACTCCTTTGTGGGTCCATCTACCACGTACAGTTGGCTCCTCCCTGGAAGAATTCCTCCGAGTGGTGTCCCTGTGGCTTGAAAAAGGTCTGCAAATCATCAGGGCTTGGAAAAAGGAGGGAGGAAAAAAAGGTTTGAAATGATGACACTTGTTGAGATTGAAAAACGTCCCTCTGAAGAGATGCTGAGGGGCTTTTCCCATCTTTCTACCATACTAATTTACAACAATCACCTGGCTTGTAAATAGGTGTTTTTGTTGTTGTTGCAATCACTCGCAACTGCCTCCTTCAGCTTTACTATAGTATCTTGATTTTGTCATTTTGTCACTAGATCTCATTTGATCCCAAATATATTTTTGATATTATGGTTCTTGAACTCTGTCATGCAGTTCAAAAGATTCTTTGAGACATCCTACCCTGCCATGACTGCTTGCCACCCAAAATCCACTCCATCCTTGTGTTCTTTCTTTTCCCACCTGTTCCCTCACCATTCCACCTTGGTTTCTCTGATTTTTCCCTTTTTTTCTGGACCTCCCAGTGCTGCTAAAACCTTATAATAACTGACACATTACCCCAGTTTATTCAAGTGAGAAAGTTGGTTTTCTTTATGGTCAGCAGATGAGACAGCATCTGGATATAATATATGGCTATCCTTCGTCCTCAAAGTAGGCTCCCTATCCAACTTTCCCTCTCTTGATGCTCATATCCACACCTTCAAATCTATCCTCTCCACTGAACTCAACTCACTCCCCACCCCAGGTCTCCATTGATGTCTCACCATAATTCTCAATCAATCAATCAGTGGTATTTATTGAGCGCTTACTATGTGCAGAGCATTGTTCTAAGTGCTTGGGAGGGTATAGTACAACAGAATTAGCAGGCACGTTCCCTGCCCAAAATGAGCTTACAGTCTAAAGGTGGGGACAGACATGTCCCAGCTCTGGATCGCTTCCACGAGCAGACGTGCCATGGAGTGCTGTTTTGGAAATCAAGAGTCCAGTCAGACTTAGGCTATTTCAGATTTTCACCTGCTCTAACTCTGCCCTCTTCTCTTTCAGAAACATTACTTATCTACTCAATCAGTGGTATTTATTGAGTGCTTACTATGTGTGGAACATGTTTTAAGCCCTTGGGAGAGTACAGTACAACAGAATTAGCAGATATGCTCCCTGCCCATGCCATTTGCTCTAGGCAAAAATTTCAGACCTCTATCTCCCTCCTGAAGACTTCCATCCGCCCATGACCTTTTCAAATATTTTGTTGATAAAATTGAAACCATGGGCGTGACCTCCCTCCAAATCTTCCCCTCACTTCCCTAAAGTCCTTGTATCCCCCACCAACAATACTCACATCTTCCTCAACCACCTCCCAAGAAGAGATATCCTGCTGCTTTAGAAATATATCCTCTCTACCTGCCCTCCGTATTTTATAAAAACACATTTGTACTTACTCTTCTTCCTTCTCTTACTGCCGTCTTCAACAGCTCATTCATTCATGATGGCTCTTTCCCCTTTGCCTTCAAATATGCCCATTACTCCTTATCTTGAATAAAACCCCTCCTCTTTACCTTACTGCACTATCCTGATATCAATCAATCAATCAGTTGTATTTATTGAATGTTTACTGTGTGCAGAGCACACTACTGAGAGCTCTTGGGAGAGTACACCACAATATAGCAGACACAATTCCCTGCTCCATTTCCCTCTATCCAGAAGTAGGATATTCCTAGGAGTCAGAGGATATTCCTCTCATCCGCAGCCCCTTTACACAATATGCCAATATTTCCACTTCTCCTATCTTTATTTTAATGTTAATCTTCTCCATTAGATTGTAAGATCCTTGAAGGTAGTGAGCAGGCCTCCCAGTTCTAATAATAATAACTATGATGGTGAATGTTAAGCACTTATTATGTGCCAGGCACTTGTCTTAGCTCTGGGGTACCTACAAGGTTATCAGGTTGAATGCAATCCCTGTCCTATGTGGGGTTCACAGTCTTAATCCCCATTTTACAGATAAGGTGACTGAGGTACAGAGAAGTAAAATGACTTGTCCAAGGTCAGAGAGCAGACATGTGGCAGAGCTGGGATTAGAACCTAGGTCCTTCTGACTCAATCAATCAATCAATTGTAGATATTGAGTGCTTACTGTGTGCAGAGCCCTGTACTAAGCGCTTGGGGAAATACAATGCAGCAATAGAGACAATCTCTCCCCACAACAAGTTTAGAGGGGGAGAGACAGATACCAATAAAAGTAAACAGACATCAATATAAATAAATAAAATGACAGCTATAATGAATAAAATGACAGAAAATGACACTGCTTTTCATAAGTTGTATTGAATGGTGCCTTCCCAAGCAATTAGTACATTGATTGATTTATTGATCAGAATTCATATCCAACCTCTACCAATAGCCTGCTGTGGGAGCTTGGGCGAATCACTTTACTACTTCACCACCTAAGCTCCCCAGTAGCCCGCAGGAATCAGAGCCACAGGCATGGAGGGATGGGCCATGGAGTGGAGTCCTAGAAAGAATCAGTTCATCTGGGATCCCAAGACTGGTGTCTCCTGGAGCTGGTCTGGATTTGACTGGCTGCAACTTTGTATTTATGGCATTTTACTAGATGGGAATAGCCCACCTATCATATATGCCATTTGGCTAGAAATAAATAGCGTCGTAGGCTTTAGAACAGCTAATTAGAGTGAATGATTTGGCTGACCTGCTATGGTTCCAAAGTACCTAATAGGAATTACTCTGTTCCTGCAAGATGGATATTTTCGTTCTGTGCACGTCTGGTTTGGGAAGCTCACTGTTTTATGGATCTGTGTGTAGTGATCATTTGGATGTAATGATCAAATGGGGGTTGCCCAAATTGATCGTTATAACAGGATTCCACTGTAATTACATTTCCATAAATGATACCCAAATTCACTAGGGAAATCAACAACCCCTTGGTGTGCCTACTTCCAGCACTGATTACAAGTTCAGGTTCTATAGCACTTTCTAAACAAAAGGTAATTAAAATTTTACAACCCATAGTTAAGTCAAAATGAAAAGGCAGCTTTTTGTTCTAGATTCAAAAGTACTACTAGAAGTAGACTAACTCAGAGAAAAGTTCAGATTGGATGTACGGGCAGAAATGATGCCCTATCAGGTATTTTTAAGAATGAGATTTTTGGTTTCATTTGGTGTTTTGAGACACCTTTTTTCTGTTATTTTCTTTCAGATGATCTATTGCATAAAATCATCCACTCATGTTTAGGGAAAACTGAATTGATAAAGTCACATTGTCTGGGTGTCTCTTCAATTTTAGATGTTGATTTCTCCTGAAGAATCTCCCTCCTTTTAAAATATTCATAGGCTGATACTAATTTGTATTGATGCCTGTGTCTCTCCCTCTAGACTGTAAGCTTATTGTGGGTAGGGAATATCACTGTTTATTGTTATTCTGTACTTCCGCAAGTGCTTAGTACAGTGCTTGGCACACAATAATGGCTCAATAAATACAATTGAATGAATGAATGAAATATAATCAGATGCATGTTCATGCAGTATTCATACAGCAAGCCTGAAGCAGAAGGAAGTCCTACTATTTCACTAGAAGTCAGAATAAAATCCTCCAATCAAGGTAATGTTTGTGATCATCTGTCTCATCATTTCACCTCCTCAGAAGGAAAACATTACCTGTATAGGAAGTATCTAGCCACACCATCTTGTTTAAACAAAACAGTTCCTCTCAGAAGAACTTCAATAAAGTAATATCATACTTTCAAATCAGAGAAAAATAGGGATAGACTCTTGGTACCATTGTTTGTTTCACAACACACCTTTCTCCATAGGACTTTCCAACTTGACAGCATTGACAAATGTAATTTTTGCAAAAGGTGATACAAAATGTAAAATCAATAAAATCCACAGCTAAAGTACTGATTTCAGGATAAGGAATATGTGATAATCAATACTGCTTCAGAATATATTTTTTGCCAAATCAGATGCATAATTCTCTTCCTGGTAATTATCATTCAGGAAAATACCCAACAAAACTTCTTGCTTAATACTACTGCCCCAGCACTCTAAAAAATGACACTTGGGTTTAATTTGTCAACTATGAAAAATAGAGATATTGAAATCAATGTTCCTTTAAAATTATTTCAGCAAAATTGGTTTCTGGGCATGCATTGGATTACCTTGGAACTGTACCTACAATCATAACAGAATAGGAGCCCCACATACCTTTTTAAAGGAGCAGTCTTTACCGACAATGAAAAAGTTCCCAAATTGAATTCGTTTATTGCAGTGGTTCTTCATGTTTTTCTTCAAAATTACTCATGAATTACTTTGTCTTTCCAAGTGGTCTCTCCAAACTCGCATCACTGATTTGTTTTCTGCTTTGAATTGTTCCCTGGGATAGTTCTCCCTTCCTGGCGCACCCAGCATACTCCATCTGATTATGCTATTGATCCTTCAAGACTGTGCCATCCATGTTTATGAAACCAATAATGCTGCTCAAGTTTTGAGAGACAGAATCTATAATAGTGAACATATTTCTAGTAGTGCAGGCTTCAGCCTAGTTGCTGCTCTTTTTAGTTGGAGGCAAGCATCTTCTGTTGTTCCTCTACTTTGGTAAAGGAGGTTGTGAGACAGTTCTTTTTCACAGGACACCTACCGTAATGAAAAGGGAGAGACAAGACAACATTTCTCACAGGTACGTTGAAAGTGGCTTGGAACTGTGGCAATGAATTTCCTTCTCAGGAAAGGTCCCTTGTAAGAAAACATAATTGCATTTTGTTGCCCTACTAATTGAATCATACGGCTATATTGAGGTTAGGTCCCCTGACATGGTATGGAGAATTTGTTTCTGTTTTGTTGATGGAAGGAGGTTCATTCCATCCTAATAATAACAGTGGTATTTGTTAAGCATTTTCATGTGCCAAGCGCTGCACTAAGACCTGGGGTAGATATGGATTAAACAGGTCGGGCTTGTGATTTGCCAAGTGGTGCTAAAGCAATCTCTGAGTGCTTGTTAATTAGTACAGTGCCCTGCACACAGTATGTGCTCAATAAATACGATCGACTGACTAGTGGTTAAAGCTTGAACTTGGGAGTCTGAAGACCTGGGTTCTAATCCCAGTTCTGCCACTTGTACACTTCTGTGACCTTGAGCAAGTCACTTCACTTCTCTGTGCATCAGTTACCTCATCTATAAAAGGGGGATGAACATTGTGAGCCCCACATGGAACATGAACTGTGTCCAACCTAATTTGCTTGTATCTACACCCGTGCTTAGTACAGTGCCAGGCACGTAGTAAGAGTTTATCAAATGCCATAAAAGAAAAAAATAAGAAGACCTGAAAGTAATATTTTATATAGTATACAAGTTAATTAATCAATCGCATTTATTGAGCGCTTACTGTGTGCAGAGCACTGTAGGACTGTAGGACAGTCCCTACCCAACAAGTTAGTGTACTGAATATTCCCAACTCTGAAAACTTGCTTTAATCCTCTAAAACAGCAAAAGGAAGAGGCAAGAAAGGGAGTGAGAAACCATTATTTCCAGGAAAAAAAAAACCCCTCAGTCTGGAATAGTTCCAGAAAAAGAGGAGATAAGCAGAGGAAGGTTACACTGTGGGAAGAGTCACCAACATGAGGGAATTGCACATCAAAGATGTGGAAGGGGCTTGGGAAAATCATTTGAGAGGCCTTTGGCTTGGACCTTATCTTTCAAATTCAATCCCATTTTCAAATCTCATGCTCTGGCTGTATCTGTGTGCAGTCACCTCTGCCGAATATCTTGTCAGCATCAGAAAAAAGATGGATTTTCCATCTGCCCTAGGCCTTAATTTATGGATGGAACATTGACTTCCAGCCATGAACAACACTTGGTTCAGTCACTTATCTACCCTTAGTACTGAATCACTTGTGCTCATTGTTTTGATCAAAAATTTACCATTCATGGGGACAGTCCAATCTTTGGTCCCTTTTTGTTGAAGATTGGGAGGGAGGGAGGTAGAACATGAGGGTAGGGCTATCGTCAAATGCAAGCCAAAGTGAAAAATTGAGGAATTATCCAATTAATTTAATCTGGTTTCACACAACCAACTCACCAGCTCAAACACCAACCCTGTGTGATTTCCTTTTTGGAGGACTGAATTTTACAGATCATTGTAACCAATTCTCACTTCACTTCATATGGGCAGAGACTCGGTGTTTATTTTTCAAACTAGATGAAAAATAATTTAATTTAACATTTTGTTGAGTCCCAGTGGAATATTAACAATGTTAATGTTAAAAATGTGCTCACTGATAACATTTCTATTTATTAAGCAGTATTGTTGCAGAATTAGAAAATAAATTCAGTCCTAAAATGATTTTTATTTGGAATCAGAAAATCCCCAAGATATTTCACAGAGTACTGTACCTCACCTAGATACTATCATTACAGTTTCTGCTTCAGAAAGTAAAACTATCATTTCAGGAAGAAAAATGGATGCAAATACATGTCTTCTGCCTTACTCCTCACATCTTAAAGCTTTCTGCAATTCAGTTTCTCATTCTCAGCTTCCCAGATTCTGATGCATCCACTGTGTAATTATATGTTTTGCAAGAGAAGTCGATGAAAATGTGAATACGTTGAAATAGTATCCTGTTTCCTCTGATAAAACACAACAACATTTTTCTAGTTCTATAGATGATGTAGAAAGCTGGAACAATCAGTAACAATCATTCCTCACACAAAAAAAGAAATGCATAGATCTGCTACCCACATTTCACTAGTTTTTATCTGTCACCTTACCTAGCCAACAGGCACTGTCAAATACTAAGATTTTAAAATGTGTATAAATTTAATGATATTACTTCAAATCCCATAGTGGATGAGAAAAAAATCAATTGTATTTTCTAACGTGTAGCATTATGCATCCTTCACATGGAAAAGCAAGACCCCACATATTTCTGAGTCTCACTTCCTATTGAATTGAGATGGCTATGGAGGGAAAGAAAAACTTCACCATTTGCAAAAATGGAAGAAAATGTCTTTTTCTGGTGTCCATAAGAAGTGATCCACTCCAAATCATCTAAACTTCCCATTCTCCCCAAAACGCTCAATTTCATAGGTATGTGAAACAAAATGTGTCTTTTGTCTTTTCCAGAGTAAAAGATGGGGGGGGGGGGGGGGGGAGAGAGAGAGAGAGAGAGAGAGAGAGAGAGAGAGAGAGTGTGTGAGTGAGTGTGTGTGAGTGTGTGTGTGTTAACTAGTAAAAACGGCTTTATCAACTTTCAGCTCTTATCTTCAATTTTTCACAGGGCCAAATATTTCAAGTTTGCACAGCTCTACAACTAATGTTCTGCTATAGACCACCCTCCCTGCCCTGGAGTGGGGGATTTTGGGGTCCCAGCATCACCCCATTTAGAGTATTGAGATGGTAATTATGATTATTTTCATTATTATTATTTTAAATTTCAAAGTACTTTGTGCAAAGCACTACTATAGATACAGTGCAATCGGATCAGACAAAGTGCCCATCCCACATGGGGTTCACTGTCTAAAGGAGAGGGAGGGCAGGTATTTAATCCCAATTTTAGAGATGAGGAAACTGAGGCCCAAAGAATTTAAGTGACTTGCCCAAGGTCACAAAGCCGGCAAGTGGCAGAGCTAGGATTAGAGCCCAGGTCCCATGACTCTCAGTCCTCTTTCTACTAGGTTGTAATAATAATAACAATAATTATGGTAGTAAGCAATTACTATGTGCCACACACTGTTCTAAGCACTGGAATAGTGATGGCATTTATTAAGCACTTACTATGTGCCAAGCACTGTTCGAAGCTCTGGAAGGGTACAAGGTAATCAGGTTGTCCCACATAGGGCTCACAGTCTTAATCCCCATTTTACAGATGAAGTACAGAAAAGTTAAGTAAATTTGCCTAAAGTCACACGGTTGACAAGTGGAGGAGCCGGCATTAGAACGCAGGACCTCTGATTCCCAAACCCGAGCTCTTTCCACTGAGCCATGCTGCTGAGGCACCCACATGTTCAGTCTTCACAGGGTGCCATGGATGAGTGGTGAGGAATAGTGTTTTCCTTTGTTGTGTCTGATTTGAATTGAACCTAGCATTTTTTTTTCCCATTGACCATTGTCTCAGTGAAAAGAGCACGGGCTTTGGAGTCAGAGGTCACCGGTTCAAATTCCAGCTCCACCAATTGTCAGCCACACTGCCAAATCCTTACAAGGAGGAAGCCAAAAACAATGATCAGGAAAGGCAAGGGTTTTTTTCACCGTAGGCCCACACCGTCATACGTCACATTATGTAGCCAGTCAGTCAATAAATCAATGGTATTTATTGAGCACTTGCTGTCCGCAGAACACTGTATTAAGTGCTTGGGAGAGTACAATATATAATAATGATAATAATAATAATGATGGTATTTAAGTGCTTACTATGTGCAAAGCACCGTTCTAAGTGCTGGGGGGATACAAGGTGATCAGGTTGTCCAACGTGGGGCTCACAATCTTAATCCCCATTTTACAGATGAGGTAACTGAGGCACAGAGAAGTTAAGTGACTTTCCTAAAGTCACACAGCTGACAATTGGCAGAGCTAGGATTTGAACCCATGACCTCTGACTCCAAAGCCTGTGCTCTTTCCACTGAGCCACATTGCTTCCCTATATATATATATATATATATATATATCAATATATCAATACAACAGACACATTCCCTGCCTAGGCCTAAAGTTGGTAGGCATTTTCCTTGCCCACAACGACCATGCAGTTTAGAGGGAAAGTCAGACATTAATATAAATACATATTATTAATTTGCAGGCAGCAAAGTCAGTGAGCTTAACTGTTGCCTCTTTTTTGGCACTAGGTGAAAGTTGCTTCTGAAAATGGGTTGACTCCATAAATCTTTGAATGGTTCAAAGATTTTCAGACCATCTTAAGAACATAATGACAAATGAGAGTGACTTTTTTTGGAACTAAAAGTACGAGCACTGGTGCAAAGAGTACACAAGCATTGAGATTTGATGGACTTCAAGGAACAAATAATGCTTAATTTACACAGCTTCTTCAAGAAAGCAAACCAGTTTAAAATGAGGAAGGAACTGCCAAAAAAAACCCAACAGAGGTCTTTGTTCCAAGGACCTTAATATCATGTTTAGCTTCAGGAAGCAAATGGATATGAAAAAAGTCCAAATCAAGCTATAAAGGGAAAATATGCTCAATTTCAAATTTCTTAAGAGGAAAAAAGAATCTCTGCATGCACATCATCTAGTAATGACTTTTTGATCTGAGGGAATCACACTTCACAGGAAACTGATGCAGGTGATATACATCATCTGATCTTTCTGAGATCCCAACACCACATAACTTCTGAATCACCACTCGTCAAATGATTCTTGCAGCCAATGTTTTTTGTCAGCTAAGTGCAAATGAATCTAAAATATGTGGAAAGCAATTTGGTCCACAGAATGATTTAGGGGCTGTGGAACCATGCCAAGTTAAAGATCATTTCTATATGTTGCAATACTAGAGATCCTTTCATCAGGTCACATAGTTTCTGGAAGATTTGTCTTCCACGAGATGCACATAGGTGTTATGGAAAGCATTCAAAGTGGTTTTTGAGGATAATTTTGGGGGGGTATCAAAATATTTGGGCCCCAACATTATGCTGGTTGGACATTAGTATAGGTTGGTGTTTAGCTGGTACAGGGAAACATACTGGGCATCCAAGTTAGCACCTCTCCCAGGAGAAGATCCATTTCCACTCCCCCCCATGAAGGTTTGACAGGGTGGGAGATGGAAAGGGATTTCACCAGAAGAAGTGCCCCTTCCCCCTCGGCTTCCACACATCTCTGGAAATCCAAGAATCCTTTCAAGGTTTTGGCTCAACATGGACTTGGCCTAAAGGCTTTCCCAGGCTACAGGAAGCCAGAAACTCTTCCCCAGAGGTGTCAGAGTCTTAGAACAGACCTGGGGCCCACCCACTGATTTGGGGCTGGATCCCAGCAAGCCCCAGTCTCAAATTACTTCCTAGTAGAATCAATCAATCCTATTTATTGAGTGCTTACTGTGTGCAGAGCACAGTACTAAGTGCTTGGGAGAGAATAACACAACAGCATAACAGACATATTCCTTGCCCACAACGAGTCATTCAGTAATGTTTATTGAGTGCTTACTGTGTGCAGAACACTGTACTAAGCACTTGAGAGAGTACAAAATCACAATCTAACAGGCACATTCCCCGCCCAAAATAAGCTTATAGTCTAGAGGGGGAGAGAGACACAAATATAAATAAATTACAGATACGATAAATAAATTACAGATTTGGCAGTCTAGAGGGTAGAGAATTCACCATACAGGCCAGATCAGTGCTTTCTGAAGCCTTGAACCCTGACTCAGTTATGAGCTTACCTTCGAGGTTCTGCTATGTCTGCGTTTTCTTGAATCGAAAACAACATTTGTGTTTTTGCATTCCCCAGTGCTGTCCCCTCCACCCACTGAAATTACCCCTGGAGGCTCACTGTATCAGAAGCATTCATTCAATCATATTTATTGAGCCCTTACTGTGTGCAGAGCACTATACTAAGCGCTTGAAGCAGTATTGCATCGTGGATAGAGCACAGGCCTAGGGGTCAGAAGGTCATGGGTTCTAAACTCCTCTCCACCACTTGTCTGCTGTGTGACCTTGTAGAAATCACTTGATTTCTCTGGGACTCAGTTACCTCATCTGCAAAATGGGGATTGAGAATGTGAGCCCAATGTGGGACTGGGATTCTGTCCAACTTGACTTGCTTGTATGCAACCCAGTGCTTAGTACAGTGCCTGGCATATAGTAAGCACTTAACAAATACCATCATTTTTATTATTACCACCCCTTGCTTGTGGTCTACTGAGATTGCTAGAATAACCTACTGGAAGAAGCATCCTGGGTGGCAGCTGTCAATCAGGGGGCTTCCTCAATTCACTGAAAGCACACGTGCAGTTGCAATTTCATGGCAAAATAATTCTGCCTACGCAACCTCAATGGGTCGTTTTTTTCACCTTTCATGCAGAACTGGGCAAAAAGAACCAGGAACAAATGCCCTCGTCATTAGCTGACTAACAAGTCAGCTGCTGTTAGCACCATTAAGACCCAGGCAGATTCCATGAACTTTTTTCACCCTGCTGTTAGTTTTGCTCCTGCAGACACTACCATAATGAGAGTAACAGAGGGGGACTGTTCATATGCCAGTTCAGCACAGAGAACTGCTGCTACTATCTCCAGTTTTAAATCTCTCAGCAGCAGACTCAGTTTTCCATGAGCCCAGTTCTCAACTCCATGCTGGAGGTGGAATCAAAGGTGAGCAGAGCCAGCTCATCGTAGTAGGGAGGCCATGGAGATAAATACTGCCTGTTCCACATGGACACTGAGCTGTGAGAATAGCTTCACAGCGTAAAAGTAATGAGAAATCAAGAAAAACATTAATCAAACAATCAATAGCATTTATTGAAGGCTTACTCTATTGAAGACTTACTAAGTGCTTGGCAGAATAAAAGAGATTAGACATGACCATTACCCTCAAGGATTTTATAATCTAGCAAGGGAGGCAGACACTTATATAAATTACAGTTAGGAGAACGCAGCAGAGTTTAAAGATATGTAAAGTACTTACTGGGGTAGTGGCAGAGTGAATATCAAAGTTTAGGTGACACGGAAGAGGTTAAATGGCACTAGGTGGGGAACTAAGATGGGGGAAGAGAGGTAATTAAGGAAGGCATCCTAGAAAAGATGTGATTTCAGAATGGTTTTGAAGATGGGGAAAACATTAGCCAGCCAGATGTGAATGAGGAGGGCGTTTTAGAGGTTGTGAGAGAGAGGGCATGAGAAAGAGGTGAAAGGTGAAAAAGACAATCAGTCAATCATGGCTCAGTGGAAAGAGCACGGGCTTGGGAGCCAGAAGTCTTCGGTTCTAATTCCGACTCTGCCACTTGTCAGCTGTGTGACTTTGGGCAAGTCACTTAATTTCTCTGGCCTCAGTTACCTCATCTGTAAAATGGGGATTAAGACTGTGAGCCCCACGTGGGACAACCTGATCACCCTGTAATAATAATAATAATGATGGCATTTATTAAGCACTTACTATGTGCAAAGCACTGTTCTAAGCACTGGGGTAGATACAAGGTAATCAACTTGTCCCATGTGGGGCTCACAGACTTAATCCCCATTTCCCAGATGAGGTAACTGAGGCCCAGAGAAGTTAAGTGACTTGCCTAAAGTCACACAGCTGACAGGTGGTGGAGACGGGATGTGAACCCATGACCTCTGTCTACAAAGCCCGGGCTCTTTTCACTGAGCTATGCTGCTTCTCTTGTATCCTCCCAGCGCTTAGAACAGTGATTCGCATATAACAAGCACTTAACAAATGCCATTATTATTATTATTTATTGAGTGCTAAATATGTGCACAGCACTAAGCACTTGGGAAAGTACGATACAACCGAGTTGGTAGACATAATTCCTTCCCACAAGGAGCTCAGAGTCTAGAAGGGGAGCCAGAAATAAGATAAATTATGGATAGGCATATATGTGCTGTGGGGTTGTCTATTCCCTCTCCAGTCTGTACTTCATTCATAGCATAATTAGTACAGTGCTATGCACAAAGTATGTGCTTAATAACTGGAAAGATATGATGACTGGCTGAATATGTGGGTCGAAGAGAGAGAGGAGTCAAGGTTAATGCTAGGATTGTAGGTTTGAGAGACAGGAAGGGTAGTGGTGTTATCTACAGTAATGGGAAATTTAGGAGGAGGGAGAGGAGGATTTGGGAGGTACAATGAGGTGTTCAGTTGTGGACATGGGGAAAGGGCCTTGAGACTTGAGAAGAAGAAAGGTTAAGTAACCTGATGAAGTGTTCTAATCATTTAATCAGTCATTGATATTTACTGAGTACTCAGCATGTGCACAGCACTGTACTAAACTTGGGAGAGTGTAACACAATAGAGTTGGTAGATACATTAAGCTGGTTATGGGCAGAGAATGTATCAAACAGAGACTGTGTCAAATGAACAAATTCATTCATTTGTTCATTCAATCGTATTTATTGAGCACTTACTATGTGCAGAGCACTGTACTAACCATGTGGAAAGTACAATTCAGCAACAGAGACAATCCCTGCCCAACAACAGGCTCACAGTCTAGAATCGGGGAGATAGACATCAAAACAAGTAAACAGGCATCAATAGCATCAATATAAATATGATTATATATAGATATATACACATCATTAATGAAATAAATAGAATTATAAATATGTACATATATATATACACAAGTGCTGGGGGAGGGGAGGGGGTAGAGCAGAGGGAGTAAGGGAGGGTGATGGGGAGGGGAAAGGAGCTGAGGAAAGGGGGGCTTAGTCTGGGAAGACCTCCTGGAGGTGATGAGCTATCAGAAGGGCTCTGAAGGGGGTAAGTGTGCTAGTTTGGATTTGAGGAGGGAGGGCATTCCAGGCCAGAGGTAGAATACGGTCCAGGGGTCAACAGTGGGACAGGCAGGAACAAGGCATAGTGAGAAGGTTAGCACCAGTGGAGCAGACTGTGCTGACTGGGCTGTAGAAGGCGAGAAGGCAGGTGAGGTAGGAGGGGGCAAGGTGATGGAGAGCTCTGAGGTCAATAGTGAGGAGTTTTTGCTTGATACGAAGGTTTATAGGCAACCACTGGAGATTTTTGAGGAGGAGGGTGACATACCCAGGGTGTTTCTGTAGGAAGAGAATCCGGGGAGCAGAGAGGAGTATAGAATGAATTGGGGAGAGACAGGAGGTTGGAGAACAGAAAGGATGCTGATGCAGTAATCCAGTTGGGGAATGATGAGTGACTGTACTAACACAGTAGCAGTTTGGATGGAGAGGAAAGGGCGTACCTTGGCGATATTGTGAAGGTGAGACTGGCAGGTTTTGGTGTATTCTGCTGTATGGTACCCTTCCAAGTGCTTAAACAGTGCTCTGCACTTAAATGCTCAATAAATACATTGATTGATACTCTCTGTGCCCACAAGTAGTTTACAGTACAGAAAGGGAACACATACTCAAATAAATTACAGATATGTACCTAAGTGACATGGGCTGAGGGTGGGGTGACTGTCAAGTGTTTAAAGGATACAGATCACAGTTCATTGTTAACACAGAAGGAAGGAAAGAAGGGCTTAGTCAAGGAAGGCTACTTGATGGAGATATTTTATTAGAGTTTTAAAGGAGAGAGTGGTGGCTTGGAATATTTGAAAGGGGAGGGACTTCCAGGCCCGAAGGAGGATGTGAAAACAGTAAGCCTGATGTTCAGCAGGGCAGATGTAGAGAGAAAGTGAAAAGGGTATTATAGTGGTCTTGGGGAGAGAATGGCACTTTGGATACAGCTGGCCCATCCTTGAAACCATGTACGGTTAACTCAATAAATGCAAGTAGCTTCCTTTTGAAAACTGGGATGTTGTATCGGTTAAATAGAGAAGTCAACCTGCCATTTAGGCTTGGAATCCTTTAACTGCCTTCCATGAAATGTATGAAAGTTCTGATTGAGTGTTGAGCACAGCAGGAAATATCATTACAAACCTGGAATCCAGATTTCCACTAGAAAATGTGAAGCATCTGGAGTTTTTGAAAGGTAGTTTTTCCAAATTTAATTTTGCATAAAAGTATTGCACTATCCAGGACCACTGAAATAACATTATGAACTTTTTCAAAATAGAAATTTGCCGTAAAGCTTGACTGAAAGGAAGATAGCCATTTTATCTCAAGACCATGATTAACAAGCAGATAATCGCATTGCCTAATTTATTCATTAGGAAAGGCAGGCTGCCTTGTATCATCTTAGGGCTTTTCTTTTGCTTCCGATGGGTCACTTCAATTTTCTGTGAATTCTGTGGCGCATTTCATTTCTGAAACAACTGGTCATTGATTACCCATTATTTTGGGAGTTGTTATTTTTTTCTTCAGTAAGATAACTAAAGGTTTACATTATCTTCCATGGTTTTGCTTTAAACCCAGCATCAATTTCCCTCTACAAGAGAGAGATGGGGGTGCGGGTGGAGTTTATGTTGTCACATCTCCCTTGAAATCCATTTGGGTTAAGAGTGAGAGAAAGCACCTTCCCCCATTTGAAAATCATTTTGGAAGGTTTTGTAAACCCCCAGAATTCTCTAGGCAATTTCTCCGGTCTCAAAAAACCTGCTATCAACTAGATAAGAGCCTGGGTCCCTCTTGGAAAAAAAAATAACAGAGTATCTGGGTAAATAGTCTAATGCTTACAGATCAAAATATGCCATGTTTCTCAGCATAGTTAACTAAAATGGAAAAATAGGTGGCAAAATGTCCTGGAACAAGTCATTCATCCAAAGCAGAAATATAGGGTGCATATAATGCAAAGCCCTCTCAGGATTGTGCCTGGAGAGTTTCCAGTATGCTACAAGTCTCGACTACATGAGGGAGAGTCAAGCAGAGGCATGTCCATTCCATTCTTAGCTTGGGCAGTGGCTAGCGAGTGGAAGGCAATCCGCTTCAAGTCAAACCTCACCTGTACTGGGCAGCAGTGACATGGGAGAGAGTCGAGGGTGTAGGCTTAAGTTTCCTGCAAAGAAGGAGGCAATGGTAAACCACTTTTGTATTTTTACTAAGAAAACTCTATGGCTACACTATCAGTTCGATTGCAGATAGCGGTGGGGCATTCTGAAAGAGATGTGTCCGTGGAGTTGCTATGGGTCGGAAACGACTTCACAGCAAAAGACAAGAAAATCTAATGCAAATTACCTATGCATAATTCAAAATGTATTCTTAAATTACTAAAATGTCTAAAGTGCATCCGGTTAGCATTTCCTTTATCCAAAATCTAAGAATGTTTTTTGCTTCTCAATTACAACAAAATCAAATGTTCAAAAACTATACTTTATTTTCCTTTGTTTTTTTTCTAAACATAATTGTGGCAAACAATTGTTCGGCTATTGTGTATAGAAGATGAGTAACTTCAGTAGAATTTCGCCCCACATGGCAACCAAGCAGCTGTTTATCATTGGCCTAATTATCAAGTTAATGAGATGCTAATTTCTATATTCATAAAGCATGCATGAGCAAACATGAACATATGCAAACCAGAGCTTAGTGACAAACTTAATAAATAAAATAGCGAGGCATTGGTAAATAAACATAGACGATGTTTCAGGCTAAACTTTAGATATTTGGGTGAATCTTAGGATTTCCTGATGCATTTCCAGTGACACAATATTTCAGTGTGTCTTTGCCTACTGCAGCAATCATCTATAGCTCAGAAGCCTTTATTCAGCTCCTGCCGGGCCTAGAAACTTCTATTACAGTTGCTCAATGGGGGAAGAATCAGATTCAACTGTGTGTATTTATGGACCATGGTTTGAATCTCCATAGGACTGTGGTATCAGGCTTCCAATTTCCCCAGCATAAAATGTGATATCTCCCTTTCTAGGAAATTAATATCATTGAAGGAACAGACTCTGTGAAGCCCGGCAGGAACTCTGTCATGAAGCCCCTTTACTTTGTCTCTGCCAGTGGTTCACCTGTGGGAAAAATGAGTTGAAATTCTTGATTTTGGGGCCTCCTAAATCTTCAGAGGATTCCTCCTTTCAGGATTGCTTTGTTTCTTTAAAGAAAATTGTTTCAACAGGACACACAGCCCACAATCATTTCCACCGTCAACTTTGCAGCTGCTGGGGAGAAGGAGCAGGGAACATGGCCATTTGAAAATTAAATTAAAACCTTTGTGGTGACAGTAAAAAACCAAAGTGAGTCTTCTCAATTTTGACAGAGAACATCATATTATCCATGCTGCCCGCCAGTTGGATACTGAGGAAGAATGTTGCTTTACCTTCTGCTGCCCCCCGCCCAAGTCCTTCTTGTCATGGAATCTGCAGGGAAGTATAGGAGAGAGGGTTTTTGTGTTGCGAGAAGCGGAAATTATGAGAAGCCTGCTTTGCACTTGTAGAAAGTTAACCTTTTCCTGAATAGGTCAACTTTGAAAAGTAATGAACACAGCTGTTAAGCCTTGAATGCAAGCTTGCAAGCACCTTTCCTTCCTCAACACTTTAATATTTGGCATCAGAAGGATGGATCCTAGGGATGAAGTGAAAGGGATGAAGTTGGCATCAGGAAAGTGCAAGCTTTTTCCTATAACTTAATGAGAAGCGACAGTATCCATTTTTGCTGCTGGTGAATAGCCATCAAGAAACAAGCACTTTTTTCACAGTTCATTCTGTGGTTGAAGTAAACTCAGCTGATAAAAATCTGTGCATGCGGTGAGAACCAAGACTTGAGGAATCTTTCAAAAGTAGAGTTTTGCTTTGAGTCCAAAATTAAAAATCCAGTCTGCAAAGGGAGCCAAGACATTTTCAAATGGAACTCAATGCAGTTCCCTTTTCTGAAATATCAGCAAAATAACATTTACATTCACAGGCTATTACAAATGCCCATTCTTTCCCCAGGCTTTCTCTTTCTGGACTCTTAGGATGCTCCCAAGAATACAATTACTTTCAAATAGATTTTTCTAGTTATTCTAGTGTTTCATGGAAAGCTCTCATTCCCAGATGTCTTTCTGTATCAGACGCAAGTCTCAAAACCACTGCCACTAGGATCATTAGTGCATGAGTTACTGTTGTATTGCATACCTCTATGATTTTATAATCATACCGTTAGAGTGATCTCTGATCTGGCTTAATGTAAATGTAAATACTTAAATTCTTCTACCTGTTTCTATCGTACAATAATCAAATTCACCTCCTATTCCATTTTTGCAATGCTTTGCCCGAGAGTGATAAATGTAGAGTTATGGCAGTTTCTTTCTTTCCATCCATCTAAGCAGTTGAGAATGTGACAGTCTCGAAAGCTTTTGTGCTGTGGCTCACCTCTCAAAGCAATGATTCTTTCCCACATCAGTTGCCATTGTTCTGTCAGATGGTCATTTCTGAGCAGCATTAAGCAATTTTGCATGGTTTCTAACCAAATGATATGATAGAATTCCAACCATTTGCAGAAAATTAAAGAAATGTTGTTTTCTTGTGGTTGTACAGCTGCTGGGCCCACATTGATATCTCTGGGTTTTTCCAGGGGATTCTTGACATGGATTTTATAAATACTTACACTTTAAAGATATAAAAAAGGAGTGTCTATGAAACACTCATGGCTGTTTTTAATATGATTCTTTGGACTAATAACCTGTTATTCCTGGCTTAATGTGTCAAACTGACATGATTGACTATTCAACTCAACTTTGATTTTTACTCAGCTTTGGTTAGGACTGTTGCCATCCAAACATACCTTTTCTTAACTTCAGTTCATTTGATTCTAAATTTGAATTTTGTATTTACCTTTTCTCCTCTTTTTCTGACTTTTATGAGGTGAAGCCTCAATAAAATTTTGTGACTCCTGCAGCTGTCTCCTAAAATTCCTACTTTGAAGTGTGGTTGGTCCTACCCACTAATACCTCCACCAGCTGTTTATTGAGAAGGAGCAGGATTTTGAAAACTGAAAAAGCCTCCTTCAAAAGCCTGAATTGTCCTTCACAGCAAATTTGGAGTGGGTGACTAATAGTAACACTAATTCATCCTTGCTGCAATTTCTCAGATAAATGACCAAGTATTCAGTTTTAGGGGCAATGCTGGATCCAGGCCAACAGCTAATTAAAATCTTGCCTCCCCCAATTACCAATCAATCAATCAATCAATGGTATTTATTGAGTGCTTTCTATGTGCACTCAAATGGGAGAATATACTAGAACAGAATTAGCAGACACGTTTCCTGCCCATAATGAGCTCACATTCTAGAAGGGGAAACAGTCATTAATATGAATAAATAAGAATTTATAATATACAATTTAAAGATAAATACATAAGTGCTGTGGTGTTGTGAGTGGGGCGAATATCAAATGTCTAAAGTTCGGAGATTGAAGAACATAAACTAAGCAGAAGGATGATCGAGTCAGGGAAAAGAGGACTTAATTGGGGAATGTCTCAGTAATGCTTTGAAGGTGGAGAAAGTGCTGGTCTGCCATATATGCAGAGGGAAGGAGTTTTAGGACTGGGGAGTTTGTGGGAAAGGGTTCCGTAGCGAGATGACAAGATTGGGGCACAGTGAGTAAAATGGAGCTACAGGAGTTGAGTGTTTAGGTTGGGCTGTAGCAGGAGATTAATGAGGTGAGGTAGGATGGGGCAAGCTGATTGAGTGCTTTAAAGCCAATGGTAAAAAGTTTTTGTTTCATATGGAGGCAGATGGGCAGCTATTGGAGGTTCTAGAGGACTGGGGAGACAAAAACTGAATGTTTCTGTTGATAAATGATCTGTGCAGCTGAGTGAAGTATGGATAGGAGTGGGGAGAGCCAAGAGAATGGGAGATCAGTGAGGAGGCAGATACAGTAGTCAAGGCAGGCAGGCTAGGGTAAGTGTTTGGATCTGCATGGTAGCTGTTTGGATGGAGAGGACATGGCAGATTTTAGCAGTGTTGTGAAAGTAGAACAGAGAGGATTTGGTAACATTGAACATTTTTGTGGAATGAGAAAGATAAGTCTAGGACACTGCTGAGGTTACGGGCTTGTGAGTTAGGAAGGATAGTGGTGTTGTCTACAGTGATGGGAAAAACAGAAGGAGGAAAGTGTTTGGGTGGGAAGATGAGGAGTTAGTTTTGGTCATGTTTAATTTGAGGTGTTGGTGGGACATCCAAGTAGATATGTCTTTGAAGGCAAGAGGAGTTGTGAGATTCCAGGGGAAGAGAGAGGTGAGGCTGGTAAGGCTGGAAATGTAGATTTGGGAATCATCTGCATAGAGATGGTAATTGAAGCAATGGGAGTGAATGGGTTATCCAAAGGAGTGGGTTTAGAGGGAGAATAGAAAAAATCCTAGAACTAAGCCTTGAAGGACCCCTGCTGTCAGAGGGTGGGAGGCAGAGGAGAAGCCAGCAAAAGAGACTAAGGAGCAGTCAGAGAACTAGGAGGGGAACCAAAAGAGGACAATGTTAGTGAATCCAAGGTTGAATAACGTTTCAAAGAGAAGGGGGTGATCTACAGTGTCAAAGGTTGCTGACTGGTTTAGGAGCATCAGGATGGATTAGAGGCCATCAGATTTGGCAAGAAGTCATTGTTTACCTTAGAGAAGGCTGTTTCTGTGTAGTGAAGTGACAGAAGCCAGACTGGAGAGGATCTAGGAGAGAATTGAAGGATAGACAGTGGAGACAGTGTGTGTAAACACCTCAAGAAACGTGGAAGGAATGATAGGAGGGAGAAGGGGCAATAACTGGAGGGGGCTATGGGGTCAAGGGAGGGTTTTTTTAGGGTAGGGGATACATAAAAATGTTTGAAAGCAGCGGGGAAGAAACTGCTAGAAAGTGACCAATTGAAGATGGAAGTCAAGGAGGGAAGAAGGGAGGGGGCGATTGTTTTAAAATGGTATGAAGGGATGGAGTCAAAAGCATGGGTGGTGAGGATAGATTTAGAAAAGCGGTGAGAAATTTCATCTTGAGTAACTGCAGGAAATATAGGGAGAGTCGAAGACGGAGGAGGAGGAGCAAGGGATTGGAGAGGATTGTTGGAGAGGCGATTATAGGGAGGTCAAACCTGATGGTTTCAATTTTGTTGATGAAGTAGGTAGACAGGTCATTAGGATAAAGAGAGGATGGGGGAGGGCGGGCAGGAGGTTGGAGTTAAATGTTTGGAATAGTTGGTGGGGGCAGTGGATAGGGGAGTGAATTAGGAAGGAGATGTATTGTTGTTGGGTGGTAGAGAGGGCCAAATTGAAGCAGACAAGAATGAATTTAAAGGGAATAAGTTTAGAGAGCTGACTGGATTCCCTCCAACAGTGCTCTGCAGTTCCAACACAGGAGCAGAAGAAGCATAGGTTGGATCTGATCCAGGGTTGTGAGTTAGTGGTATAAGACCAGGAGGGACAGGGGAGCAAGGGAGTTTAGTTCACTGGAGAGGGAACTGCTCAGTGTGTCAATTTATGCATCAGGAGAAGTTAGTTTGGGTATAAGGATGGCATTTATTATGCGCTTACTATGTGCAAAGCACTGTTCTAAGCGCTGGAGGGGTTACAAGGTGACCAGTTTGTCCTGCGTGGGGCTCACAGTCTTCAACCCCATTTTGCAGATGAGGGAACTGAGACCCAGAGAAGTGAAGTGACTTGCCCAAAGTCACACAGCTGACAACTGTGTCATCCCCCGGCCCGGAATGCCCTCCCTCCGCACGTCCGCCAAGCTAGCTCTCTTCTTCCCTTCAAAGCCCTACTGAGAGCTCACCTCCTCCAGGAGGCCTTCCCACACTGAGCCCCCTCCTTTCTCTCCCCCTTCTCCCCCTCCCCCTCCCCCCGCCTTACTTCCTTCCCCTCCCCGCAGCACCTGTATATATGTATATATGTTTGTTTGTATTTATTTATTTATTTTATTTGTACATATTTATTGTATTTATTTTATTTTGTTAATATGTTTTGTTTTGTTGTCTGTCTCTCCCTTCTAGACTGTGAGCCCACTGTTGGGTAGGGACCGTCTCTATATGTTGCCAAGTTGTACTTCCCAAGCACTTAGTACAGTGCTCTGCACACAGTAAGTGCTCAATAAATACGATTGAATGAATGAATGAACTGACAGAGCTGGGATTTGAACCCATGACCTCTGACTCCAAAGCCCGGGCTCTTCCCACTGAACCATGCTGCTTCTCTTAAGGAAGTTTGGGTCCTGGAAGTGGCATGGTCTAGCGGACAGAGCCCGGGCCTGGGAATCAGAAGGACCTGAGTTCCAATTCCGGCTCTGCCACTTGTCTGCTGTGTGATCTTGGGCAAGTCACTTCACTTCTCTGTGCCACAGTTATCTCACTTGTAAAGTGGGGATTAAGACTGTGAGCCCCAAATGGGACAGGGACTGTGTCCAACATGATAAGCTTGTATCTACCCTAGTGCTTAGAACAGTGCTTGAAACATAGTAAGTGCATAACAAATACCAAATGGGGTAGGATGGCTGTAGAATACTGGAGGGGGTGAAAAAAATTGAGGTCTCTTTGGGGGAAAAGGACAGATTTGTCAGCGGGTGGCTGTATGGTAGAAAGAACAGATGAGGAGGTTGTAGTCAGATAGAGGAATTTCAGAATTGGTGAGTGTAGAGATTATAAAATTATTGGATAAAATTAAGTATGTGCCCAAATTGGTGAGTGTGTGAGATGGGGTGGAGAAGGAGGTCATTGGAGTAGAGGAGTGAGAGGAGATGGTCAGTGGAAGGATCTTTGGGAACATCCACATGGATATTGAGGTCCCCAAGGATCAATGTAGGGATGGAAAATGAGAGAAGAAATGGGTGAAAGGAATCAAAGTGGTTCAGAAAGTTGGAGGTGGGTCCTGTGGAGCAGTAGATGACAGTGCCTAGTAATTGAAGTGATTGGTAAAGGCAGATGGTATGGACTTCAAAGGAAGGGAAAGAGAGGGAGGGGCGAGGTGCCGCATGGCTTAATGGAAAGAGCACGGGCTTGGGAGTCAGAGGTCATGGGTTCGAATCCCATCTCTACCACTTGTCAGCTGTGTGACTTTGGGTAAGTCACTTAACTTCTTTGTACCTCAATCACCTCATCTGTAAAATAGAGACTAAGACTGTGAGCCCTATGTGGGGCAACCTGATCACCTTGTATCTACCCCAGAGCTTAGAACAGTGCTTGGCACATAGTAAGTGCTTAACAAATACCATCATTATTATTACTATTATGGTGCAAAAGCAGCACTGGGGAATGAGAAGGAAGCCGACTCCTCCCCATTTTCCTGTGAGTCTGGGGGAGTGGGAGAAGAATAAGGCTCTCTAGAGAGAGAGAGTGGTAGGGGAGACTGTGTCCCCTGGGGAGAGCCAGGTTTCAGTGAAGCGGAGGAGGAGTAGTGACTGGGGCAGTAACAGGTCAATAATGAAAGGAAGCTTCCCTAAGATGGAGCAGGGGTTCCACAGGCCACACTAGCCTGAGGCTGTGGGGAGTGTGCGAGGGGTAGGAAGGGGTTGAATGGGGGTGAACTGGGGAGAGCCAGTGCCAGGGGAGGGGGATGAGGGGTGGCGCTGGGACAGGATTACAGGGATGGTCCAGAGGAGAGGGGTGGGGAAAGGTTGGATGGGAGTGCAGTGAGAAAGGCCTACATTTGGAGACAGGGATGAAGAGAGGTCCTGGGTGCAGGGGACACGGGAAGGGAGATCAGAGGAGGGGATGGAAGGCACACGGTGGGGGCAGTGTGTAAGAGAAGGAAAATCCTGAGCTGCAGCAGCTGATCTGTAGACCCATTGGGCTGTGGCTAGTTCCTGTCTTAGGGGGGGACTCAGCAGCTCCCAGTTGGGCAGGTGCCCACAAATCCTGAGTTGCTATTAGCGAGTTATTAAAGCATCTGTTCCGCATAAATGGGAGAGCACTATCAAGTTCTTAGTCGTTAATAGTCGTTCTTTCTCAGTCTCTTTTGCAGGCTCCTCCTCCCCCTCCCATCCTCTTACTGTGGGAGTTCCCCAAGGTTCAGTGCTTGGTCCCCTTCTGTTCTCAATCTACACTCACTCCCTTGGTAACCTCATTCGCTCCCACGGCTTCAACTATCACCTCTACGCTGATGACACCCAGATCTACATCTCTGCCCCTGCTCTCTCCCCCTCCCTCCAGGCTCGCATCTCCTCCTGCCTTCAGGACATCTCCATCTGGATGTCCGCCCGCCACCTAAAGCTCAACATGTCGAAGACTGAGCTCCTTGTCTTCCCTCCCAAACCTTGTCCTCTCCCTGACTTTCCCATCTCTGTTGACGGCACTACCATCCTTCCCGTCTCACAAGCCCGCAACCTTGGTGTCATCCTCGACTGCGCTCTCTCATTCACCCCTCACATCCAAGCCGTCACCAAAACCTGCCGGTCTCAGCTCCGCAACATTGCCAAGATCCGCCCTTTCCTCTCCATCCAAACCGCTACCCTGCTAATTCAAGCTCTCATCCTATCCCGTCTGGACTACTGCACTAGCCTTCTCTCTGATCTCCCATCCTCGTGTCTCTCTCCACTTCAATCCATACTTCATGCTGCTGCCCGGATTATCTTTGTCCAGAAACGCTCTGGACATATCACTCCCCTCCTCAAAAACCTCCAATGGCTACCGATCAATCTGCGCATCAGGCAGAAACTCCTCACCCTGGGCTTCAAGGCTCTCCATCACCTCGCCCCCTCCTACCTCACCTCCCTTCTCTCCTTCTACTGCCCAGCCCGCACCCTCCGCTCCTCCACCACTAATCTCCTCACTGTACCTCGCTCTCGCCTGTCCCGCCATCGACCCCCGGCCCACGTCATCCCCCGGGCCTGGAATGCCCTCCCTCTGCCCATCCGCCAAGCTAGCTCTCTTCCTCCCTTCAAGGCCCTGCTGAGAGCTCACCTCCTCCAGGAGGCCTTCCCAGATTGAGCCCCTTCTTTCCTCTCCCCCTCGTCCCCCTCTCCATCCCCCCGCCTTACCGCCTTCCCCTCCCCACAGCACCTGTATATATGTATATATGGTTGTACATATTTATTACTCTGTTTATTTATTTATTTATTTATTTTACTTGTACATTTCTATCCTACTTATTTTATTTTGTTGGTATGTTTGGTTCTGTTCTCTGTCTCCCCCTTTTAGACTGTGAGCCCACTATCGGGTAGGGACTGTCTCTATGTGATGCCAATTTGTACTTCCCAAGTGCTTAGTACAGTGCTCTGCACATAGTAAGCACTCAATAAATACGATTGATTGATTGATTGATTGATTAATAATAATAATAATAATAACTGTGGTATTTGTTAAGCACTTACTATGTGTACTAAGCGCTGGGGTGGCTACAAGCAAATCAGGTTGGGCACAGTCCCTGCCCCGAATAGGGCTCACAGTCTTAATCCCCATTTCACAGGTGAGGTAACTGAGAGCACAGAGAATTTAAGTGACTTGCCCAAGGCCACAAAGCAGACGAGTGGCGGAGTCGGGAATAGAACTCATGACCCTCTGATTCCCAGTCCTGGGCTCTATTAACTACACCATGCTGCTTCCCCTGTTTTGGATGACTGTTCATTCATTCAGTCATATTTATTGAGCGATTTCTGTGTGCAGAGCACTGTACTAAGTGCTTGGGAAGTACAGATTGGCAACAAATAGAGACGGTCCCTACCCAACAACGGGCTCACAGTATAGAAGGGGCTCACAGTCTAGACCGTTTAGACTGTTGATCCGTTACCCTTATTTCCTGAATAACAATTCTTTGGGCAACTACATCTGTGATTTGGACTATCAATCAATCAATCAATCAATCAATCGTATTTATTGAGCGCTTACTATGTGCAGAGCACTGTACTAAGCGCTTGGGAAGTACAAATTGGCATCACATAGAGACAGTCCCTACCCGATAGTGGGCTCACAGTCTAAAAGGGGGAGACAGAGAACAGAACCAAACATACCAACAAAATAAAATAAGTAGGATAGAAATGTACAAGTAAAATAAATAAATAAATAAATAAACAGAGTAATAAATATGTACAACCATATATACATATATACAGGTGCTGTGGGGAGGGGAAGGCGGTAAGGCGGGGGGGATGGAGAGGGGGACGAGGGGGAGAGGAAAGAAGGGGCTCAATCTGGGAAGGCCTCCTGGAGGAGGTGAGCTCTCAGCAGGGCCTTGAAGGGAGGAAGAGAGCTAGCTTGGCGGATGGGCAGAGGGAGGGCATTCCAGGCCCGGGGGATGACGTGGGCCGGGGGTCGATGGCGGGACAGGCGAGAGCGAGGTACAGTGAGGAGATTAGTGGTGGAGGAGCGGAGGGTGCGGGCTGGGCAGTAGAAGGAGAGAAGGGAGGTGAGGTAGGAGGGGGCGAGGTGATGGAGAGCCTTGAAGCCCAGGGTGAGGAGTTTCTGCCTGATGCGCAGATTGATCGGTAGCCATTGGAGGTTTTTGAGGAGGGGAGTGATATGTCCAGAGCGTTTCTGGACAAAGATAATCCGGGCAGCAGCATGAAGTATGGATTGAAGTGGAGAGAGACACGAGGATGGGAGATCAGAGAGAAGGCTAGTGCAGTAGTCCAGACGGGATAGGATGAGAGCTTGAATTAGCAGGGTAGCGGTTTGGATGGAGAGGAAAGGGCGGATCTTGGCAATGTTGCGGAGCTGAGACCGGCAGGTTTTGGTGACGGCTTGGATGTGAGGGGTGAATGAGAGAGCGGAGTCGAGGATGACACCAAGGTTGCGGGCTTGTGAGACGGGAAGGATGGTAGTGCCGTCAACAGAGATGGGAAAGTCAGGGAGAGGACAAGGTTTGGGAGGGAAGACAAGGAGCTCAGTCTTCGACATGTTGAGCTTTAGGTGGCGGGCGGACATCCAGATGGAGATGTCCTGAAGGCAGGAGGAGATGCGAGCCTGGAGGGAGGGGGAGAGAGCAGGAGCAGAGATGTAGATCTGGGTGTCATCAGCGTAGAGGTGATAGTTGAAGCCGTGGGAGCGAATGAGGTCACCAAGGGAGTGAGTGTAGATTGAGAACAGAAGGGGACCAAGCACTGAACCTTGGGGAACTCCCACAGTAAGAGGATGGGAGGGACTAGAAGAATATCCTTCTTTTAGTCACTGTGACTGTAAATTACTTTCATCCTCGCAATGGCATCTTTCAGATTTGTCTATATGAACACAGGTGTTTCTGATTATTTGATCCAAGATGCATTTTTTTCCCTTGGAATTATTCATAAGGCCTGTAATGAAACAGAGCAGCAGAACATGCAATTACACACGCACACACCATACAGATGCTAGATTTGAATCAAGAATATTTGTGTATATATAGGAAACTGGGCAGGAGTTATGGCAGCCACATGGCATTTGCACCCAGACCTGAGTCAATCGTAAACACCAAACCCAACTCCTGGAGCAATTCCATCTGTATCAGGTAAGGACCTGTCTTAACAACACCAGGCAAGACAAACTAATCAACAAGAGAAGTAAGTCCTGGAGGTAAGGCAGTCACAAGAAGGAAGTAGGGGGAGGAGAAATGAGAGTTAATTAGGGAATAGTCTTGGAGGAAAAATAAGATTTTAATAATAATAACAATTGTGGTAGCTGCTTTGAAGACAGGGTGAGCAGCAGTCTGCCAGTGAGGAGGAGCTACAGGCAGGATGGAGAGCATGAGAGAGATAATGGTGAAACAGATGAGAAAAGGGCCCAGTGAATAGGCAAGCTTGAGAAAAGCAAAGTGTGCAAGTTGGGTTGTGTGGGAGAGAAGTGTGGATAAGTAGGGAAGAGAGAAATGACTGAATGCCTTAAAGCTGATGATCAGGATGTCCTCCTTGTTGCAGAGACAAATGGGTAACCACTGGAGGGTTTTAAGGAGTAGGAAGACATGTACAAAACAATATATTAGAAATGAGCCCAGCAGCAAAATGTAGTGTGGACTCTAGAGCGAAGGGCAAAGAGGGCTGGGAGGAAGCTGATGCAGTTGTCAAGTTGAAATGTGACAAGTGCTTGGCCCAGAGGGCGGCAGTTAGAAGGGAGAGCATGGGGCAGATTCTGGGGATGTTGCAAAAAAAGACTCAACAGGATTTGGTAATTGACTGAATCTATGGGTTGAAAGATAGAAAGGAGTCAACGATAATACCAATATTGCAAGCTTGAGAGACAGGTGGATGGTGGTGTTGTCCACAGTGATTGGAAAGTTAGGGGAAGGAAGGGGTTAGGATTAGGGTTGAGTTATGAGGGTGTTAGCCTTCCAAAGGGAAGCAGCGTGGCTCAGTGGAAAGAGCCTGGGATTTGGAGTCAGAGGTCATGGGTTCAGATCCCGGCTACACCAATTATCAGCTGTGTGACTTTGCGCAAGTCACTTAACTTCTCTGTGCCTCAGTTACCTCATCTGGAAAATGGGGATTGAGACTTTGAGCCCTACGTGGGACAACCTGATCTCCTTGTAATCTCCCCGGTGCTTAGAACAGTGCTTTGCACATAGTAAGTGCTTAATAAATGCCATTATTATTATTATTATTAACCTCTCAGGGTCACACCTGGAGAATTTCCAGTACTATACCAGTCTCGGCTAGAGGAGGGAGAGTCAAGCAGAGGCATATTCATTCCATTCCTAGCTTGGGCAGTGGCTAGCGAGTGGAAGGCAATCTGCTACTTGTCAAAATAATGATAATAATTATGGTATTTGTTAAGCACTTACTATGTGCCAAGCACTATTCTAAGCACTGGCGTAGTTACAAGGTAATCAAGTTGTCTCATGAGGGGCTCACCATCTTAATCCCCATTGTACAGATGAGGTAACTGAGGCACAGAGAAGTTAAGGGGCTTGCCCAAGGTCACACAGCAGACCAGTGGCAGAGTCAGGATTAGAATCCATGACCTCTGACTGTGCTCTTCCCACTAAGCCACACTACTTCTCTAAACTCGAGACTCAAAACTCACTTGTGCTGGGCAGCAGCGGCATGGGAGTCAGGGGTAGGAAGCAGTGGTAAACCATTTCCGTATTTGTACCAAGAAAACTCTATTGATCCACTATTGATGATGATTATGATGATGGCATTTGTTAAGCGCTTACTGTGTGCAAAGAACTGTTCTAAGCGCTGGGGAGGATCCAAGGTGATCAGGTTGTCCCGTGTGGGGTTCACAGATTCATTGCCATTTTACAGATGAGGTAACTGAGGCTCAGAGAAGTTAAGTGACTTGCCCAAAGTCACACAACTGACAAGTGGTGGATCCGGGATTTGAACCCATGACCTCTGACTCCCAAGTCTGAGTTCTTTCCAGTGAGTCACGCTAAGATGTGGGTCGGAGATGACTCGACAGCATAAGACAAGATAAGAGGCAAGGGGGTTGGTGGGAGCATGAGTACCTTAGTGCTTAGAAGCAGCGTGGCTCAGTGGAAAGAGCCCAGGCTTTGGAATCAGAGGTCATGGGTTCAAATCCCAGTTCTGCCAACTGTCAGCTGTGTGACTTTGGGCAAGTCACTTAACTTTTCTGTGCCTCAGTTACCTCATCTGAAAAATGGGGATTAAGACTGTGAGCCCCCTGTAGGACAACCTGATCACCCTCTAACCTCTCCAGCGCTTAGAACAGTGCTTTGCACATAGTAAGTGCTTAATAAATGCCATCATTATTATTATTATTATTATTATTAGTGGCTGAGGACTGATGCAGAAATGTTCAAGTGACAGAAGCAGGTGAAATGCGTTGGAGAGATGAGTTAAGTGACTTGCCCATGGTCACACAGCAGACAGGTGGTGGAGCCAGGATTCGAACCCATGACCTCTGACTACAAAGCCCGTGCTCTTTCCACTGAGCCATGCTAGAGAAAAGATAAGTGTGGGGAAGAGAGCAGACTGAACAATTAATATCATTTACAAAGCACTTATTGTGTGCTGAGCACGTACTAAGCACTTAGACGACTACAGTAATCAGCTAGTTCAAAACACAAAAGTAGTTGCCCAAAAAGATTATTATTTGGGCAATAACAGTAGTTTAGGGAAGGCAAAAATGTAATTAACTGTTGGTTGGATCTAGTCCCTAAAATGCTTACTATAGAGATCACCCTAGAGTAAATTCTCGGTAAATACTATTGATTCATTGATTGTTAATATGAATGCTTGCCCAGGCAGTATGATTTTGCTGTTAGAAACAAGTCCCTAAAGGTAAACAAACAGATCTGGTGTGGTTTTTTTTTGCCAAAATTGATGTTGCCCTCACTCACACATGGCCTTCATTTGTTCTTCCTTTTCCTTCCTTTAGAAAATGTCTCTTCCTATTAAGCAGTCAGTCAGTCAACAATATCTGCATGCCTGCTGGGTACAGAGTCTTGTGCTTGGCTTCGAGGAAGAGCTATAAAAGAAATAGAAGACTCAGCAGGAACACGCTCTCCGACTCTCATTTTATCATCTTGCTCTTAACTCCTTCTGACCTGCCACCCTGCTGTTGACACTAGTCAGTCTGGTGTCTGGCAGCAGGAAGTAAAGTTCCTTTCTGATTCCATTTCACATTGTATGAGAACTGCAGAGTCTCTGCTTTTTCTACATTGGGTTGGGACCTGAGGAACCCACAGGTTGTGTCTAGTTTGCAAAGGGCTCAAAGTTAAAATCACGAGGAGTAAAGGAAAAAGCAATCAATCAATCATATTTATTGAGCACTTACTGTGTGCAGAGCACTGTACTAAGCACTTGGGAAGTACAAGTTGGCAACATATAGAGACAGTCCCTACCCAACAGTGGGCTCATAGTCTAAAAGGGGGAGACAGAGAACAAAACCATACATACTAACAAAATAAAATAAATAGAATAGATATGTACAAGTGAAATAAATAAATGGAGTAATAAATATGTAGAAACATATATACATATATACAAGTGCCGTGGGGAAGGGAAGGATGTAAGATGAGGGGGATGGAGAGGGGGACGAGGGGGAGAGGAAGGAAGGGGCTCAGTCTGGGAAGGCCTCCTGGAGGAGGTGAGCTCTCAGTAGGGCCTTGAAGGTAGGAAGAGAGCTAGCTGGGCAGATGGGCAGAGGGAGGGCATTCCAGGCCCGGGGGATGACGTGGGCCGGGGGTCGACGGCGGGACAGGTGAGAACAAGGCACGGTGAGGAAATTAGCGGCAGAGGAGCAGAGGGTGCGGGCTGGGCTGTAGAGGGAGAGAAGGGAGGTGAGGTACGAGGGGGCGAGGGGATGGACAGCCTTGAAGCCCAGGGTGAGGAGTTTCTGCCTGATGCGCAGATTGATTGGTAGCCACTGGAGATTTTTGAGGAAGGGAGTAACATGCCCAGAGCGTTTCTGGACAAAGACAATCTGGGCAGCAACATGAAGTATGGATTGAAGTGGGGAGAGACATGAGGATGGGAGATCAGAGAGAAGGCTGGTGCAGTAGTCAAGATGGGATAGGATGAGAGCTTGAATGAGCAGGGTAGCGGTTTGGATGGAGAGGAAAGGGTGGATATTGGCAATGTTGCGGAGCTGAGACCGGCAGGTTTTGGTGATGGCTTGGATGTGAGGGGTGAATGAGAGAGCAGAGTCGAGGATGACACCAAGGTTGCGGGCTTGTGAGATGGGAAGAATGGTAGTGCCGTCAACAGAGATGGGAAAGTCAGGGAGAGGGAAGGGTTTGGGAGGGAAGACAAGGAGTTCAGTCTTGGACATGTTGAGTTTTAGGTGGTGGGCAGACATCCAGATGGAGATGTCCTGAAGGCAGGAGGTGATGCGAGCCTGGAGAGAGGGGGAGAGAGCAGGGGCAGAGATGTAGATCTGGGTGTCATCAGCGTAGAGATGATAGTTGAAGCCGTGAGAGCGAATGAGGTCACCAAGGGAGTGCGTGTAGATCGAGAACAGAACGGGACCAAGCACTGAACCTTGGGGAACCCCCACAGTAAGGGGATGGGGGGGGGGAGGAGGCGCCTGCAAAAGAGACGGAGAATGAACGACCAGAGAGATAAGAGGAGAACCAGGAGAGGATGGAGTCTGTGAAGCCAAGGTCGGATAGCGTATTGAGGAGAAGGGGGTGGTCCACAGTGTCGAAGGCAGCTGAGAGGTCGAGGAGGATTAGGATAGAGTATGAGCCATTGGATTTGGCAAGCAGGAGGTCATTGGTGACCTTTGAGAGGGCAGTTTCTGTGGAATGTAGGGGACGGAAGCCAGACTGGAGGGGGTCGAGGAGACAGTAGGTTTTGAATTCGAGGCAGCACGTGTAGATGACTCGTTCAAGGAGTTTGGAAAGGAATGGTAGGAGGGATATGGGGCGATAACTATAAGGTGAGGTGGGGGTCAAGAGAGGGTTTTTTTAGGATGGGAGAGACATGGGTACGTTTGAAGGCAGAGGGGAAGGAACCAGTGGAGAGTGTGTGGTTGAAGATGGAAGTTAAGGAGGGGAGAAGGGATGGAGCGAGAGATTTCATGAGATGAGAGGGAATGGGGTCAGAAGCACAGTTGGCCGGAGTAGCACTTGAGAGGAGGAAGGAGAGTTCCTCTGAGGATATTGCTGGGAAGGATGGGAGAGTAGCAGAGAGTGTTGAGAGCCGGGGAGTTGGAAAAGGCGGGGGAGTGACTTTGGGGAGGTGTGGTCTAGTGGAAAAAGCACAGGCCTGAGAATCAGAGGACCTAGGTTCTATTCCCAGCTCTGTCTCTTGTCTCATGTGTGACCTTGGGCAAGTCACTTAACTTGTCTGTGCTTAGGTTACCTCGTTGGTAAAGTAGGGATCAAGACTGTGAGCCCCATGTGGGACATGGACTGGGTCCAATCTGATTAGCTCATATCTACCACAGCACTTACACAGTGCCTGGCATACAGTAAGCACTTAACAAATACCATTTTGTAAAAAGCTAGTTGTTTAAGAAACCTCCATATCTGCCTTCTATGTAGCTTCTGTGTATTTCACATTGTTTGCAGGGGAAATCTCTGTAGAGGTGAAGCACCACAAAATGTAACTATGCTTTCCCGCTCAGGAAAATTGGCGGTGATAGGACAGTGAGCAGGTTCTTGGATTACTGATAAATTTGGCATGTCATTTAATGTATTGTGATAGCCTAGATGTAACTCAGGCCAGATCCACAGTTTCCAAGCAAAATGGGGAATTTGCGCAGTGAAGTCCCCAAGTGAAACATTGCCTTGAGCATCCTGACACCGGAGGAGGAGAGCTCAGTCTGGAATCTGCATGAGGCAAGACTGAAAATATGATGAACATCTGGGGGAAGACTAAACCAGTGTATCACAAGGTGGGTGATGGTTTTGTAAAATTGGATCTCCTTTCACCTGGTGCTTCACTTTTGCTTCCCAGTGTTGGCTTCTCTTCTATGAATAGGAGTTGGACAGATGATTCATTTCAGGGGACCGGTATCTCTGCAAGTGGAGTTCAGAGGAAACCAGTGTTGGTTTGGACATCCATCATACACATCTATTCAAACATACTGTTTGGTAATAATAATAATAATGGCATTTATTAAGTGCTTACTATGTGCAAAACACTGTTCTAAGTGATGGGGAGGTTACAAGGTGATGAGGTTGTTCCACAGGGGGCTCATAGTCGTAATCCTCATTTTACAGATAAGGTAACTGAGGCACAGAGAAGTGAAGTGACTTGCCCAAAGTCACACAGCTGACATTTAGCAGAGCCGGGATTTGAACCCATGAGCTCTGACTCCAAAGCCTGGCTCTTTCCACTGAGCCACACTGCTTCTACTGAGCTCCAGATGGGAGCTATGTACTACTGCTTTTTACGGTGGAGTAGAGAGGCTTAGTGAGGAGCAGCATGGCCTAGCGGAAAGAACGTAGGCTTGGAAGTCAGAGGGTCTGGGTTTTAATCCCAGGTCCACTACTTCCGTGCTGTGTTATGTCTATGGCTTCTCTAATGCAGGCTGATATGTGAATTGATCAACCAATTTCTGCACTTTTTCTTTCTTTTGGTACTGCAGATATTCAATTCATCCATCACGATTTACTTATGAGCTGATTTGGATGTATAAGGCAATTTTTAGGAATATCTATTTTAGTCCCATTCCCCTCAGGGAATGGACAGGGAATGTGTCTGTTATATTGTTGGGTTACATTCTTCCAAAAACGTTCATTCATTCATTCATTCAATCGTATTTATTGAGCGCTTACTGTGTGCAGAGCACTGTACTAAGCACTTGGGAAGTACAAGTTGACAACATATAGAGACGGTCCCTACCCAACAACGGGCTCACGGTCTAGAAGGGGGAGACAGACAACAAAACAAAACATGTAGACAGGTGTCAAAATCGTCAGAACAAATAGAATTAAAGCTATATGCACACCATTAACAAAATAAATAGAATAGCAAATATGTACAAGTAAAATAGAGTAATAAATCGGGTACAAATATATACAAGTGCTGTGGGGAGGGGAAGGAGGTAGGTTTGGAGGGATGGGGAGGAGGAGAGGAAAAAGGGGGCTCAGTCTGGGAAGGCCCCCTGGAGGAGGTGAGCTCTCAGTAGGGCTTTGAAGGGAGGAAATGAGCTAGTTTGGTGGATTTATGGAGGGAGGGCATTCCAGGCCAGGGGAAGGACGTGGGCTGGGGGTCGACAGTAGGACAGGTGAAAATGAGGCACAGTGAGGAGGTTAGCAGCAGAGGAGTGGAGGGTGCAGGATGGGCTGTAGAAGGAGAGAAGGGAGGTGAGGTAGGAGGGGGTGAGGTGATGGACAGCCTTGAAGCAGAGAGTGAGGAGTTTTTGCATGATTCATAGGCAGCCACTGGAGGTTTTTGAAGAGGGGAGTAACATGCCCAGAGCGTTTCTGTACAAAGATAATCCGGGCAGCAGAGTGAAGTATAGGTTGAAGTGGGGAGAGACAGGAGGATGGGAGATCAGAGAAGAGGCTGTTGCAGTAATCCAGTCAGGATAGGATGAGAGATTGAACCAGCAAGGTAGTGGTTTGTATGGAGAGGAAAGGGCAAATCTTGGCGATCTTGTGGAGGTGAGACTGGCAGGTTTTGGTGACGGATGCCCTTATTACATGTATTAGTACGTAATAATACACTTATTAGGATGCCCTACACCAGTAAGTACTCAATAAATACAATTGATTCCCTATTCGAGGTGAGTAGTGGACTCCTGAATAGGACTGTTGAGACATTCAGACCACTTATGAGCGCTTTGCTCGCTCTTCAGAGGTCAATCAACCAATTCTCCAAATAGCCTATTAATAATAATTATGGTATTGGTTAAGTTCTTACTATGTACCAGTCCCTGTACTAAGCGCTGGAGTGGAAAGAGCATGGACTTGGGAGTCAGAGGTTGTGGGTTCTAATCCCAGCTCCACCACTTGTCAGCTAGGTGACTTTGGGCAAGTCACTTAACTTCTTTGTGCCTCAGTTACCTCATATGTAAAATGGGGATTAAGACTCTGAGCTCTATGTGGTACAACCTGATTACCTTGTATTTACCCCAGAGCTTAGAACAATACTTGGCATATTATTATTATTATACAAGCAAATAGGTTGGACACAGTCCCAATTCCGCATAGGGTTCACAGTTTTATTCCCCATTTTACAGATGAGGTAACTGAGACACAGAGAAGAGAAGTGAGTTGCCTAAGGTCACACAGCAGACAAGCGGCAGAACCAGGATTAGAACCCAGGTCCTTCTGACTCCCAAATCTATGCTTTATCAACTAGCCCATGCTGCTTCTCCCAAACCCCTCAACACCGTGGTGGTTTGGATGAAGAGGAAAGGGCAGTTTCTGGAGATGTGAAGAAAGAATTGACGGGATTAAGTGACTGACTAAATACGCAGGTTGAAAGAGAGAGGAGTGAAAGATAATGCCATGGTTGTGGACTTGTGAGGGAGAATGGTGGTATTATCAACTGTGATGGAAACGATTTTAGGAGGGCTTTGAATATGGATAGGGCTGTGGACTGACTGATTTGGAAGCAGGGCAGGGCATTCCAGCTGGGAAAACAGAATGAGTGAGAGGCCGGAGGTGGGAGAGTTGGGTACTTCCTAAGTGCTTAGTACAGTGCTCTGCACACAGTAAGCACTCAATAAATATGATTGAATGAATGAGAGAGCTACAGCTTGAATATTAGATTGGGAGGGGCAAAATGAGTGAGCCGGTGAAGACAGCAGAAATGTAAAATGGGATGTGTCATTGAAAAGTCCTAAAACCAGTTACAAAGAGTGTTTGCTTGATGTGGTGGTAGATAGAACATGATTCTATTGTAGGTAGAACACGAGAAGCAGTGTGCCTCAGTGGAATGAGCATGGGCTGTGGAGTCGAGGTCATGGGTTCAAAGCCCAGCTCTGCCAATTGTCAGCTGTGTGACTTTGGGCAAGTCACTTAACTTCTCTGTGCCTCAGTGACCTCATCTGTAAAATGGGGATGAAGACTGTGAGTCCCCTGGGGGACAACCTGATCACCTTGTAACCTCCCCAGTGCTTAGAACAGTGCTTTGCACATAGTAAGTGCTTAATAAATGCCATGATTATCATTATTATTATTGTATTGTTTGGAGGAGCCTTGAAACCAATGGTCAGGAGCCTGGTTGATGAAGAGGAAAGTGTGTAATCATTGGACATTTTCAGGAGCTGAATGATATGCTCTAAATTGCTTTGTGTATACTACTATGTCTTCATCATTTGATTTAGGAAGGCTTCCACGTTCACCCCTATTCTTTGAATTTTATGTGGTGTGTCACAATATTACCATCCTCAAAACTGAGGGATTAGGAAAAAGTGATCGTTTTCCGTAGAAGTTCATTTTTTCCCTAAGGCTGCACAGTTACAAAAGGGGGAAAATAGACAAAGGCTAAGTACCAGAGAAAAGGAGAGAGTCCTGAATATATGCCTGCAGCCCTGCCCCAAACAAATGGTCTAAATGGATGAATTACACATTTACAGTTAATTACAATTATAGTTAGGAGGTCTTATAGTTAAGACCTCTAGTATTCATCATCACATTGGAGAAGTTGATTGGATTCCAAAAATGTGACATAAAATTTGACATTATAAAAGTGACCTCCAGTTGTTAATGTAAGGTTGAAAGTGACTCATCTCCAAGTCAGATCACCATTCCTTCGATCTTAAAGCCACCATAATGTGATAGTCCAATGCTTCTTTAAAAAAATATATTTCAGGTAATTGCAAGTATTTCATATTTCTTGGTTCTTAAATTTTATGCTAGTGAGTTAAAGGAACAAAACATAATAAACCTTAATTCACATGTCTGAAGTATTCAAGAAAAAATAAAACAAATTTTATTCATTGTAAAGCAAATAGCCTATCAATAAATCAATCAATTTGTCATGTTTATTGAGTTGTTACTACGTGCAGAGCACTGAACGTTCAGTGAGTACAATCAACCAATCAATCACTACTACTCATTGGGTGCTTACTATGTGAAGAGCACTGTACTAATTGCACTAGAGTGGGAGACGGACTTTATCATAAATAAATCATTTACAGATATGTACATATGTATAGTGGGGTTAGCAGTCACAATTCCTTTCCCCAAGGAATTTCAAAGGTAGCAGAGGAGTTTACAATCTAAAGAGGCTCAAGTACACTGGTATAAAATGAGAAGTTAATATTAATGTTTGTATGTTTTCACTTTGTTTTTTTAAATAAACCAAAATTCAAGAGCTGTAAAAGGCAAGCTGCAAGAGCCGTATAATGCAGTGGAGAGAGGAAAAGATGTACAAATAAGCAATGAAAGCAAAAAGGACAAGAAGCAACTTGGCCTAGTGAGGAGTAGCATGGCCTCCTGGAAAGGGCACAGGCCTGGTAACCACAGGACCAGGCCTGCTATGTTACTTATTTTCTCTGTGCCTCGGTTTCCTCATTTGTAAAAGTGGGATTAAATACCTGTTCAACCTTCAAGTGGCAGGGGGAACCTTCCCTCTGCCACTTGCCTGCTATGTTATTTATCTTCTCTGTGCCTCAGTTTCCTCGTTTGTAAAAGTGGGATTAAATACCTGTTCACCCTTCCCTCTAAACTCTGAGCCCCTTTTGGGACAGGGTTGTCTTTGTCCTGATTACTTGTATGTACTCTTGTGCTTAGTTCAATGCTTGGCACATAGTGAGCCACACTGTTGTAATTTCACAACATTGCTAAAATCCACCCTTTCCTCTCCAGCCAAGTTGCTAGCATGCTAATCCAAGCATTTATCCTATCCTGCCTGGATTACTGCATCAGCCTCCTCACTGACTTTCTCCCCACTCCAGCCCACACTTCACTCTGCTGCCCAGATCATTTTTCAACAAAAACATTCAGGCCATGTTTCCCTACTCCCCAAGAAACTCCAGTCATTGCCCACCCACCTCCTCATCAAACAGAAACTCCTTTCCATTGATTTTAAGGCACTCAATCAGTTCACCAGATCCTACCTCACCTCACTTCACTGATCTACTGCAGTCCAGACCAAGCACTCTGCTCCTTTAGTGCCAGTTTACTCACTGTCCCCTGATCTCATCTATCTTACTGCTGACCTCTTTCTCTCATTCTCCTTCTAGCCTGGAACTCCCTTCCCCCTCCATATAATAATAATAATGATGGTATTTGTTGAGTGCTTACTATGTGCAAAGCACTGTTCTAAGCGCTGGGGAAGTTACAAGATGATAAGGTTGTCCCACGGGGGGCTCATAGTCTTAATTCCCATTTTACAGATGAGGTAACTGAGGCACAGAGAAGTTAAGTGACTTGCCCAAAGTCACACAGCTGATAAGCGACAGAGCTTTGGAAAGGGACCCCTGGGGAACTGTGAAGTTGGCATCTCTTTAGGTGGCTGCCGTCTGGAAAGTAAAGGGGGCAGTGGGAGATTGTTTTCCCCTTTACAGCTGCCAAAATTACACAGTGCAGTTCGCAGAAGGGAGATATTGGATGACCCATTGACACAGCAGGCCTTTAATAAGCACTACAATCAATCAATGGAATTTGTATCCTTCCATGATCATGTTGCCCTCAAGTTTCATGCCTGGCTTGCTTTTCCAAATCAGGTCGTTAGACCTTGGATAAGACACTTAACCTCTTTGGGACTCCCCTTCTCCAACTACAAATTACCTCTACTCCCTTCCTCTTGCACTGTGAACTTGAGTAGACCGGGACTATGTCCAACCTTATTCTCTTGTACCCATCCCAGTATTTAACATAGTGCTTAGTGCATAGTAAGGATTTACTGAATACTATAATCATCATCATCTTTGTCTTCATTTGCTTCCTGGTGCTTAAACCATTATCACTTTTCCCCAGTTGGGAATCCTTAGGCATCTCTGCATAGAGGGGAAATTTCCTTTAGTACCAAGGATAGTAGTGTAGCTGTTCCACTTTCTTTCATTCATTGATTCATTCAATCGTATTTATTGAGCACTTACTGTGTGCAGAGCACTGTACTAAGCACTTGGGAAGTACAAGTCAGCAACATATAGAGACGGTCCCTACTCAACAATGGGCTCACAGTCTAGAAGGGGAAGACAGACAACAAAACAAAACATGTAGACAGCCTTCACAGCCTGACCAGAGGACCTAGAAGCCTGATTGATTAGTGCAGAACTGGAATGTCTAATGACTTCACCTTATGCTCTCTCCTTTTTTTCTTTACAGAATCCCTTTTAGTCTCAAATGTCATTATACCAAATATCTGAACAAGCTTATGAAACTACTTTTGCACCAAGCTGTGACAATTTGGTGTTAGTGGTGGAAGATGCTGCTAAAAATAATAGGAAATTATCAAGAAAAGGACAATGGAAATACCAGGCAGACAGTGACAGCATGAAAGTAATGATGACTAAAATTGCTAAGGCTCAGAAAAGAACGGGAAATTTTCCAACAGAATCTTATGAACAATAGTGAAACTAAAGAAAGCTACATGGAATCTGAAATAAACATTCTTGAAATAGTTTTAATAGACGTCCATTAGTCAAAAATGCATTACTGGTAAGTCAAAGTAACCTGAAAATTAAAATTTTAGTTTTTAGAAGCATTCAGCCATTGAAAAATATCATCTGTACTTTCAGATAACTGTAAACTGTAAACTTATTACGGCCAGGGAACGTAGCTGCTAATTCTATTGTATTGTACTCTTCCAAGTGCTTATTATAGTGTTCAGCACATAGTAAGTACTCAATAAATATGATTGATTTTTTAACCATGTGTTGTCTAAACATAAATGAGAGGGAAGCAGAGTACAACTACAATCTACTGTATAAAACATTCCCATCTCTTAAAAGAATATAAATTTAGAGTCACACTTGCTTCAATACATTTCCAGTAGCGCACCTGTTCTAAAACTGTAGTTATCGCCTCAAATGTATCTGCTTTTGGTACATATTTCACATATGCCTTGGGCATATTCTATAAAAAGATTTAAGAGTTGGGAAATGAAATCTGCCAAACCACATGGTGTGGCTTGTTTCTGAGAGAACTCTGAACCTATGGAATCACCATTTCAATTGAAATCTGTAAAAATCTTTAGTCTTTGATTGGGTCACATTGATGTTGTACTTTTCGTCTCTCTTCTTGATATTTTTGTTTCCCAGGAGTGGTAATATTAATTATATTAATTAAGTAATTATTATGTGCAGAGCACTGTATTAAGCTGCTGAGAAAGAATATATAAGTGGAAATTAGATGCAGTCCCTGTCCCCCAAGGGGCTGAAAATCCTCCTCTCTGTTTTTCCCCAGTCCTCCCCTTTTTTATCCCCACTTTTCTCTCCCCTTACATCCTTTGTCTGAGTCCTCTTGGTTTTCTTTTTTCTCTTTCTTTCATTATCTTTAAGTATCTGCCTTTTTGAATCTTGATCTTACCCCATTGCTTCTGGACTTCCATTATATTCTTGGCTCCAAAACTTGCCTGTGAATTTGGGTTAGTCATTTAACTTCTCTGTGCCTCAGTTTTATCATCTGTAAAATGGAAAATGATACCATCTTTTCCTCCACCTTACATTTTGAGCCCTATATGGGACAGGTACTATCTGATCTGAATATCTTTTATAATAATAATAATGGCATTTGTTAAGTGCTTACTATGTGCCAAGCACTGTTCTAAGCTCTGGGGTAGATATATGGTAATCAGGTTGTCCCACGTGGGGCTCACAGTCTTCATCCCCATTTTACAGATGAGGTAACTGAGGCACAGAGAAGTTAAGTGGCTTGCCCAAAGTCACACAGCTGACCAGTGATAGAGGCAGGATTAGAACCCACGAGCTCTGACTCCCAAGCCTGGGCTCTTTCCATTAAGCCATGCTTCTCCTATCTACGCCTGTCCTCAGTAAAGTGCTTGAAACATAGAAAGAACTTAACAAATATGGCATTATTATTATTGCTCTCCATCTCTTTCAATCAATAAATCGTATTTATTGAGCACTTACTGTGGTCTGAGCACTGTACTAAGCACTTGGAAGAGTACATTATAACAAAGTTGGTGGACACATTCCCTGCCCACCACAGGCTTAAAGTCTAGATGGGGAGACAGACATTAATATAAATTAATGAGTTATGGATAAGTGCATAAGTGCTGCGGGCCTGAAGGAGGGTGAATGAAGGGAGCAAATCCAAGCGCAAGGGCAATGCAGAAGGGAGTGGAAGAAGAGGAAATGATGGTTTCATCGGGGAAGGCCTCTTGAAGGAGATGTGTCTTCAATAAGGCTTTGAAGGTGGGGAGAGTTATTGTCGGTTGGATATGAATAGGGAGGGTGCACCAGGCCAGAGGCAGCACGTTGGTGAGAGGTTGGCAACGAGATAGGCAAGGTCGAAATACAGTGAGTAGGTTGGTAGAAGAGTGAAGTGTGTGGGCTGGGTTGTAATAGGAAATCATGGAAGTAAGCAAAGAGAGGACAAGATGATTGAGTGCTTTAAAGATCATCAGTGGGACTGAGTTTCTGTTTGATGCGTAGATGGATGGCCAACTATTGGTGGCTCTTGAGGAGTGGAGAAACATGGGCTGAACATTTTTGTTGACAAATGATCTGGGCAGCAGAGTGAAGTATGGACTGGAGTCAAGAGAGGGAGGAGGCAGGGAGGTCATCACCTCTTTCTCTTTCTTTTATTTATCCCCATCCTAACTTGCCTTTCATTGATTCATTCATTTGTATTTACTGAGCACTTACTGTATTAAGTTATTGGGAGAGTGCAGTACAACAATAAACAGACACATTCCCTGTCCACAGTGAGCTTACAGTCTAGAGCAGGAGAGACAGATAGCAGTACTCCTTGTTCCCTAGTGCAGACATTCATTCATTCATTCAATCATATTCATGGAGCATTTACTGTGTGCAGAGCACTGTACTAAGCTCTTGGGAAGTACAAGTTGGCAACACATAGAGACGGTCCCTACCCAACAATGGGCTCACAGTCTTGATGTTCTCAATCAGCTTCCCCTGGCCATCATCCTTTCACTCAATCAACCAGTGGAATTTATTGACCATGTACTGTGTACAGGACAATGGACTAAGTTCTTGGAAAAGGATTCTTCTCCCCAGGCTATTTCTCTTCCAGCTTTTTCAAACTCTCTCCAGGTCCCTGGTCATCCCATTCTCCAGCTATTCAGGATCAATGGAGGCAGGAGGAATGATAAGTATGTTCTCAGACCTACTGATGGTTATAATGTCCCTCTGGCCAATCTTTAACCACCTACTTCATCCTTCACTAAAGCACAAGTTGCTCAACTGCCAAAGTTTGCACCTAAGGAGCCACAAAAGTATATTCCCCATTACTGGCCAACCCACATCCTGGCTGACAGTGAGCCAACCAAATCTCAGTCTAAGCATCACAGAAACCAACTGTGATCCCAGCAGATGACTATCCATTTTATATGCATAGAGAACTTTAAAGCAAATAATGGTCATGATGCAAGTAAGGAAGAGAAATTGGAAAGTATAAAAAGCAAATAAAAAAGTCAAGGAAGAACTCATTTCCAAGCAACGGCTTAAAAAAATAGCTAGGGTAGAATGATTGCCCTTATCACATTAAATACCTTTCTTTACTGCATTAAATGAGAATCATAAGCCAGAAATTTGTCCCCCATAGAATTATTAATGCAACAAAGATCATGGCTGTGAAGCACTATTCCAAGAGTGTTACTTACTCTGGTTGACCTTGGAATTGGATCCGTGCCATTTCTCTTTCTAAGTTTCTGAATTGGACTAAAATCTATTTCTATAAGGACTTGTGGGAAAACTTCCAAGGAGCTGCAGAACCAGGGTAAAGGTACTAAAAACAAGACTGCTGTCTGGGCAATAGATGAACTTGAGGAAAAGAACTTAACAAAAACATCTCCATTTCTTCATCTGTAAAATTGAGATTAAATACCTGTTCCCCGTCTCACTAGATTGTGAGCCCCCATGTGGGACAGAGACTTTATCTGATCTGATTATCTTATATATATTTCCAGAGACCAGTACAGTGCTTGGCACAGAGTAGCACTTAACAAATACCCAATTGTTATGGTTAGCAGGTGATTGTATAACCAGCAGTGGATGCTAAATGTAATCCATGCAAGGAGACTGGACTCTGGACATACCATAATAGAGGTGGCACTGGGGAGGCAGAGAGACTTGAGGAATTTTCAGGAGCTGGAAAATTTGGAAATCCCATTCAGCAGCTGAGGATAAATTTCATTTGAGTTATAGGAATCTCTGGTGCATTCACAGCTGTGATGTGTTATGTAAAAAGTTTTGCTGGGGTTTCTGCCTTTCCAACTTCCTTCCTGCCTAACATAGACCTCCTCTGACTCCCAGTTGCATTTCTACGAACCAAAAATCTTCTTCACCAATCACTTAGAACTCCCCATAAATCTGCACTATTTGTCATATCTGATTTGGTTCCTTTCCCAGGCCCTGACTCCTGCTCACTTAGGATTAAAATCCTGCCAAATCTGAAGCACCAAGCTTCAGAAACATTTGAGGAATACAAAGATTAACAAGAAAAGTCACAGTTCCCAAGGTGGAGTTTAGAAGCCAAATTGCTGCAGTTTACTTGCCAGAAAGCGCATCTCAGCATCTCTAATTTTCTTGCACCCAACGAAACAAGCAAAGGGCTGCTCCAAGCATAGTTAAATTAATATTTGGTGACACCCCCTTGTATGGACTGGGATAATGGATGGGAACTAAGAGACGGTCCCTCACATGAGCAGAAAGGCTGTCTCTGAAGTGGAGGGAGCACTTAATGCATATTCTATAAGAGGTTTTTCTTTCCCCTTTAAGAGTGTTCTTAATTTATTGAGCATTAAAGGGTCACCTCTCACCCCTTGCCCACATCCTCCCTCTGGCCTGGTATCCTTCCCCCTTAATATTCTACAGTCCACCACTCTCTCCACCTTCAAAGCCCTCCTAAAATCATGTCTCCCCTAAGAGGCCTTTCCCAAAAAATCCCTCATTTCCCTTATCCCTCCTCCCTCCTACATCATCTACGCACTTTGGTTTATACCCCTTAAGCACTTGATATTTACGCCACTCTCAGCCCAAAGCCCTTAGGTAGATATTCTACTACTCTGCCATTTCCCCTAGCTGTAATTTATTTTAACATCTGTCTAGCCCTTTAGTCAGTACTCTCTTTGTAAATAGGGTTGTGTCTACTAAATCTGTTAAATTATAATCTCCCAAGTACTAGTACTGTGTTCTGCATATTACAAGCATTATTGATTGATCAATCAATTTCTACACTTTCAAGCAAAAATCTGAACAGCTCAAGTGGAGTGGGATGTGAATATTTGTATGCATAAGACTGCAAGCTCTGGCTAGATTCTTAGCACCTTGTGGACAGGAAACAAGTCTACCAAATCTAATGTATTTTACCACCGCAAGTGCTTATTACAGTGCTCTGCACTCAATAAGCACTCAATAAAGATGATTGATTGATCATAAGGTAATTTGAAATTCTGTATATCACTGTTACTACTTCTAATAATTATGGTATTTATCAAGTGCTTACTATGTGTACTGTTCTAAGCACTGGGGTAGATACATGATAATCAGGATGGATGAAGTCTCTATAATCCTTTAATCTCCATCTCTCCCTCGGTCTCTCTTCAACTTTGTTTCCTCTGTCTCTTTCCCACTCTCTCCATCTCCCTCCATCTCTGCCTCAGTCTCCATCTTCCTTGTCTGCATCTGTCTCCATCTTCCTCATCTGCCTCAGTTTCCATCTCCCGCTGCCTGTCTCTGTCTCCCTCTTACTTTGCCAACCTCTCTCCTCGATTGCTATTACTCCCGGTGATGTGGTGAGGTTCATTCATTCATTCATTCATTCAATCGTATTTATTGAGCGCTTACTGTGTGCAGAGCACTGTACTAAGCGCTTGGGAAGTACAAGCTGGCAACGTATAGAGACGGTCCCTACCCAACAGCAGGCTCACAGTCTAGAAGGGGGAGACAGACAACAAAACATATTAACAAGATAAAATAAATAGAATAAATATGTACAAGTAAAATAAATAAAGAGTAATAAATATGTACAAACATATATACAAATATACATATATATAGGTGCTGTGGGGAGGGGAAGGAGGTAAGGCGGGGGGATGAGGAGGGGGAGGAGGGGGAGAGGAAGGAGGGGGCTCAGTCTGGGAAGGCCTCCTGGAGGAGGTGAGCTCTCAGTAGGGCTTTGAAGGGAGATTTAGTGTTGTAAAATGACCCGGCTCAGTAGCTCATGTTCCCACATCTACCTTTTACTCCCACTCCTTCCCAGGAGGACCCCAATGCTCCTTCCCAGATATTAGTAACAATAAATATGCTGTTTGTTAAATACTTGCTATGTGGCAAGTGTTGTCCTAAGTGCTTGGATAGTTTCAAGATAATCAGGTCAGACATAATCCCTGTACCACATGAAGCTCACTGTCTAAGGGGGAGGGAGGACAAGTATTGAATTCCCATTTTACAGGTGATGAAACTGAGGTATAGAGAAGTTAAGCAGTTTACTGGAGGTCACCCAGTAGGAAAGTGGCAGAGCCAGGATTAGGCCCCAGGACTGTGTTCTTTCCACTAGACTGCCCTACTTCTAAGATGCAAATACTGAAGGGAAAAAAATTCACGGATTCTACAGAGTTTATCTCTCCACTTTCCTCAAGGGCTTATGCAGTAGTCTTCCTCCCATCTGGCAAGAAACTGCTGGACAGAGCACGGGCTTGGGAATCAGAAGGGCCTAGGTTCTAATCCTAGCTCCACCACTTGTCTGCTGTGTGACCTCGGGCAATTCATTTCACTTTTCTGGGCCTTAGATATCTCATCTGTGAAATGGGGATTAAGACTCTGAGTCCCATGTGGTACTGGGACTGTGTCCAACCCAATTAGCATGTATCCACCCCAGCACTTAGAACAATGCTTAGTACATAGTAAGGGCTATACCAACAACACAATTATCATCATTTATCATGAATAAATAAATAAAATAAATAAATAAAATATCATTATTTATTTATTTTACTTGTACATATCTATTCTATTTATTTTATTTTGTTAGTATGTTTGGTTTTGTTCTCTGTCTCCCCCTTTTAGACTGTGAGCCCACTGTTGGGTAGGGACTGTCTCTATATGTTGCCAACTTGTACTTCCCAAGCGCTTAGTACAGTGCTCTGCACACAGTAAGCGCTCAATAAATACGATTGATGATGATGATAATCATTGTTATTATTATTATCATTATTATTATTATTATTAGCTGGCTGTTTTCTGCCCAGTCCTTCCCTGCTTCTCCCTTTCTACTTCCTTTCCAAAGGTCTTTGTAATATAAGCAGCGACTTCCTGCCTTCCTGGAGATAATTATTCAGTCTGTTCCCCGTTCTTCTCCCTTGGCCTGCTCTTGTCTTCTCGCCTTTCCCCTGTGGAGTTTTGGGACAGATACTCAGTAGTAATTAGTTCTTGATCTCATTGATGTTTTTGGCATCTGTGGTGACACCATCGTCTCTTTCCCCTGTTTTTGACTCTGCTAATCTTGGTTGGTATTTTCCTGTAACAAAGACTTCTTTGCTCCATTCACCCCTACATGATGCATGGTTCTAAAGCTAGTTCTCATGCAATTTTGCTGTGTCTCTAGGTTGAAGGATAGGCCTTACATCACTGTATTATAAAAGTACAGAATGCTTAGAGATTAAAAGTCCCCGCTATCCTGTTCACCCTTTTCATTTCTCTGGAGTTAAAAAAAGTTCTCTTTGCCATTTGAATGAGTCACTTTTATAAAACTATTTGGAGTGATATGCAAACGTTAATGGCTAATAAAGCCATAAATTCAAAGGCAATTTTGAACTGCTTAAGATTGCAGTATTCACCACACTGACGGTTCCCCAGTGGTACAGCATTTTTTTACATCATTATTTATTTCATATGTAAGATGAAAACAAAATTACAATGGATTACAGCCTCAGACAGACTAGGGAAACAGAGCCATTAGGCATGGGAACTATGAGAAGTGGCGTTTTGTTCAAGCACTTAATAAAATGGAGACCCAAGGAGACAGGGAAAGGGGCAGAGCAAAACTGCGCATGGCCCTGACGGAACACTGTATTTTGATTTTCTTTTGTCTCTTTGCAGGACTCCATCACCACTTCACTAAGAGGAGAAGCTTGGACTAAAGCCAATAGTCAGATCCCAAGGCCTTAAGTACAATCTTACTATTGAGGCTTGTGGCCAAATATGTTATATTATGGGTTTTGGCACAAGGAGCTACTTTAGTGTTCTAACCTGTTTCTCTGCATATCAGTCAACTCCACAGCACATTCCTTGTATGGTATGTTTTTTATTAGGACATGGTCATTTATTCCATACCCGTTACACATGCTGGCATGGCTTTCCAGGTGCACAATTAAAAGCACACTGTTTCACGTTACTTTTCGGTGTGGTGTTGATTAATAATATAATTATCCACCCCAACCTAAATGATAAAAATTGGAACATGTAATTGTGCCCTGATTTCCCCACCATGAGAGAAAACAAAGCTTCAGGCTGTTCTTCTCCTCCTTGGAAGTGTTTTGGCATATTCTTTAATGGCTGCCAGTTCATAACACTTACTGTGCACATCTTAACACCCAGAGGTTAGAGTTTTGCCTGTGGAACCATTATTCATCACTTAAATGGATGAAAAAACAATATGAAAGTGTTCTCACAGAGAGGTCACAGTGCTAAACTGAAGGGATAAAGAGGATGCTTAAGAGAGCGGTAAAATTGCAAGTGATATATGATGAAAGGCCCAGATGTGCCACTGGGAAGTAGTATAGCTAGTAAATACTCTTTTTGCTAGTTTGTTTTCTTAATCTGGGGTGCCGTTGGGAAGCATTGCCTTTATTTTAATTACACCCTCTGGGGAAGGAAGGGCTATTTGTTTATCGAAGGTGTTTGATCAAAATGGGACTGAACCTTGTTCTCTCCCCACGTTCTGGAACAAAAAGCATGGTGATCAGTACTGATTCACTATGAAAAGCACAGGTGAAGGCTAGGATTATTTTTTGTTCACTTTTCAATAACATTTCCCACTTTGGTCTGTTAGTAAATTGCAGCCGCTTATGCTCCCTTTCTCTCGTTTAAAGAAAAGATCAAAATAAAGAGAGAAAGAGCAAAACACACTGATCCCACTCCCAACGTTACCAGAGAGCTGGCTTACAAAGGACCAATTGTTTGCTTTGAAAGGAGAAGAAATTGCTGTGTATAAGACTTGAGGACTGTTCTGCACATTTACTTGTGTTTATGCTCGGAGCAGACACACCCTCGTGGATGCAGACTTCAGCGCTTAGAACAGTGCTTTGCACATAGTAAGCGCTGAATAAATGCCATTATTATTATTATTATTATTATTATTATTATTATTATTATCATTGTTATTATCATTACCAGCAGCACCATTGACTTTGACCCTCCAAGCGGTAGGTGGGCATCTCAACTAGCCAGGTGGAGTCACCATCATCAGTATCAGTTGCACACCTACTGACCATAGAACTCACCTAGACTGTAAGCTCCTTGTGGGCAGGGATCACTTCTACCAAGTCTATTATAATGTAGTCGCCTAAGCGCTCAAGTTCAGTGCTTTGCACATAGGAAGTGCAGCTCCTTGTGGGCAGGGATCACTTCTACCAAGTCAATTATAATATACTCACCTAAGCGCTCAAGTTCAGTGCTTTGCACACAGGAAGTGCTCAATAAATACCACTGATTGATTGATTAAATGCAGGGTGCTTGGGGAACCCCCTTCTTCAATAAGCTTACGGTTTAATGGGAAGACAAGCAGACAGAAATTGGAAGAGCATGATTAGATACAAAGAATAAACAGAAGTAGACTGTGAAAGGAGAACAGACAAATACAAACATTTGAGTGTCGGAGTGACTGAGAGATGGTTTGGTTTGCGTGGTTGGCAGCATATTTTGAGTCCCTATTGGGTTGAGGGAAAACCATACTAAAGAAGCATTGGGGATAATAAAGAATATGAGCTGGAGTTTCAGTGGAGAAGAAAAGGAGATAGGTAAGAGGGAGACAGTTAGTGGGGACCTGTGAAGCCAATGGTTAGAAACTTGCATTTTACAGAGGGAGAAATTCATCTCCTTGAGGGCAGGAATCATGTCTATTAACTCTATTGTATGGTACTCTCTCAGGCATTTAGTACAGTATTGAACAGTAAGTATTCAATAAATACCATGGATTGATCAGCTGTAGCCAGTGAAAGTTGTGATCAGTCTTTAGAAATATGCTAGGTAACATTATAAGTAAGATTGAAGACAGGACAAGTTTCAAATAAAAAAAAAACAGTAAGAAGGTTGTTACGTGAGAGGTGATGAAGGATCAAAGCAGAATGATAATAGAAAGGATGGAGAGGAGAGAGTGGGTCAATGAACTATAAAGAAAGAATCAGCATGATTTAGAAGTGGAGAGAATGGGGGAAGAAAATGGCAGAGGAGTCCAAGAGGCCACCAACTTTTATGAGCTTCTGGGACTTGAGGGGATGGTGGTGTAATCAACACTAATGGGAAGATTCTTATAATAATAATAATAGTAATAATGGCATTTGTTAAGTGCTTACTATGTGCAAAGCACTGTTCTAAGCACTGGGGACGTTACAAGGTGACCAGATTGTCCCACGTGGGGCTCACAGTCTTCATCCCCATTTTACAGATGAGGTAACTGAAGCATAGAGAAGTTAAGTGACTTGCCCAAAGTCATACCGCTGACAAGTGGCAGAGCTGGGATTTGAACCCATGACCTCTGACACACAGGCCTGTCCTCTTTCCATTCAGCCATGCTGCTTCTCAATTATTATTATAAGCTATTATATTTGTGCCAAATGAGCATTTATCTGGAGTTGTCCCAGAAGGATGAAAGGATTCAGCGTAGTAAGGCTGATCAGGAGACAAAACCGAGATATAGACTTCAAACCCATAGTAATAATTATGATATTTATTAGGCACTTGCTAAGTGCCAATCACTGGGGTAGATAATTCGATCAGATGATTCTGTCCCTGCCCTACTCGGGGATCACAATTTAAGATCAAATCAATCAGTCAGTGACTGTAAACTCTTGGTGGGCAGGAATTGTGTCTACCAAGTGTTGTATTACGATTTCCCAAGTGCTTAGTACAGTGCTGTGCACATAGTAAGTACTCAATAAATACAGTTGATTGATAATTGATTGACTGATTGATAGGCCTAGAGGAGCAACATGGCTGAGAGGACAGAACATGGGCCCAGGAGTCAGAGGATCTTAGTTCTAATCCCTGATCTGCCAGTTGCCTGCTGTGTGACAGATGAGTGACTTAAATCCCAGGGTCAGATGTCATCTGATGCCATCAGATGCCATTCCAGAGAAGCAGCGTGGCTCAGTGGAAAGACCCCAAGCTTGGGAGTCAGAGGTTGTGTGTTCAAATTCTGGCTCCGCCACTTGTCAGCTGTGTGACTTTGGGCAAGTCACTTCACTTCTCTGTGCCTCAGTTGCCTCATCTGTAAAATGGGGATAAGATTGTGAGCCCCCTGTGGGACAACCTGATTGCCTTGTATCTACCCCAGTGCTTAGAACAGTGCTTGGCACATAGTAAGTGCTTAACAAATACCATCATTACTATCTGTTCCATTTTTCATGGTATTTGGTGAATGCATACTGTGTGCCAGGCACATAATACCAGGGGTAAATAAAAGATAATCAGATAGCCACAGTCTCTGTCTCTCATAGGGCTCACTTAGGGCTCACAGTCTTAATCCTCATTTTACAAATGAGGTAACTGAGTCACAGAGAAGTTAGTGGCTTGCTCAGGGTCACATATCAGATGAGTGGCAGAGCTGGGATTAGAACTCAGGTCCTCTGAGTCCCAGGCCTGTGCTCTTTCCACTAGGCTTCTCTAAATTACCTTAAGGTAAAGTGGAATCTGATTTATTCTGGCCGGGTTCGTCTAGTGACCAAACTAGTTGGTCACTACTAGTTGGCCAAACTAGAGAAATCCTGGTTCTAAGGAAGGTGTCTCTTTTTGATGGGGTTCACCCTGGGCAGAGTGGGCTCTATCGTCTTCCGGCTCCATCACCTTCCTACAGGGGAGGAAGTACTAGGATTATGCATAGGCCCCTTTTTGGGATTTCCATTCTTCCAGCCTCGCAGTCTTCTTGGATCCTACTTGGCCTTGTGTGTTTGAAATGGTCCTGGGGCCCTAGAAGGAGCAGGTGGGCTGCTAGTAGGCCTAAGCCTAGCAATTGATCACTCTCCCCACTTTCAAAGCCGTATTAAGAGCATATCTCGTTCAAGAGGCCACCCCCAAGTAAGTCCCCTTTTTCTCTTGTCCCTCTTACTTCTGTAGCACGATTGTTCTTGGATTTGCATCCTTTATTTATCACTCCTCTTAACCCCATAGCATTTGTGTACATATCTGTAATTTATTCTCTCCCTTTTAGACTGTGAGCCCACTGTTGGGTAGGGACTGTCTCTATATGTTGCCAATTTGTACTTCCCAAGCGCTTAGTACAGTGCTCTGCACATAGTAAGCGCTCAATAAATACGATTGATGATGATGATGATGATATCTGTAATTTATTCTCTCCCTTTTAGACTGTGAGCCCACTGTTGGGTAGGGACTGTCTCTATATGTTGCCAACTTGTACTTCCCAAAGCGCTTAGTACAGTGCTCTGCACACAGTAAGCGCTCAATAAATACGATTAATTGATTATTTATTTATATTAATAGACTGGATTGTACATTTTTTGTGGGCAAGAAGCGTGTCTACCAACTCGATCATATTGGACTCTCTCAAGTGCTTCATTCAGTGCTCTGCATACAGTAAGTACAGATGATGATGATGATGATGGCATTTAAGCGCTTACTATGGGCCAGGCACTGTACTAAGCACTGGGGTGGCTACAAGCAAATCGGGTTGGACACAGTCCCTGTCCCACATCCCAGTCTCAATCCCCATTTCCAGATGAGGGAACTGAGGCCCAGAGGAGTCAAATGACTTGCTCAAGGTCACACAGCGGACAAGTAGCAGAGTCAGGATTAGAACTCATGACCTTCTGACGCCCAGGCCTGCGCTCTATCCACTACGCCATGCTGCTTCCTACCATCTGGGGTAGATACCCGTTAATCATGTTGGACTCAATCCCTGTTCTGCCTCATTTTACAGATGAAGTCATTGAGGCACAGAGATATTAAGTGACCTACCCGAGGTCACACATGTGGCAGAATCTCTGACTTCTGGGGTTGTGCTCTTCTGATTAGGCCGTGCTTCTTCTCCCAGTGATTGGTCTTAGCCCCCTCAGGTTCTCAGCCTGCATTTGACGGTCTTCCTCCCCCGAATTCCCGGACCCAAACTCCGGACAAAGCGGGATGGGGAGGAGGGAAGCAGTAGCAAGGCAGGAGTTCCAGACTGGAGATGATTTTACAACCACGTAGGACTGTGCCTCCAGGCGCTCACACACACTACAAGAATGGGACTCTGCAAGGCTAGTGTCTCTACATTGTTAGCAAAGGATTAGATTGTTTTTTAAAGTATTCCCTAAAGTAGATCATTTTTGCAGTCTATTAAGTTTTGTAGGCATTGTGAACATGCTGTAACAATACCTGTTTCTGGACAAGATTCTAGTTTACTGTTTTGGAAACAATGGGATTCTGGGACTCAGGAGAGAAGACTTGTGTATTTGGCTCTCAGAAAGAAGCAGAGCATTTGTACAAAGAAGACATTTTGGAACTGTACAGAAATTTGGCATATAATAGACCTTTGTTGTTTTGTTTGGAAAATATCTGATTTATTCAAAAGATTTTGGATAGAAATATATTATATCCTAAATTGATTTAGTTCTCCATTTCTTGTGCTGTAGATTTTAATTTTCCATAGCAAGATGCCGTTTTTCACTGAACCTGGCACAAGTTTATCTCCCGGACATTACTCTCATTTTGCAATTGCTAACATAAATTTTCCTGTGCATGCCGTCTTTCCCCAACCTCTCTCTACCAGTATTCCTTCTGTTGTCACTCTCTCTTTGTGTGGCTTCTCAAATGACTTGTGACAAAATTTAAATAAACTATACACTTTATCAATGTCTCTGAGCTCTGCTTTGAGGCCTATTTTCTGTGTATTGAAGAAAAATGAGAAGGTAGAAAATGTAATTGCCTTTTGCCCCAGATGGAAGTATACATTCTTCCCAACTCCAAATCCACCAAACTGTGGCTTCTAAACCAGTTTCCTAGTTTGAATTCATTTTTCTGAATATCATCATAATTATTGCCATCGCAGAGAGTTTCCATCAGATGGGTAAGTCAAAGCAAAGTGCAAGGACGTCTGCTATGGGAGTCTTCAGACTTACGAGATGATTCCAACTCAAGTCTGAACATTGGAAAGTAATCAGTCAGTGGTATATATTGAGTGCTTACTATGTTCAGAGCACTGTACTGCAGTTAAACACATTCTTCCTCACAAGGAGTTGACCAATTTATGAATAATATTGACATTTATTGTGTGCTCACTATGTGCGAAGGAAGCACTGTACTAAGAGCTTGTGTAGAGTTAAGATAATCAGTTCAGATACAGTCTGTGTCCCTCAAGTAGTTCTTAATCTAAGGGAAAGAAAACGGGCATTTAAGCTTCATTTTACAGTTGACTCAACTGTGTCAACAGATAAATCCAATGATTTGCACAAGGTCACACAGAAGACAAGGGACACAAACAGAATTAGAACTCAAGTCCTCTGACTCCCAGTCCTGTGCTCTTCCCACTAGACCATGTTGCCTCTCAAAAAATTATAATACTAATAATTATGATATTTGTTAAGCACTTACTATGAGCCAAGCACTGTTCTAAGCGCTGGGGTAGATGCAGGGTAATCGGGTTGTCCCATGTGGGGCTCACACTTTTAATCACCATTTTACAGATGAGGTAACTGAGGCACAGGGAAGTTAAGCAACTTGCCTAAGGTCACACAGCAGACAGGTGGCGGAAATAGGATTAGAACCCACATCCTCTGACTCCCAAGCCTGGGATCTTTCCACTAAGCTATGTTGCTCACATCAGGCATGGTTGCTGAACCAAAGTCAGGTACCTACCTTTACCCAAATTACCCAGAATCGTGTGCTCAGTAAATTATGCATGAGTAATGTAGCTACCTTAATCTGTTGCTACATTAATTCCCCTCTATACCTTAAGCTTGTTGTGGGCAGGGAATGTGTCTGTTTATTGTTGTATTGTACTCTCCTAAGTGCTTAGTACAGTGGTCTGCACATAGTAAGTACTCAATAAATACGATTTAATGAATGAATGAATGAATGAAGCATTTTGTTACTCCAGCCCCACAGCAATGATGTAAATATCCTTATAGTCAATTTTCCCTATCCATATTTTATTTTAAGGTCTGTCTCCCCTTATAAAATGTAAGCTCCTTGTGGGCAGGGATCATGACTATCAACTTTGTTTCTGGACAAGATTCTAATTTACGGTTTTGAAAACAACAGGATTCTGAGAGAGAAGACTTTATTTGGCTCTCAGAAAGAAGCAGAGCATTTGCACAAGATGTGCTTTCCCAGGACCTTAGAGAAGCAGCATGGGCTTAGTGGAAAGAGCATGAGCTTGGGAGTCCATGGGTTCTAATCCCGGCTCCACCACTTGTCAGTTGTGTGACTTTGGGCAAGTCACTTGACTTCTCTGTACCTCAGTTACCTCATCTGTAAAATGGTGATTAAGACTGTGAACCTCACGTGGGACAACATGATTACCTTGTATCTACCCAGTGCTTAGAACAGTGCTTGGCACATAGTAAATAATAATAATAATAATAATAATAAATAGTAAATAGTAAATGCTAATAGTAAATAAATAATAAATAGTAAATGCTTAACAAATGCCATTATTGTTATTATTATTACAGTGCTCTGCACCCAGTAAATGCTCAATAAATATAATTGATTGATTGATCGAGTAAGAGAAGTTCATGATAATATGGATGACTTTTACTTCATTAGGAGTAAAATGTGAAGAACATCCCTGGCGGTTCAGAGTGACATTCAGCTAATATTCTTCCGTCTCTCTAATACCTTTCCCTCCGCCTCCTTCCTCTGCCCCCCGATGTACACATACTTTAAACTTTCCTTTTTCTGTCCCTATCCTGGAATTTAAAAGCTCACACCTGGAGCTAGTGCTATAAAGGAGGCTATTTTAAAAATCTGGATGTGTTGTAAAGGTGAAACAAAGTGTAAATTTAGAAACACTTAAGTGCTTTTTTTGCCTTAACTTGAAAGATTTCCTGTATTTTGAGTAGGCCATGGCTATACCAGTGAGACCCTATGAATTTAGAGTTTGAACGTTTTCTCTAAAACCATTTCTCTCTTTATCGCAGGAATGAATATTGAGTTTCTACATGTGCAATAAATTACAGGGACTTCCATTCTTCTTGAAGAGTGATTCATGATTGATTCCTTTTTGTTTATCTGAAATCCCATGGACTTCTAACAAATGGATTGTCACATTTATGGAGATTTATTATTTCCTGAGAAAGAGTAGTAATTAGAATATCATGGAAAATATGTGCATCCACTTCCCTATATGTTCCAATATGCTTAATATAATGGACACATAGTTCTCTGCTTTAATACTACGTTCAAATATGTTCAAATATAGCATACATCTCTTTGTTTAAGATTCTTCTACATGTAGATATGATGTATGTGTTGGAAATGAATCAACCCATTTTTTAATTATTAGATGCACCTTTAGGTGATTATAGTTTGTCCAGTGTCGAACATACTGATTTTAGATTTAACCCATCTTGAAAACCACCTTTGTGTTTGGGGGCTGTAAAAGTTGGATTTAATCAGTCTCTGGAGAAAGGAGGAACAGAAACAATTTTCAGAGCCATCTAATTCTATTGTGCAGCCCCCTTCCCCCCTGCCTGATTTCCTGATTTAATGTCTGCATGGAATTTTGATCCAATCTTGATTCCCAAAGGTTTACATCTATGCAGAATTTTATATGAAAGGTAATTTTAGTCCTTCTGTCATCCAATTCAATACTCTCTTGGAATGGATTTATTATTAACCATGACCCTAGACAGCATTTTATCTGCCTTGGTTGTTTTAAGTTTTGAACTGGCAGTGGCGGCTCATAATTTGATCTATTGAAGGCAGAAGAGCCATTCAAGAAAGGCCTAGTTGATAGAACTTCATATACGGCTTTTAAACCGGCAATTCAAATGAACCCTCACATTGTAGTTTTTTCATCCTAGAAAACCACTTCCTCCAAATGAGGGGAAAGATTGATGAGGGAAAAGGTCTGCTGGGAAGAGATAATTGACTTCAAATAGGTGAGCGCTTTTAAGAGTGTCTGTCTTTCTTCTCACCTTCCACCCAAGGATTCCCAAGCACTTTATAAATTCTATCTGCTGAAAAATGCTTTCCACTCACACTTTGACAGGAAAACTATAACACAGAAAATTTTAGTTTCTTTCTCAGAGTTACACAATGAATCACAGGCACTTTTGAAATACCCAAGATATGCTAGAGTGCAAATTTTTCTGTGTTGGTAGTAATGTTTTGAAAAACGAGTAGAATTGCAATCAACTCAGTATTCATTATTTACTGTATCTATATAGCATACTTCCTCCAAAGAGCTAAGATTGTTTGAGAACTGTAAATTAATCCACCCACCCGAAGAAGATAATCAGCAAGTACTTCCAAATGTCATTTAATGAAATGCAGAAAAATGCCTTTAAACATTTTCTGAGGAGAGAGTCTTTAAAAATATTGAATAAATTTAGTCAAAAAGATAGGGAGGACATTGTTTGACATGGTTAACTTTGAGTCTTAGCATTATTAACAATAATAATAATAATAATAATAATGGCATTTATTAAGTACTTACTATATGCAAAGCACTGTTCTAAGCGCTGGGGATGTTACAAGGTGATCACATTGTCCCTCGGGGGGCTCATAGTCTTAATCCCCATTTTACATATGAGGTAACTGAAGCCCAGAGAAGTTAAGTGACTTGCCCCAAATCACACAGCTGACATTTGGCGGAGCTGGGATTTGAACCCGTGACCTCTGACTCCAAAGCCTGTGCTCTTTCCACTGAGCCATGCCGCTTCTCCCAGTTTAAATGCTCCACCTATTTCTGAAGAATCAATCAATGAGTGTTATTTATTATTCTTATTATGGTATTTGTCGAGCGATTACTATACAACAAGCACTGTTCTAAGCGCTGGGGGAGATACAGGTTAATCAGGTCGGACATAGTTCCTGTTGCACGCGGGCAGGACTTTCTAAGCCGGGGGGAGAACAGGCATTGAATCCCCATTTTACAGATGAGGAAACTAAACACAGAGAAGTTAAGTGACTTGCTCAAGGTCACACAACAGGGAACTGGCAGAGGTGGGGTAATGACCCAGGTTTCCTAACTCCCAGGACCATGCTCTTTCCAAATAAGTCATGCTGTGCCATTTAGTGCACAACACTGGACAAAACACTTGCAAAAATGCAATGTGTAATACAGTTGCTAGACATGATCCCTGCTGGCAAGGAGCTTACAGTTTACAGGGGGAAACAGATATTAAAATAAGTTACAGATATACAACCCTTCAGGGTTGCACCTAGAGACTTCCCAGTACTTTACCAGTCTCTACTAGATGAGGAAGAGTCAGGCAGAGGTCTATCCATTCCATTCCTAGCTTGGGCAGTGGCTAGCAAGTGGAAGGCAATCTGCTACAAGTCAAAATTCACCTGTGCTGGGCTGCAGCGGAATGGGAGAGAGTCGAGGGCGTATACTCAAATCTATTGCAGAAGAAGGCAGTGGTAAACCACGCCTGTATTTTTACCAAGAAAGCTGTATGGATACACTGCTGGAATGACTGCAGATGGAGGCAGGTTGTTCTGAGAGAGATATGTCCATGGCATTGCTATCGGTCAGAGACTCCTTAGCAGCATAAGATAAGACAAGACAGATGGAGGAAACAGTAGAGTATAATAATATATACATCTAGACTGTGATCTCCTCTAGATTGTGAGCTTTTCTAGACTTTGAGCTCATTTTTGGGTCTGTTTGTTGTTGTGTTGTACTCTCCCAAGTACTTAGCTCAGTGCTTTGCACATAATAAGCACTCAATAAATACGATTAAATGAATATACCTGCATGTTGTGGGCCTGGGGTGAGTAACAGAGTGCTTAAGGGAAGCACAACCACAGGGAGGAGGACAAATAGGGGAAATGAGGGCCTAGTCAGATTTACCCCACTAGATTGTCCTGTGAAATAAGAACAAATAACAAATAAGAGAAGATACCAAAAAAAATTCACGAAGGATGCCAAAGGGTTAACGAGATGCTATTTTAAAGACATTAAGATCGCTGGATGAGCAGCACATTGGATGAAAGAGTTCTTGTTATTTTTGGCAAGGGAGTGGGGGAAGAAGATATATCAAGATAGAATAGTCAAAGCTTAACAGATTCAAGTTTCGGGGTTTGATTTAGCTTCCTCCTCTTACGTTTCTGCCAAAATATTGTCAGTGAAGTTTTGCAATTTTAGTGAATGTATTTTAATAGGAGAACTATAGAGTCATCGTACAATTTACACCCAATACCCGTTTTCAAAGTTAAGGTTCTCAGAGGATCAACTTTATCCTACCAAACTCAATACCACTGAGAGTTAGAAGTTGCAGCGAGGGAGGTACGAGCAGCATGAGGAAGATGAATGCAGGGCATTACAGATGTGTTTTTCCTTTTCCCCAGAAGATGATCTAGAACAAGAACCTAAAGGTTGATATTGCGCACATATCCCCCTCCCTTATGCACTTGGATCTGTACCCTCTAAACGCTCGATATTCACTTAACCCTCAGCCCCAGAGCACTTAGGTATATGTCCATAATTTATCATATTAATGTCTGTCTCCCCCTGTAGCTTGTATGCTCCTTTCTTTTATAATGGTATTTGCTTAGCATTTACTATGTGGCAGGCACTCTGTTATAAACAATCAGATTGGCCACGGTCTCTGCCCCACCGAGGGCTCACAGTCTTAACTGCCATTTTACAGATGAAGTAACTGAGGTACAGAGAAGTTAAGTGACTTGCCCAAGGTCACACAGCAAACAAGTGGTTTGAGCCAAGATTAGAACTCAGGCCCACTGACTCTGAGGCACGTGATCTTTCCATTAAGCCAGGGTACATCTTTGTGGGCAGTGACCATATCTACCAGCTCTCTTGTACTGACCTCTTCCAAACTCTTAGTCCAGTGCTCTGGACACAGTAAGCCCTCCATAAATGTCATTGGTTAATATCGTTACACTTTCTGCAATTCATTCATTCAATCGTATTTATTGAGCGCTTTCTGTCTGCAGAGCACTGTATTAAGCGCTTACAATTCATTTTAATGCCTGTTTCCCCCACTAGATTATAAGTTCCTGAGGACAAGGATTGAGCCTACTGGTTCTACCTACCATTCCAACTGCTTAGCCCAGGACTCTGCACATAGCAAACATTCAAAAAAATCCATTTATTGATTAATATGTTCTCTCCCTGCACTTGCCAGGCCCAGGACTGACTTCAGACACTTGAGCACAAAAGGCATGGAAAATTTTCCACCCCATCATGTTGAATATGACATCATCACATTATTATAATAATTGAGGTATTTGTTAAGCGCTTATTCTGTTTCAGGCACTGTACTAAGACTGGGGTGGATACAAGCTGGATACTTGTGTCAGATTGGACACAGTCTCTGTCCCTCATGGGGCTCACAGTCTCAATCTCCATTTTACAAATGAGGTAACTGAGGTACGGAGAAGTAAAGTGACTTACCCAAGGTCACACAGCAGACAAGTGGCAGAGACAGCTTCAGAACCTATGACCTTCTAACTCTCAGGCCCGTGCTCTATCCGCTATGCCATGTTCTGTGCATAGACATACAACATTCTGTTCGGCATCATCATCTTACACTGTGTTTCTACGAGGAAAACCCTGACCTGCCCCCATTATTCTTGAACCATTCCGTTCCTCTGCTGCATTCCTGGAACACAGATGCTGCTTCCAACACAGCTGGGGGTGTTTTACAGCCTTCATGGCAGATACACCCTCGCTACCTCCCCATCCTGGCTCTAATCCTGGCTCCAGCACTTGACTGCTATGTGACCTTGGGCAAGTCACTTCATTACTCTGTGTCTCAGTCACCTCATCTGGAAAATGGGAATCGAGACTGTGAGCCCCTCATGGGACAGGGACTGTGTCCATCCCGATCTGCTTGTATCCATCCCAGCACTTAGGAGAGCCCCTGGCACATAATAAGCGCTTAACAAATACCATATTTATTATTGTGAAATTGCACCTGTGCTGCCACTCCTATCAGGCCAGGGCATCTCCTTGTTTTGTTTTGTTATCTGTCTCCCCCTTCTAGACTGTGAGCCCGTTGTTGGGTAGGGACCATCTCTATATGTTGCCGACTTGTACTTCCCAAGTGCTTAGTACAGTGCTCTGCACAGAGTAAGCGCTCAATAAATACGATTGAATGAGTGACTGAATGAGTCTCCTCCCACAAGGATTTGCCCCGAGGTGGTTGCTCACCTTGAATACCAGCTTAAGTTGGCCTTGAGCAGGCTCGTGGTTGGACAGTTGATCCCGTCATTCTGAAGAAGCAAATTGCTGTCCATTCAGTTTTGGCCATGGAAACCCCTATCTTTTGTATTTCCTTGCCTTCTTCCTTACTACCTAAGGGTAATGAATGAAGCTTGGTACAGGGCTAAGTGCTTAGCACAGTGCTTTGCACACAGTAAGCACTCAATAAATATGACTGAATGAATGGATGACTGAATCTTGGCCCCGAAGCCAGAGTAAAGACTATGTATCAGAAGGCAAAGGGTTCTAATCAATCAATCAATCAATCGTATTTATTGAGCACTTACTGTGTGCAGAGCACTGTACTAAGCGCTTGGGAAGTACAAGTTGGCAACATATAGAGACACTCCATATCCAACAGTGGGCTCACAGTCTAAAAGGGGGAGACAGAGAACAAAACCAAACATACTGACAAAATAAAATAAATAGAATAGATATGTACAAGTAAAATAAATAAATAAATAAATGAGTAATAAATATGTACAAACATATATACATATATACAGGTGCTGTGGGTAGTCCTTATCCAGCAACTGGATCTTTCCCATCTTGAAAGAAGTGTTGAGGCCTAAGTGGATGAAGCACGGGCCTGGGAATCAAGAGACCTGAGTTCTAATCATGGTTCCACCACTGGTCTGCCAGATGACCTGGGTCTAGTCAAGTTCACTTCCCTGGGCTTCAGTTTCCTCATCTGTAAAATGGGGCCACATACCAGTGCTTTCTTTCTCTTAGACCATGAAGCCCATTTGAGACAATGGGTGGCATCCAACCTGATTCTCTTAAATCTGCCCCAGGACTTAACACAGTGCTTGGCATATAGTGACCATGTAAAAAAAATTAATATTATTATTATTATTATTAAAAATAGGGAAATAATCCCCACACTCTATCTTAAAAGAATTGTGTGAAAGGAAAAATGAGCTAATGCTGAAATTTTATGGGATTCAACTTAGCATCATTATTGTTCTTCCCTTTGCTTATAATAATAATGTTGGTATTTGTTAAGCGCTTACTATGTGCCAAGCACTGTTCTAAGCACTGGGGTAGATACAAGGTAATCAGGTTGTCCCACGTGGGGCTCACAGTCTTCATCCCCATTTGACAGATGAGGGACCTGAGGCCCAGAGGAGTTAAATTCATTCATTCAATCGTATTTATTGAGCGCATACTGTGTGCAGAGCACTGTACTAAGCGCTTGGGAAGTACAAGTTGGCAACATATAGAGACGGTCCCTACCCAGCAGCGGGCTCACAGTCTAGATATGACTTGACCAAGGTCATACAGCTGACAAGTGGAGCAGCTGGGATTAGAACCCGTGACCTCTGACTCCCAAGCACGGGATCTTTTCACTAAGCCATGGTGCTTCCCTGCTGGTTATGTAAGGGTGGCACGGGAGGAAGACAGTGAATGAATCCATTTAAGTAGTCACACTTCTAAGAACCTTCCATCTACTCAATCTCAGATCAGTACACTGTAGGAATTTTTACCAAATAAAATTTTTAATTGAATAATGAGAAGAAGAAGATTAAAAATAAAGAAAATAAATCACATTTTTTGGACTAAAAACTTTTAAGAAGTGCACAAAACAAAGTTGGTGCTCAATTAAGAGTTGCTGAAGGGGGAATAGTATGGCGTATCCCTGGCATCTGGACTAGTATCAGTGCATGTAATGCATATCTGTCACTGACAGCTTACTGAGTTATATTTAATTCAGTATCATTAGTCATGTCTTCCCCTGCAAGCACTAGATTTAGCAGGAATGGAGTAACTGTACAGAGAGTACCTTTTGGAGAACTCTTTCAGTTGCCAAGGTTTTGGAAGACAACTCCTCAAACATTTGCAGAACTGTTACGGTACATGCAAGGCTAGATAATTTGGCTAGTGCCAGTTAACCGAGGAAGGGCGTAGTTGTCAGTGACATTGGTGTTAACATGGTCTATGGCCTAGAAATAATGGCTTTGTAAGCATTCCCTTCTTTGCATGCAGTTTTAATTATCTTACACCCCTGAGAAGAACAAGAATGAGTCCAGCATCATTTCAAAGGAAAGAAAAATCTGTTCCTATTTTTATAGCCTTGTAAAAGCAAGGAAATATCTGAAGGAGGGGAAAGAAACTTCAAGAAGAATGCAATCTACCCCAAAACACAAACGTATTCAAGATGTTGTTACCAGATAGCATTCTCCTCCCTGTACATTAGACAGACTGGTTAAGCAATGGCAGGTTCTCCATACCCTGTCATTTGAACATGATATTGATGGATCACTTCTTCAAGCAAAATGGACTGCAATGAAAAGCCTTGTGAATGTGCTAAGACCATTTTAACAGGTCACTAGAGACTAAAGTGCCTGAAGGAGAGAATCTGAGCCAAGTCCTATGAAAAGTCCATAATGTATGAATAATGAAGCATTTCACTTGAAAAAAGGAGATATTCCCAAAGACATTTCTTCTGTCACTAATATTTTTGAGCAGTCTTCTACTGGCAACTTGATTGGGTGTTTCGGGATCTGGAATATGTTCTGTCCACTACTCTGTGATCCTCAGTTCTGTTCTTTCTAATAATGTGGAGGAAGACCTTTCATTGTGCAGAATTTGCTAGAAGACACACCTGAAATAAGCATGGAATAATGCAATAAATCACTGCTGGAGCGAAATGATTTTACACACATGGAATCAGAGTTGCTGCAGATTCCTGGTACCATAATGAAGCCATTGTGTTAGCTAAAAACAATTAACCAGCTTCTAAAGAAAAAAGAGAACTGCTATAAACTAATACCACACTGAACTGAAATTAAATGATGAACACATTCACATTATCAGAGCATTTTTCATTAATCTATCCATTACTCGCTGCACTAATCTAAATCATCACGCTTTTGGTCTCAGTTACATCACTGTACAGTGAAAAACATGCTGAATTTTATTTTTTTTAAATGAGATTTCTTATAGTGCTTATTATGTGCCAAGCACTGTACTAAACACTGAGGTATATACAATCTAATCAGGTTGGACATAGTCCCTGTCCCACATGGGGCTGAGTCTTAATCCCCATTTTAAAGATGAGGTAACTGAGGCACAAGGAAATTAAATGAATTGTTCAAAGTCACAACAGCACAAAAATGGCAGAGCTAGGTTTAGAACCCAGGTCCTCTGATTGCCAGGATCATGCTCCTTCCACTAGGCCACACTGCTTAAAATGTTGGGTTTTTTTTTCATTTGAAAAGTAATATTTTAAAAATTGGAGATACTTTGCTAGTGAATGATGATTTTAAAGTCAAGTTTTCAGAAAGGTGTTTCATATAATTATGCTCTTATGCTCTAAATTCATTGCAACACCCTGATACTCACCCCAGCTCCATAGCAACTATATTCAAGTCCTTATACTTGATTTCCCCTATCTGTAGTTTATTTTAGTGTCTGTCTCATTCTTTAGAATGTAAGATGTGGTAGATATGGTCAGAAATCTACCAACTCTATTGCATTGTATTTTCCTAAGCACTTAGTGCAATACTCTCCACAGAGTAAGTGCTCAATAAGTATCATTGATTGATTGATTGATTACAGGCTGCCCTTATTTAATTAGAGAAAGTGACTGGAGTCAACTTTCTTTTTTTATGGTATTTGTTAAGCGCTTACTATGTGTCTACCACTGTTCATAGAATTGGGGTAGGTGTAATGAGAATAATAACAATAATAATTGTGGTATTTGTTAAGTGCTTACTATGTGTCAAGGCACTGTACTAAGCACAGGGGTAGGTAAAATTTACTCAAGTTGGGCACAGTCCCTGTCCCACATGGGGCTCACATTCTCAATCCCCATTTTACGGATGAGGGAACTGAGGCCCAGAAGTGAAATGACTTGACCAAGGTCACACAGCACACAAGTGGCAGAGCTCGGGTTAGAACCTATGACCTTCTGATTCCCAGGCCCATGTTCTATCCACTACACCTAATACGAGCTAATCAGGTTGGACACAGTCCCCTGTCCCCAATGGGGCTTACTGTCTTAATCCGCATTTTACAAATGAGAAGGCGCAGAGAAATTAGGTGTCGTCCAAGGTCACACCGCAGAAAAATGGTGGAGTCGAAATTAGAACTCAGGCCCATTGACTCCAAGTCCCACGCTACTTCTCCAAGCTCTTCTAGAACAAAACTATCAAGAACATAAAAATTCAGGTAGATATTCAGAATAGTTTTCTGTATCTTTATTTAAACTTGCCAGAACCTTCCAAATAGTCCTAGAGCCAGAGGTCCTAGGGTTTGAAGGGACTCAAACCCCCATCTTACCTCCTTCCCTTCCCTACAGCACCTGTATATATGTATATATGTTTGTACATATTTATTACTCTATTTATTTATTTATTTTACTTGTACATATCTATTCTATTTTATTTTGTTAGTATGTTTGGTTTTGTTCTCTTTCTCCCCCTTTTAGACTGTGAGCCCACTGTTGGGTAGGGACTATCTCTATATGTTGCCAACTTGTACTTCCCAAGCGCTTAGTACAGTGCTCTGCACACAGTAAGCGCTCAATAAATACGATTGATTGATTGATTGATTGACAGGAAATAACAGGATCATTCCTCTCTTTAGGCAGAACTCAAATCATCTTGGTAATAATAATAATAATGATAGTATTTATTAAGTGCTTACTATGTGCAAAGCACTGTTTCAAGCACAGAGAGGTTACAAGGTGATCAGGTTGTCCCACAGGGGGCTCATAGTCTTAATCCCCATTTTACAGATGAGGTAACTGAGGCACAGAGAAGTGAAGTGACTTGCCCAAAGTCACAGAGCTGACAAGTGGTGGGGCCGGGATTTGAACCCATGACCTCGGACTCCAAAGCCCGGGCTGTTTCCACTGAGCCATGTTGATAGCACAGCTGTCTCCACTTTTTTTTTTAAACTCTCCAGAGTATTAAAAGAGATCATCTCTGTTGGTCACAGTTCCCGGTTCTCACAACCCCCTGACAGTTCTTCCCACTACCCAAGCTAATGATGTAAGTGCATTTCTTCTTTACTGACCTCAGTGAATATGGAAAAAAGCTGGTCACCATTACTCATACGTTCTCCCGGTGCCTGCCGAAATTAAATCCCCCCTTATCCCTATCTTTTCTAGGTTAAATAAACTCATGTCACTTGGTTCTGACTTTTCTCAAAGAAATAAATGTGTTTGCCTTATATTTTATGGTTATCATTTTTTTTAAGGGAGGAAGCCTGACACAGTTGAGAAGCAGCGTGTCTTAGTCGCTAGAGCACGGGCCTGGGATTCAGAAGGACCTGGGTTCTAAACCCACTTGTCTGCTGTGTGACCTTGGGCAAGTCACTTCACTTCTCGGTACCTCAGTTATCTCATCTGGAAAATGGGGATTAAGAGTGTGAGCCCCATGTGGGACAGGGGCTGTAACCAACCTGGTTAACTTGTATCTACCCCAAGGCTTGGAACAGTGCTTGGCACATAGTACGCACTCATTCATTCAGTCATATTTATTGAGCACTTACTGTGTGCAGAGCACTGTACTAAGTGCTTGGGAAATACAATTCTGCAACAAAGACAATCCCTGCCCACAACAGGCTCATAGTCTAGAAGTCTTAACAAGTACCATTACTATCATTATCATTATTATTGTTAATAATAATAATAAGAAAGAGCCCAGAACCAGGAGTTGAGACACAGATTCTAGTCCTGGCTCTGACAGTTCTTTTAGACTGTGAGGCCACCTTTTAGACTGTGAGCCCACTGTTGGGTAGGGACTGTCTCTATATGTTGCCAACTTGTACTTCCCAAGCACTTAGTACAGTGCTCTGCACACAGTAAGCGCTCAATAAATACGATTGATTGATTGATTAATTGATTGCCTCTTGCCTGCTGTGTGACCCAGGACAAGTCACTTAACTTCTTTTGTGCTTCCGTTTCCTCATATGTAAAGTGGAAATGCTAGCCCTGTTTTCATTCCTTCTTAGGCTGTGAGTACTGGTTGGCACAGGGACTCTGACCATCTTATTAACCCATTCCTACCCCAGTGTTTAGCATAGTGCTTGGCACATAAGCACTTATTATTATCATTGATATTATTACTGTTATTATTGTTATCGGTTCTACCTTCACAACATTGCTAAAATCCACCCTTTCCTCTCCATCCAAACTGCTACCACCCTGATCCAAGCATTTATCCTATTCGGCCTTGATTACTATAACAGCCTACTCACTGATCTTTCTCCCTCCTGTCTCTACCCACTCCAGTCCATACTCCACTCTGCTGCATGGATCATTTTTCTAATAATGATAATGATGATGACATTTATTAAGTGCATACTATGTGCAAAGCACTGTTCTAAACGCTGGGGAGGTTACAAGGTGATCAGGTTGTCCCACGTGGGGCTCACAGTCTCCATCCCCATTTTACAGGTGAGGTAACTGAGGCACAGAGAAGTTAAGTGACTTGCCCAAAGTCACACAGCTAAGTGGCAGAGCCAGCATTTGAACCCCTGACCTCTGACTCCAAAGCCTGTGCTCTTTCCACTGAACCATGCTGCTTCTAAAAAAAGGTTCAGTCCACCAACCCATCAGTGGTATTTATTGAGCATTTACTATGTGTTGCCAATTTGTACTTCCCAAGCGCTTAGTACAATGCTCTGCACATAGTAAGCGCTCAATAAATACGATTGATGATGATGATGTGGAGTACTGTACTAAGCACTTGGGAGAGTACAGTTACAACAGAATTAGCAGGCATGTTCTCTTCCCATAGCACGCTTACAGTCCACTTCAGCATCAAAGAGAAACTCCTTTATTTTAAAACACTCTATCAGATTGCTCCATTTTAACTTAGCTCTTTGATCTTTAAGCGCTTAGTGCAGTGCTCTGCACACAGTAAGTGCTCAATAAATACAACTGAATGAATCTCCAGCTACAACCTAGCCTGCACACGAGAAGCAGCGTGACTCAGTGGAAAGAGCATGGGCTTGGGAGCCAGAGATTGTGGGTTCAAATCCCAGTTCTGCCGCTTGTCAGCTGTGTGACTTTGGGCTGGTCACTGTTCTCTGTGCCTCAGTTACCTCATCTTTAAAATGGGGATGAAGACTGTGAGCCCCCCGTGGGACAAACTGATCACCTTGTATCCTCTCCAGCTCTTAGAACAGTGCTTTGCACATAGTAAGTGCTTAACAAATGCCATTATTAATTAATTAATTAATTAGTGCCAGCTTACTCACTGTGCCCCAGTCTCATCTATCTCATGGCTAACAACTTTTCCATGTCCTCCCCCAACCCAGAACTCCCTCCCCACTCCATGGAGAAGCAGCGTGGCTCAGTGGAAAGAGCCCGGGCTTTGGAGTCAGAGGTCATGGGTTCAAATCCCGGCTCCACCAATTGTCAGCTGTGTGTCTTTGGGCAAGTCACTTAACTTCTCTGTGCCTCAGTTCCCTCATCTGTAAAATGGGGATGAAGACTGTGAGCCCCCCGTGGGACAACCTGATCACCTTGTAACCTCCCCAGTGCTTAGACCAGTGCTTTGCACATAGTAAGCACCTAATAAATACCATTATCATCATATACACCAAACCACCACTCTCCCTACCTTCAAGATCACATGTCCTAGAAGAGGACTTCCCTGATTAAAGACTCTTTTCCCTGGCTTCCTCTCCCTTTTGCATCATCTATGCACTTGGATGTGTGACCTTTGGGCATTTGATATTTGCCCCACCCTCAACCCCGCAGTGCTCATGAATATAACTGTAAAATAAATATTGCATTATAAATATTAATGCCTTTCTCCCCCTCTAGAGTGTAAGCCTTTAGTTCAGAGCTCTGCACACTGAAAGCACTCAGTGAATATTATTGATTGAGCATAAGCTCACTGTGGTCAAAGAACATGTGAGCTCACTGTTGGGTAGGGACCGTCTCTATATGTTGCCAACTTGTACTTCCCAAGCGCTTAGTACAGTGCTCTGCAAACAGTAAGCATTCAATTAATACGATTGAATGAATGAATGAATGAATGTCAACTCTGCTATATTGTACTCTCCTAAGACCTTGTACAGTGCCTCTGCACATAGAAAACACTTGCTAAATACTATTGATGATGATGATTAAAAATTGAGTAGTTTCATCCATCACTGAGAGGCCTACCTGCTTTAATTCATTCATTCAATCACATTTATTGAGTGCTTACAGTGTGCAGAGCACTGTACTAAGTGCTTGGGAAGTACAAGTCAGCAAATAGAGACGGTCCCTACCTAACAACGGGTTCACAGTCTAGAAGGAGGAGACAGACAACGAAACAAAGCATGTGGACAGGTGTCAAGTTGTCAGAACAAATAGAATTATAGCTATATGCACATCATTAACAAAATAAATAGAATAGTAAATATGTACAAGTAAAATAAATAGAGTAATAAATCTGTACAAATATATACAAGTGCTGTGGGGAGGGGAAGGAGGTAGGGCGGGGGGATGAGGAGAAGGAGTGGAAAAAGGGGGCTCAGTCTTGGAAGGCCTCCTGGAGGAGGTGAGCTCTCAGTAGGGCTTTTAAGGGAGGACTGTATAGAGCACTAACCATGTGCAGAACACTGAACTAAGTGATTGCAGGAAATAGCGATGGTAATAGTAATTAATTAGCTCTCACTGTAGTTTATGCATGATAACTTTGAAATTTCTAATTAGGAATAACAATAATAATAATGATGGTATTTGTTAAGCACTGACTATGTGCCAAGTACTGTTCTAAGCACTGGGATAGATCCAAGGTAATCAGTTTGTCCTCCTTGGGGCTCACAGTCTTTATCCCCATTTTACAGATGAGGTAACTTTGGGACTTGCCCAAAGTCACACAGCTGACAAGTGGCAGAGCAGGGATTAGAACCTATGACCTCTGACTAAATAAATAAATAAATAAATTTTATTACTTATAAATATATTACTTGTACATATCTATTCTATTTATTTTATTTTGTTAGTATGTTTGGTTTTGTTCTCTGTCTCCCCCTTCTAGACTGTGAGCCTGCTGTTGGGTAGGGACTGTCTCTGTGTGTCGCCGACTTGTATTCCCAAGCGCTTAGTACGGTGCTCTGCACACAGTAAGCACTCAATAAATACGATTGACTGATTGACTGATTGATTGATTGACTCCCAAGTTGGTGCTCTTTCCACAAAGCAACGCCACTTCCGTATGACAGATAGGAATGATAGATAATAGCAGTAATGTGTTATTTATCAAGCTTTTACTATGTGCCACGTCCTAGGGCAGATACAGATAACCATAGCAGATGCAGTCCCCATCTCACATCTGGCTCTGAGAGGGAGAGAGAACGGATATCTTATTCTCATTTTAAAGATGTAGAAACTGAGGTGTAGAGATGTTAAATGACTTGCCAAAGATCACACAGCAGTCTGATAGTGAAGTAGAGATTAGAGCCCAGGTTTCTGACTCCTAGCCCTGTGTTATTCCCATTAGAAGCAGCGTGGCTCAGTGAAAAAAGCCCAGGCTTTGGAGTCAGAGGTCATGGGTTCAAATCCCGGCTCCGCCAATTGTCAGCTGTGTGACTTTGGGCAAGTCACTTAACTCCTCTGGGCCTCAGTTCCCTCATCTGTAAAATGGGGCTGAAGACTGTGAGCCCCCCGTGGGACAACCTGATCACCTTGTAACCTTGGCTTATCTTTGACTCACCTCTCTCATTCAACCCACATAGCCCATCCGCCACCAGATTCTGTTGGTTCGACCTTCACAACATCGCTAAAATCTCGTTTAGCACTTACTGAATGCAGAGCACCTGTTTCAAGCGCTCGGGAGAGTATAACATGACAGACTTGATAGACACATTCCTTGTCCACAACGAACTTACAATCTAGAAGGGGAGATGGATGTTAATATAAATACATTAAATTATGGATATAGTAATAATAATGGCATTTATTAAGTGCTTACTATGTGCAAAGCACTGTTCTAAGCACTGGGGAGGTTACAAGGTGATCAGGTTGTCCCACGGGGGGCTCACAGTCTTCATCCCCATTTTACAGATGAGGGAACTGAGGCCCAGAGGAGTTAAGTGACTTGCCCAGTTCATTAACTCTACCTTATTTTCCCAAGAGCTTAATACTGTGTTCTGCACCACAGTGAGCCTCGTTAAAGTCTAATAATGGAGAAGATTGCACCACAAAAGAGAAATGATAACTGTTAATAATTGTGATATTTATAACGCACCGACTATGTGGCAAGCACTTTATTGAGTGCTAGTGTAGATGAAAGATAATCAGGTTCCACATGGGGCTCACAGTCATCTCACCAGCACTGAGGAGACACCTTAACACTTTATTAAGTGCTTTATTTTTTAGACTGTGAGCCCACTGTTGGGTAGGGACTGTCTCTATATGTTGCCAACTTGTACTTCCCAAGTGCTTAGTACAGTGCTCTGCACACAGTAAGCACTCAATAAGTATGATTTATTTATTTATTTATTTATTAAGTGCTTAATAAATGCCATTATTATTATTATTATTATTATTATTATTATTATTATTATTAGATTGTGCTTCTCATGGCTTAGGTCATGGTCTAATAAGCCACTTAGAACTAGCTCAGACGAATTGAGTATAGTATTAGTTGCCGGTTCAATATTGCTACACTCTCTCGTCACTGCTCGTTATATATATTTTTTATGGTATTTGGTAAGCACATACTATGTGCCAGGCACTGTATTAAGCACTGGGGTAGATACAAGTTTGTCGGGTTAGACACAGTACCTGTCCTGCATGGGGTGCACAATCTTAATCCCCATTTTAAAGGTGAGGTAACTGAGGCACAGAGAAGTCAAGTGACTTGCCCAAGGTCACACAGCCGACAAGTGGTAGAGCTGAGATTAGAACCCAGGTCCTCCGACTCCCAGAACTCTGAATTCCAGGCCTATGCTGTATGCACTTGGCCACCCTGTTGGGGGTCGGAGCGAAAGGAGTTGGAGAGTGAAAGTTAGTTGGGGTTCAGGACATGTTAAATGTGTAATTGTAAATTCTTTGTTGGCAGAAATTCTGTCTCCTAACTGTAGTGTCTTGTACTCGCTCAGCAGGAGCTGTACTCTGCACACAGCAAGTGCCTAATAACTACTATTCACTGATTGATTACACGCAGTAAGTGTTCAATAAACACCACTGATTGCATTTTTTGATTGCTGTATAAATTTTGCCAATTAATTCATTCATTCATTCAATTATATTTATTGAGAGCTTACTGTGTGCAGAGCACTGTACTAAGTGCTTGGAAAGTACAATTCGGCAACAGATAGAGACAATCCCTACCCAACAGGCTCACAGTTTAGAAGGGGAAGACAGACAACAAAACGAAACAAGTAGACAGGCATCAATAGCATCAAAATGTGATTCAGTTACTGGTAGAACCAGATTAGAACCCAGTTACTTGATTCCCTGTATAACACTCTTTCCATTAGGTGTTAGGGAAAACACATTGGAAGTAAAAAAAAAACCAGTGCCTGCCCTCCAGGGATCTACAATCCAAATTTAAGAAAATTGGAAAATTCTATATTTATATGTTTGCTTTTTAAATCAGAGCCTTTTGTCATGAATGTAATTGAACTGGTCACCAAGCAGACCAAGGCACTTTTGGGAGTGCTTTGTGTCTACCACTCTCTCCACCTTCAAAATCCTCCTAAAATCACATCTCCTCCAGGAATACTTCCCTGACCAAGCCTTCATTTCCCCTATCTGCCCTCCCCTCTGTGTCAACTAGACTGTGAGCCCGTTGTTGGGTAGGGGCCGTCTCTATATGTTGCCGATTTGTACTTCCCAAGTGCTTAGTACAGTGCTCTGCACACAGTAAGCGCTCAATAAGTACGACTGAATGAATGAACTAAGCACTAAGCTGTGTACCCCATAAGCACTTGGATACTCACCCCAGGTCCACAGTGCTTATGTACATACTCTACTATTTTCCCCAACTTTAATAAATTTTCCCAATTTATTTTAACGTCTGTCTTGCATATATCCTGTATATATGTTTGTACATATTTATTACTCTATTTATTTATTTATTTTACTTGTACATATCTATTCTATTTATTTTATTTCGTTCGTATGTTTGGTTTTGATCTCTGTCTCCCCCTTTTAGACTGTGAGCCCACTGTTGGGTAGGGACTGTCTCTATATGTTGCCAACTTGTACTTCCCAAGCGCTTAGTACAGTGCTCTGCACACAGTAAGCGCTCAATAAATACGATTGATGATGATGATGATGGTCTGTCTTCCCAAGTAGATGATAACCTCCCTGAGTGCCAACCTCACGTCTGCCAACTCTGTGGTATTGGACTTTCCCAAGTACTTAGTACAGTGTTCTGCACACAGCAAGTGATCAATAAATACCACTGATTGATTAATTGATTGGGTTTAGCACAGCAAAACCCTTGTGTCAGTCAGATTGGTGACGATGATGGTATTTGCTTTGCGCTTACTATGTTCTATATAGAAGATATAAGATAATCAGGTTGGACACAGTTCCTGTCCAAACTGGGCTCACAGCCTTAATCCCCATTCTACAGATGAGGCAACTGAGGCACACCCCCAGCTACGTTTGGATATACAGACCCAGGTCTTTGAAGCCCATGACCATGAAGCCTTGCTTGTTGATCAGTGCTTAAAGCTAACGTCACCAAGCACATTTCTCCTGTGCCGTGTCAATACATTTGTCCTCAAAAGCTGAATGGTAGATTTGGCCCCAGCCAGACCTGTTTCTTACCTCACCTTCCTATATGGCAGTGTCAATGGAGGATGTTTTGAGATTGTACCCATGATTTTCCTGGTTTGTTTTCATGGTAATTGTTAAGTGCTTACTATGTTCGAAGCACTGTACTAAGCGCTAGGTTAGCTACAAGCTAATCAGGTTGGACACAGTCTATGTCCCACATGGAGCTCACAGTACTAATCCTCATTTTACAGATAAGGTAACTGAGGCACAGAGAAGTGAAGTGACTTACTCAAGTTGTCACAGCAGACAAGTGGTGGAGCGGGGATTAGAACCCAGGTCCTTCTGACTCCCGTGCTCTATCAAGGAATCCATGTTGCTTCTCATCAATCAATCAGTGGCATTTGTTGAGTGTTTACTGTGTGTAGAGCACCATACTAAGTGTCTGGGAAAGTACAATATGAGTGTTGGAAGACACAATACCTACCCTGAAGGAGTCTAGAGGATAGCATCATCTATCATAGCATTTCATTAGAATATGCTGCCTAACAGCAGAATTGTTTGTGTTACTGGCTCCCGTTGCAGCAGAAATTGAGAGGCCAGAGGTGCAGTTATGTTGACAGGGCCTTGACTATTGCATCAAGCTTCCTCACGGATCTCCCTGTCTCTTGTCTCTTCCCTCTCCACTCCATGCTTCACTCTGCTGCGTGGATCATTTTTTGAAATAATCCAAATCTCCTCTCTCCTCAACCACCCCCAGGTCGTTCGCAAAAATTTCTACCATTAACTTTAAAACACTCAATTGGCTTCCCTCCTCCTACTTTAGCTCCCTGATCAACTACAACCCAACCTGCACACTTCGTTCCTTTAACAGGAACCTGCTCACTTTATCTTGATCTTGTCTTTCTCACCACCCATCCCTTGTCTGTGTTCTCCCTCTGACTTGGAACTCCCTCCCCCTCCATATGCAACAGACTATCTCTCTCTCCATCTTCTAAGCCCTACAAAATTGACGTATCCTCCAAGAGGCCTTTGCCAACTAAGTCCTCACTTCCTTTTTTAAGCCTTCATCTCTGAATTACCCGTGCCAATTCCCCTTAAGAACTCTGATATTCACTCCCTTGCCCCAGCCCCACAGAACTTACATATAATAATAACAATAACGATGGTATTTGTTAAGTGCTTACTACGTGCAAAGCACTGTTCTAAGCACTGGGGAGGTTACAAGGTGGTCAGGTTGTCCCAGGGTGCGCTCACACTTTTAAGCCCCATTTTACGGATGAGGTAACTGAGGCACAGAGAAGTTAAGTGACTTGCCCAAAGTCACACAGCTGACAGTTGGCAGAGCCGGAATTTGAACCCATGACCTCTGACTGCAAAGCTCGTGTTCTTTCCACTGAGCCAGATATATATTCATCTGTAATTTCTTTCAAGATATATCTCACACTTTAGTCTGTAAACTCCTGTGGGCCAGGATCCTCTCTACCTCCTCTTTAATAGTGTATTCTCCTAAGCTCTTAAGACACTCTTCAGTACTGTATTCTTTTACAGTGCTCTGCCTACAGTAAGCACTTAATATAACCACTAATTGATTGATAGGTTGATTGCTAGTCTCTTGTTATAGTGTTCAAACTTCCTTCAGAGGAGAAAGTGAAGCCAAGGGGCTGAGCTGGAATAGGAATTCTGTCTATAAACTTTATTTTCTAGGAGGCCAAAAGCTACATTTGCCAAAAGTTCAAAGGCCTATAGTTCTCACATCACCTGGGAAGAAGAACCAATTAAGCTGGGTGGAGCTCTTTAAATTAAGATGAGGGTGGGTGGGGGGGGTGCATTCTTGTTTCTCTCTCTTTGCTTGCTTTTCTGCCGAGTCTACTGACAGTCTTATGGATATTCATGCCATATGCTATTTGTGAGTATACCATCTTAAAACTTTTCCTGTTTAAGATATCCTGTTTGTAAATATCTGAGTTTATATATTTATAGAAGCTCTTGCATATATGGGCTAAATTGCAAATAGGTTTTAATTCATTCAGTTTTTTCCTCTTTCTCTTCCTGTACTTCAATCATTTTTTCCATTTCTTGGTTTGGATCATCTTCAGAGAATATCTAGAGGTACTGATTTTTTTTTTAGAGCATATAAATACTATATGGATAAGCGCTAGAGATACCTCTAATTGTCCAAAACAATTCATCCCAAAGGTGATTTGATTACTCATTCCTCATGTCCTTTACAATATTGTCAGGCATGAATTCAATCAACATGCTACAACTCCACCATTAAGTTTTTAAGTCTCATACCTGAATTTTGGGGACTACATCCCTGAAGCTGAAGGGAAAGGAAGAGTTGAGACAGACATTCAAATAATTAGGGCAAACTTACATTTTCTATAGAGAAAAAGGTAGAAGGAAAAGAGTTTGGGCTGAAGTAACTGATGACTTTTTATTTTTAAATAGCATTTAAGTGCTTTCTATGTGCCAGGCACTGTATTAAACACTGGGATAGGTACAAGATAAATGGATTGGATATGTGGGTCTCACAATCTTAATCCTACTTTAAAGATAAGGTTACTGAGGCACAGAGAAGTTAAATGAGTTGCCTAAGGTCACACACGGCAGAGTAGGGATTAGAACCTAGGTCCTCTGACTCCCAGGCTGATGGTCTGTTCACTAGGCCACACTGCTCCTCTCTTCTTTCCCTGATGGCTTGTCTTCCTAGTTATCTCCCCCTAGTTATCTCCTTATCTCCCCCTTCTAGACTGTGAGCCCACTGTTGGGTAGGGACCGTCTCTATATGTTGCCAACGTGGACTTCCCAAGCGCTTAGTACAGTGCTCTGCACAAAGTAAGTGCTCTACAAATGCGCTTGAATGAATGAATAGTTCAAAATCATGAGATAATTGTTAAAAACTTTCCTTGGCATGAGGAGGAATACCCTCTACCTTGTTATCAACATTACTCTCAATCAATGGGTAGCAAATGCATTTGACTAACTGATGATGACTGATGCCCCTCTTTTCCTACCTAGAATTGTTGGCTTTCACTCAACTTCATGTCTTTTTCTCAATCATCATAGTCTAGGGAAAACATCACAGAGTTTTCTCCTTTTGCTACCATCTTAAAATTCCATCATTTCTTATGGAGCAGTGGGGAGCTTATTTTGTTTTTAAGACTTAATCCTCTTGGCTGTAATAATAATAATACTGTTGTTATTTGTTAAGCGCTTACTATGTGCCAAGCACTGTTCTAAGCGCTTGAGTGATACAAGGTAATCAAGGTTGTCCCATGTGAGGCTCACAGTCTTAATCCCCATTTTACATATGAGGGAACTGAGGCACAGAGAAGTTAAGTGCCTTTCCCAAAGTTACACAGCTGACAAGTAGTGGAGACAAGATTAGAACCCATGACCTCTGGCTCCCAAGCCCATGCTCTTTCCACTGAAACATACTGCTTCTCCCTATAAGCTCGCTGTGGGCAAGGAATGTGTTGTTATTATGCTGTACTCTCCCAAGTTCTTACTACAGTGCTTTGCACACGGTAAGTGCTCAATAAATATGAATGAATGAAATTCGGCTCACAGTCCCGAGGATCTGCGTACTACTACTAATTTTACTAGGTACTAACTGTATCCCAGATATTTGCCCCAACCCCACAACAATTATGTAAATATATTTAAATTATTATAAATTATATCTTCATAGTAATGTCTTTTTCCCCCTCTAGACATTATGGGCAGGGAACATGTCTGCTAATTCTGTTGTATTATACTCTCCCGAGTGCTTGGAACTGTGCTTTGCACATAGAAAGTGCTGAATAAATACCATTGATAGAAGGCTATGGAGTAATTTTTCTATATGTCCCTTGAAAACTATAGCAAAAAGAAAATCCTTAACATATATATGTGATTCTACCCAGCTCTCATTGATAAGTAATATGTTAGAAATGACCAATTTAAGCAAACTGTCAGTGGGTGTTCTTATTCAACTAGCAGGAATCATTCACCAGGGGCTTTCTGGAACTCATGCTTTAGGATAGCAGCTAAAATTTGAGGCATTATACACCCTTTATATATTTGTCACTACTGGATGTAAATATTTATGGCTGTGATTACCAAATAAGGTAAGGAGCCGGTTATGTGAAGTACTAATCGAACTCAAGGGTTGCTATATGTGTTATGCTTCTTTTAAGGGCTGAACTGCATTTAAGGCTCTAGTGTTTCAGCAGCTGCAGATGAAATTTCTTTATAAACCATGCCCAAAAAGATCTGCGTCTTGTGTAAAGGGAAAATCATTTCCAATAGCTCTGACTTGACAAAATGTATAGAGTACCACAGTGAGCTGTTCTAAGCAGTTTACATAATGCATACAATTAAGCACCAGAGTCCCATCTGTTGTATAGTATAGTTCTCTTGTGGTTTAATAATATTAATAGCATGGGTGAATAGAAAATTTATAAGTGAATGTTTTAAAGGAAGGTGCACACTGTTTTATAAAGGAATCCATTAGCTGAAGTCAACTGGATAGATGCAACCAGATGGAAGTGTAAGAAACAGGAATACACAGCAGTTCATAGATCACTTAGCCTTAACACAGAATTGGTCAAAACTAAGCAACAAAACTACCCCAAAATAAATGCCTCATCACTTAGCTGGTCATACCATGGCAATCTCTTTCTTTCTTTCTTTTTTTCTTTGTTTTGTTTTTTCGTGTGTGTGTGTGTGTGTGTGTGTGTGTGTGTGCGCGCACCCCAACAGTAAAAAGCAGAAAATTGACTTTCAAAGAAGGCTTTGTTCGTACAACTTCACACTGTTTGAACTTGGGGTTAGGTCCAAGGTGGTTTATAACCTTGTTTCAGTGGCGTGGGTGGACTTACCGTGATATAGGTTTGTAGTTTTGTTTTTTCAGGAGGTTTTTTTTTTTTGGTTTTGTTTTGATTTTATCAGATCTCCTACCCACCTGGTCAGCTGTGCACACCTGCTGCAACTCCTGTTCTCCTAATAATAATAATAATGGTATTAAGTGCTTACTATGTGTAAAGCACTGTTCTAAGCACTGGGGAGGTTACAAGGTGATCAGATTGTCCCATGGAGGGCAGATTGTCCCACGAGGGGCTCACAGTTTTAATCCCCATTTTACAGATGAGGTAACTGAGGCACAGAGAAGTTAAGTGACTTGCCCAAAGTCACACAGCTGACAGTTGGCGGAGCAGACACTTGAACCCAGGACCTCTGGCTCCAAAGCCCCTGCTCTTTCCACTGAGTCATGCTGCTTCTCATCCAACGGATCCAATGTAGATTTGAGATCCTGACGTTGTTGATTGCATTTAAACCCATTTATCAGTCCAGCAATGGGGAGAGGGAATTGCAAGATGTTTTCCCTTGGAGAATGTGTACTTAAATGTGTACTAAAGTTGAAACAACAAAGCAGCATGGTCTAGTGGATACAGCTTGGGCCTAGGAGTCAGAAGCGCCTGGTTTCTAATCCCGGCTCTGCCACTTGTCTGCTGTGTGACCTTGGGCAAATCTCTTCACTTCTGTGCCTCAGTTACTTTATCTGTAAAATGAGGATTAGGACTGTGAGCCCCCAGTCCCTGTGTCCAACCTGATTAGCTTCTATCTATTCCCGCACTTACTACAGTGCCTGGCACAATAATACCATTAAAAAGAGGAAAAATGAACGATGCCTAATCCCCAAATGCACAGGTCACCCAGCCTTTAGAGGTCACTGGCTACACACCTTAGTCATCATTAACCTTTGGGCTATTAAGGCATGGTAACAAATCATTTCTTCTCTTTGTAACTGGATTTGATGAATTCCATCTGGTAGTAACAGTACCATGTTTCCCTTTGCTTCAGTGGTAGGAAAAAAAAAGAGAATTTTTTTCACTGCCACAGAAAAGATGCTTTCAGATGCTAATAAAAGAAAGCATTATTTAAAAAACCCAAGATACTGTGTTCTGTCCTCCAAATGGTTATTGCTGTCATGCCAATAAAATTATTTATTTGTCATTACACAAAATTCAAAATAAAAAAGCAAATACAGAAAAGTGAGATTCATCGTACAGATCACACCTTCAAACTCCTACTTATGTATTCACAGCATAACTAGTTGTGAGTCATTTAGCACATCTGATCATCCTGAGGGAATAGCAAAAAACGTTCAAATAATTGACCCTCAATATGAATCATGGGGGGGTGGGGGGTAAGTCAAGGCTATATCTGAGTTCTCTGCATTATGAACGTATAATGAGCAGAGTATAAGCATCCTTTGATCACTAAAAGGGTGAAATAATATTCACATGCATGGGACTCTGGAAAAAATAAAATAGTTTTATTGAATTGAGATGAAAAAGTTCAATGACCCTTGCTATATACACACATTCGCAGAATTTACACAAAGGCAATAAAAATGTATACATCTAGAAAGAATTTTCAAGACCTATTTCCAACATAATTATAGCAATTACAGACACAATCAATCTGGACTGAAGGAATATGTTTTCCAACTGTAGTGGTATTTTTCCTTTTGCCTGTCTCCTCTATTTCTATTCCTTTATCTATGCTGTACTTCTCCAAAATGGTGCTATACAGCACCCTTCCCTGACATTATTTAAACTTAATTTTGGGAACTTTTGTGTCCCCTCATATTACTTGAGCAAATGGAGTCTTAACCCCTTTTATCTCTTTGGAATTATAGCATGCTGGCAGCCAATTTGCTTTCGGACTGGAGACTTGGTGGCTGGCTCATTCCTTATATTTTTTCATTAACCTTTTATCATCGTCAGTATTGGCAAAGAATAGGCTTGTAACTGTGCAACTGCTTTTAAAAATATTTGTTCTCTCAAGCACAAATTTCCTGATTCTGGGAAATAAAGAGCAAGAAAAGCTGTCAGAGAGTCTGGCGCTAAAGTGATTCCCAGAAGCCTCGTGCCCTTGTGTTTTTTCACACAGGCTGAAGGCATCACATTAAATGACTAGAGACTTAACAGGGAGAGGCTTACCTCAAAACTAATTTAAAGGTAGGATCACTTAATTTTCAGTGTTTAAAATTTCCTAGGTATTTTAATCTGAGCGATCAAATACAATCCCGATCCTTAAGCGTGCCAATACATCTTAAGTATTACTATATAAATTATCTACATATTTACTATACTATGTATTTTGTTAATGATGTGTATATAGCTTTAATTCTATTTGTTCTGACGATTTTGACACCTTTCTACATGTTTTGTTTTGTTGCCTGTCTCCCCCTTCTAGCCTGTGAACCCATTGTTGGGTAGGGACCATCTCTATATGTTGCTGACTTGTACTTCCCAAGTGCTTAGTACAGTGCTCTGCACACAGTTAGTGCTCAATAAATACAATTGAATGAATGAATGAATGAATCTGCCCACTTTTGTTTAGTTTAGAGGGTTGTTCACCCCTCTTTCTGAACTTAATTTTGATTTGGAATTCTTCAACTCGGAAGTTAGGCATTTTGGTCTTGTTGCTCATATTAACTGAATAAGATAAGGATTGGGTATCCCATATTAACCAAATCCCAGCTTTGTCTTGCATTAGTGCCTTTTTAGACTGAGTTTCTGTAGAGCCAGGACTGTATTTTTCTCCAGTCTGTCTTTTTTTTTTCTGCAGTGCTTAGTACAGTGCTCTGAACACAAGAATCTGATAAATATTTTTGCTATAACTTAAAAACCACCTGGAAGAATACAAAAATAGTGTTCTTGACTCCTGCCCTCAAGGAGCATGCAATCAATCATAGTTATTGAGCATTTACTGTATGCAGAGCACTGTACTAGGCACTTGGGAAAATACAATATAGCAATAAAGAGAGACAATCTCTGACCACAATGAGCTCACAGTCTAGAGGAGGGAAATGGACAGAAATACAAGTAAGTGGACTTCAGTATAAATAAATAAAATTGCAGATCTATACATAAGTGCTGTGGGGCCAGCGGGGAGAGCAAAGAGAATGAGTCGGGGTGATGCAGGAGGGAGTGGGAGATGAGGAAAAGGGGGCTTATTCTGGGAAGGCCTCTTGGAGGAGATGTGCCTTCAGTAAGGCTTTGAAGGCAGGGAGAGTAATTGTCTGGCGGATTTGAGAAGGGAGGGAATTCCAGGCCAGAGGTAGGAAGTGGGCCAGGGCTCAGAGATGAAACAGGTGAGATTGAGGCACAGTGAGAAGGCACCTATCTACTTGTTTTGTTGTCTGTCTCCCCCCTCTAGACTGTGAGCCCGTTGTTAGGTAGGGACTCTGTTGCCAAATTGTACTTTCCAAGTGCTTAATACAGTGTCCTGCACACAGTGAGCACTCAATTAATACGATTGAATGACTTTTATTTAATGCCACCTTACTTGTAGACCCTCTTAATGAGAAATACAGGCAGTCTCTAAGCTGTAGCTCTCCATGCCTTTCCTAACAGATGAAAGCTGTCTAAATTACTTCCATTAGAAAAACTAAACCCTGGCTTGAAAAGGGCAATAACTTAATGGACAATCACAGTTTGCAATTTAATGAAATTGAGGAAGCAGTGAATGTGAAGTAGAGTTCCCAACACAACTACACTCTCAGCTCCACAGCACCTATATACATGTCTGTAATTTATTTATATTAATGTTTCTCTTCCCCTCTAGACTGTGGGCAGGGAATATGTCTGTTTATCGTTTTATTGTACTTCCTCAAGCACTTAGTAGAGTGCTCCGTACATGGTAAGTGCTCAATAAATATGAATGAATGAATTACACAATTATGCAAAGAGAATCCCAAGATCCTTCCTTAATCACCACATCTTTACTCAGCTTCGGGTGCCATTTTCTAACGTCTGACTTTCTTATTTTGCTACTTGCATAGCAAGGTTATGCTTCCAGTTATGAACCAGGATTCTGTTTTACTTCTAAGGTGCAAGTTCAAATGGTTACTGAGTCCCTTGTCCCCTATTTTTAGCTTATTCATCATTTAGAATTTGAGTCCTGCTGAACTGGCTTTGTGAACATCTCTCCATGAATTTAAGGAGTTTGTAAGAAAATATTTGTTTTGAAGATTTTTTTTAAAGTAATGAATTTAATTCCTCTGACTTCAAAAGTCTTTGAGCTTTTCACTTTGAGCAAAGGAGTAAAGAGTGTGAACATCCCCTCAGCTGTATTTCTTATTGGTCATCTCATCCTTCCAAATCATCATGTCACATTCATGACATGGTCATGTATTTCAGGTTGACAGTCTAAGCTATATTAACTCTGCTTTCCACTTAAATAATGGGAAATGGCTATTTCACAGTTCCCTCCCTTTAAGTCGCTTATCTTTTAGATTCCTATTTGTATCTCCAAACTTCGATGGTTTCCTGAAACCACTGTAAACGTTTCTCTCCATAATTGTGAGAATCCACACATTGAGGAATATCATGAATGGGATTTCAGGGGTTACAACAGAACTGCACATTTTTTTTTGTTTTTTTCTTCTATTCTCCTGCCTCTCAAGGGAGGATATTAATAGTAAGTCTTTGAAAGAATAAATAAACTTTAAACCTTTAAGTATTCCTAAAAAACCTCTGGTCCCCAAACCATGTCCAAATAGCTACTACTTAGTAAGATCAACCATTAAATAAGGAAAAGTATTGAGACTTCACTATTATGTGAATGGCAAGTCCTTTTTTCTCTCATCCCTCACCAGACAACATCTTCCTAGATAAAGTAGCTTTTGACACAGGCCAGGATAGACAGTATTCCATTCTGGAAACATCCCTGGAAAGTGCTTTCAACAGATCTCAGGAGCTCCCTAATTAGTTCCCTAATAAGGAACTCAGAACCATAACAGAATGGTTTTAACCACTGTTTTTCATATAACATTTCTAAGAGAAATAACCCACCTGTTTAAAAAAAAAAAAAAAACCTGGCACTTCCTATTTTGGGGTAATCTTATTTGGGCAAGTATGAAAAAAATCATTAAACCCTAATATCTCCCTTCTCACAATGTTATTGTAGCAGGCCTCACCCTTCCGAGCACTTCTATGCCATGTAACCATTGCACTGTCATGTATCAGTGTACAGTTGACAGAGAATAAGATTGAAACAATCCATCAATCTAAGGTCATACCATGTAATAAAAGTCTACAGAAAACCTATAAATGCTAGTTACACCTTCATATACAGCTCCAAAGTGCTGATGGGTGCAAAATGTACTGAAGGGGCTATAAATGTGTAATAAGTCCTTAGGAAAAACCATCCCCATAGTTGGATCAGAGGGGAAAAATATAAGAGATTACAAAATAGTACAGGTGGATATAAAGAGAAAGAAATGGCACTAGCTGATATAGAAGGCCTAAAAAGTAGACAATCTGAATGCTGGTTAACTTCTTGATTTGCCATCTATAATGGTCCCCTAGCAGGAATATTTGTTAAAAGAAAAGGGTAATCATTCTAAATGGGACGAATTTGATATTATATGTCAGACGCACTAAGGATTTTATTCATCTGTCAAAAACACCTAATGTGTCAACCCTCGAATTATTCAGGTTGAATTATGTTAGTGTTCCTATTAAATCTTCAAACTGGAGAGCCTGGATTGCGAAGTCTCAAGTGTGTTTAGAGACTTGGGATGAGCCATACTGGTGGGCTATGAATATTCTAAGCCAAAATACAGTGAAAACAAGTGCTAAGGCAGGATTGAATGTACTTGTAAAATAAAGTTCTTAATTCCTTTTCAGTAATTTTTTGACTCTTTTTACTCTTTCTCCCTTTGAATGTATGTTTCTATCTTCTATTCTGCCTTTTCCTGAGTGATTTCCCTCTTGCCAACAACTCTTCACATTACATGGAACTTAAGCATTCATATACTTTAATATTATCTAGCCTAAAATTTCTACAGTAATTGCCTGTCAGTATTCCTCTTTTTATAATTTACTTTAAAAAATAAGGCAAAAGCTTCAGTTGAATTCTCAAGAGTGGCCAATTATTCAGCTCTGAAAATGTCACTTCAGTTGCTATGTAATCATAGTCATTGAAACAATTAAGATAGTGGTCATGTCAGCATGGGACAGGCATGTATTTTGAGAGGAATTTTTCCAAAACCGTATGGGCAAACTAACTTTTTAATTGAGCATCTATTGGGTACAATGCACTATACTAAGCTCTTGAAGTACAAAATGAGGAAATGACAAGTTCTTTCCCTACAAGGAGCTTATGCTTTTAAAGGGGAAGCATCCAATATTAGTAAGAATTGTTTCAAGTAGAGAAGATCAGCATTTTTCAAGCCACAAATGATTTTATCCTAGGCCTGAATGCATTCCTTTTGATTCATAAAGAGCTTAGATAGTGAACGATAAATCCCTCTATTTCAAATAGGTACATGCTAAAAAAAGAACCAAATAGATACACCACAGTGGAGAGAAGGTTTTCTGTCGTGAGTGACGTAAGACTTCATTGAGTTAGCCATTGAGGTTTGTGGTGCCTAGATCTAATTTCGATCGGCAAAACCGTTTTATGTTTGACCACTACATTCATCTGTGTATTCATATGTCCACTGCATATCATGAAGAAAGATGCTCCCCTTAGTAATGGTAAAATAGCTACCAGATATGGCTCATTTTCTTGTCTCTTGAAAGGAATTGAAACAAGATTCTTCTTAGAAAAAAGTAAGCCACCATTGTTCATTTCCTTTTCTCATGCTTGGGACTACGGGGTGTTGTGTTCCAACTACCTCCATACTCAGGAGAAGAAGAGGAGGTAGGAAAGTCATTCCATGTTACCCCTTCCTAGAGAGTTGTAATTAATGCCTCACATGTCAGTATCTTCATTTGAATCAATCAGGTGATAGGATGGGGTAATGAGGCTGGGTAGGTGAGAGAGAAGATGTGGGCCATCTTGAGGTGAGAGGTCACAAATCATGTGACTGACAGATCAGGGCAGAGGGAAGGCTCATTTCTATGATCCCGGAGGGACTCATGCCACAGGGATTGATCCTGGGGAAGAATTAGATTACCCTGAAGGTTTGGGGTCCAGAGATAGGACTTTGGATGAATGAGGCTCCTGATACTGAGATGCCCTACTATCTGAAGGACTCAGAGAGGGCAAGATTGAGACATGGGATACCTCAGGAGACTATGGGAAATGTCCAGTGAAATGTAAATCCTGGGACATCTACAGGAAAGTACTGAGGGTCTTGGCAGGGGAAGAAGTATTAGAGCTAGGTAAAGATGATTTGACCCAGAATTCTGGTTTTATCATTTCTGAATTAAGAATACTGTTAAAAGTTATTGAGATCTCTGATCTTGTGGTCTATCTGTAGTATGGTTGGAGGTGAAATTCTGGGAAGTCACAGGTGGAAGAGGGAGTACTCTCTCCATGAGCTTCTTGTAGGCTATTCCCCATGGAAAAGAGCCCTGTACTAATCACTTTGGAGATTACAGTATAATAGAGTAGGTAGAAATTTTCCCTGCTCACAAGTTTACATATTAATTGACCAACACCACTATTTTCTTCCATTTTATTTTATTTTATGCCCTCCCTTTGCCCATCCGCCAAGCTAGCTCTCTTCCTCCCTTCAAGGCCCTACTGAGAGCTCACCTACTCCAGGACGCCTTCCCAGACTGAGCCCCTTCCTTCCTCTCCCCCTCGTCCCCCTCTCCATCCCCCCACCTTACCTCCTTTCCTTCCCCACAGTACCTGTATATATGTATATATGTTTGTACATATTTGTTACTCTATTTATTTATTTTACTTGTACATACCCATTCTATTTATTTTATTTTGTTAGTATGTTTGGTTTTGTTCTCTGTCTCCCCCTTTTAGACTGTGAGCCCACTGTTGGGTAGGGACTGTCTCTATATGTTGCCAACTTGTACTTCCCAAGCGCTTAGTACAGTGCTCTGCACACAGTAAGCGCTCAATAAATATGATTGATGATGATGATGATCCCTGGACTTCAGATGAGTGTCAATGGCAGAGATAAGGGTGCATGGATTTGGGGTGCACTGAGCAGAAGTTCCCCTTCCTACCACTTCAGAAAGGGAACATATGGAAGGCTTTAGGGCCCAGCAGAGAATAATAGGTCTGGGTTCTCCTAAAGTGACTCTGGGGGCTATTTTGATGAGGATTTAAGGCCAAGAACTCCTGGTATGGTGTGTGTATGTATATATATATATATATATATATATATATATATATACATATATATATATATATATATAATGTGTGTGTGTGTGTGTAATTCTGTTTATTTACAATGATGTTACTGATGTTTGTTTACTTATTTTGATGTCTGTGTCCCCCCCCCCTTCTAGACTGTGAGACCACTATGGTCACTAATTGTCTCTATTTGTTGCTGAATTGTACTTTTCAAGTGCTTAGTACAGTGCTCTGCACACAGTAAGCACTCAATAAATATGATTGAATGAACAGTAATGTCACACATTTTTCCATTTTTTCAGCCTGATTCTGGTCACTTAAAAACAAAATCAGAACAACTTTTCAGCAAAATGAACTCTTATTCATTATAATATCGGCTGAGGCTTACAACTCCTGCAACTAGAAAACCTTCAAAAACCTAAGAATTCCTGAATATTGAAGTGGATATGAAAGAGAACTCTGAAAATGTTCCAGAAGATCCTATGAGGAAATTGCTGGAAATGTAGCAAAATGTAGGACCAACAAAATAGGAGGAAGAATTTCTAGGCCACTGAGACTGTGAAAAGACAGACCAAATAATGAGAATGAATGAAGGATAGAAAGAGAATTTAAACAGCTTTACAATAAGCTTAATTTTAAATGTATGTAATAAAGTTACAACAATAATGTTTTAGCTCAGTAATGCAGTCTTAAAATGAAGCAAGGCAATTATACTTTCATTTGAAATTTCATGTCCTTATAATAAGGTTTGTTCCTTATTTTAGGGCTTTATTGTAAGTAGAGATGAGTTGGATTTTTATTACCTGCGTCCATCCCCAGCTGGAATGAAATGCTTGGGGTTTTTTGTGGGTTTTTTTTTTTTCTCCCCAGGATTTCGCTAATTACCTATGACTATTCAGGCCATGCTTGCCTGAAATGATTCTTTTCTAAAGAAGAGTGCCCAATGAAAACACAAACAAAAAAAGTCTAATATCAAAAAAGTGTTTGCATGTTGAAAATGGTTACAGTCAACATATCACTATTCTGTTACAGCTCTGGAGTCTCCTCTGTCATATCTTAGAAAATTTTATTTACCTATTTTTTTTCCTTTCTAAGGTAGTTCTATAACCATAAGAATTTACTTAGTATTTCATAGTCCCTTTCTATCTCTTCTTTTGGGGTTGAAGAGCCATTTCTGTTATAACCTGATAGGTTGTTGTTGAAAAACCCCTTTTTATGGAGAAATTGTATTGAAATAACCATTGATTGGGTGGGGCAATTTTAGATGGTTCAGAGAAACCATCATTGCTGAATATTTTGATTGTGTCCACATCTAGCAGATTTTCACTCTATTCAGTCATTAGGATCATGACTTGACTAATCCAATCATCTCGTCCAAAATGTACTTGAAACTGTATTATACCCTATAGAAGAGGGTTCCAAACTTCCATTTTCTTGTATCCAAATTGTGTACGGAAAATGCATGCCAGAGCATACGTGATTGAAATTGGTTTGGATATGACCACAGCGGTGTTATTGAGGAGTTAACAGATTTTGAAACTCAGGAGTATCCAGGAGTTGGACCATAGGGCTTCTCTCATTTTAAGACTGTTAGTTCAAGGCTGACTCATGTTTCCCGAGTGCTTAGTACCATGCTCTGCACACAGTAAGCGCTCAATAAATACGATTGAATGAATGAATGAAGATATTTCGTCCATCTTCTTTCCATGACAGCCTATCAAAGAAAAAGTTTAGTGGGAATACCAAGCATCACACACAGTACCTATTGTCATCGAGTTGCATTATTAATCCTCTTTGAATAGCTCTGTTTCCTCCATTTCTTAGATAACAGAAGTCATCTTTCTTACACAGGAAACTAAACCTTGAAGGAACAACATTAACAATATGTCAGAATATATGAAATTCTTTCCTGTTTCTCCCTATATTCCACTCCCCCAATAAATGACATTTCTGATTGGTTCCTGAATGAAACATTCAGTAATATGTCAGTACCAATAATTCATTTCCCCAGCACTATTCACGGTATTGCTGAATAGTATAGGTTATTAAAAAAAAAACCACCTCTTGTTTGAATTACTGATGCCCATTATTCATCTCCCACACTTTTACAGATGAGTAGGAAAGAGACATCCAAATGGTTCGATCTTTTCTGCTCCAAAGGGCACCTTGTTCGAATAAAGCACTGTCAAATATAAAATATGTTTCCCAAGTGTTACAAAAATATGTGGTCTTTGGTGGTCTTGAGCCAGGTGTTTTCATTAATCTAACAGCAGCACACTGGAAAACACATTTTTACACATTGAAAGTGGTCTTGAAATACAAGTCCCTAGATTGTAGCTGTTTTCCACTCGGAATCTGTTAGCGAGATGGTGTGTTTCCACTGTGAGTCACTACAGCTTAAATGCGGAAGTAATGAGTGAAGTACCCAAAGAAAATGTTTTTACTGGGACACATCATACAACCCAACAGAATCATATTTTTCTGGAGAGTTCCTTGGGGCAAATTCCACCTTCAGAGGCCCCCTGCGTAGCTTTTGCTTAAATCCTGTTGGGAGAAATCATGATCCTTTCAGCCCTCATCCTCTCCATTCCATGGATTGTTGATAAGTGCCTCTTTCTTATTCACCAGGTTTTCTACTGCCTCCCTCTTCTTCCAATTCAGTGTTCTCATCTTCACCCTAGCCAGCCGATGCCTACTAGCATACAAGACTCGTAGCCTGTTTAGTTCTCTAGAGGATGTTGGTGAAAAACTTGGATTGTGACTTGCAATATCCATTCAAAGACATGAACCTCTAGTTTTGTAATAAACAATGGGCCAAGTGATTCTCTCAAGTACACAGGCTCTACTCAAGGCTCTTATTTTGAATAATCTGCTTTGGCACATGAACATTCAAGTAAGGTGTTGAATGTCTTAAAATATGCGGTGTTACATGAGCGCCTACAGCACCTCAGGGTAAAAATGGAGCCTGGTATAAGAATGAATGATAGATCCTTTGTGTTTTTCTCAGTGTTCAAGCAGGTGTGTTGGCATTTACACATGCCTATGTGATAGAGCATTCAGAGAGAGCTGAAACTCTTTGATGATTATACATTTCTACTATACAAAGAATTCATCACCTTAGTAAGACTTGTTTGCTTCTAATTGTTGTTTCCAGCCTCACACTTTTTGTCTTTTTTGTCAGATGCAGATCTTGGCAAAACTCTTATTTAATTTGCTTTAAATGATGCATTATGTAAAAAACAAATAAGACCATGACATTTAACATTTTTTAAAAAGATAGAGATCTGCGTTAAATCTGTTAAAGGGGTCAACTTCCAGTCTGTATGACTTTCTGTGAGGTCAAAGGCAAATAATTTATAGACTATTATGCTGCATTTTCAGTGTTTTTTTTTTAAATCAGTGTTTAAATTGGGTAGGGGAAATCTTGGAGATCCTCCAGGTCTAATTTACTTAATGATTGATTGGGAGTCAGAGGACCCCGTTTCAAATCCCAACTCTGCCACTTACCTCCCGTGTGACCTTGGGCAAGTCGCTTAACTTCTTTGTGCCTCAGTTCCTCGATCTGCAAAATGGGGTAAAGATTTGTCCTGCCTCCTATTTAGACTGTGAGCCCCATGTGGGACCTAATTATCTTGTATCTGTCCCACGACTTAGTAATAATAATAATAATCATAATCGGGGTATTTGCAAGCACTTTCTATGTGCCAGGCACTGTACTAAGCTCTGGGTTGGATACAAACAATTTGAGTTGGACACAGCCCCTGTCCCACAAAAGGCTCAGAGTCTCAATTCCCATTTTACAGGTGTCACCCATCATCCAGGGGTGGGTTTGTTTGGTAACCGGCACGGCGAGAGAGAAAGGCCAGAGACGGAAAACCTGAGTTTAATATAAAATTTATTCCGTGAGGCGAATTGAATTATTTAATGGTTTAGGTGTAATGAATTGAACTTTCCTTTTGGGAGGAATGTGATTAGTAATATTAGAGCTTCCCTAAGGGGAGGAATATACTTGTACACACTTGTATATGCTATACTTGTATACACTTGTATATGTTCGCGTGTGGCAGAACACCCTGGTCCCATCCAGGCGGAATTCCCTTATAGTTTGTACACGGTGGGGTGGCTAGCTGTCACCATTCCCACTCGGGAGGAATCCACATGATTTACACACCCGTGCGGAAGCCCCTAGCTCCCACCCATGAGTACTTTCCACTTGGGAGGAATCCATTCATTAGTTCCATACCCATGGTGAGCACCTAGCTTCCAACCCCATAAGCGTCCAGCGGGATGGGACCCTTGCTCCCCAATCCCACGGCTCCTCAATTTGTGCAGGCGGAGCGGACTTCTCACGCTCTGGACAGAGGTGTCCTGCAACCATCTGCTGCAAGTCTCCATCCTCTGCACAGAGGGCCAGAAGTTACAGGTGTTTATCACCTGTGCTCCTAGGCCACTCCAGCTTCTGGCCTCAGTTTATCCAATCTCTGCCCTCCCCCCTCCTCCATACTTAATTTGATTGGCATGGGGGAGAGGGACACCTTCTGTATTCCCAGCTTGGGCTGTCAATCTAGCAGTTTTGATTTTAGGGGGTGGTATCCCACCCTCACTTCCGAGTTTTGCCTGCTGGCTTAGGCGGCCACGAGATAGTATTTGACCTTGACCTTGATAGTATTTGACCCAGTACCCCAGGGTCACCTCGAGACAAAAGGGCAGGGAACTGAGGCCCAGAGAAGTGAAGTGACTTGCCCAAGAACACGCAGAAGACAAGTGTGACTTTGGGCAAGTCACTTAACTTCTCTGGGCCTCAGTTACCTCATCTATAAAATGGGGATGAAGATTGTGAGCCCCGCTTGGGACAACCTGATCACCTTGTATACCCCCAGCGCTTAGAACAGTGCCTTGCACATAGTAAGTGCTTAATAAATGCCATTAAAAAAAAGTGTTAGAGCCAGGATTAGAACCCATGACCTTCTGACTCTCAGGCCCATGCTCTATCCATTATGCCATGCTGCTCTTTGAAAAAATGATATTTAAGTGTTTACTATTTTCAAGAACTGTGGTAGATACAAGCAAACCAGGTTGGACACAGTCCCTGTCCCACGTGGAGCTCACAATCTCAATCTCCAGTTTACAGATGAGGTAACTGAGGCCCAGAGAAGTGACTTGCCCAAGGTCACACAGGAGACATGTAGCAGAAGTGATACTAGAACCCATGACCATGTCATGAACCCATGACATGGCAGGTGCTTAAATACCAAATGTGAACTAAATTCTATTAAACTAGTGGAGGGGAAAGACAGGACAAAGTGGCTGAAATCCAGGAGGAAAGAAGGTAAAGGCACCCTTTTCTAAAACTATTAAAATTGTGTTTACAAGTGATATGTAGATTTCTTCCATCAGTTCAGTGCTTTCTCCTCTCTAGTTCCTATTTGGTTTAATGGTGCCCTAAACTGAGGGTCTGTAGTCATAATTTTAACCTACATTTTGAAATCTTTTTCTCTCCCTAAATCCATGGCTCGCAACTAGTTTGCCCTCTAGCTGCTTCAGGAGCCATGAGACTGTAAGCCCGTTGTGGGCAAGGACTGTGTCTGTTCATTGATATATTGTACTCTCCAAAGTGCATAGTACAGAGCTCTGCACACTGTAAGTGCTCAATAAATACAATTGAATGAATAACCCTCTCCTAGCTTGAGCAGGTGTGTGGTATGATATGAAGATTTCCAGGCCTAGTTAGCATTTAATAAATACTATAAGTCAGAAGGATCTGAGTTGTAATCCAGAAGCCCCCTCCTTCCTCTCCCCCTCCTCTCCCTCTTCATCCCCCCACCTTACCTCCTTCCCTTTCCCACAGCACCTGTATATATGCACATATGTTTGTACGTATTTATTACTCTATTTTACTTGTACATATTCAACTTATTTTGTTAATATCTTTTGTTTTGTTCTCTGTCTCCCCCTTCTAGACTGTGAGCCCACTGTTGGGTAGGGACTGTCTCTACATGTTGCCAACTTGTGCCTCCCAAGTGCTTAGTACAGTGCTCTGCGCACAGTAAGCGCTCAATAAATACGATTGAATGAATGAATGAATTCTGGCTATGCCTCTTGTCTTCTGTGTGACCTTGGACAAATCATTTCACTTCTCTGTGCCTCCATTACCTCAACTGTAAAATAAGGATTAAGACTTAGCCTCGTGTGGGACAGGGACTCAATTACCTTGTATCCACCCCAGTGCTTAGTACAGTTCCTGGTACAGAGTAAATGCTTAATTAAAACCGCTATGATTATTATTATTATTACTACTACTACCTGATATCACTGTCCTTATCAACAGCATTCATTGAACATCTCTTATGGGGAGCAGCAAGTACCAGGTATTTGGGAACATAACAAATGTTAAGAGATATAATTCCTGCCCTAGAAAAACAATTTATTAATTTGCAAACCAATATTGGGAATGGATCTCCTGATCAGTAGAGTTCCAGTAAAACTTTGAAAGAGGTGTCCCTGGCAGAATGGTGACAGTGCAGATTCCTATTCCAAAAGAATAGGAAGGTGCTTACTTCAATGCAGGGTGGTCTAGTGGAAAGAGCGAGGGCCTGGGAGTTAGAGGATCTGAGTTCTAATTCTGGCCCTGCCACTTACTTGCTGTGTAGCCTTGGGCAAGTCACTTGTCTGTGCCTCAGTTTACTCATTTGCAAAGGAGGGATTAAATACCTGTACAATGCTTTGCACATAATAAGCACAAAAATTTCTTAACCATTTCAACCCCTTTCTCAATTTCGTTTCTCTCAATCCCTTCACTGATCATCAGGGATTTCAACATCCACATGATTATTCCCAGTGACTTTTGCATTGCCCAATTGCTCTCACTCCTGAACTCCACTGACCTCATGATTCACCGCCCCCCCCCCCCCCCCAACCTCCTGGGCCATATACTCAATCTCTACTTGCTGTACTTCATCAACATTGAGATTCCACTCTCCAACCATAACCTCCTGAACTGTCTACTTACCCATACTCCTCTTTCTGGCAAATCTGTTTTATCCCCTCCCCTACCCGCCTCTCGCTCCGATTTCTGATCCTTTGACACCATCTAATTTTCTAAAGTCATCATGCCCCATCTGTTCTCCCTGCTCTGCCGCTAACCTCCTCACTGTACCTCGTTCTCGCCTGTCCCGCCGTCGACCCCTGGCCCACATCCTCCCCCTATCCTGGAATGCCCTCCCTCCACACATCTGCCAAGCTAGCTCTCTTCCTCCCTTCAAAGCCCTACTGAGAGCTCACCTCCTCCAGGAGGCCTTCCCAGACTGAGGCCCCTTTTTCCTCTCTTCCTCCCTATCCCCCCCCCCGCCCTACCTCCTTCCCCTCTCCACAACACCTGTATATATGTTTGAACAGATTTATTCTTCTATATATTTTACTTGTACATATTTATTATTCTATTCATTTTGTTAATGATGTGCATTTAGCTTTAATCCTATTTGTTGTGACGTCTTGACACCTGTCCACTTGTTTTGTTCTGTTGTCTGTCTCCCCCTTCTAGACTGTGAGCCCATTGTTGGGTAGGGACTGTCTCTATATGTTGCCACCTTGTACTTCCCAAGCACTTAGTACAGTGCTCTGCACACAGTAAGCGCTCAATAAATACGATTGAATGAATGAATGAATGAATACCCAAGCTACCCTATCAACACATAAATCCACACTGCCCCCTCACTTGAACTCAATTCCCTCATTCCCCTATCCTTCTGCCAATCTTGTACCACCAGCCCACAGCCTTGAATCACCTCCCCTCTTGTGCACGAGCTGTGTATCGCTACTGGCAGAAATCTAATCAAGAGGCCAAACTTACCCATCTTGAATTCATTCTCGCCTGCTTTGATTCTGCCCTGTCATCACCCAGCAACAGTACTTCTCGACCGGATTAACTTCCATGCTAATTGCCCACAGCAGCTGATTTTTTAAATTCCCTTCTCAACACCCCCTCCCTAGAGAAGTAGCATGGTGAAGTGGAGAGAGCACGGGCCTTGGAGTCTGAAGGTCATGGGTTCTAACTCCAGCTCCACCAATTGTCTGCTGTGTGACCTTAGGCAAGTCACTTCACTTCCTTGGGCCTCAGCTCCCTCGCCTTTAAAATGGAGATTGAAACTGTGAGCCCACAAGGTAGGGACTGTGTCCAAACCAATTCGATTGTATCCACCCGAGTACTTAGTACAGTGCTTGGCAGACAGTGAGTGCTTAACAAATACCACAATTATTATTACCCCACCATCCCTTAACCCTGTTGTTGTTGTTATTATTATTTTTATTATTGTATTACACACTTTTTTATGCTAAGTATAGGGGTAGATATGAGGTTGTCAGGTTGGACACAGTCCCTGTCCCTCATAGGGCTCACAATCTATGTGGGAGGAAGTAGGATTTAATCTCCATTTTATATATGAGAAAAGTGAGACACAGAAAAGTTTAATGCCTTGCCCAAGGTCACACAGCTGACAAGAGGCAGAGCCAGCCTTAGAAGCCCAGTCAAATGGCTCACAGGACATCCACTAGGCCATACTGCTTCTGAATGAACCCAATGTCCTGGCCAGGTACTTCATCAATAAAATAGAATCTCTGTAAAATTGCCCCGGCACCTTTCCAGCAAACCCCTCTTTGATTCTCTCATGCTTCCCAGCAGTATTTCAATATGAAATCTCCTGCCTCCTCTCAGATTCTACCCCTCCACCTGTGCTTCTGACCCCATACCTTCTCACCTAATTAATCTTTTGCCCCCTTCCTTTCATCTCCCTGACTGTCAACTTCAATATTCACTTTCTGTTTTCATCCATTTTCAAGCATAGCCATGTCTCCCCTATCTTAAAAAAACTTCTCCCCTGATCCCATGGCACCCTCCAGTTAACATCCCATCTCCCTTCCACCATTTCTCTTCAAAGACCATTAGTGAGTTGTCTACACTTGCTGCCTCACTTTCCTCTCCTCCAGCTCACTACTAGAGCCTTTGCAATCTGGTTTCTACCCCTCCGGCTCCAAGGAAATGGCCATCCTTAAGATAACCAATAACTTTCTTCTTGCCAAATCCAGTTCTCTCTCTTCCATCCTAATTCTACTCAATCTTTCTGCTGTCCTTAAACTATGGACCAACCCCTTATCCAAAAACATTATCTAACTTTGGGTTCACCAAAACTGCCCTCTCCTAGGTAGTATCCTATCTCTCTGACCACAAGTTCTCAATCTGTTGCAGGCTCATCCTCTGTAACTGGGGGGTGGAGGGGGGGGTGCCTTAAGGTTAGATTTGATCCCCCTTCCATTTTCCATCTACACCCACTCGCTTGGGAAATTCATTCACTCCAATGTCTTCAAACTACCAATCAATCAATCAATCATATTTATTGAGCACTTACTGTGTGCAGAGCACTGTACTAAGCACTTGGGAAGTACAAGTTGGCAACATACCACCTCTATGTGGATGATCCCCAAATCTACCCCTCTAGCTCTGAACCTTTCTCAGGTGAGAAAGCAGCATGGCATAGTGGATAGAGCATGGGCTTGGGATTCTGAAGGTCATGGGTTCTAATTCAGGTTCCACCACTTGTCTGCTGTGTGACCTTCTCTGGTCCTCTATTACCTCATCTATAAAATGGGGATTGAGACTGTGAGCCCCATATGGAATAGGGACTGCGTCGAACCCGATCTGCTTGTATCCATCCCAGGGCTTAGTGCAGTGCTTGGCACATACTTAAGTGCTTAACAAATACCATAATTATTATTATTATTACTATTATTGTTCTCCTTCTCTGCAGTCTCTTATTTCACCTGCCTTCAGGACATCTCAACATGGATGTCCTGCCAACACCTCGAACACATCCAAAACAGAGCTACTCATCTTCCCACCCAAACCCTGTTCTTCCCATGACTTTCCTATCACTGTAGATAGCACCACCATCATTCCTCTCAGAAGCCTTAGAACAGTGCTTTGCACATAGTAAGTGCTTAATAAATGCCAATAAAAAAAGGCTGTAAATTTTCATTACTCCTAGACTCATCACTCTTTCAAACCATCAACTCAATTTGCCACAAAATCTAGTCAGTTCTAACTTCATGATATCTCTAGAATCCTCCCTTTCCTCTCCATCCAAATTGCTACCACACTTATCCAAGCACTCACTATTACCTGCCTTCACTACCGCACCAGCTTCATTACTGATCTCACTATGCCTCTCCTCTCTCCAGTCCATTGTTCACTCTACTTCCTGGATCATTTTTCTGAAAAATAATTTAGTCCATATTTTATCACTCCTCAAAAACCTCCATTGGCTGCCCATTCACCTTTGCATTTAAGAAAAACTTCTTAGCATTGACTTTAAAGTATCTTACCAGCTCTCTCCCTCCTAACAAGCCTTGCTGATCTCCCACTACAACCCAATCAGTCAGTGATTGGTATTTGAGCACCTACTGTGTGAAGAGGCACTGGACTAAGTGACTAGGAGAGTATAATACAATAGTTATAATAATTATTATATTATTACTATGTGCAAAGCACTGTTCTAAATGCTGGGGAGGTTACAAGGTGATCAGGTTGTCTCACGGGGGGCTCACAGTCTTAATCCCCATTTTACAGATGAGGTAACTGGGGCACAGAGAAGTTAAGTGACTTGCCAAAGTCACACAGCTGACAATTGGCGGCACAGGGGTTTGAACCCATGATCTCTGACGCCAAAGCCCGTGCTCTTTCCACAGAGCTGCTTCTCTATCTCCATCTCACCTTATCTTATCTTACCTCTACCTTGTCTCTTCTGGCACAAACTCCTTGCCCCTGTTCTCCACTGGACCTAGAAATCATACCCCCTTCAATAAGTCAATCATTCATTTTTATTGAGTGCTTACCATGTGCAGAGCACTGTACTAAGAACTTGGGATAGTACAATATAGCCGAGTTGGTAGGCACCTTCCATGACTACAATGAGTTTACAGTCTTCATATGACAGAGTACCACTCTCCCCACGTTCAAAACATTTTAAAAATCATATATCCTTTAAAGCCTTCCCAGACTAAGTCCTTTATTTCCCCTATGCACCCTCCCCTCTGCTTTGACTATATGCTTGACAGCGTATCCCTTAAATACTTTGATATTTAGCCCACTCCACAGTACTTATATAAATAATCTCATCCTCTTTTATTTCCCCTATCTGTTGTCTATTTTAATGGCTGTCTTCCTTTGTAAACTGTAGGCTCCTTGGAGGCAGGGATCACTTCTATTAACTCTGTTGGATTTTCCCAAGTGCTTAGTATGCTTGGGAAAGTATCGTGCTCTTGATTTAACAAATACCATTGTTATTAATATGTGATCTGTGCCTCTTTCCCCCTCCTGAATTTCTGGGTCTGAAGGATGAAACAGTTATCTGGGTAACATGCAGGCATACACACCACTGGGAATCTAAACATTGATTTTAAGCTTCCTGTTTGTTCCTAGAACAAGACAATCAGGTACACCAATTGCAAACAAAATATATTCTGAGAAAAAAATATGCATTTTGCTACAATTTTACACACAGATTTCTCATTTCCTCACTGCCATGGAACTTTTCCAAGAGTAAGAGAAGTCATTTGATCCAAATTGGATTTAGGTCTACAATCACAAATGGGGTGGGGGAGAGGGGGAAGTAAACTCCACACATTTTAATGCTATACAGCAGTTCAGCTACATTGTCACTATTGTTTCCTAAGTCTGGAAGCATATCTCTTTAATGAACTTAAGCTCTTTCTACATTTTACCAACACTTGGTTTCCACGAGCAATACATCAATGAATGTAATTATAAATCAGTTGATAATACATATTGGAATTTGTTGGCTGTCCTAGGCAATTTTAGAAAATAATATACAAATGTCCCAGAACTGGGACTGCAGCTTAAACAAACATTTTGTACTGAATCCCAGCTACTATCATTTTAAATGCCGATGACATCTATGTCTGGACTCCAAACTCTGTTACATCGTATGCGCCCAAGCACTTAGTAAGGTGCTCTGTGCACAGTAATGCTCAATATCATTGATTGACTCATGTATGCTCAGTTTAGATGCCACAGGATTTTGGGACTCTTGTCAGTGATGACTGGAATGACAGTTGACTTTAACCACAAATTTTTTGCCTTCCTCCCTACTGTAATGGTCCCTGAGAAAAAAGGGAATGGAAAACAAACTTGGAAGGGAGTACCAATATCCCAACATCTAGTTAGAGATAAAACCAACATGACATTGATTAAGCAGCTCATGGGTAGTTTGGCTGAGTTCCTTTGCAGAGAAAAGCTATTTATTCCTAGTTCATGGACACTATCAATCAATCATATTTATTGAGTGCTTACTGCATGCAGAGCACTGTACTAAGCTTTTGGGAGAGTAGAATATATCAGAGTTGGCAGACACATTCCACCCTCGACTCTCTCCCATGCTGCTGCTGCCCAGCACGGGGGAGTTTTGACATGAAGCTCATTGCCTTCCACTTGCTAGCCATTGCCCACAGCAAGCTAAACTAAGCAAGCTTATATCTCTTTTTTTTCTTTTAATAGTATTTGTCAAGTGCTTACTATGTTCCAGGCATTGTACTGAACACTGGGGTAGATACAAGGTTGGACACAGTCCATGTACCACATGGGGCTCCCAGTCTTAATCGCAGTATTACAGATGAGGTAGCTGAGGCACAGAGATGTTACATAACTTGCCCAAAGTCACACAGCAGACAAGTGGTAGAGCCGGTATTAGAACCCAGGTCCTTTTTGACTCCCAAGCCCAAGCTTTATCCACTAGGCCATGTTGCTTCTCAGACATCGTCTTTGCTGAAACAACAGGCTTGATAGTTTCAATCCTGTAAAAGGACTGAAGGAAGAAGATAAGGAAAGAAGAAAAGCAATTTCAGTCCAAAGATTTTACCTGAAGAGAGTCAGGGGTGGGGAAGTAAAGGGGGCAAAGAAGGAGTAAAGGCTAAAGGGAGATTATCATCCTAATAAATCAGACTCTGGTTTAGGCCTCTTGGAGATTCAGGTGTTCTTCTACTTCTTTAATATCCCTTCCAAACTGTGTCTTTATTTCTTCTCGTTCCCCAAAAGTATTTCTTCTTGCAGCCTTTGGACAGTTAAAGGACTACTTCAGAACTGTTTTGATTTTTGAAGAAAGATGAATCAATCATTGATTGAGTTCTTAGTGGGTGCAGAGCACTGTACTGAATGCTCGGGAGACAGCACAATATAACAGAGTTGGTAGACACATTCCCTGCCCACAACGAGCTTACAGTCTAGATGTGGTGGAGGAGACCAACATTATTGGAAATTAACAAATTATGGATATCCCTTCCGAACCCACATAACAGTGTTCTTAAATCTCCATTTCCGTCTTCCCTGGGCAGTGCACATAGAAATGCATACAGAGGGAAAGATGATTCCCAAAGCATGTCACTCACTGTTTCATCAGAGAATCAGTCAGTCAACCATATTTACTGAGTCCTTATTGTGGGCTGAGTACTGTACTTAGCGCTTGGGAGAGTACAATATAACAGACATATTCCCTGCCTGCAACAAGCTTACAGTCTAGGGGGGGAAGACAGACACTGATATGAATAAATAAATTACTCATACGTACATAAGTGCTGTGGAGCTGGGAGGGGGAATGAAAAAAGGGAGCAAGTCAGGGCGATGTAATCGAGGCACCCTCCTGCACTAGTAACTCACCATTGTAACACATTGCAAAGGGGAGGAAATGGGAGTCCTGAAGCTCCCTGGAGGGTGGAAAGTGTTTTAGGAATCTGTCTTTGTGTCACAAGTCCTGGAACTTATTGTTGCCAATCATTCACCATGCATAACCATGTCTCTGCATGTGCTATCTCATCCCTAGACAGCTGTAAGCTTACAGCTGGGAATTGAAGGAAAATCCCTTATTGGGGTGCTTGGGACCGTCTTAGATTTAAAATGACACCTTTAATTTGAGGGTTTTTCTTGCCTTCTGAAGAGACCAATATTCTAGTAGTAATTGTGACTTGGGGAAAATATGGGATTTTTTTGTCATTAACAGTCCCGTAAGGAATTGGATAGTACAGTAGAATTTGTCACTGAATTTGAAGTACTTCATATTACCTAATCACTCATTTACTGAGCGCTTACTCTAGGCAATGCACTCTACTTGTTTGTTTGGGAGAATGCAATATAATAGATATATAGTATAATATATGCAATATAATAGTTTAGAGGGGGAGATGGACTTCAAATACATTATGCATATTATACGGAAGTGCTGTGGGACTGAGGGTGGCGGGTGAATAAACCGTATAAACAGTGCCTGGATGATGCAGAAGGGAGAGGGAGTAGAGGCGATGAGGACTCAAGCAGAGAAGTCCTCTTGGAGGAGATGTGATTTTAATAAGGTTTTGAAAATGGGGAGAGTGGGTAATTGCTTGGTTGGAGCTCTTTGACGAAAAGAAATTGACGAAGGAGTCACAACCCATTGTTATTTTTAGGTCTTACTCTTGTTACTGTGTCCCAAAGCATCCAAGCATTTTCTCAGAACACCATCTATCAAACCTTGTAAAAGTTTTCCTATAGAACATATTGTCATTTTATGCTTGTGAGCCATCCTGTTCGGTGGGTGGCAGAAGAGAGGGTAGGGTTTTTTTCTTATTTCTTCCTTATTTTTCAGTAGGATGTTTGTTCAAACACTCCAGGTGGAAGTCCTGAAATAAAGTAATGGTTAAGGGAATATTGAAAATATGACATTAACCCCCTGTGAGAGCAATTTGAGCTTTCTTTGGAAGGTCTCCAACAATTGAAATGAATGACTTTCTAGCAGTTTTGTGAAGGTGTTGTTGATAGAAACCTTTTATTTTGTGCTTTTATATTTTAGTAAATTTAAGCGCTTTCCCAAGTCATTTGTAAGACCTCAACCATCTCAAATTATTCCTGAGATAAAGTCTCAAGAAGTAAGAATTGTCTGTTCAAAGCTCAAAGCCTCTCTTCCACTTGTGATGCGCTCGATGGAAGATCTAGGCCCTTGCATTCTTGCAAAATATGATTGTGGTAATTGATTGGAACTTATTTTTGAAGTTTAATAGTTTAAAACTTTAGTGTGCATAGAGATCAAAGAAAAAAATTGGCTGAATGTGTCATATTTTCTTTCCATCAGGAAAGTTGTTGTGTGCAACTGTGCCTAGTTCAAATGATTTCAAAAGTAATATTTAATATTTAAAGAAAAATACTAGTTAAGTTTCTGTAGTTTCTCATGCATTATTTACCTTCCAGAGACATGCAGAACTGCATGATAAAAAATATAAACTTAGAAGTAGGAGTATATTTTCATTGCTCAATAAAGAATCTGAAATTATTTTTCAGATGTTTGTCATGCTCTAATAGATTTTTGAGGCTAGAATAATGTACTGGAAAATGGAAATCTGAGTATTTCATACTTCATTCATTAAATCAATGGAAAAAATGTTATCTAAGTAGGCAATTTTTCTAGGTTCATCACTGATATTTCTTTTTTTAATAGTATTTGTCAAGCACTCATTATTTATCTAGCACTGTACTAAGCGCTAGAGTGGGTACAAGTTAATCAGACCGAATACAGTCACTGTCCCACAGTCCAAGTAGGAAGGAGAACAGAGACTGAATTCCCATTTTGCAGTTGAGGAAACTGAGGCACAGAGAAGTTAAGTCACTTGCCCAAGGTCACACAATAGACAAGGAGAAAAACCATGGTTAGAACCCAGGTCCTTGGGCTCTCAGGCCCCTGCTTTAATCCACTAGGCCATGCTGCGTCTGTATTTCTCCTCAAATTTTTACAACAAGGTAATATAACTAGCACTGGGAAGTAGATAATTGAAATAATTATCAGGATAATTTGAGTATCAAATTATCTGTCAATAATTGAGATATTTAAGGTGAAAGAACTTTGTTACCTGTTGTAGCTAATCACCTCTGTTCCCAACTCAGTGTTCCCAACACAGTGAATGCACAGTAAATACCATGGATTGAATTTTCTTACCAATCCATGGTATTAACTGTGCATGCACTTTGTGCACTTGAGAAAGTACATTGTAACAGAGTGGGCAGGCTCTATCCCTAACAGTCTATAAACATTAAAATGCATTACACCCAAATCTACATCTCCACCCCTCCTCTCTCTCCCTCCTTCCAGGCTCGTATTCATTCATTCATTCATTCATTCATTCATTCAATCGTATTCATTCAGCGATTACTGTGTGCAGAGCACTTTCCTAAGCACTTGGGAAGTACAAGATGGCAACATATAGAGACGGTCCCTACCCAACAGCGGGCTCACAGTCTAGAAGGGGGAGACAGACAACAAAACAAAACATATTAATACAATAAAATAAATAGAATAAATATGTACAAGTAAAATAAATAAGGTAATAAATATGTACAAACATATATACATATATACAGGTGTATCTCCTCCTGCCTTCAGAACATCTCCATCTAGATGTCAGCCCGCCATCTAAAACTCACTATGTCCAAGACTGAGCTCCTTATCTTCCCTCTCAAACCCTGCCCTCTCCCTGACTTTCCCATCACCATAGATGACACTACCATCTTTCCCATCTCACAAGCCTGCAACCTTGGTGTCATCCTCGACCCCGCTCTCTCGTTCACCCCAGAAATCCTATCTGATACCAAAACCTGCCGGTCTCACCTCCACAACATCGCCAAGATCCACCCTTTCCTCTCCATCCAAATTGCTACTTTGGTGGTTCAATCTTTCATCCTATCCCAGCTGGATTACTGCATCAGCCTCCTCTCTGATCTCCCATCCTCCTGTCTCTCCCCGCCTCAGTCTATACTTCACTCTGCTGCCCGGATTACCTCTGTCCTCTGTACAGAAACGCTCTGGGTATGTCACTCCCCTCCTAAAAAATCTCCAGTCATTGCCTGTCAACCTAAGAATCAAGCAGAAACTCCTCACTCTCGGCTTTGAGGTTCTCCATCACCTCGCCCCCTCCTACCTCACCTCCCTTCTCTCCTTCTCCAGCCCATACCGCACCCTCCACTCCTCTGTCACTAACATCCTCACTGTGCCTCATTCTCACCTGTCCTGCCGTCGATCCCTGGCCCACGTCCTTCCCCTGGCCTGGAATGCCCTCCATCCACACATCCATTAAGCTAGTTCTCTTCCTCCCTTCAAAGCCCTACTGAGAGCTCACCTCCTCCAGGAGGCCTTCCCAGACTGAGCCCCCTTTTTCCTCTCCTCCTCCCCATCACCCCCCACCCTACCTCCTTCCCCCCGACACAGCACTTGTATATATTTGTACATATTCATTACTGTATTATTTTACTTGTACATATTTACTACTCTAATTAATGATGTGCATATAGCTATTATTCTACTTATTCTGACAATTTTGACACCTGTTCTATGTGTTTTGTTTTGTTGTCTGTCTCCCCCTTCTAGACTGTGAGCCCATTGTTGGGTATGGACCGTCTCTATATGTTGCCGACTTCTACTTCCCAAGCACTTAGTACAGTGCTCTGCACAAAGTAAGCGCTCAATAAATACGATCGAATGAATGAATGAATTACACATAGGGGAAATAGAGTATAAAGATATGTACATAAATGCAGTGGCCTGGGGTGAGTATCAAAGTGTCTAAGGGGTACACAGCTAAGTGCATAGTTAAAGCAGTAGGGATGGCAGAGAGGGGAAAAAGGATTTAATCTGGGAAGGCCTCTTAGAAGAGAGGTGGTTTTAGAAAGGTTCTGAAGTGGTGGACTGTTGGATAGGAAGGAAAAGGGTGTTCCTTTCAGTCAATCAATCAATGGTATTTATTGAGCACTTACTGTGTGCCTAGCACCCTACTAAGTGCTTGGGACAATACAATATAACAAAATCGGTAGTTCCAGGCTCCCCCTTCTAGACTGTAAGCCCATTGTTGGGTAGGGACCATCTCTATATGTTGCCGACTTGTACTTCCCAAGCACTTAGTACAGTGCTCTGCACACAGTAAATGCTCAATAAATATGATTGAATGAATGAATCTGAAATTCATTTATTTTAATGTCTGCCTCCCACTCTAGACGATGAGCTCTTTGTGGACAGGGAATATGTCTACCAACTCTTGTATTATACTCTCCCAAGTGCTTAGTACAGTGCTCTACGTAGAGCAAATGCCCAAGAAATATCACTGGTCCTAGTATTAATCTGTCCACTGTGGGGGAATTTGGGGTGAGGGGAGAGAAGCAAAAACAGTTTGATAAAATAGACTTAATCAAGAAAGGTAGCCTACAAGAATCCTAGAACTTGAGAATCACTGGCTGTGAGAGGTTCCCAAACTCCTTGTGACCAGGGGATGTGACTATCAATTTTGTTGTATTGTACTCTCCCAAGCACTTAGTAAAGTGCTGTGCACACAGAAAGCACTCAATAAATATGATTGATCTACTCTCCCACTCCTTCCCCTGCCACACCACCCTGTGCCTTCTAGCAGCTTGCGTGACTAATTGACTAATCCCATCAAGAGAAGTACTATCCAAATGGTCTTTCCAGAGCCCATTCCAGTGCTCAGCAACCACTTTGGTGAGAACCTGGTGGTTTATTTCCTTATTTCCAATTGAAATCCCTCATGCTAAAGCCTAAGTGTGCTTCATTTTTATCTTTTCTCAGTGAAGATGGTGAATACTTGTTCCTGTGCTCTAGGGAAGCACACTTCATATATTTATCAATCAATAGCAGTTATTGTGTCCTTACTTTGTACAGAGAACTGAACTAAATGGTTGAAAATGGTTTCCCCCTTTTAGACTGTTATCCCACTATTGGGTAGGGACTGTATATGTTGCCAACTTGTACTTCCCAAGCACTTAGTACAGTGCTCTGCACACAGTAAGTGCTCAATAAATATGATTGATTGATTGATTGATTGACTGAAAAAGTAAAATGGAGGTTAAGACCTGATTCATTCCATGGAGATGCTTACAATATAATGGGGGCAGATGGGGAAACAAAGTAGGGACAATTAGTGGAAGCACTAAGGGAAAAAAAAATGACTAAAATCCTCCCTAAACTCTTTTCTGTGTGAAAAGTTACAGTTCCTTGAATTGTTTTCCTACCCGTTCTGATTATTTGCTAATAATAATAATGATAACTATATTTATAACATTTTAAAGCATTTATTAAGTGCTGTATTAAAGGCAAATTGGGCCCAGTCCCCATCCCTGACCAGGGCTTCCAGACTAAAGTGAAGGGAGGACATATATTTTATCAGCATTTTGCAGGTAAATTAACTGAGGCACTGAGAAGTTATATGACTTACCCAAGGTCACACAGCAGATGTGGCAGAGCTGGCAATAGAACACTGGTCCTTGGCTCCTAAGTCAATGCTTTTACTTCTTGGTACTTTCCCAACAGCTTAGTGTATTGTTTTGCACTCAGTACATACCGTTACTACCATAAAGTGTCATGGGCACCATTTTTGGACAATGATCTAGTTGATCTAGAAATCACTGAGTTTCCAAAATTATGTAGAGCCCACTGAGCATTTCCGCCTTTCATGACCATCACTGTAGCCAACCCAATCATGCTTTTTCACACGCTTTTTGACTTCAAACTTTCCATCTCATCAAATTCTACTTCTGCATTCTCATCAGCTCATCAATCACTCCCATATTTGACCCATTCCTATGAAATCTGCAAAGGCTGTAAGATAAAACAGTACATTTTGGACTTCTCTTATAATTGCGTAGATAAATGGAAGCAAGTTATGGTACTTCTACATTACATCTTACTGAAAAAATGTATTTCAGTTTGCTCCTGATCCAAAACTGCCGTCAGAATCTTTCTTTTTCCACCAAGGCCTCTTCCAATGCTGGGGACATCCAGTGAAAATATTCAGCCCATGTTTTATGAGCTGTGCTTTTACTTAACCTGGAAATTGAAAGGGGAAGATGATCTAGTCTGCCATGCTTTCTTTATGAGAACATCTTCTTTATGATCTATGGTTCCATTGAGTGAATGTGCAGTTTCACCATAACTCTGGAATCACGGGTCAAGCGCTGCCACAAACATATATCCTTTCCTGTCAAACATTTCACCAATCCTGTAGTTTGTTGAGCCAATGTTATTACTTTCAAATTTGATTTGCATGTTTTCAACAAAAATGTGCATATGCCTTTACATGGTAAGTAGCAGCACCTGACTTCAATTTGCATTATTACATTTGACTTCCAGAGTGAAAACGTGTAGCAGCTTATGATGGTAACTATAGTAGAATAATTTTGTGGTAGAAGAAGTGATGACTAGATGGGAAGCAGCATGGTCTTCCTCACCCTTATTTCAAGATCTTTGTCCACAGCCAATGACCCTGACTAGTTCTGAATGATCCTAAACCACTGATTAAAAAAATCACAAAACTCTTTCCCTAGAGTAGCTCTGGGAACTAGTTAAAATGGTTGCTAGGCAGCCTGTTCATCTCCTTAGGATTATTTAGAACTTTATTCATGTTTACAGAAATTTTCTGACAAATGCTGGAATAAATAGTCCTTTAGCTTCATATCACTGAGAGAACTAATAGCTAACAGCTTTGTATCTTGTTTATAACAATTGATTACAGAGAAAACAGTTTGTAGAAGGATGGCAGGCTCCCAGAATTCCATGTTTTTGCAACATTTTATTTTGACATCAATTTCTGGGTGGTATACCAGTGGCGCACCCACTTCAGTTTTTTCAGACATTTTTGTTTATATTCTACTCCTCTGTGGTTGACTTGGAATCTGTATGCCCCAATCCGCTCATTGAACCTGGAGTCAAGTTTTTATCGTCTTGGGAGATGAGTAGCGCTCCCACTACCTCCTTTGGGAAGCTGCCTACACCATTTATCTACTGGCTTTCAAAATGACTAAGTTTTTTTTTTTTTATGCTCAACCTAAATGTTCACTTTTTTAGTTTTCGCAGATTACTCCAAAGTATATCCCTTCAGGCCACGCTGAAGAAGCATCCCTTGTTAGTAATTCCTAAATACTTATAGAGATATATTCCCTTTGGAGTTGCACTGACTCTCTGTCTTTTTCCCTCAAATTGAAAGCTGCCCTCAATCATCCATCAGTCTTTGCCTATTAAGCACTTGTTATTTGTCCTACCCTTCCAATTTCTTCTTCCTCTATGAATAAGTGAAGCTGGATATCATCAGGGTGCATATGGCATATACATACATGATTTTTGATATAATAATAACTGTGGTATTTTTTAAGTGCTTACTATGTGCCAGGAACAGTACTAAGTGCTGGGGTGGGTACAAGCAAATTGGGTTGGACACAGGCCCTGTCCCCAGTGAGGTTCACAGTCGTAATCCCCATTTTCCAGATGAGGTAACTGAGGCACAGAGAAGTGAAGCGACTTCCCCAAGGCCACACAACAGTAAGTGCTCAATAAGTACTTATTCATTCAGTCATTCAAGCACTGTACTAAGAGCTTGGAAAGTACAATACAGCAATGAAGAGAGACAATCCCTGTCCACAATGGGCTCACAGTCTAGATGGTGGGGGGGGGGGGGGGGGGGGGGGGGGGGGGGGGCGGGGGGAGACAGACATCAATACAAGTAAACAGGCATCAATATAAAGAAATAGAATTATAGATGTATACATATATACCTAAGTGCTGTGGGGCAGGGAGGGGGGGCAAGAACAAAGGGAGAGAGTCACGGTGACATGGAAGGGAGTGGGAGCTGAGGAAAATATGATTGAATGATTGAATGCATATTTTTTTCTTTATTCTTATGATATTTGTAAAGTACCTACTATGTGCCAGACACTATAATGAGTGCTGGGATAGATACAGGCTAATCAGGTTGAATGCAGTCCATGTCCCACATGAGGTTTACAGTCTTAATCCCCGTTTTTCAGATGAGGCAACTGAGGCTTAGAGAAGTGAAGTGACTTGCCCAAGGTCACACAGCAGACAAGTGGCTGATCCAGGATTAGAATCCAGATAATAATAATAAGAAGAATTTTGGTATTAAGTGCTTACTCTGTGCCAGGCACTGTACTACAAGCAGATTAGGTTGGCTGCAGTTCCTGTCCCACATATGGGGCATCCCCATTTTACAGATGAGATCACTGAGGCTTAGAGAAGTGAAGTGACTTCCCCAAAGCCACACAGCAGACAAGTGGTGCAGCTGGGATTAAAACCCATGATACTTCTGATTCCCAGGCCTGTGCTCTATCCACTAGGCTGTATTGCTTCTCCATCTCTCATTGCTTCAAATTTGCTAATGTTTTCCCTACTTCCTTTGGAGTCCTCTGCTAATCCCATCGATGTGCCAATATCGCCTTTCCCCAGCTTGCTTTTGATTAACAAAGAAAATTTTCTTTGCTCTTACTGATTCATGTCCTTGTTTAGCTATTCCTTTAAACAAGGAAGGTTCTGGAGTGGGCTCATTCTAATGCATGTCCTTTCTGAATTAACTCTCCCAGTGCTGCCTGAAGGGTTTATAAATTACTCAGGGTCTGTGTCAGCATGAAGCAGATCTGTTGGACTGTGTTCAACCTGATTAGCTGTATCTACCCTGGCGTTTAGAACAATGATTGACACACAGTAAATGCTTAAGAAATGCCATCATTGTTATTATCTAACCACAGGTTGGGAAAATTCCCAGATTTCACCTCTGAGCTACTGATACCTGGCTCATCGTCCAACTAACAATAGCGGAGTTCACTAAAAAGACTTCATTGTTGAGTTTAGGTGCTCAACAGTCAAGAGGAGCAGGATGGCCCAATGGAGAAAGCACAGGCAAGGGAGTTAGAAGACATGGGTTCTAATCGCAGCTCCTCCGCATACCTGCTGTATGATATTGGGTACATCACTCAACTTTTCTGCCTCAGGTCCTTCATCAGCAAAATGGGGACATAATACTTCTTCTCACTACTTTTTAACTGTGAGCTCTACGGGAGACCAGGACTATATCAGGCATGATTAATTGACATCTATGTCAGTGCTTAGCACAGTGCTGGATACATAGTAATTGCATGACTACCATAAAAAAAGAGCTGAAAGGTGATAGGTGATGCTCCTGAAGATGGGGTTTTAGTGTAAGATTTCAACCTCATCCACATTACCTGATTGGCCTGGTAACCCATCCAGTGAACAGTGATCCCCCTCGTCTCTCTCTCCATCCCCCCCATCTTACCTCCTTCCCTTCCCCACAGCACCTGTATATATGTTTGTACATATTTATTACTCTATTTTACTTGTACATATCTATTCTATTTATTTTGTTAGTATGTTTGGTTTTGTTCTCTATCTCCCCCCTTTAGACTGTGAGCCCACTGTTGGGAAGGGACTGTCTCTATATGTTGCCAACTTGTCCTTCCCAAGCACTTAGTACAGTGCTCTGCACACAGTAAGCGCTCAATAAATATGATTGATTGATTGATTGAACATCTTGTGTTCCGAGTAGTGGGGACAGCTTGAGAGCTTTCCTACCAGTGGGGCCACTGCTAATCTTCTTCATCTGCAGGGTCTCAGCTGAGGCTTGAAATGCGGTTGCTAGTTTTGGTGCCTACTGATGTTGATTGTCCCAAGACCCAGAGGTGCCAGCAGCAAGCTTAAAAAAATCCCTCCCCATCAACTATATATTTATATTAATGTCTGTCTCTCCCTCTAGACTGTAAGCTCATTGTGGGCAGGGAAAGTGTCTGTTTATAGTTATAGCGTATTCTCCCAAGTGCTTAGTACAGTGCTTTGTATACAGTAAGTACTCAATAAATATGATTGACTAATTATTTACAGGTATTTTGGTTACTTTTATTTTTCTTGTAGCATGGCAGTGATTTTTGCCTGCTTCACAGTCAGAGATAGAGCTGGAATGGCTACTGTTGTGTCAGATATTCAGCAAAGCCACAGAGAACTTTATGAAGCAAAGATGGGGGAATATTTCACCAAGAAAATTTGGTTCTTTTACGTTTTCTTTTTCCCCATTCAGAATTATTTGAAACAATTTGCAACTAATATTTAGCCGCATCATGGGAAGTCAATTATATTTCTTGAGTGCTTACTGTGTGCAGAGCACTATACTAAGCACTCGGGATCATACAGTATAACAGAGTTGGTAGACCTACTCCTTGCCTACAATAAGCTCACTGTCTAGAGGGGGAAACAGATATTAACAAATTATGGGTATGCACATAAGTGTTTTAGGGCTGAGGGAGCAAAACCAAATGCAAGGGTGACACAAAACGGAGTGGGAGAAAAGGAAATGAGGGCTTAGTTAGGGAAGGCTTCTTGGAGAAGATGTGTCTTAAATAAGGCTTTGAAGGTGGGAAGAGTGTTTGTCTGTCAGATATGAAGAGGGAGGGCATTCCAGGCCAGAGGCAGGACATGGGAGAGGAGTCAGGGGCGAAATAGATTAGATCAAGATGACAGATGACACCTGTCTACTTGTTTTGTTTTGCGGTCTGTCTCCCCCTTCTAGAAAGTGAGCCCATTGTTGGGCAGGGACTGCCTGTATATGTTGCTGATTTGTACTTCCCAAGCGCTTAGTACAGTGCTCTGCACACAGTAAGCTCTCAATAAATATGATTGAATGAATGAATCAAGGTTGGCATTAGAGGAGTGAAGTGTGCATGCAGGCTAGGTTATAGTAGGAAAGCAATGAGATAAGGGGGCGGGAAGGGGGACAAGTGCTTTAAAGTCAACTGTAAGGAGTTTCTGTTTGCACCTTAGCGAGTTCCTTTTTGTCACCTAATTCATGTAGGGGTCAATTATCACTGCTTCATGTGTTCCTCTGTCCCACCATCATTAAACTGGTGAAGAAAAGTGGACCCTGAAACTGGAATGAAAATATTTCATATCTTCATTTTAATCCAAATTTATAAGGAAAATAAATTGTCCTTGGGACCTAAACTCCTAGTCGCTGGCCATGACACCATACCCAGGAGCCGGTTGTTTCAGTTGCTGCTGCAATCTTTGCCATTCATATAGTACAGCTATCTTCACCTCTGTTGTGACCACTATGCCTGGTGTAATAGTAGTCATAATAACCATTTATTGATCATCCACTAGGTGTGATGCACTCTATTAAGTGCTTACACTAAGCTGTAAATGGGTCTTGAATGCAAAAAATCTTTGCAAGTACCTTGCAATCAATCAATCAATCGTATTTATTGAGCACTTCCTGTGTGCAGAGCACTGTACTAAGTGCTTGGGAAGTACAAGTTGGCAACATATAGAGACAGTCCCTACCCAACAGTGGGCTCACAGTCTAGAAGGGGGAGACAGAGAACAAAACCAAACATATTAATAAAATAAAATGAATAGATATGTACAAGTAAAATTAATAGAGTAATAAATATGTACAAACATATATACATATGTACAGGTGCCGTGGGGAAGGGAAGGAGGTAAGACGTGGGGGATGGAGAGAGGGACAAGGGGGAGAGGAAGGCTGGGAAGGCCTCCTGGAGGAGGTGAGCTCTCAGTAGGGCCTTGAAGGGAGGAAGACAGCTAGCTTGGCTCTCTTGCACCTATTCATATTCACCTTGTGCCAGTCAGTCAATCATATTTATTGAGTGCTTACTGTGTGCAGAGCACTGTGCTAAATGCTTGGGAGAGTACAACATAGCAATACAACAGACATGTTCCCTGCCCACAACAAACAACCCACCTGGCCAGTACAAGAGATTGTGAGTGGCATTCATTCATTCATTCATTCAGTTGATTTATTGAGAGCTTACTGTGTGCCGAGCAGTGTACTAAGCGCTTGGGAAGTACAAATCGGTAATATATAGAGATGTCTCCTACAGGTCACATGTGTAACAAACTCTGTCGTATTGTACTTTCCCAAGCGCTTAGTACCGTGGTCTAACAAACTCTGTCGTATTGTACTCTCCCAAGCGCTTAGTACCATGGTCTCCCCACAGTAAGTGCTCAATAAATACCACCAATGATGACCTCACTCCTCCCCTTACTGTGGCAAGCAGAAAGTAGGTTCCCGAGCCAAGGGGTTTGGAGCCTGGGAAAGGAATGAACTAGGTAGCGTCTTCTCACCCTTCCTCCCCTCCAGTGCTACAATCAACACCTTTGTTGATTCAGGTTCTCAGTGCTGAATTCTTCCTGACTGGACTGAGGTTCATCTGTAACTTAAAATGGGACTCTTTAGCATTCCAGTTCACTAGAATGTGGATGGCAGTCAGGCACATTGGTGGAGGCAATCAGGACTGGGGTCAGAAAAAGTTTAGTCAAATCTGATCAAAATCATCCTGTAGGAAAGGAGGACCTCTATAATAAACACCTCAAGATTCATCCTGTAGTACAGACTCTGTTCTCCAAGCTATTGGTGCCACTGCCCTCTTCTGTATTTTCCATGCAGTTTGTTGTGGATAGTAATGAGTTCATGAAAATATGTTGGGTTCTAAGAGATTTTGAGGGCTTAGAGAAATGTTAAACCTATCTGCAAGACTGTCAGCGATAGTTTTTGAACTTGGGAAGGATAATTGAAATAGTCTTTTAATGATTGCAAAGCTAAGGAGGAATTTAATAAGCCTTCAAACATCTGAAGAGTTACTACTGTACTTTGTATGGGGAACAGCTGTTCTTTGTTTCCACTGGGCATTTAGGCAAAGATCTGGGCTAGGCAAAAGGAAGCTTTATTTAGAGATTTTAGGAGTGTCACCAAAAGGATTGTCTTCTGTTTCTTTACAAGACCTTGAATGATGATTTTCTATTACCTGATGCTGTGAGCTAAATTAGGAGAGGATCAACCTTTTATTCCTGCTGGAGTCAACTCTATCCCTCCAACCCTAGGACATAGAGATTTTTAGAATGTATATTACCATGGAAAGTTGTGGAATCTCCTTCACAGAATATTAGTAAAAAAAAAAAATAGGTTATGTCTGGAGACAGAGGGATTATAATAATAATAATAATAACAATGGCATTTATTAAGCGCTTACTATGTGCCAAGCACTTTTCTAAGCGCTGGGGAGGATACAATAATAATAATAATAATAATGATGGCATTTATTAAGCGCTTACTATGTGCCAAGCACTGTTCTAAGCACTGGGGAGGATACAAGGTGATCAAGTAGTTCCACGGGGGGCTCACAGTCTTCATCCCCATTTTACAGATGAGGTCACTGAGGCCCAGAGAAGTGAAGTGACTTGCCCAAAGTCACACAGCTGACAAGTGGAGGGGCTGGGATTCAAACCCATGACCTCTGACTCCAAAGCCTGGGCTCTTTCCACTGAGCCACGCTGCTTCTCTATGACCCTGAAGCATTTGCACAGCAAAAATTTGAATAAGAAATGTTCAATTACTAGTTAAATGGGGCACCACAAAGTTTAAAGTTCCTGTCTCACCCACTCACTCAATCAATCAATCAATCAATTGTTTTTATTGAGCACTTACTGTGTGCAGAGCACTGTATTAAGCGCTTGAGAGAGTACACTATAAAAAGCCCACAAGGAGCTTACAGTCTAGAGGGGGAGACAGACATTAATATAAAAATATAAATTACAGATATGTGCATAAGCGCTGTGGGGCTGGGATGGGTATGAAAAAAGGGAACAAGTCAGGGCAACACAGAAGGTAGTGGGAGAAGAGGAAAGGGGGACTCAGGGACTCTTGGAGGAGACAGGCCTTCAGTAGCTCTAAAATAATAATAACAATGGCATTTAGTAAGCACTTACTATGTGCCAAGCACTGTTCTATTATTATTGTTAATAATAATTAACAATATTAAATAACAACAAATAACACTGTTATTATTATTATTAATAATCACCTTAAAAACCAAGGTTACATCTTTCACTTCTGTTAAAAAAAAAATGTGCCTTCTTGACTTCTTATAGTTGGGTTTTCCTTGTTTCTTAGTAGAATATTGGATTTTTTTCTTGTTTTTTCATAGCTACATCACCCCTTCTAATCATTTTTTAAAATACCCGTATCATATGAACTGTAGCTTTGAATAAAATTAAAGGTCAGGGTGTATTTAGTGCTCACAGTAATAGTAGGTTTGGTGTTTTCTTAACCAGTGAATCAATATAATATTTATTTCATGTCTGCTATGTTCAGAGCACCTTTAAACTCTACCCCACTTCCACCCTCTCACCTCCATCCTCTTCTTCATTCTGCTCTTCTGGCTTGAAACGTCTTCCCTCCCTCTCCCTATCAGGCAGACCATATCTTTCTCTACATTCAATGTGCTTCAGAATTCCCCTTCGACAAGCCTTCCCTGATTAATTATCCAGAACCTTGGGCCATGTAATTCCAGCAGCCAACTCTAGCACTTATGAACTTATACGCATTCCCAGTGGAGAGAAAATTGAATCAGAGAAGGCTTCTTGGAGGAGATGTAATTTGAGAGGGGTTTAAAAATGGGGTAAGCAATGGTCTGCCCTATGTGAAGAGTTCCAGGTAAGAGGGAGAACACGGTAAGGATTAGAGGTGAGAGATACAACAGTGAGGTATAAATTTGGCTTGAAGGGAACAAGTGTGTGTGCCGGATGGAGTGGAAGGAGAAGATGAGTTGGAGGGAGAGAGCTGATTGAGTGCCCTGAAGCAAATGATCAAGAGTTTCTGCTTGATGCACCACTGGAGAGTTTTGAGGAGTGGGAAGATGTGCAGAATGACATTTTAGAAAAATAATAAAAACACAATGAGGTACAGACTAAAGAGCGGAGAGACTGGAGCCTATAAGATCAGCAAAGAGGCTGACAAAATAGTCATGTCTGGCTGGAGGTCTGGATGGAGAGGATGGGATAATTGTGTCTTTCCTGACAACCTGCAACTCTGAGAGCATATTGCCTTACTTGGGCCCTTTCTCCACCCTATTTATCTGCTGTGTGACCTTGGACAAGTCACGTTACTTCTCTGTGCCTCAGTTACCTCATCTGTAAACTGGAGATTAAGACTGTGAGCCCCACATGGGACAGGGACTGTGTGCAACTGATCACCATGTAACTACCCCAGTGCTTAGATTAGTGCTTGGCACATAATAAGCCCTTAAAAATACCATTGTCATTATTATAAACTATTTATATTATACATTTATTTATATTATTGTCTGTCTCTCCCTCTAGACTCACTGTGGGCAGGGAATGTTTCTAGTAACTCATTTACCATGTATTCTTCGAAGCGCTTAGTACAGTGCTCTGTACGCACTAAGTACTCAATAAATACCATTGATTGATTCCCCTTAAGGAGAACCCCTAGGCCACCAGCATGTCAATGATTTGATGACTCTTGTGCTTAGCTGATCAAGTTGACATAAACTGATTGGTCCACTTTCTAATTCATATCATGGCATTTAATTCTGAACAATTCTTGTGCAAGGTCCTGGGGAGATACCAACAACAATCCCTGATATCTGGGAATTTGCATTCTATATGTGTTGCATTCTTAACCTAGATTTGATCATATCTGGTGCTGAACAAAGATAAACCCAAAGGCATGAAATAAAGCCATTTGTCTTAAACTGATTATTTAAATCTACCTCAAATAGTAAGTATTAAAATTCACTGTTATTCTGAGCAATTGATCTGGACTGAAAGAAGAAAGGGCATTTAACATAAATTATCTCCAGTATATGCAATTTCTATTATTAATGGTGGTAAACACCTTGACTCCTTTTTCTTCCAAAAAATCTGAGTTACCCAGTAACTATTTTAAACTTAAGTAACCACTGATCTTCTTTACCTTAATACTCAGACTTTTTGTATTTAGGACATCTTTCCAAATGTGAATTGGATAAACGTATATAGCTACAAATTCATTCTGTTATAGTTTTGTTTCATCCAAAATGCTTTAACCTCAAAGTATCCTTGTGAGATGGGAACACAAAAACATATATGAGGGAAGCAATGTGGCCTAGTGCAAAGAGAACATGCCTAGGAGTCAGGGCCTGGCTTTTAATCTCAGTTCCATAACTTGTCTGTTATGAGACCTTGGACAAGTCATTTAACATCTGATGCCTCAGTTACCTCATCTGTAAAAAGGAGATTAAATCCTTCTCCCTTGGGCTGCAGTACAACTTTATTATTTTGCATCTCCCCCAACAATTAGTACAGTGGTTGACAATAGCAAGCACTTAAAAATGCTATGTATTATATATGTGTGTATGTATATTGTATATATCTAGTTCCCCATTTTCCAGAGGAAGAGACTGAGGCATAGAGAGTTTGGATGTGCCTGACTCTCTGAATCAACCAATCAATAGCATTTTTTATGCTAAAGTGTTTACTACATGCCAGACAATGTAATAAGCACTGGGTTAGATACAAACTAATCAGGTTGCAGACCATCCATATCCCACATGGGTCTCCCAGCTTAATCCTCATTTTAGAGATGAGGTTACTGAGACACAGAAAAATTTAAAGTGACTTACTCAAAGTCACACAGCAGAAAAGTGGTTGAGCCAGGATTAGAACCTAGGCCAGTGCCCTATTCACTAGGCCATGTTTCTTCTTAAAGACCACTTAATGGGTGCAAATTATTGCACTAAACATTTGGGAGAGTATAATACAACAGAGTTGGTAGACATGATCCGTGCCCACTCTCATCTCCCCATTCTTTTTTCCAGTCTACTGCATCACTCATGCCCTTGAGTTTGTACCCCCTAAGCATTTAAATACTCACCCCAACCCTACAGCAATTATACGCATGTCCTTATACTTAGTTGTTTCCCCAATCTGTTAACGTATTTTAATATATGTCTTACTTGCTAGATTATACACTCCTTATGTCTTCACACAATAATGGCTCAATAATTTTTTAGTACTGATTGATTGATCAAACTCACAGACTGAAGAGGCAGACCTAAGACTAGAACCCAGATCTCTTGACTCCCAGACTTGTGTTCTTAGTGAGTAGAGCCCAGGCTTGGCAGTCATAAGGTCATGGGTTGTAATTCCGGCTCTGTCGATTGTCTGCTGGGTGACCTTGGGCAAGTCACTTCACTTCTCTGTCCTCACTTATCTCATCTGTAAAATGGGGATTGAGACTGCGTCCAATCCGATTTCTCTGAGTCCACCCCAGTGCTTAGTACCGTGCCTGGCGCATAGTAAGCGCTTAAATATTATTACTATTATTATTAGAAATCACATAGTAAGCACTTAATATATATTATTATTATTAGAAATTTTGTAATTATCTGGCTGGAGAGACTTCTTATTCTTTTCAGGAACCCTACTCTGTGCTACCATACCTCCCGAATCTGAGAGAATTGCTCTTCTTATTCAGAGGCTTCAGAAGAGGTAAGGCAGCTCAGAGAACCTACCTTCTTCTTTTGTGATTTTGGCATTGATTTTGGTAGGGGAATCTCACCTTAAATATAAAGCAGTAGGGTTATCACGTTCCAGTGAAAGTCAACAAAAAGTTTAATTTGTACATATCGGTTATGGCTCTTTACATCACTGTTCACCCAGAGAGAGTCTGGAGGACAGGGAATTAACTTGTCGGTACATTTCTTGGGAGTTTGGAGGAAATCATAGTTACATGCTGTGCATTAATGCTGTAAATGTTAATAGTCTCACTTTTGAGTAATTGAAAAGGTTCAATTTGTCTCATTACAACATTATAGCTTGAGCTGATGTAGTTTTCTTGAGTACCTTTGAATTACACGAATATTCTCAACACTTATTACCACTAACAAAGTGATTTATTGGGTATCTGGAGATCAGTTGATTGGACCTGGTCCTCACCCTCATGGAACTCACAGTCTAAACATAGAAATAACAAATGGTTTACTAGAATCAGTATCATCAAAGTCTATAAATAATGTATGCCCTGCCCTAGTCAGGCATATGTGTGCCCTTGGGAGTCAGGAGTTGTGGGTTCTATTCCCGGCTCCACCACACGTCTGCTGTGTGACATTGGGCAAGTCACTTAAGTTCTCTGGACCTCAGTTACCTCATCTGTAAAATGGGGATTAAGACCGTGAGACCCACGTGGGACAACTCAATTACCTTGTATCTACCCCAGTGCTTAGAACAGTGCTTGGCACATAGTAAGCGCTAGAGAAGCAGCGTGGCTCAGTGGAAAGAGCACGGGCTTGGGAGTCAGAGGTCATGGGTTCTAATCCTGGCTCCCCCACATGTCTGCTGTGTGACCTTGGGCAAGTCACTTAACTTCTCTGAGCCTCAGTTATCTCGTCTGTAAAATGGGGATTAAGACTGTGTGCCCCACGTGGGACAACCTGATCACCTTGTATCCCCCCAGCGCTTAGAACAGTGCTTTGCACATAGTAAATGCTTAACAAATGCTATTATTATTATTATTATTATTATTATTATTATTAGATTCAACCTCCCTTCATATCTGTAGAGATGTAAGGCTTAAGGGGCAAGATGACTGCAGTACCTCAGGGAGGGATGTGGAAGTGCATGAGAGTATGGATTCTGGACAGCCCAAGTCCAGTGGTAGAAAGCTTGGATCGCTCAATAGTGGTTGAACAGGGAAGAAAGAACTGAAGGATTCGTTAGTTTGCCTTACAACTGCTTCTTGGGAAGCTAATAACCATATGCTCACCCTGTCATTTGATTGACTGTTAACCCCTCCGAGATCTCCCGAGTTTTCTCTCTTCCTTATTTCCAGGCTTCCTAAGGGAATTGCTTGTAGGTAAAGGTCTGGAAAAAGCTAGCATGAACTTAATATACTAAAACCCTTCTTCATATACTTCCCCCGACAAAGAAACCATCATAGACAAAACAAGGCTATTGTGAACACAAGATAATCAAGCAGTAGTACTCATTAGGTACATAGCCCTATATTAAGCACTTGGGAGAGCACAATAGAATAAACATGACCCCTATCTCCAAATATTGCAACTTCATGCCTAGTGAGAAATGACCTCGGGAATGGCTTTTATGTACACATCCACTTTACTCATGTCCAGAGCAGTTATTCAAATGTGGATACCCACATAATCACACTTCTATGGATGCTTGGAGATGCTGAAGTGATTTTCAACTACAACTTCCAGTGACTGAAATGCTGTAACACACATCTTAGGCAATTCCAAAATCTATTAAAAAAACACTATTGAACTGGCAGTAGATATGTTGAACATCCTACCAGATTAATTAGGTTAGAAATGCCCTACCTCAGCACAACATTTCAAGATTTCTAAATAAAATATATCGTTGTTCCCTAGCAAGGACTCAAAGAAGGGGGATCGGGATTCATTCTAACCTGGGGTCACTTAATATTTTGAAAATGCTTTTTTAGGAGGTTTCAGTTTCAATTGTATCTTCAGGCTTCAACTGCCATCGCTGGGAACTTCCAGAACTGTAGAAGTTTTAAAACAAGTTAGATGTTTTGGAACCTACTCAATTACTGGGTATGTGAGTTTGTTTATTCTTAGCAAAACATAGTCTCCACTTTGAAGGGGGTAAATCCCTTGAATATATTATAAGAAGACTCATAAGGCCTTCTGGACTTGAAAGACTATTTACAAAAAACAATTTGATGAGTTGAGTAAAATAATTAGAAGCATACAAATAAAATTTCCCTTAAGATATGCATATGTCTAAAAATGAAGGCAAAGTATAGTTTGGCATTTATAAAAACAGTGGGAGATTTACCTACCGGCCACACAAGCGTGGCACTGGGAAGCAGAAAAGTACGAACACCCTCCCTACTCAAATCCGACAGACAATTACTCTCCTCCCCTTCAAAGTCTTATTGAAGGCACATCTCCTCCAAGAGGCCTTCCCAGACTAAGTCCCACTTTTCCTTATCTCCCATGACCCTCTGTGTCACCCTGCCTTGCTCCTACCCCCTATTCCCAGCACCACAGCACTTATGTATATAACTGTCATTTTATTTATTTGTACTGATGTCTGTCTCCCCTCCTCTAGACTGTGAGCTCATTATGGGCAGGGAATGTCACTGTTTATTGTTGTATTGTACTTTCCCAAGTGCTTAATACAGTGTTCTGCACACAGAAGCACTTAATAAATACGATTGAATGAATGAATGATGGAATGAATGCAATTCCTACTCCGTCCCCATCCTCATTGTTGCTGGGGTAAGACGATTGCCCTGAAGTGCCTGGGCAGACTTTAGTTTTCCACTGATACTGTGCTTTCTCCTGCACACCACAACTCCTATTAGCAGAGATGGGACATCAGAACTGAAGTGGTGTCTCAATGATTTACAGCAAGGTAAATTGTTAATCTCATTTGCTCCCTTTATTCACCATTTTACCACCACTCCAGCCTCACAGAACTTCTGTACGTCTGTAATTTATTTTATATTGTCTGTCTCCTTATCTAGACTGTAAGCTCATTGTGGGCAGGAATGTGTCTGCTATTGTTATATTGTACTCTCCCAAGCATTTACTAAGGTGCTCTGCACATAAGTGAGCCGTTGATAAATGTGATTGATTGATAAGAGACCAAATACCTACTGAGACTGTATGTTCCTAGTGGGCAGGGATTGCACTTGCCAACTCTATGCTACTTTCCCAAGCACTTAGTACTGTGCTGTGCACACATTAAGCACTCAATAAATGCCACTGATGAGTGAGAGATTTCACCTTATTCATCCTGGGTCTACACAGACAAAGCGGAAGGTTGGACAGTTGTTGACCAGGTCTAGGCAGCCAGGAATAATTATAATCTCAGCTTGTTAAAATGACAATTGGAGGAATGGGAAAGTAAGGCTCTTCCAGAGTGTTAACCAGGAAACTACATGAATAACACAATATCTTGTACTTCCCAAGCGCTTAGTACAGTGCTCTGCACACAGTAAGTGCTCAATAAATACGATTGAATGAATGAATTATCTGATCCCCAGTGGATACAAGAGTGGATTGCAACCTGGTGTCAGTCAGTCAATCGTGTTTATTGAGAACTTCCTTTGTGCAGAACACTCTATTAAGGGCTTGGGAGAGTACACTATAACAATAAATAGACACATTCCCTCCCCACAGTGAGCTTACAGTTTAGAGGTGCGTCTATACCTTTGATTTGGTTTTGGCCACATAATGCAAAGAGGGGAGAAGAGTCAAGGTTGGAATGGTAGTGCAATGATTGAATTTTCAGAAACTTTTGACTAAGGCAGATGGAAGCGTAAAGTCTGGTAAAATAGCAATGAGAAAAATGTAACAATTGAACACACATTGAACAATTGTGGGACAATAATAATGATAATAATAATAGTATTTAAGTGCTTACTATATGTGACTAAGGCAGATGGAAGCATAAAGTCTGGTAAAATATTAATGGGAAAAATGTAACAATTGAACAAACATTGAACAATTGTGGGAAATAATAATAATAATGATAATAATAATAGTATTTAAGTGCTTACTATATGTCAGGCACTGTACTAAGCCCTGGCATGGTACAAGCAAATCAGGTTGGACCCGATCCCCTGTCCCACGTGGGGCTCATAGTCTCAATCCCCATTTTATAGATGAGGCAACTGAAGCACAGAGAAGTGAAGTGACTTGTCCAAGGTCACACAGAAGACACGTGGCAGAGCCAGGATTAGAACCCATGACCTTCTGACTGCCAGGCCCGTGCTCTATCCACTATGCCATGCTGCTTCAGTGGTGGTATTTGTTGGGCACTTACTGTTTGCCAAGTACTGTATTAAGCACTGGGGTAGAGCACTGTTCTAAGAGGATGGGAAAGTACAGAGGAGGTAGAAGACGTCATCCATGCTTTAGAGTAAGCGATCAATGAGTACTATTGATTGGTTACAGAGAGCTTAGAGTGTGAAAGACACGGTAGATATGTTGATAGGTCTGCTTTGAGGCCGTTTTTCACACAGAACCGACAGTTACTGCTTTCAGGTCTTCGTCAATCAACCAGTGATACTTATTGAGCACCTCCGAGTGGGAGAGAACACCTAAAACCAGGCATACGTTCCCTCCCCTCAAGAAACTTTCAATCTAATAAGGGAGATGGACATCCAGTGCTGTTTTTTTATGGTATTTGTTAAGTGCTTATTATGTGCCAAGCACCGTACTAAGTAAGCGCTGTTATAAGGATATATCAGTGGGCAAGTCACTTCACTTCTCTGAGCCTCAGTTCCCTCATCTGTACAATGGGGATTAAGACTGTGAGCCCCATGTGGGACAACCTGATCACCTTGTATCCCCCCCAGCGCTTAGAACAGTGCTTCACAAGTAGTAAGCGATTAACAAATGCCATCGTTAATATTATTATTACAAGATAATCAGGTCCCACATGGGGTTCACAGCCTAAGTAGAAGGGAGAGCAGGTATTGAGCCCCATTTTGCAGATGAAAGAACTGAGGCCCAGTGAGGTTGAAGGGACTTGCCCAAGGTCACAGAGTAAATGGCAGAGCCAAGACTAGAATCCAGGTCCTTTGAGTACTAGGCCTGTGCTTTTTCCAGTAAACTATGCTGCTTCTAGGAAAATCATGAAGGGAAAGGATTCATGGAGGTCTGGATTTTTTTTTTCCATCTATATCATACTTTTTTATGTTATTTAAGGACTTACAAAGTGCTGGGATAGATAAAAGTGAATTACCCTGTCCCGCATGGGTCTCACAGTCTAATTAGGACGGATCCATTCATTCAGTCATTTTTATTGAGTACTTATTGTGCACAGAACACTGTACTAAGCAATTGGGAAAGTACAATACCACAATAAAGAGACACAATTCATGCCCACAACACGCTCACAATCTAGAGGGATGATAACAGGAGAATTGAGGCACAGAGAAGTTAAGTGACTTGCCCATGATCACGAAGCAACTATTTGGCAGATCTGGGATTAGAACCCAGGTCTTTTAACTCCCAGGCCATACTCATTCCACTAGGCCATGCTGCTTTTCCACTTGTAATACAGAAAATACTGATTCTGTGCCCTAATGATAAAAATAGTCATGAAACGCTTACTATGTGCCAAACACTTTACTATTTGCTAGAGTTGATATAACATAATCAGTTCAGGCACATTCCCTATCCTATATGAGACTCACAGTCTAAGTCGGAGGGAGAATTTGTATTGAACATCCATCTCTTTAGTTTGTAATCTCGTGGGCAGAGAATGCGTCTACCAATTCTCTTTTATTGTACTCTCCCAAGAGCTTAGTACAGTATGTGCTCAATAAATAAATAAATGATCCATTGATGATCATTTTACAGATGAAGAAAATGAAACACTGAGAAATTCAGTGACTTCCTCAATGTCACGTAGGTGGAAGAACCAGGATCAGAACCTAGGTCCTCTGACTCCCAGGCTCCTCACTCTCCACCACCTTCAAAAATCACACCTCCTCCAAGAGATCTTCCCCAGTTAAAACCCATGTCTCCTTCTCCCACTCCCTTGTGTGTCACTTACACACTTGGATCTGTAGTTTTTAAATACTTGTTATTGTCCCCACACTCAGCCCCACAGAACTTATGAATATGTCCAGATTTTTGTAATGTCCATCTTCCCTCTCTAGATTTATGGGCAGGGAACATGACTACTGATTCTATTGTACTCTTCTAAGTGCTTAGTACAGTGCTCTGCATAGAGTAAGTGCTCAATATACGAGTCATGGATAGGACATGTGGGGCTCCTCGTCCCGCTCTCCATCCCCCTCATCTTACCTCCTTCCCTTCCCCACAGCACCTGTATATATGTATATATGTTTGTACATATTTATTACTCTATTTATTTATTTTACTTGTACATATTTGTTCTATTTATTTTATTTTGTTAGTATGTTTTGTTTTGTTCTCTGTCTCCCCCTTCCAGACTGTGAGCCCACTTTTGGGTAGGGACTGTCTCTATATGTTGCCAACTTGTACTTCCCAAGTGCTTAGTACAGTGCTCTGCACACAGTAAGCACTCAATAAATACAATTGATTGATTGATTGATTGATATCTCTCACTATCATGGGATGACCAGATTTAAGCATCCAGTTTAAAAATCAATCACTTAGTGGTATTTATTGAGAGCTTACTATGTACTAAGTGCTTGAAAGACTAAAATACAACAGAATTGGTGGCCATGTTCCATGATGATAACAAACTCAATCTAGATGGGGAGACAAACATTAATATAAATGTTGGGGTTGAGGGCGATGGAGAGAATATCAAATATCCAAAGGTCACAGACCCAAGTTCATAGGTGATGCAGTAGGTGAGAGAAGGCCAGGGGGAAAAAAAGGGCTTAATCGTGGAAGACCTCTTGGAGGAGATGTGACCTTAACAGTGCCTTGAAGGTGGAGAGTATGGTGGTCTGGCATAGGGGAAGGGAGTTCTAAGCCACTGGAGGCTTGAGAAAGTGGTCGGCAAGAGAGACAGATGGGATCAGGGCACAATGAGTAAGCTGTCAGGGGTGGTCTCCTCATAACCCTTGTGCAGTGGACGCCCCCTCCGTGACCTTTCATTCTCCCACTCCCAAGGGCACTCCATCCAACTACCACCCTTAGTGTAGACAGAACTTGTTCCTCAATTAACATTTTTTTATAGCCTGAATTATCTGGAATACAGCATCATTATTTAACTTGGACCTGCCTGTGTAATCTTAGCTTTAATGAATGAAAACATCTTCCAAAAAACCACTTATGTTCTCGAGGGAAATGGTAGTAAAATCATTTCATCATGAATATTTTCTTTTGAAGACTTGAAGCCTTTTGCAAAGATGGCAAAGAGAGATGTTATGAAAATTCAAGGAATATCAACATGGTTATCATGACGCCTGGAAAAATCCCCAATTTATTTCCAAATCCCGTTATTCATTCTGACAGATGAGGAGGAATGACCCAGATAGGAAATGTCGACCAATATTCAGCTAGTTTATCTTTGTTAATCTATCTGATGAGATGAAATTTTTTCAAGTAAGCAATTGCACAGGCAAGTGTGAGGTGAAAGCCAAGTGTTTCTAACACCACTGAGGCTATTTTATTATTTTGTGAATTATGGAATAATCATATTATTTCTTTAAAAATTCCCATCCTTAGGAGCAGTTGTCTTTGAAATGTATTCCACATAGAGTTTTAATCCTTACACATATATTTTGAGTACTTATAACTCTTCCATTCATCCACAAATCTCTAATTTTTTAGTAGTAGTATTTGTATTGATTAAGCACTTACCGTGTGCAGATCACTGTACTAAGCCCTAATATTTTATTCCCTTTTCATGGAAGGAAGCAATGGATTCTTACTGGTTAACATATATATATGTTAATATATATATATATATATATATATATATATATATATATATATATAATCATTCTCAGAAATTTCCTGCTGCTGCTATTTGTTATTTAAGGGACCAGTTGTCTGGGCTACGTACCTGGGAGTGGTAAAACAGCATTAGGATGTCAAAGGTGTCTCCCCACCCACTTCTCCAGGGGAATGTTTGGTTACAGAAAGGGGGACTAGGCAGTGGCTACTTTATTCCCCTTAGTCTGCAGTCCATTCATTCAATCGTATTTATTGAGCGCTTACTGTGTGCAGAGCACTGTACTAAGCGCTTTGGAAGTAGAAGCTGGCAACATATAGAGATGGTCCCTACCCAAGAATGCACTGTTGCATACTCTATGTCTACAGAGGGGAACTCAAGTCTCACCTACACATCTGATTCCAGGACTCTCCTCCCTTCTCACTCCTATCAACTGATTAATGCTATTTATTAATAATCATAATAATATTAATAATTGTGGTATTTCTTAAGCACTTACTTTGTGCCAGGCACTGTTCTAAGTGCTGGGGTGAATACAAGCTAATCAGTTTGGAGCCAGTCCATATCCCACATGGGACGCTAAGTCCTTCTAAACTGTAAGCCCGCAGTTGGGTAGGGACCATCTCTATATGTTGCCAACTTGTACTTCCCAAGCGCTTAGTACAGTGCTCTGCACACAGTAAGTGCTCAATAAATATGACTGAATGAATTTTACAGATGAAGTAAATGAGGCACAGAGAAGTTAAATGATTAACTTAGGTCATACAGCAGATAAGTGGTAGAGCCAGGAGTAGAACACAGGACCTTTTGACTCTCAGGCCATGCTTTATCCACTAGGCCACACTGACCATTTACTGTGTGCAGAACACTTTACTAAGTGCCTGGGAGAGTACAGTGCCATTGAGATGATAGACATACATCACAAGGAGCTATTAGTCTATGGGGGGATTCAGTCATTAAAATAAATTAATGATTGGGGAAATAGTTGGGTATAAGGAAATTTACATAAGCCTGCATTATTCCTGTCATATTCTCTTTCCTTAATGGAAGCAATAGCTGGAAATGTGCAGCAGGAAGTTATTTGCCCTTCGGGGCAAATCATCAGATCTGGGTCAACTCTACTTAATACTGACCCCTGGAATCTAAGTGAAAGAATTACCACCCATGCAGGTGAAGCTTTGGTGATGGGTAATTTTGGGGAAAAGTTAGAGTCTTGTGGAGTTAGTGTATATGAAGATAAAGAAAGGATGAGTTTCCAGAAGAGAATGAAGGGAGGGTTAATGGGATCAGTTGGCGAATTGGAGAAAAGCAGAGGCGGGGCTGGAAGAATTGCGGGAAGAGAATATGGCAAGACAAACTGACAGAGTTAGAATGAGTTAGTGTCAGTACCAAGTTCTAGGCTCTAAGAGTGTCCAGTAGGTACTTCCTGACTACATGAGTGACCTGACAACCAAACCACTGTGAACTCCTTATTCCAAGCATTGATTGAATTGTTCACATCATTACTCTTTGGCCAGATCAATCAATCCATCAGTGAAATTTATTGAGTGCTTATTGTATGCAGAGCATCGCAGGAAGTGCTTGGGAGAGTACAATACAACAGAGTTGGAAGACACAGGATCCCTGCCCTCAAGGAGTTTGCCTTCTAGGGGGGATGTGAAATAAATGGCTTATTTTGCTTATTTCCTAGAGGCTGGGATCTATTTCCCTAAGGTCATTTCTGGAATTGGCAACTATTTTGATAAGGAAAAACCAGAGATTGAGCCCTTGCCTCTTTTAAAGTGATTATGCCAAGATCATAACAGGTAATGTGAGGCTTCTTATCAACTTACATGATTTTTGCTTGAGTTGTTTCTACTATTTAGATGTCTTCAATTCCAGTAAGAAAAATGTGAAACCACTTTGCTAAATTCCACTGAATAGCATTTTTTAAAATTTCCTTTGAACATATTTAGCAATGCAACTCCCATTAAAATCAATGATAGTAACCCTAACCCTACTGTCAGATACCGAAAATGTCATCAATCAATCAATCATATTTATGGAGTGCTTACTGTGTGCAGAGCACTGTACTAAGTGCTTGGGAAGTACAAGTTGGCAACATATAGAGACAGTCCCTACCCAACAGTGGGCTCACAGTCATCTACTCTGAACTGAGAAATAACTAGAGCCAATATAGTTGCTCCTTATTTTATTCAAACTTCCTCTCTTCTCAGTCTACTTCAAAATACCAGACTACTTGATCTCATATATTTTCAAATGCTTACAAAACGCGCAGCAAGAGAACTTCAACGAAAAACATATTGTTCTAATCGGCAATGAAAACTCGCTAATGCACTCCGAATTGTACATTGGGCTGGTGCGGTAAACTGTTTCCTTTGTGGCTTTGACAACCTTGCCTATGAACATAATTGAATGTCACTCATTTATATATTTGCAAATAAGGTCCCTCTGACATTCCACCTGGGAGCCCGCACACACAGTAGTCTGTTTACGACAGAGGAGCCAAGCATATGGGCTGAGGACTGGATTTGGCCCCAAAGCTGTGGCGAAGTCCTCCTCCCCATTTTCAGCCAATCTGCCCAGTCACAATAAATCAGCTCCTTCGGAAGCAGAAATCCCTGTCAACCAATGAGAGGTGCAGCTTCCACAACTGCCATCTCACTAGGGGACCGTCCTGAGACATGGGGTAGAGGCCTTAATACGTGTACAGGAAATCTCAGTCTCCAGTGGGGGGAAAAAAAAAAGAAAAAGACAGGAAAAAGAATGGAGCTGCCAATTACATTGAAATCAACACATCAAAATGATTTGATCCCTCCCTGCCATTGAGCACACTGATAAGCTTTAGAGGGTGGGAGTGGAGTCAAAGGAGTCGCAGGTCTTTGCTAATTGCTGTTGAACTAAAGTGTTGCTTTTTTCTTCCTCTGTAAATATATTGCTTACTTGTTCTGTTTTGTTGTCTGCCTCCCCCTTCTAGACTGTGAGCCCATTGTTGGGTAGGGACTGTCTCTATATGTTGCCGACTTGTATTTCCCAAGCGCTTAGTACAGTGCTCTGCACACAATAAGCGCTCAATAAATACGATTGAATGAGTGAATGAATGAATGCTTTGCACTCTTTGTTGAATCAATCAATCAATCAATCAATTGTATTTATTGAGTGCTTACTGTGTGCAGAGCACCGTACTAAGTGCTTGGGAAGTACAAATTGGCAACATATGGAGACAGTCCCTACCCAACAATGGGCTCACAGTCTAAAAGGGGAGACAGAGAACAAAACCAAACATACTAACAAAATAAAATAAATAGAATAGATATGTACAAGTAAAATAAATAAATAAATAGAGTAATAAATATGTACAAACATACATATATACAGGTGCTGTGGGGAAGGGAAGGAGGTAAGATGGTGGGGATGGAGAAGGGGACGAGGGGGAGAGGAATCAACCTAGGGATGAATTACTACTAATAATAATGATAGTAATAATTATTATGGTATTTGTTAAGTGCTAACTATGTGCCAAGCACAAGACTAGGATAGATACAAGTTATTCAGGTTGGACACAGTCCCTGTCCAACACAAGACTCACAGTTTTAATCCCCATTTTACAGATGAGGTAACTCAGGCCCAGAGAAGCTAAGTGATTGGCCCAAGGTCAAACAGCGGACATTTGGTGGAGTCAGGATTAGAACCCAGGTCCTTCTGACTCCAAGGCCCCTGCTCTATCAACTAAGCCATGCCGCTTCTCTTATGATAGCAATAATAATAATGATAGTGGTATTTGTTAAGCCTTTCTCCATGTGTCACACACTGTACTAAACCCTGGGTTAGATATGAGATAATCAGTTCAGATAATAATAATAATAATAATAATAAGTGCTTATTTATTATTATTAAGTGCTTACTATGTTCTAAGCACTGGGTAGGTTACAAGGTGATCAGGTTGTCCCATGGGGGGCTCACAGTCTTAATCCCCATTTACATCTGAGTCAACTGAGGCCTAGAGAAGTTAAGTGACTTGTCCAAGGTCACACAGTTGACAATTGGTGGAGCCAGGATTTGAACCCCTGACCTCTGACTCCAAAGTCTGTGCCCTTTCCACTGAGCCATGCTGCTTCCTGGTCCCACATAAGGCTTACACCCTAAGTAGGAGGAGGAACAGGTATGAGTCCTCATTTTATAAATTATTATTTATTCATTTATTTATTTATTATAAATTTATTAGCAATGTATTTATTATAAATGCCATAATAATCGCACTTACTATGTGCAAAGCACTGTTCTAAGCACTGGGGAGGTTACAAGGTGATCAGGTTGTCCCAAGGGGGGCTCACAGTCTTAATCCCCCTTTTACAGAGGAGGTAACTGAGGCCCAGAGAAGTGAAATGACTTGCCCAAAGTCACACAGCTGACAAGCGGCAGAGCTGGGATGTGAACCCATGACCTCTGACCCCAAAGCTCTGGCTCTTTCCACTGAGCCATGCAGCTTCTCAGGTACCGAAAAGTTAAATGACTTGCCCAAGATCATACAGCAGGCAGAGATGGGATTAGAATTCAGGTCCTCTGACTCTCAGGTTCATGCTCTTTCTATTAGGTCACCCTGCTTCAAATAAAAAAAAACATTAGAACTGGAAGACTTTTTTGGAACTTAGAGAAACAAATTTCCTGAGACTTATAGCCATCCACATACGAGGATGATGCTGGTGACTGTAAAATTGACCGTCAAAGTACAAAGCATTTTTACTTTATAAAGAGCTTGCTTTCTCATGGGGAGCACATGGCTTTAGGATACTTTTAAAGAGCCTTTGAAAAATTTTTTTAAAAATCAGCTGGGTGTATATGCTAGTGAAAATCATCAAAATGCTCAAGGGAATTAAGGTAAGTTAAGTTATTAGAATATAAATGACATTTGAAAGAGATTTGAGGAATCTGTGTTTTGGATTTTAAGGTTTTGAAAGAAGATATTCTTTTTGACAATGATAAGTCTTGCTGCAGGGTTCCTAAATCTAATGTGAACACCTGTTAGTGATGCCAAAATGCCTGAATTAAAACATATTTCTCATATTTCAGTGATTAGATTAAAATCTGGAACCTTCAAATGCATGGTAATTTTCATAGGGATCTTTTGGGGCTGTCTTCAGTGTAAAGATCGGCTCAGTTTGATTCTGAAAGACTTTTAAATTGATAACTAAATGAATGTGCACTGGCCATATTGATGCAATTTTACTTTGTATCAAATCAAGAAGTCAGAAAAAGTAGTATGTGATAGCATGCTAAGACATATTGAAATGATAAAAAAAAAATCTTTTTAATAAACTCTTTAAGCAAAATGCTCTGGGAGGAGGAAAATATTCAAGTAACAAGCTGACCTTTGGAGTCACATAGAAAAGATGTGTGTAATGTATTATTCAGGGGGTATGCATTACTTATTATAAAATAATAGAGGCTTCAGTCCTTTCTATGTGACCATTAGAGAGATCAGAATATAATCCAGCCTTCATAATGTAATTGAGTACTGCAAAAATATCCCAAATGATTAATATGCCAGACATTATGCAATGCTACTACAAGGTAATTTTGTCTTGACACAGAATAATTGTTAGTCATCTGTTGCTCCCAAAGACGTAGACCCCTCTGTCCCAGGTTTCTACACCCCATCAAAGGAGTTTCAAGCAGATATAAGGTTTTCTAAAACAAACACCAAAAAAATTACTCATTCAATGTTAGACTCTTAATAGGAACCTTGAAAGAAAAGAAAACAAGAAATCCACTTATCTCATTTGGAAATGTTAAAGTGCTTCACCAAGAAACAGAATTGCTTCCACTTGGAGGCCAACAGATGATGTGAGTAGCTGAATAGTATAGCTAAAACAAAACACAAAGACTGAGTTATTGAAGCTTCATTTTCAAGCCTACAGATTGAGAAACGGCATCTGGTTCTAATCATTCCTGTTGAATACAGTTATCCTTGATGAGGTTCGTTGGGGGCTTGATGAGGCTGGATAGTTTGTCTGTGACATCATTTCCTTGTCCATTCTGACTGGTCCAGATGCAAAAATGACTGACAGCTGATAAATGGAGGTTGCAGCTTCTCTGCATTCCTCCCACCTCCCCAACCCAGCAAGTTGAGGGGATTGAAAAAGCCAGATATTTTCTCTTTCTCTGTCAACCTGTTGTCCCTAAGCTTCCTGGGGCAGATCTAGGGAAGTGACCAGTGGTGACTTCCCAAACAGTTTTTGCATCCTTATTGTTCATAACTGGAAAATCTATTCTAAATGTTTTAGGCACACCTACCATCAAAGGACAAAGTGCCATAAAGCAAGGACACTGGGTGAAGCGGCTGGAAGAAAGGCACTGAACAAGGATTCATTCAATTGTAATTATTGAGTGCTTACTGTGTTTGGGAGAGTACAATACAACAATAAACAGATTCCCTGCCCACCACGAGCTTACTAGAGCAGGAAAGACAGATATCAATATAAAGAAATAAATTACATATATGTACATAAGTGCTGTGGGCCTGGGAGGGGGAAAGAGCAAAGGGAGGAAGTCAGGGTGATCTAGAAGGGAGTGGGAGAAGAGGAAAGGGGGGCTTAGCTGGGAAGGCCTCTTGGAGGAGACGTGTCTTCAATAAGGCACTTTCCCACTGAAGAGGGGGAAAGTAATTGTCTACCAGATTTGAGGAGGGAGGGCATTCCAGGTCAGAGGCAGAATGTGGGCTATGGGTGGGTGGCAAGGTAGGAGAGATCGAGGCACAGTGAGAAGGTTTGCACTAGAGGAGTGATGTGTGCGGGCTGGGTTGTAGGAGAGTAGTGAGGTGAGGTAGGAGAGGGAAAGGTGATTGAGTGTTTTAAAGCCAATGGTGAAGAGTTTTTGTTTTATGCAGAGGTGGATGGGCATCCACTGGAGTTTTTTGAGGAGTAGGTTGACATTCATTCATTTATCCAATTATATTTACTAAGCACTTACTGTGTGCAGAGCACTGTATTAAGCCCTTGGAAAGTACAATTCAGCAACAAATGGAGACAATTCCTACCCAACAGTGGGCTCACAGTTTAGAAATGGGCTCACAGTCTAGAATAAGTCCAGAGCACAGTCAAGTCTAGTCTAGTTCAGACATGTCCTGAATGTTCTTGTAGAAAAATGATCCAGGCAGCAGAGTGAAGTATGGGTTGTACATATTCATTCTATTTATTTTATTATGTTAATATGTTTTGTTTTGTTCTCTGTTTCCCCCTTCTAGACTGTGAGCCCACTGTTGGGTAGGGACCATCTCTATATGTTGCCAACTTGTACTTCCCAAGAGCTTAGTACAGTGCTCTGCACACAGTAAGTGCTCAATAAATACAATTGAATGAATGAATGAACAGGAAAGGGAAGACACAGGAGGCTGGAAGGTCAGCAAGGAGGCTGATGCAATAATCCAGGTGAGATAGGATGAGTGATTGTATTAACATGGCGTTAGTTTGGTTGGAGAGAAATGGGCGGATATTAGCTATGTTGTGAAGGTGGGACTGACAGAATTTAGTGATGGATTGAATATGAGGCTTGAATGAGAGAAAGAAGTTAAGGTTAACTCCGGGATTATGGGCTTGTGAGGTAGGAAGGATGGTGATGCCATCTATAGTGATGGGAAAGTCAGAGGGAGGACAGTGTTTGGATGGGAAGATAAGGAGTTTTGTATTGGAGATGTTAAATTTGAGGTGATGGGAGGACATCCAGTTAGAGGTGTCTTGAAGACAGAAGGAAATTCGAGACTGGAGGGCGAGATATCATGACTGGAGGTGTATCATCTGCATAGACGTGGTAGTGAAGCCAAGGGAGCAAATGAGTTCTCCAAGGGAGTTGGTGTAGTTGGAGAATAGATGTGGACCCAGAACTGAACCTTGAGGGACACCCCCACACACACCGCTCACGCCCCCCCCCCCCCCAGCTAAGGGGTGGGAGAAAAAGGAAGAGCCCATGAAGGAGCCTGAGAATGAACAGTCAGAGAGATAAGAGGAGACCAAGGAGATGACAGAGTCAGTGAAGACAAGGTTGGATAATGTTTCCAGGAGAAGGGGGTGGTCCCACAGTGTTGAAGGCAGCTGAGAGGTCAAGGAGAAGCAGCGTGGCTCAGTGGAAAGAGCCCGAGCTTTGGAGTCAGAGGTCATGGGTTCAAATCCTAGCTCCGCCAATTGCCAGCTGTGTAACTTTGGGCAAGTCACTTAACTTCTCTGTGCCTCAGTTACCTCATCTGCAAAATGGGGATTAAGACTGTGAGCCCCCCATGGGACAACCTGATCACCTTGTATCCTTCCCAGAGCTTAGAACAGTGCTTTGCACATAGTAAGCACTTAATAAATGCCATTATAAAAAGGAGGATTAGGTTGAGTAAATGCCACTGGATTTGGCAAGAAGAAGATCATTGGTGACCTTTGAGAGGGCAGTGTCTGTGGAGTGAAGGGGACAGAATCCAGATTGAAAGGAGTAAAGAAGAGAATTGAAGGAGAGGAATTTGAAACAATGTGTGTAGACAACTCGTTCAAGGAGTTTGGAGAGGAAGGGTAGGAGGGAGATGATGCAGTCAAGGGAGGGTTTTTTTAGTAAAGGGGAGACATGGGCATGTTTGAAAGCAGTGAGGAAGAAGCAATTGGAGAAAGAACAGTTGAAGAAGGCTTTTAGGGAGGGAAGGAGGAAGGGGGAGAGAGTTTTGATAAGGTGCGAAGGAATGGGGTCGGATGCACAGGTGTGCGGGGGGGGCTTTTGAGAGGAAGCATGAGTTGTCCAGACATTGATAATGTTGGTTGGGAGGGGTGAGGGGATTGTTGGAACAAGTTAGGTAAAGCTTTTTCCCATTCTTCCATTCACCAGTAAAAAGGTGGCCACCCTGGAGCTCAGAAAGGATGTGGCTGAATGGCCTTCTAGGTCATTCAGTTTAATCCTGATTAACAACTGTGAATAACTTAGTGGATGTCAACGTCTTAAATTAAACTAGTTTGGTCTGGCAGTGAATTTCACTTAGTCAATAATGGCTGCATATGTTTCCAAGGAAACAGAGTGAAATATTAAGTGTAATGTAGACAATGGGACTATTTTTCTGGTTCAGTTTTTGGTTTTGTCTTACAGTTCTCACTTGGTTTACTGCCTACCTTTCCAACCAATCCATTTCAATCAATCGTATTTACTGAGCATTACAATTTGCGGAGCACTGTACTAAGCACTTGGGATAATAGAGTTGGTAGACACAGTCCCTACCCACAAAGAGCTTACAATCTAGAGGGGGAGATAGACATCAATGTGAATAAATAAATTACAGATCTGTACTGAAGTGCTTTGGGGCTGAGGAAAGGGTGTATAAAGGGTGCAAATCTTTGTGCAAGGGTGACATAGAAGGAAGCTGGAGAAATTAATGAGGGTTTAGATAGTGAAGGCTCTTGGAGACGGTATGCCCTCAATAAGGCTTTGAAGGTGGGGAGAGTGATTTCCCATCAGATATGAAGAGGGAGGGCATTACAAGCCAGAGTCAGGATATGGGTGAAAGGTCAGTCATGAGCTAGAAGAAACTGAGGTACAGTGAAAAGGTTGGAATTAGAGGAATGGTGTGTGGGCTGGGTAGTAATAGAAAGTCAGTGAGTTTATGTAGAAGGGAGAGAGCAGATCGAGCAGTTTAAAGTTGGTAGTGAGGAGTTTCTGTTTTACTCAGAGGTGGATGGGCAACCACTGGAGGCTCTTGAGGAATGGGGAAACATGGACTGAATGTTTTTGTAGAAAAATGATCCTGGCAGCAGAGTGAAGCATGGACTGTAGTGAGGAGAGACAGGAAGCAGGGAGAAATTCCAATTTCTGCTATTGGTTCTGCTATCCCCCCTAACTCCAAACCACCATTCTTCTGCCCTCCCCATATTCAACACCCTCCCAAAATCCAACCTGCTCCAGGAAGCTTTCCCCTTTGAAATCCTTACAATCAAGCCAAATCGACAGCACATTCAGCCCCAGCACTCCCACTCCCTTCTGCATTGCCTTGAGTTGCTCCCTTTGTCCTTCCCCCATCTCAGCCCCACTGCACTTATGTACATATCTGTAGTTTGTTTTTACCGATGTCTGTCTCCCCTTCCCCTCGCCCCATGTTTCCTGTAGATTTTAAGCTTGTTGAGGGCAGGGAATACATCATTTGTTGTCATATTGTGCTCTCCCAAGTGCTAATACAGTGTTCAGCACACTGTAAGTGCTCAATAAATACAATTGAATGAATGAATACTTATGCCCATCCTCTACTACCACTAATACTACCTTCACTTACATCTTGCAACGAAATCCTGATGGGCAACCGGCCAGCCAGGATCTGCAATAGGAGTGGAAGGAAGGGAATCAATCAATCAATCAATCATATTTATTGAGTGCTTACTGTGTGCAGAGCACTGTACTAAGCGCTTGGGAAGTACAAGTTGGCAACATATAGAGACAGTCCCTACCCAACAGTGGGCTCACAGTCTAGAAGGGAAGATGACCATGACAAGATTCAGCAATGGGGCTGGACCTGAAAAAAATCAGAGCAGTGCAGAGAGAAGGGATAAAAGTTGACAGTGTGAGGAAAAGCATCAGTAACATCGATTAGATTTCCAGAGTCCCCAGCTTTTTACAGGTAAATCTCTGCTCTGAACCAGGCATTCTTCCTGTCTTAGTAAATAGCATCTGACAGATTCATGTTCTCATCCTTTCCTATCGTCCTGGCCCCTTTCCCCATCCCAAACGTCCTGCAGCTCCCCACTGACTGTGGTGGCCAGTTGCCCAGTTTCACACTCCGCAGTCCAAGTTTCAGCTGCTTTAATCATTATCCTGTTCACATAAATACAACTCTTACCACTGATCGTAAGCTCCTTGAAGCCAGGAATCATGTCACCTTCAGTACTGTCCCAAGGGCTTACTAAAGAGAGAGAATCAGCATGGCCTAGTGGCAAGTGCACCAGTTTGGGAGTCAGAGGACATGGATCTAATCCCAACTCTGCCACTTGTCCACTGTGTGACCTTGGATAAGTCACTTCTCTGTGCCTCAGTTACCTCATCTGTAAAGTGGGAATTAAGAATGAGCCTCCTATGGGGCAGAGACTGTGTCCAACCTGATTACCTTGTACGTACCCTAGTGCTTAAAACAGGGCTTGGCACATAGTAGGCACTTAACAAATACCTTAATTATTATTTATCTGCACAGATCAAGTGCTCAATAATAGTACTGTTTGTTTTTTAATGGTGTTTAATTGCTTACCATGTGCCAGGTACTGTACTAAGGACTGGGGTAATAATAATTACCTGCTCCTCCTCCCCTCCCCATCGCCCCTACTCCCTCCCTCTGCTCTACCCCCTTCCCCACCCCACAGCACTTGTGTATATTTGTACATATGTATTATTATATTTATTTTATTAATGATGCATATATAGTTATACTTCTATTTATCTATTTTGATGCTACTGATGCCTGTCTACTTGTTCTGCTTTGTTGTCTGTTTTGCCCTTCTAGGCTGGGAGCCCGTTGTTGGGTAGGGATTGTCTCTATCTGTTGCCAAATTGTACTTTCCAAGCGCTTAGTACAGTGCTCTGCACACAGTAAACACTCAATAAATATAATTGAGTGAATGAATAATAATGATAATTATTAAGCACTTATTCTGTGCCTGGCACTGTACTAAGCACTCGGGTAAATACAAGGTAATTGGGTTGGACACAGTCCCTGTCCTACATGGGACTCACAGTCTTATTCCTCATTTTACAGAAGAGGTGACTGAGACACAAATAATTGATCATAGCCAGCAAGAGGCGGAGCCGGGATTAGAACTCATGTCCTTCTGACTCCTAGGCTCATGGTCTAGCTAATAGGTCATGCTTCTTCTCCGATATTGTTATCCAATATTTTCTTTTCATTTCCTAGCTTCCTAACAGCTGCAGCTCCTGTCACTGAGTTCCAGAGCTCAGAAGTGGAGGCCAGGGTCACCTCTAACTCTTTAGCTCCTCTCTAAAATAGTCAGAGATCATGGTTTCTAATTCTGGCTCTGCCGCTTAACTGTGTGACTTTGGGCAAGTCACTTAACTTCTTTGTGCCTCAGTTACCTCATCTGTAAAATGGGGATTAAGACTGTGAGCCCCACGCAGGACAACCTGATTACCTTGTATCTACCCCAGCGCTTAGAACAGTGCTTAGCACCTAGTAAGTGCTTAACAAATACCATTATTATTAGAGTCAGTGTTGGTTTTCTTTCTGAAGTCTCATTTTTTTTCTTTGCCATGGAGACAGTGAATTCAGAGCCAGGAACAGGGAATTTGTTGTAAATAACTTGATATGTTATCTTTATGTAAACACAGTCTTGTTTGTGTAATTTATTATTTTATACATGAAAACCAACAGTGTTTGAACTAATTTTCAAGCTACTTGCTACATTCTTTTGAAACTAGGAAATGTAGTGACAGGTTTTTTAAATTGCTTGTTTTTCTCAACCTACCAAAGATGTTTTGTCACTTATTTCCCCGAAATGCCCCAAAATGCGGTCCTAGGGCTCTCTATTCTTGACCAGGGAAAATTTAATTAACTAGATAGTAGTATTATTAGTAGACACTCTTCAGGTTTCCTGTGCAGGAAATGAGACCATTATATGGCGTCTGAAATGAAATCTTGCCTTGGATGCTTTGGAGCAATGAGTGGCAAAGGATCACATATGTTGTTATGATAACACATAGATAAAAATAGATAGAAAAAGTACACGTGGACAGTAGGCAATTCACAAACATTTGTCACTTGTCATTTTGGGGGGTTTATTATAAATTTCAGGATATTGCCTGCTGCAAAGATTATACAGTAAGTTATTGTGGTTCAGTGAAATGTATGACTAAAAGAGGCCAATTTGTTTTGCCAAGCTCCCTTAAAAAACAATGAGAGGAAAGTGAGAATTTTTCTGGTAAGTCACAATTTCTCATTATTGGAAAGAGGGAATTTACATCAAGAAGATGGACAACAGGATTATAAAATGGATATCTTGATGATACTATTCAGAGGAAGAAAATTCAGAAGGCACAGGCTCGAAAAGATTCCTCAGTTTTAAGAACCCAACAGATTCCACTTACTAGGAATAAAACGCTGAGACCACACGTTTGAGTTGCTATTTGGTTATAATTGGGAATGGACACCACGTTAAAAATGTCACCTTATTCAGCATATTAACTCTTTGGGTGTCTTCAAGACACCGCTTACTTTCAAAATTTACACTTCCTTTAGCAATCAAAGATATGATAATTATGGAAGAGTAAGCTGGTTATTATTCAGCCTCATGCATCAACAGCTGAACTGTCAGCTAGGAGCTAATTGCAGAAACTTTATTACTGGGATGATCAAGAGCCAGTGAGCACACAGCTTGATTTTTAAGATCCAAAACTTTGCCACGTTGGCAATTAGGAAAATCTCCGTTTTTGAATGTCTTAAATTAAGCAAAATTGATAAGGATGTCAGTTATGGTAAAAAATAAATTCATAATGCTGTTTTTACTCTTGCTTTTATAACATAAAATAATTCCTTTAACTTTTCCCAGCAAAGCTTGTGTGATTTAGCACTTATCTTAGTATTGCAATTTGGCACCTATAACAATTATGATGCTTGGTAGGGGGGTACGGGAGGGGAATAATGACTTATGTGTTTGGTGACTCAATCATGAAAGGTTTTCTGTACAACATTTAAGTCTTACGAGAATTTAGAAGATACTTTAATACAGGGGGCATTTCACATATGATCTCAAAATGATTAAAATTAATTTAAGGAATTTTAGTTTTCCAAAGCTTGAGTTATGGAGCCACAGTATGGCAGGTAAGTGGATCCTAGGAATGAATGAAAGATGCGAGATGGAAAGTTTTATGAAAGTAGGAAAAAAATATTGTTAAAGGATTGAGATTTTGATATGCTTTTTGTGTTCTCCGAATTTTCAAATGCAAATCTACATTTTACAATAATACACAATGAGAAAGGGGAAACAGTGGCATTTGAGAGAAGGTGTAGTCCAAGACAAATGGAATAACAGTCAGCCTGGAGAGGTGCAGGTTGAGGAAAATAATGAGAAGATGAAACTGATCGCAAAACGTTTTGACTTTGTGTCAGAAAAGATCTATGCATACAAATTATGAGATTGAGAGTACATCCTATGTGCAAAAATATGGCATAGGTAAAAGAAAATCATACTGAGTTTATAATCTGAGGGAAAGCAAAGTTTTTTTTGTTGTTTTGTTTTTTTCAATCTCCATTTTACAGATGATAAAATTGAGGCATGGCTGGGCTAGGTGATTTGCTCAAGGTCACACAGCAGTACAGTTGTGAGCTGGGAACAAAATAGTAGTCTCCTGTCTCCCAGACCAGTGTTCATTTGGCTAGACCACTCTGCTTAGCCTTAATTCATTATTCTGTATGCATTAAGTCTTTCCATTGCTATGCTATGCATTTGCCACATGCAACACATGCAGTTATCTAATCTTCTTCTTGGTATCCTGATCTTCCCAAGCCTTAGCTAAAAGAAATTATCCCCTTTTCTCATTCCTACATTCCAGACTGGTCCACCTACCATGGTCGTCTACCTCTAGTCTGCTGTTCATCCTCCTTGTTTCTTTGCTATTAAAACATTTTCTGTGTCTGTAGGCTTGCAGGAGCCCATTTCCCTGGTCAGTAGCTCCTTGCTCATCTTCTTACCAATGAGTCTTCTTACACTCCCACTTGGCAAAGCTAAATTGCCTAAACACCAGTGAACTGACTAGTTTCAATGCTCCAAGACCATTTAATGGCTGATAGGTTCCCCTGATGAAACTGTGAGAAGCCAGGTGGGCTCTGTGAATGCAGATCAACTCTCAAAGAGTATAGATGTTACTACAGCTTTGTAGACCCCTCTCAGAGTTGCACCTGGAGAGTTTCCAGTACTCTACAAGTCTCAGCTATGGGAGGGAGAGTCAAGCAGAGGCATACCCATTCCATTCCTAGCTTTGGGCAGTGGCTAGAGAGTGGAAGGCAGTCTGCTACAAGTCAAAACTCACTTGTGCTGGGCAGCAGCAACACGGGAGATAGTCGAGGGCTGAGACTCAAATTTACTGCGTGGAAGGAGGCAATGGTAAACTACTTCCATATTTTTATCAAGAAAACTCTATGGATCCACTACCAGAACAATTGCAAATGGAGAGAGGAGCACTCTGGGAGAGATGTGTCCATGACATCGCTCTAGGTCGGAGATGACTCGACAGAGTAGGAAAAGACAAGACGGCTTTGTAGCCAATCAGTGTGGTATGAGATTTGGCGCCTTTGCTTCCCACCCACCTGTCAATTTCCCAAAGACATAATGGGTTTCAGGTTCTGATTTCTATTTTTTATGCTATTTGTTAAGCGCTGACTATGTGCCAAGCACTGTACTAAGCACCGAGGTAGATATATGATAAGGTTGGATACCATCCATGTCTCACATCAGGCTTGCAGTTTTAATCCCCACTTTACAGAGGATGTAACTGAGGCCCATTTTAGACTGTGAGCCCACTGTTGGGTAGGGACTGTCGCTATATGTTGCCAACTTGTACTTCCCAAGCACTTAGTACAGTGCTCTGCACACAGTAAGCGCTCAATAAATATGATTGATGATGATGATGAGGCACAGAAAAGTTAAGTGACTTGCCCCAGGTTACACAGCAGAGAAGTGGTGGAGCCGGGATTATTTCTTTGTCTATCTGAGTATTTTTGAAACTATGTGTATGTGGTGTACTTCCTAGTTGGCCTAATTCATTAATAGCATTAAGCTTCTTTTCTCCACTGAAAATATGTGGTTCTGGATATGGCTCTCGGTGTGGCTGGTATGTAATCTGATTTCTTCAGGCTGATCTTGAGTTTACAGTCCTATGATGACTTTGCAGTTCATAATTTTCAGGGTATATTACTTCCAGACTACTGCCATCAACTTCAAACAACTCTTGGTGACTAATTCAAATACTTTTAATAATGCTCATAGCCTGCTGAGTTGGAAGAGCTTTCCGGGGAATTTAAAGTCCATTCTGACTTCAGCAGACTCCTTGTTGCATCCTTTTTTTTAATTTTTTAAACGGTATTTGTTAAGCACTTAATGTGTGCCAGAGACCATTCTAAGCACTGAGGTAGGTACAAGGTAATGGTTGGACACAATCCTTAAATATAGCAGTATAAAATAGGTTTAATGGGGCTGGGTCTATTTTATAGACCTATTTCATTCTGGTAGTGATAGGAAGCCCCTCTCAGGATGGTACCTGGAGAGTTTCCAGTACTCTACCAGTCTCGGCTATGGGAGGGAGAGTCAAGCAGAGGCATACCCATTCCATTTCTAGCTTGGGCAGTGGCTAATAATTGGAGGGCCATCTTCTACAAGTCAAAACTCCCCTGTGCTGGGCAGCAGTAGAGAGAGTAGAGGGCGGAAACTCAGGTTTCCTGTGCAGAAGGCGGAAGTGGTAAAAGCCACTTCTGGATTTTTACCAAGAAAACTCTCTGGATTCACTACCAGTACGTTTGCAGATGGAGACGGGGCATTTTGGGAGAGACGTGTCCATGGAGTCGCTGTGGTTAGGAGATGACTTGACAGCATAAGACAAGGAAAGTGATAGGAAAGGGTTTGAACAGGGAACCTTAATTTATGATTTAAGCAGCCATTCTGCTGTAGAATAATGTTGTCTCATTGGGGCCAGGAACATATGCTTAATCAGCATCAATCCAAGCACCTAGTACATGGCTAGTACATGAGAAACAGCGTGGCTCACTGGAAAGAACACGGGCTTGGGAGCCAGAGGTCATGGCCACTTAATTTCTCTCTGCCTCAGTAACCTCATCTGTAAAATGAGGATTAAAACTGTGAGCCCCACGTGGGACAACCTAATCACCTTGTATCCCCCCCAGCCCTTAGAACAGTGCTTTGCACATAGTAAGCGCTTAACAAATGCCATTATTATTATTATTATTATTAAACACTAATAATAATAGTGGTATGTATTTGTTAAGCACTTTACTACTGCCAACCACTGTTCTAAGCACTGGGGTAGATTCAAGATAATCATGTCAGACACAGCCCCTGTCCATCATGGGTCTCACAGTCTAATAGAAGATTGTCTGAAGACAATAGGACTCTTTAATCTGGGAAAATGGACTTGGTAAGTCATGTTTTGAACCTCTGCAATGCCTAAACTGGACTGTAAATCCAAGAAGAGGTGATTGACCAAATAAGCATTAGTGACTTGAAGGATAAATCCTGTGTGGAACTGCTTAAAAACCCTAGCTAAAAATTACACTGAAATTCCAAGCCCTTAGAGTGTTAATATGCCTACAGTCTACCAGAACATCCTTCTTGCCATAATAATCAGACTCATTTATGCAGAAATAAATATATATGTACATATTTTTTTTAAATCGGCTCCAACCAAGTGGGCTTTTAATGAAAAAAGGATCAGCTCTTTATGAAAGAAAGGTGTTTATGAAACACCGACATTATTTTAACAAGGAACATATTTCAGAAGTATGCCTTTTATTCCTGAAATGAAGTATTACAAAAACAGTTCTCTCCTGGAAAGATTCTTTTATTATTGAAAAGTTTTGAAGACAGTTTGGGAACAGATAATAAAAAGATTGTTCCCGAGGTGGTAATGGGTTTTCGTCTTTTAGTAATTCAGCGAAAAAAAAAATCCCTGAAATTCGGACATGCAAACAGAAATTAACAGCTCAAAAAACCAATCCTTTCTGAATGATACTTTAGAGCATTTTCACCAATCAAAAGAGAGTCACTTTTGATGACAGCTTTGCCCATTTAAAAAAAGGACAACTATTTTCTTCAGTTTTTAGGGTTGTTTCAACATTTTTTTGCTTGGAAGTAAGTAAAAATCACAATCTACAGATGGTGTGAAATGCTTATTTCTCTCTTGCTAATTTTGTAATGAGGAAAGTGCTCAGTTTTAAAACTGGGTTTATAAATCCAGTAAAAATAGCCTCTTCAAAACTGAACAAAGAGTCAATCAGTGTCACCCACACTCAGCCTGATTCAAGCTGATGTAGGTGGGCCAGTGGAATCCTGGTGGGCTACCCAAGTCAGAATTATTTCCGGACTGTTGAAGTGCCTTGCCTTCTCATGCTTACTATCCTCCCTAAGCGCTTAGTACAGTGCTCTGCTCACAGTAAGCACTCAATAAATACAATTGAATGAATAATAACAATGATAATGGTATTTGCTAAATGCTTACTAAGTGGAGTCAGAGGTCATGGGTTCAAATCCCGGCTCCACCAATTGTCAGCTGTGTGACTTTGGGCACTTAACTTCTCTGTGCCTCAGTCACCTCATCTGTAAAATGGGGATTAAGAATGTGAGCCCCCCGTGGGACAACCTGATCACCTTGTAACCTCCCCAGAGCTTAGAACAGCGCTTTGCACATAGTAAGTGCTTAATAAATGCCATTAAAAAAAAAAAGCACTGTTCTAAGAACTGGGGGTAGATACAAACTAATCAGGTCACTTCAGGGCCTACTTAGCTGGTGGATTGAAGTGGTGGAACCTTCAGCATCTGTTAGAGATGAATGTGCTAGGCCCTGCTGCTGATTATGGATGAGACTTTGATTTCCTTGACTTCTACATTGCGCCTCACCCTTATTAGTCTCTATGTGTGTGTGTCTGTAGATGTGTGTACAGAGAGGTCTTTGAAATTCATAAACCAGTGTCATTCACAGTGAAGGTCATCTACCGGAGTGCATGTGAGTGAGAAAGCAAGATGCTGTCATTCTTCATACCATGTCTTCTTTGCATTCTTCGTTTGCAGCACTTGACCCTGCTGTTCCTTCTGCCCCTCTGTTTCACAGTCCTCTCCAAGCCTCTGCAACGAAAAGAGTCACTCATATGTGGATTCAAGCATGCCACGCTGGTCTGTCTGCCACGGTTGTTTCCTAAATTGGAGCAGCAGGGGAAGCAGCATGGCTCAGTGGAAAGAGCTTTAGAACAGTGCTTCGCATATAGTAAGCGTTTAACAAATGCCATCATTAGTATTAAATCATTCATTCATTCAATCATATTTATTAAGCATTTATTTATTATTATTATTATTTATTTATTTAAGACCTGTTCTCTCTCTTACTCTATGTGGGGCTGGGGTTGTGCTCAACTTGATTATCCATAACTACCCCAGTGGTCAATACAGTGCTTGGCACAACGTAAGTATTGAATAAATGCCACACAGTAGTACTGTATCTGAGGGTTTGTTTTTACTGCAGGAGGCCTTCCCAGACTGAGCCCCCTCCTTCCTCTTCCCCTCATCCCCCTCTCCATCCCCCCGTCTTACCTCCTTCCCTTCCACACAGCACCTGTATATATGTATATATGTTTGTATGTATTTATTACTCTATTTATTTATTTTACTTGTACATATCTATTCTAGACTGTGAGCCCACTGTTGGGTAGGGACTGTCTCTATATGTTGCCAACTTGTACTTCCCAAGCGCTTAGTACAGTGCTCTGCACACAGTAAGCACTCAATAAATATGATTTGATTGATGGATTTTATTTTGTTAATATGCTTGATTTTGTTCTCTGTCTCCCCCTTCTAGACTGTGAGCCCACTGTTGCGTAGGGACTGTCTCTATATGTTGCCAACTTGTACTTCCCAAGTGCTTAGTACAGTGCTCTGCACACAGTAAGCACTCAATAAATGATTGATTGATTGATTAAAACAGTTCCTTCGCCCTCATTCATTTCCCTATACTAAGAGCCTACTGTCACCCTTCAGAGTAGTGGGCTTCCATAAGGAAGAAAGATCACCTTCATGTGCCAACTCCTCTTCATTGCAGTACTAACATTTTCTTTTCTTTAGCCCAAAATTGTGCTTCTTTTTAACTTAATTTTAACAGAACCCAGGCAGTTGAAAGAGAGAGAAAAACATAAACATAGAAGCATTGTTTTTTTTTTACTGAACAATGTGGCTTAATTGATCACTGAGGATAATTGGTTCCTCTTGGAATTTAGTTTGGGAACACATGTGTGCCTCCCTGTTTCATGGAGTTTTCTCAACATAGATCACATGTTAATCCTGCTTCCCCTCAGCCTATAGCAATTTACTTGGAAATCATGGGCAGACTATGATTCCAGAAATAATCTACATGAAATGCTGCTAATGAAGTTTGACAAAGTTGTACCCGATCCAGATTGAGCTATATTACCTAGCCAGAATTCCACATCAGTGGATTTTTAGCATTTAATTGGTGAAAAAAGATGGAATACAACTTGATTTTATTAATGAACCTTATGTGCATTCTGTGCATTTCCTCTTTGGTAGTTTTGACCCTAATTCCTTGTGCCATCCTTGTACAGGAAAAATCTTTGGAGAGCTATAGGCTTAAGCTCATTATAAAATATGGAGAAAATTTATATCATCTGTGAATACATAACTAGAGAGAAAAGCATTTCAACCACAGGAATGCCATTTTGGGATCGTTTGGCCTACTCATGATGCAGATGATTGTGGTTCATTTTTCTTTTCCTCTCTCCCTAATAATAATAATGATGATGGCATTTGTTAAATGCTTACTATGTGCAAAGCACTGTTCTAAGCACTGGGGAGGTTACAATCCTGGCTCTGCCACTTGTCAGCTGTGTGACTTTGGGCAAGTCACTTCACTTCTCTGGGACTCAGTTACCTCATCTGTAAAATGGGGATGAAGACTGTGAGCCCCATGTGGGACAACCTGATCACCTTGTAACCTCCCCAGCACTTAGAACAGTGCTTTGCACATAGTAAGCGCTTAATAAATGCCATTAAAATAAATAAAATAAAAATAAATACAAGGTGATCAGGTTGTCCCATGGGGGGCTCACAGCCTTAATCCCCATTTTACAGACGAGGTAACTGAGGCACAGAGAAGTTAAGTGGCTTGCCCAAAGTCCCACAGCTGACAATGCCAGAGTCGGGATTTGAACCCGTGACCTCTGACTCCAAAGCCTGTGCTCTTTCCACTGAGCCACGCTGCTTCTCCCTCTCAACGTGAATGAGGATGGGGATATTCTAGCAAAGGAGAATGAAAGCATGGATCAGATAATTCAGATCAACATCAGCTGAAGTTTGAGGTGAAAGGGAAAGAAGGGGTGGTCACTTGAACTGTCAAGAACAATTACTAACAACGTTGAACTTGTGTTGGGTGCTGAGCACTTGTGAACTGAGTGCCTGGATTGGTACTGGAGTTCCAGAATAAAGGGGGAGAGCTCTGACACCTTTGATCTCGGTAGGAGCCAGAGACTAGAGCCAGTTAGAGAGCTCCAGGGCCATGCTAGAGTGGATTTCCTTTTTTTAAATTTTTTAATGGCATTTATTAAGCACTTACTCTGTGCAAAGCACTGTTCCAACTTGAGAGTAGAGCTTCTGCTTGCTGACGTATTTCCCCCTTCCTGCCAATCTTAAACATTCTGGAAGGATATCGGCCTAACAATAATAATTGTGGTATTAAGCGCTTATTATGTGCCAGGCAGTGTACTAAGTGCTGGGGTGGATACAAGCAAATTGGGTGGAACATAATCCCTATCCCCTGTGGGGCTCACAGTCTCAATCCCCATTTTACAAATGAGGCAACTGATGCACAGAGAAGTGAAGTGACTTGCCCAAGGTCACACAGCAGACAACAGTGGAGAAGGTGGAAATGCACCCTGTCCCAGCTTCTGTTTCTGCAAATTAAATGCTAATGATTGCTGCCATTTTCCACTTCAGTTTGCTAATGCAGTTAATAGCTAATGTACCCCCTCCACCACACACATACCCATCCATTCAGTCTTCCCAACCAACCCTGTCCTCCCATCCCTTTGTAATCACATCTCAAAAACCTCCAATGGTTCTCCCCCTTCTAGACTGTGAGCCCGTTGTTGGGCAGGGACCGTCTCTAGATTTTGCCAACTTGTACTTCCCAAGTGCTTAGTACAGTGCTCTGCACACAGTAAGCGCTCAATAAATGTGATTGAATGAATGAATAATCAGCGTAGACCACACCACCATCCTACCTGTCTCACAGGCCCATAATCTTGGTATTATCTCAACTCAGCTCTGTCATAAAACCCACAGGTTCACTGTCACTAAATTCTACACAGCATCTCTAGGATACCCTCTTCCTCACCATCCAAACTAACACATTGTTCCAAGTTCTGATAATATCCCACTTCGATTACTTCAGCAACTCCTCGCTGACTTCCCTGTGTCCTCTCTCTCCCCTCTTCAGGCCATACTTCACTCTGCTGCCCAGATCTTTTTTCTAAAAAAATATTTAGTCCACATCTCCTCACAACTCAAAAACCTCCAATGGTTGCCTGTCCACCTCTGTATCAAACAGAAACTCCTTACCACCAGCTTTAAGGAAATCATTCTGCTCTTCCCCTCCTAACTTACCTTTCTAGTTTCCTACTATGAGCCAGCCCTCACATTTTGATCCTCCAATGCCAACATACTCAGTGTATGATATTTTCATTTCTCTTGTCACCACATTCTTGCCCAGGCCTTTCTCTGCAATGCAATCCACAAAGTTATGGTCATTATTTTTATATCATTTACGTATTCTTGAATCTATAAAACCTGGTCAACAATCATGGACTGTATCCGTCAATAAGTTATAAAAGAAGAGAGACATTTTGGCAATATATAACTTAATGAACCACAAACACACATACACATATGAGTTAGAGGTCATGGGTTCAAATTCCGGCTCCGCCAATTGTCAGCTGTGTGACTTTGGGCAAGTCACTTAACTTCTCTGTGCCTCAGTTACCTCATCTGTAAAATGAGGATTAAGACTGTGAGCCCCCTGTGGACAACCTGATCAACTTGTTACCTCCCCAGTGCTTAGAACAGTGCTTTGCACATAGTAAGCGCTTAATAAATGGCATAATTATTATTACAAAGTGGCAACATATAGAGACGGTCCCTACCCAACAACGGGCTCACAGTCTAGAGCCATTCCACCCACATATTTAAGTCATCACTAAATCCTGTCAGTTCTACCTTCACAACATCACCAGAATACTCCTCTTCCTCTCCATCCAAACTGCTACCACATTAATACAAGCATGTATCCTATCCCACCTTGATTATTGTACCAGCCTCCTTGCTGACCTCCCTCCCTGCTGTGTATCCCCACTTCAGTCCATATTCCATTCTGCTGCCCAAATCATTTTCCTTCCAAAACGTTCAGACCATGTTTCCCCACTCCTCAAGAAACTCCAGTGGTTGCCCATCCATCTCTGCATCAAACAAAAACTCCTCACCATTGGCTTTAAAGCACTTAATCACCTTGCCTCCTCCTACCTCACCTCACTACTCTCCTACTATAACCCAATCCGCATACTTTGTTCCTTCTCACCATACTTCGATCTCATCTATCTCACTGCCTTACTCTGGTCTACATCCTACCTCTGGTCTGGAACACCTTCCCTCCTGATATTGGACAGGTAATTGCTCTCCCCAACTTCAAAGTCTTATTTAAGCCTTATTCAAGCGCTTAGTACAGTGCTCTGCACATAGTAAGCGCTCAATAAATGCGATTGATGATTTGTCACATCTCCTCCAAGAAGCCTTCCCTGTCTTAAACCCTCCGCTCCTCCTCTCTTCTCCCACTTCCTTCTGTGCCACTCTTACTTCCTCCTTCATTCATCCTCTCTCCCATCCCCACCCCCCACATATGTATGTATCTGTAATTAATTAATTAATTTATCTATTTATTTACTTATATTAGTGGTTGTCTCCCGCTCTAGACTCTGAGCTCATTATGGGTAGGAATGTGTCTGTTGTTATATTACACTCTTCCAAGAGCTCAGTAAAGTGTTTTGCACACAGTAATTGCTCAATAATAATTATGATAATATGGTATATGATATATAACACCATATGATAATATGCTTATATAATATGATAATTATGATTGATAATAATAATAATTATGGTATTTGTTAAGTGTTTACTATGTACCAGGTGAAGTGTTGATAAATATGATTGAATGAATGAATTTATATATATATATATCTTCACAGTAAAATAAAAGCTATAGAAGTTGATGCTTAAAAATGAGTTTATTTTCAGAAACCACAGGCATCCTCTTCCTACTTCTTGAGGTTTCACAATAGCCTCCTACACTCTCTTCGATGTAACATTATCTTTCAACATTATCTTCCTGACTGCCAGAGCATAGGGCAGTTTAATCGAATTACATCTGGGAAACTAATTTCTCACCTTTGGCCAGTTCAGCAAATAAAAAAATACTGCTCATGGTAAAAAAAAAAAAGATCTCATTGCCTTTTCATCAGTATAATACCACTTTTTTGTAATATTTACAAGTGAAAAGAACTTATTTCAGCAGGAATATCACATTTTAATCACAAAACTGACCATTTTTATTAGATTTCTTCGAATTAATGATTTTTTTTTGCCAGGGAGTAGAACAAAATGCTACTAATTGGCAAAAATGGAACTATTCATTTTTTAGTAGAGGACAGTCTGTCTGAGCACAATATGTTTCAGTAAGCCTGCGTTGCCGCTTCTAAGACAACTGCACAATTGGTTATTTCATCATCAGAGAACTCCTTTTCAAGAATGAATGACACGTATTTGCATATTTTATTCATTTTTCTTCTATGGACACCTCTCTTGCACAAAAATATTTTGGTGTGTTATTTTGTCTCTGCTGCAAGGCTGGCTGATTAGTTAATTGGATTCACCCCTCTGGAGATTTGGGTTTCAAAAGATGATTATTTACATAGCACCAGGGTGGGCCATTTTGGGAGAGATGTGTTCATGTTGTCACTATGGGTAGGAGACGACTCAACAGCATATGACAAGACAAGAGCATACTATCCATCAGTCAGTAGAATATATCGAGTGCTTACTCTGTGCAGAACATTTGATTTAGAATTTGGGAGAGATCCATAAAGTAGCCATTTACCTAGATGTATATGAATCAGTTCGGTTTCCAGTTTTTCTGTCCCTTGTCTGGTATGGATTCAGCGTTGGTTGTTTGGGATCTCTATTTGAAATGTTCCACTTTTCCCTGCTTCCTCTCCTGTCTCTGTGTTCCTGTGGCTCAGATGCAGCAACTATTTTCCCACTGACCTGGAAAATAAGTTCACTGTGGACAGGAGATGATAATGATGGTATTTATTATGTGCTTAATATGTGCCAAGCACTGTTCTAAGTGTCTGTACTCTCCCAAGTGCTTAGTACAGTGTTCTGTACACAGTAAGTGCTCAGTAAATATGATTGAATGAATGAAAGGCTTTGGAAAAAATTAGGAGGTCCTGGCTAACCCTAGAGTAATGCTCGAAGTTCAGACTAGCTCCTTGTATTGTCCAGAAATGGTACTTGTGACATCAACTGATTTGTTCTCTGTCTGCATAATGTTTATGAGGTCTTGTACATCCCAATCTCTGGTATTACTGAGTACCTTAATGCCCATCCTAGAGTTCAGTCACTGTACTAAGCAGTGGGGTAATAATAATAATAACTATAGTACTTGTTAAGTGTTTACTACGTGCAAGGCACTGTTCTGAGCACTGGAGTAGATACAAGTGCTACCCCAAGTGCTACTCCACTGATTAGGTTGTACAAAGGCCTTATCCCACATGGGGCTCACATGAATGGGAATTACCTCACCTGAAAAATGGGAAAAATTCCCATTTTTCAGGTGAGGTAACCAAGACACAGAGAAGTAGATATAAGATATGAGGCCTTCCCAGACTGAGCCCCTTTTTCCTCTCCTCATCCCCCTCTCCATCCCCCCCATCTCGTCCCCCTCTCCATCCCCCCTGTCTTACCTCCTTCCTTTCCCCACAGCACCTACATATATGTATATATGTGCATATTTATTACTCTATTTATTTATTTATTTTACTTGTACATATCTATTCTATTTATTTTATTTTGTTAATATGTTTGGTTTTGTTCTCTGTCTCCCCCTTCTAGACTGTGAGCCCACTGTTGGGTAGGGACTGTCTCTATATGTTGCCAACTTGTACTTCCCAAGCGCTTAGTGCAGTGCTCTGCACACAGTAAGTGCTCAATAAATACGATTGATTGATAGTAGACATATGACACCTCTCCTCGAGGTAAAAATCTAATGGGGAGACAGGAGAAGCAGAATGGCTTAGTGAATAGAGCACAGTCCTGTGAGTCAGAAGGGCCTGGGTTCTAATCCCGGTTCCACCACATTCATTCATTCAACTGTATTTATTGATCACTTACTGTGTGCAGAGCACTGCACTAGGCGCTTGAGAAGTACATCAGCAACATACAGAGATGGTCCCTACCCAACAACGGGCTCACATGTCTGCTATGAGGCCTTGGGTAAGTTATTGAACTTCTCTAGGCCTCAGTTACCTCATCTATAAAATGGGGGTAAGCATATGAGCTCCATGTGCAGCAGGGACTGTGTCCCACCCAATTAATATGAGAAGCAGCGCGGCTCAGTGGAAAAGAGCATGGGCTTTGGAGTCAGAGGTCATGGGTTCAAATCCTGGCTCTGCCAATTGTCAGCTGTGTGACTTTGGGCAAGTCACTTAACTTCTCTGGGCCTCAGTTACTTCATATGTAAAATGGAGATTAAGACTGTGAGCCCCCCGTGGGACAACTTGATCACCTTGTAACCTCCCCAGTGCTTAGAACAGTGCTTTGCACATAGTAAACGCTTAATAAATGCCATCATTATTACTATTATCTAGCCCAGTGCTTAGAACAGTACTTAGCACAGAGTAAGCACTTATTAGATACCATAATTATGTTTATTATTAGAATATCACAGATAAGAGGAAAAAGAGAATGGAAATATGGGTAGGTCAATAAGTGCTTAAACAGAAAATTTGTAAGTCAGTAATGACCAAAGTGCTATGGATGGTGGTGAATGTTTTAAATGCTGATATTGAACTACAGCTCTTCTAAACCTCCACCGTATACTTTTCATATTTAATTCAAAACTTTCAATATGTCACTTCTCAAATGCTTGACATATGCATTTAAATAAACTTTTCCTCTATTGGATGATGTAAATTAACTAATATTATAGTTATGCACTACCTCAGCCTGAGAACAAACTCAAAATTCAGCTTGCTGCACCGAGCTTTTATTAGAATGAATTCACTAGAATCAAATAAAAGAAAATCTTTAAACAAACACATTTCCTCTTTATTAGAATCTTATTTTGGAAAATATATCCAAGGCTTGAAAAATGTGGTTGGTCCTTCTACTTTACCTTGTTACATTTTTATTAGTTTTGAGGGCCTTTTTTCTTGAGAGAAATTTAAAAATTTCCAATAATATTTGTCTTTGATTACTATCATTTTCTTGGTCTCCATGATTAAGTTCTTAGTCTAGGGCCTGGTCATCTCCAGACTAGATTATCGTAATCTGTTCCTCACCGAGTCACTCTTTCAAAGACTTTTTTCTGCTACCTAGTCTACAAACTGCAGTCAAATCATTCATCTCCTTTCTTCTTTCCAGTCAATCAATCAATGGTATTTATTCAGTGCTAATTGTGTGCAGAAGATATTACCTAGCACTTGGGAGAATATAAAAGTTAGTAGACATGGTCCCTGCATTCAGGGAGTTTATAACCCAATGGTTTACATCACTCCCCTCTGAACTCTGAATTGTTTCCCATTGCTCTCCCCAGCAGCCAGGTTCTGTCCTTCTCACATTTCTTTATTTCAGAGCTAAAGGTATAAAAGAGAAGGGAATATAAAACATAGATTGGAGATGTGAGAGAGGAAAGGGAGAGATGGTGAGGGTCTAATTAACAAGTCAACAAGACAAAAAAAAGTGCTCAATGTCTATTTACCTTTTCTTTATTTAAGGTCCAATTAAATTTATTTTAGATTTTAAATATTAAGGCATGCATAATTATTACACGGGGATTTTGCCAATCCTTCCAGAGATGTTTCAGGGTGGATTATCTACAACTCTTGTTTGCTTGGTTTCCTTCTGTTTTGTTTTCATTTTGGTCTTGCCATTTCCCAGTAGATCTTCTAGGAGGTTTAGGGGGAAAGGAGACAGAGTTGAAGATAATAATAATAATAATAATGGTATTTGTTAAGTGATAATAATAATAATAATAATAATAATAATGGTATTTGTTAAGTGCTTACTATGTGCAAAGCACTGTTCTAAGTGCTGGGGAGGATACAAGGTGATCAGGTTGTCCCACATAGGGCTCACAGTCTTAATCCCCATTTTACAGATGAGGTAACTGAGGCACAGAGAAGTTAAGTGGCTTGCCCAAGGTCACGGTCACACAGCTTACAAGGGGCGGAGCTGGGATTCAAACCCATGACCTCTGACTCCCAAGCTCATGCTCTTTCCACTGAGCCACGCTGCTTCTCAAAGATAATAATAATGATGGCATTTGTTAAGCACTTACTATGTGCCAAGCACTATTCTAAGCGCTGGGGGAGATACAAGGTCTTTGGGTTGTCCCGTGTGGGGCTCACAGTCTTCAGCCCCATTTTACAGATGAAGTTACAGGCCCAGAGAAGTTAAGTGATTGGCCCAAAGTCACACAGCTCACAAGTGGCAGAACCAGGATTTGAACCCACGACCTCTGACTCCCAAGCCAGGGCTCTTTCCACTGAGCCACGCTGCCAAAATCGAATGCTTCCATTTCAAAATTGTATTCCTCAGTCTTGCTTCTAGTTGATTACTCCACCGCTTGATGGTAAACTTCTTTTTCGTTAGGGAGCCTACCTTTTAACTCTATTGTACTCTCCCAAGCGCTTAATAAAGTGCTCTACACAGAAAGAGCACTCTTTCATTGATTGGCCTCTTCAATAACCTTATCCTAGTAAAAGTTTTGAGTAGTCACATATTTTCACACAGCCTATGAAGCAGTGTACTTCAGTTTCTAATACAACATCACTTTCAATGAAATCGTATCCAAGCATGCAGGTGTAGCTGTAAAGATTGATGTGAGACTGACAATCCATTGCACATTGTGTGCCCACAAAATTGTTCCTTACTGTGCTGATATCTGTACTGCTTGCAGAGCCTAGATCTCCTTTCAAAACTGCCTCTCATCCTTTGGATCTTCACAGGGTCCCTGGTAAAGAACAACAACCCCTGCTTACAAATGCCTGCAGTTTAAGTGGTGGTTTAAATGGGAATTGTATGCAAGCTGTGAATTTAGGTCTGAGATGAATCGTCTATTCTCCATATTCTTACAGGTTCTACATTCATTCATTCAATCATATTTACTGAGTGCTTAATGTGTGCAGAGCCCTCTACTAAGCGCTTGGGAAGTATAAGTTGGCTACATATACAGACGGTCCCTACCCAGCAATGGGCTCACGGTCTAGAAGGGGGAGACAGACAACAAAACAAAACGTGTGGACAGGCGTCAAGTTGTCAGAAAAAATAGAATTAAAGCTAAATGCACATCATTAACAAAATAACTAGAATAGTAAATATGTACAAGTAAAATTGAGTAATCAATCTGTACAAACATATATACAGGTGCTGTGGGGAGGGGAAGGAGGTAGGGTGGGGGGGATGGGGAGGAGGAGAGGAAAAAGGGGGCTCAATCTGGGAAGGCCTCTTGGAGGAGGTGAGCTCTCTGTAGGGCTTTGAAGGGAGGAAGAGAGCTAGCTTGGCGGATGTTTGGAGGGAGGGCATTTCACATGCCCAGCTTTATCTCTGCTACCCTGACAAAATGAGATTTGATGCATTTCAGTAGTCTAGTCCACTGCCATCTCCCACATATTGTAAGTTTTTGGATAAAATCCAGGTCTGTTGGAAAAACCCGTCGAGCAAAAAATAAAGATAAATCACTGTTCAATTAAGAAAAAAGTTAGGCTGCTCTTTCCTCTACAGGTGGGATATGAGTGTGGGTTTCAAGGTTGGCAACAAAGTCTTCCATGTTTCAGCAAAGGCTTGAGCTTTAAAGATGTTTTTTTGGTGCTTGAGTCTTACATTGGCCCTAAAAACCTTACTCTCCTTGAAGCTTTGTCACATATCTATCTCTGCTTGAAGTTTCCAAGACTATTTTTGTGACCATTGTCCAAAAGGCAGAGCAAAGCAAGGCACATGTTAGAATTTTATCTATTGTTGCCGATCCCTTTTGGGTGCCTACTGACTGAAAACCAGTTTATCCCAGAGTGAAGTGATTTCTTGGTACTGTAGTCTTAACTGCTCCCCCACCCTGTTTAAAAGATGTTATTTCTATTTCGTTTGCGTGGGAGCATTAGCATTCAATTGAGCACATGACTACCATTATTCTCTGTACAACAATGAATGGATTAGGTATGTGCCTCCTCACATTTGTGTGTCTATAGATGTGTGTATGTAATATACATATGGGTATTTTCTCTGTATAATTCGGGATTCTTTTCAGAGGTGGGGTAGGAACTAGATATTGGTAAATCATTTTCTTCTCATGGATCAGTGGCATAGGCATGTACCTTTTCAAATTTGTGTGTCTATATGTGTGTGTGTGTGTATATGTGTGTGTGAAAGAGAGAAATGTATGGGTATTTTCTCTGTATTCTTTGGGGTTCTTTTAAGGTATGGGGTTAGAAGCTAAATTTTGGTAAATAATTTTCCCATCGTGGTTGAGTGGAGTAGGCATGTGACTTTTCACATTTGTTTATATATAAGTGTGTGTAGGCATATGTGTATGTATAATGGGTATTTTCTCTGTATACTTTGGGGTTTTTTTCATGGATGAAGTGGGGGAGAAGCTAAGCGCATGCAAATGCTTCAATAAGTCTGATAGCAAATGACAAATTAAAATAATGAGCTTGATGGACCCAAATTTTCAGAGTGGTGATGAACTGAATTTAACGATGAGATGAGAACTCATCAAATGTAATGACAGCTAGGTTGTGCTACAATCTGGCAAAAAAGAATAGTCGATCAGAACTGGAATTGGAGATTTTTTTTTTAACTGCATCAAATTCACAGGATCATCCAACACTTTTATATCATTATTATATATATATCAGTAATCATTAATTTCAAAATCAGTAATATTGCGGTACTTTTCTCTCATTGCATTGTTACTATTCAAGGCAGCATTCCATACTGAATATATACTGGGTATTGCTTGCTAAAATTTGGTTAAGCATTGGTCATTGTTTCTTGCATAGCTCTGATAGATGTGTAGTATACTAATTTAATTAATGGCCCTCAAAACAGATCTGGTTTATGGGGTCAGAAGAAGGGAAGGAAGTTTAGAGAAATATGTGAATTTGACCCAAAGGACTTAAAAACGTGAACAAACTTCTATAAAGAACTAATCCAGATCCCCTTTCCACAAAACTAAACTCAGCTTCATGTTTTGACTGCTTCTTTCATTATTATTTATCTGTTTTCTCAGATGAAAAGTTGTTTCCTGTCAATTTCCAACTAGATTTTTCAGAATGAAGAGTTTCCCATAATTTAGATAGCAGTTGTGACTTCTGAATACTCTTCTAAATTATCGAAAAGCCTTAACGTCCTGTGACTGTTCATGTTTTTTTAAAGCAGTTTTTCATTTCTAATAGGAACGGATACAAACAATATTTATAAATTATTTCATATATTGAAAACATTTGTTCTTTTGAAAATAGCGACTTAAAGCCCAGGATCTGTCTTATGTTTTGGGAAAGTATGCCCTCCATCTGTTATGCTAATTCTGGGATTTTCTGTTAGGGAGAACTTCAGTGGCAAGCTCAAGACCTCAAGGGGCCCGTTCCAGTTAAATTATCTTCCCTCTAGTCCATTTTCCATTCCCATGTTGGTCCCACTTCTTTCTGCACAACTTTTCTTGTGTCCGTTGCTTTCTCTCAGAACCCTCAGTCCAAATCTAAGCCCCCAACCTGCTTGTCACACGAGTGTTATGTCACCTCAGTGCTGGAATGTCTGCCTCCAGGATTCCCCAAGGGCAGTCAACTCTCAGGTGTAATTTCTGTTGATATTGGCCTGATAAAATCCTGATCTGGGTGTCCTTAGCCCAAGACTGTAAGCTTCTTGAGGGAGGGAGAATGTCTACCAACTCTTCTGTCTTGAACTTTTCCAAGCTCTGCACACAGTAAGGACTCGTTAAATACCCTACTCCTTAGCATCAAATCCTATCAAGCTACCACAACTATATCCCCCTGTATCATCATTTGTATCCTCAGGATATTTTATTATGTTTTGAAAGATAGGGACATGAATGTTTGCTGAATACATTTAGTGTAGGTTAAATTATGAGTACAGGAAACTTCCATGATCATTTTTGACCATCTCCTCTTCTAAGAGTGGATATCTTAATGGTGAAGGTGGTATTTATTAAGCGCTTACTATAAGCCAAACACTGTGGTGTCCAATGTGCACTGATGAGCATTAAGTTCAAATCCATGCTGCACCTGATTTCAACCCCATTAAAATGAAAATTGACTTTGCATTGATAATATTTTATATCCAGTTAAAACTAAGGCATATTCTACCTGTTCTTACTACTAATAAGAATACAATTATATTTAGTCCCATATCAAATATGTGACTGATTTTATTTCTTTCCAAGGATTACAAAATGGGAATAGATGTGTCACCTAGATAATTAAACACTGGCAAGTTACCCTCTTGCTTCCAATTTCTCTCCCACCTGCTATGAAGGAATTACTGGCTAAAACATTTGGTCTCCGAAGTCACCCTCATTTCTGAATTTTTATTATTTTTTTTGTGTGTGCAGGGGAGAACCTGAATACTAAGCAGTGAAACCTGAGCTCCGTACATAGAAGTAGTCCTTATACTACTATATCTAGTACAGTTTTCTTCATTTTTCACTCCAGAAGGGTGCTATCTCTGTGACTCTATGAGAAAGGTTGAAAGGAGAACTGGGACCCTCAACAAATCTCCCTCAAAAACTAATCAAAGCTGGGAAGAGAATTACCAGCAGCATAACACGAGGGACCACACTGATTTTGCAGCTGTTTCTGCATGGGGACAGAAATGAGGTGTTAGTCTTTGGACAATAATATTGCTTCCTGGTTATGAGGAATCTAAAAATGTAGTGACCCTCATCATCAGAGTTCTTTATTTTGTTCAGAACACTGTATTAAATGTTTCAGAGAGTATAACCAGATCAGAAAATTACTACTGTTTCCTATGAGATACCTACTTCAATAAATCATAGTCTCAGTATGTTCTCAGATATACATCCTTTCAAGGCTAGGGCTACTTTCCTATCCTGGAGACTAAGCCAAGAAGATGAATACTCCAAAGAATTGTTTAGGAATTTTCAGTTGTCCTACAGAGGGGGAGAAATAGGCCTCTAAAAATAGGACAATAGAGGCTTTTAATGGTATTTGTTAAGTGCTTACTATGTACGAGGCTAAGCACTGGGGTAGATACAAGCTTAACAGGTTGGACACAGTCCGTGTCCCAAATGGGGCTCACAGCCTTAATCCCCATTGTACAGATGAGTTAACTGAGGCTCAGATAAGTGAAGTGACTTGCCCAAGATCATTTAGACAATTGGTGGAGCTGGGATTAGAATCCAGGTTCTTCAGACTCCCGGGCCTTTACTCCAGCCACTAAGCCATGTTGCCTTGAATAATTTATCTTTTTCTCTGCCATAGTCTGTCAGTGGAAATGTTATGTCATATATATATATATATATATATGCCACTAGATACAATTGTAGGCTATTCTATATGTATGTTTTTATCAATATGTAGGAATATTATATGTATATGTATGTACACATGTATATGTGAATATATAAATACACATATATACACATACATACGATAAGATTGCCAAGGCCCCCATCATAAGTTTCCTGAAGACAAGACCACAGAGTTGCAGTAAAGTAAAAAAACTTGGGATTGATCAGCTGGGAGTTTTCAGTGGAAAGCATATGACCCTGGAACTCACTAAACCTCTTAGTTCAATGGAACTTGAGTTTATTTACCTCCAGGGCACAATGTAAAATGTTTTATTTATCCAGGTCTGTATTTAGCCAATCCTTGGTTTGAGCAAAAGTTAAGTCAATTTTTAGTAGCCTTTAAATATTCTTCGATTTCCCAATTACCATACTCAAAGAGTAATATATTCCCAGAGGTCCTGAGACAGGTAAAGGTCTATAAATCTAAATAAAAAAAATTATGGGGGTGGGGGGAGGGAACTCGTGAACATATTTTGAGTAAACTCCATCTGTAGCACATTAAAGGCTCCAAAACATAGGGCCTTCAAGATCTGAAAAAGTCATAACTATTGTAATTTAATCTCCTAAATTAATAAACTCTGAGTACTTCTGGGTCCTTTTCAGTTCTGTAGAGTAGATTTGCAGAATGGTATTAAGCATGAGAAGATTCTGATGAGTCAATTATTTATTGAGTGCTTACTTTATGCAGCTCACTGGATAAGGACAGTAGAAAAGAGTTGGTAGCCACATTCCCTACCCACAAGGCTCCCTTGGCCTCCTCTCACTTCAGTGTCGTCTATGCACTTGGATCTGACCTGTGCGCATTTTTTTATGCTAACTGTTAAACACTGTATTAAGCATTGGGGTAGGTACAAACTAATCAGATTGGACACACTCCATATCCCACATGGGGCTCACAGTCTTAATCTCCATTTTACAGATGAGGTAACCAAAACACAGAGAAGTAAAATGACTTGCCCAGGGTCACACAGCAGATAAGTGATGGAGCCAGGATTAGAACCTAAATCCTCTGGCTCCCGAGCCCATGCTCTTTCCACTAAGCCACGCTGCTTGGCAACACTACTTCTAATTTGATATTAGCCTCATACTCAGCCCCACAACACTTACATACACATCTATACAAGCGCTTAGTACAGTGCTCTGCACACAGTAAGCACTCAATAAATACAATTGAATGAATCTATAAATTTTAAATTATTCATATTAATGTCTGTCTAAACTGTAAGCTCATTGTGGGCAGAGAATGTGTCTATCAACTCTGTTGTACTGTACTATACTAGGACATTTTACAGTGATCTGCACACAATAAATACTACTGATGATGATCACTGATGAAGGTACTTACACTGTACAGTGGGAGGTAGGCATTAGTGTAAATTAATTGCTGATCTGTACATAAGTGTTGTGGTGCTGGGGGGGGGGCGGTAAATAAAGGGTGCAAATCTAAGTGCATGGATAATAATTATAATAATGATGGCATTTGTTAAGTGCTTACTATGTGCAGAGCACTGTTCTAAGCACTGGGGAGGATACAAGGTCATCAGGTTGTCCCATGTGGGGCTCACAGTCTTAATCCCCATTTTACAGATGAGGGAACTAAGGACCAGAGAAGTTAAGTGACTTGCGCAAAGTCACACAGCTGACAAGTAGCAGAGCCAGGATTAGAACCCATAACCTCTGACTCCCAAGCCCGTGCTCTTTCCACTGAACCATGCGGCTTCTCATGGATGACAGAATGGTGTAGAAGAAGAGGAAATGAGGGCTTAGTTGTGGAAGGACTCTTGAAGGAGATGTGCTTTTAATAAGACTTTGAAGACGTGGAGAGTAGTTGTCTGTCAGATATGAATGGGAAGGGAGTTCCGGGCCAGAAGCAGGACATGGGCAAGGAGTTGGTGGCAAGATAAATGAGATCAAGTTAATGTGAGTAGGTTGGCACTGGAGGAGTGACGTGAACAGGTTTAGTTGTAGTACGAAATCTGAGAGGTAAGGTAAGAGGGCGCAAGGTGACTGAGTGTTTTAAATAATAATAATGGCATTTATTAAGCACTTACTATGTTCAAAGCACTGTTCTAAGCACTGGGGAGGTTACAAGGTGATCAGATTGCCTCATGGGGGGCTCACAATCTTAATCCCCATTTTACAGATGACTGAGGCACAGAGAAGCTAAGTGACTTGCCCAAAGTCACACAGCTGACAATTGGCAGAGCCGGGATTTGAACCCCTGACCTCTGACTCCAAAGCCCGTGCTCTTTCCACTGAGCCATGCTGCTTCTCTAAAACCAGCAGTAAGGAGTTTCTGTCGGATGTGGGGGTATATGGGAAACCACTGGAAGTTCCTGAAGCATGGGGAAACATGTACAGAACACTTTTGTTGAAAAATGGTCTGGGCAAGAGAGTGAGGTATGGACTAGAGTGGGGAGAGACAGGAGGCTGGGAGATCAGCATGGAGGCTGAGCAGTAATCAAGGCAGGACAGGAGAAGTGTTTCTATTAACATGAAAGCAATTAAGATAGAAAGGAAAGGGTGAGCTTTAACAATGCTGTGAAGTTTGAACTAAAAGACCTGATGACAGATTGAATATGTCATTTGAATGAGAGATATTAGTTGAGGATAATGCCAAGGTTACAGGTTTGTGAGACACAGAGGATGGGGGTTTTATCTATAGAGATGAGAAAGTCATGGAGAGGACAGGGTTTGCATGAGAAGGGAGGATTTCTGTTTTGGCCTTGTTAAATTTGAGGTATCAGCAGGACAGCCTGAATTGCTGGGCAGTTACAAGTTAATCAGAATGGACACAGTCCCTGTCCCAATGTGGCTCACACTCTTAATCCCCATTTTACAGAAGAACCAACTGAGGCACAGAGAAGTGAAGTGATTTGCCCAAGGTCACACAGCAGACATGTGGTGGAGCCGGGATTAGAACCCAGGTACCTCTGATTCCCAGGCCTATGTATTATCCACTAAGTCCGGCTTATTCTGAGATTGGTCTTTTGTAAGAATCGCCAGGAATGTGGATCCTACAATACTCATGCTGAGGGGCTCTGAGTAGTAATTTAGGGTTGCTCTCTTAAAAATGCCCTCCTTCATTCACTTATATTACTGCACTTACTCTCCTACTGTGACTATTGAACAGCACTGTTTTACACACACACACACACACACACACACACACACACACACACACTTTTCTGCAGGCTTGGCACTCCAAAACTTAAAATATCTTTATTTATTTATTTATTAAACACTTACTTTGTGCCTGGCACTTTAGTAGATACAGGTAAATCAGTCTGGACACAGTCCATGTCCCACAGTCTTAAACCCCATTTTATAGATAAGGTAACTGAGGGACAGAGAAGTTAAATGACCTGCCCAGGGTCACACAGCAAAGTGGGGCCAGTACCAGAACCCAGGTCCTTTAGACTCCCAGGTCCCCGCTGTATCTACTAGTCCTCGCTTCTTCTCCATTATAAAGATCATCATTATTACCATGACTACCTATGAGATGCAGAGTAATCAATCAATCAATCAATCGTATTTATTGAGTGCTTACTATGTGCAGAGCACTGTATTAAGCGCTTGGGAAGTACAAATTGGCAACATACAGAGACAGTCCCTACCCAACAGTGGGCTCACAGTCTAAAAGGGGGAGACAGAGAACAAAACCAAACATACTAACAAAATAAAATAAATAGAATAGATATGTACAAGAAAAATAAATAAATGAAAAAATAGAGTAATAAATATGTACAAACATATATACAGGTGCTGTGGGGAAGGGAAGGAGGTAAGATGGGGGGATGGGGAGAGGAAGGAAGGGGCTCAGTCTGGGAAGGCCTCCTGGAGGAGGTGAGCTCTCAGCAGGGCCTTGAAGGGAGGAAGAGAGCTAGCTTGGCGGATGGGCAGAGGGAGGGCATTCCAGGCCCGGGGAATGACGTGGGCCGGGGGTCGATGGCGGGACAGGTGAGAACGAGGTATGGTGAGGAGATTAGCGGTGGAGGAGCGGAGGGTGCGGGCTGGGCTGGAGAAGGAGAGAAGGGAGGAGAGGTAGGAGGGGGCAAGGTGATGGACAGCCTTGAAGCCCAGGGTGAGGAGTTTCTGCCTGATGCGCAGATTGATTGGCAGCCACTGGAGATTTTTGAGGAGGGGAGTAATATGCCCAGAGCGTTTCTGGACAAAGATAATCCGGGCAGCAGCATGAAGTATGGATTGAAGTGGATAGAGACACGAGGATGGGAGATCAGAGAGAAGGCTGATGCAGTAGTCCAGACGGGATAGGATGAGAGCTTGAATGAGCAGGGTAGCGGTATGGATGGAGAGGAAAGGGCGGATCTTGGCAATGTTGCGGAGCTGAGACCGGCAGGTTTTGGTGACGGCTTGGATGTGAGGGGTGAATGAGAGAGCGGAGTCGAGGATGACACCAAGGTTGCGGGCTTGTGAGACGGGAAGGATGGTAGTGCCATCAATAGAGATGGGAAAGTCAGGGAGAGGGCAAGGTTTGGGAGGGAAGACAAGGAGTTCAGTCTTCGGACCCCACGGGACCGACCGGAACTCCACACCGCAACCACCGGTAAAACCAATGTCCGCCCGAGAGAACCCTCGCTGTCCAGACGCAGAGAGTACTTTAATAATAATAATAATAATGATAATGATGGCATTTATTAAGCACTTACTATGTGCAAAGCACTGTTCTAAGCGCTGTGGAGGTTACAAGGTTATGAGGTTTTCCCACAGGGAGCTCACAGTCTTAATTCCCATTTTACAGATGAGGGAACTGGGACCCAGAGAAGTTAAGTGACTTGCCCAAAGTCACACAGCTGACAATTGGCAGAGCCGGGATTTGAACCTGACTCCAAAGCCCGGGTTCTTTCCACTGAGCCATGCTGTTTCTCTTTAATAATAATAAATAAATAATAATAATGGCATTTATTAAGCACTTACTATGTGCAAAGCACTGTTCTAAGCACTGGGGAGGTTATAAGGTGATCTGGTTGTCCCACAGGGGGCTCACAGTCTTAATCCCCATTTTACAGATGAGGTAACTGAGGCACAGAGAAGTTAAGTGATTTGCCCAAGGTCACATAGCTGACAAGTGGTGGAGCTGGGATTTGAACCTATGACCTCTGACTCCAAAGCCCGGGTTCTTTCCACTGAGCTGTGCCTGCTTCTCTGTAATAGGCACTTGGAGAGCATACAGAAGTAAAAAAAAAAAGTATCCTGTTTTTGAGGACTTCCAATCTGATGCGAGACAGTGGCTAAAATTAATCAACCTATGCAAAAAGTACCCATGAATGTCATTCATCTCACAAGGGATTCTTCCTTTTAAGAATCATTTCATTGGAACAAGTTCTAGAATAGCTTTCCAAGTTCTCTGTGATCCAAGGGGCTGGCAATAAAATTCTACTACCTCCTTCAGTGTGTCAGATGAAAGGTTTTAAAGCATGAGATAGTGGCCAATAATAAATGCAGGAGCAAGCACTCACACTTAGGCTACATAGAAGTAAGTAGTAGGAGAAGTTTGTTTAAATAGTTCAATCGTGGGCAGCATGAAGCAGCTGTTTGGCAACACCAGGTCTTGTCGAAGTGTCTATGTTATGGAGAAGACTAGCCCTCTCTAGATATTAGCCTAGACAAATGGCTAGGCTTGGACCAGAAAAGTGGCAGTTTCAGGACCCTCTTACAACTGTGCTGTTTCCCTATTTACCATTCAAAATGCAATACTAGAGTTCTGCTGGCCCCCTTTGAATTGAATAAAATTGTATGAATTGCCATGCTGCTACAAATTATTTTTTTTCAGATTACAATATTGTGACTCAACTCATAGTAAAATGCCATCTGACTATCAGAGATTTGTAGATGGAACTCGGATTTAAATTTAGAAATAGTATTTTTTTCATTCTTCTTCCAAGCTGTATTTAAGAAAAAAATGCTTCAATAATAAGGGGTCTTCTGTAAACATTATAACGAGGCAAACTTTGGCATGAGATAATGCGTTATCATAGCAGCATGAATGTAATGTTTTCAGATATCTCGTAAGATTGGAAATGAGAACATTTTGCACATATTTCAGTCATTAGCGCGTTGTCAGATGGAACTCATAATTTAAAATTCTGCTTCAGTACTAGCTGTTTTAACTTGTACAGAAGCCAGTTTAACTGTGGTTATCTTCTAAATCAATAGGGTTCCAATTGGCTGACGACTTTCATCCTATAAATCCAAACCCTAGCCTGAACTAACTACTCAACCATTAAAGACGTGTAAGAAATTTCAACTTTCCCACATATACTCCTTTCTTAAAATTTCCCAAATATTAAACCAGGATGAAGCATGACATATTTCAGTTTGAATATTTGAAATTAGTTCCTGGCAAGGTAACCTGAAATAGTTCAAAACTAAAACCCATGAGTGTGACAAACAATCAAAGTATAATTTGTCAAGTCATGTGATAGAGACTGAAGAGGAGAATTTGGCAAATAGGAATACTACCAAAGAATAAGGCAGAGGGACTTCATTAATAAACTGAAAAGCTCCAGAATGATGCACTAGGCAACACTGACTTTCCAAACAAAACCAGTTTGAAACTATTGATTTCAAGTAGCAGCTGCTTAATTGCTGCAGAACAGATACTTGAGCAGTTGTTGAGATTTGCACATGCAAATAAGCTCTGTCACAAATGTATTAGTAACACAGCTACTTACTAAAGCTGCTAGTGGAGTTACTCAATGATTGTGACATTTAGCCATTTCAGGAATTGAGCTCTACAGAACAGGTGGTTGTGGCATACAGCTTCAGTTACCTAACAGAGGAAAATAATGAGGAAAAGAATATCAGTTTGAGACTTTATTGCATGGTTTACTGTTTGTACATATGTGTACTTACATGTATATTACGTTATTTGACAGTATTAGCAATGGTGAGATCCTAATGATTTTCTGTGACATATGGTAATTGATAGTCTATTCGATAGTTTGTGCCATAAAGTGCCAATTCCGTGTTAATTGGACTCTCAGCCTCATTCATCCCAAGATTCTGACAAGATGGGAGAGATTCCAGTCAGAACGAAAAAAGACCTAAAACGTTGGCTTTCCCGTCTAACTTTTAGAAATCTGGACCCATCTAGTTCCTATTCTCTCTAAAATTCCTGCCCCTCGCCTTGCCCCCACACTCAAAATGGAAAGTTGACACTTATATTCCCTACAGATGAATATTGTCCTTTGCTGGGCTGATGAGATTTTCATCAGGAGCCTCTGCCTCGTGGTATCCCGATCTTTCCAAGTCTCAGCTTTCAAGGAGCAATCTCTTTCCTGATTGTCATGTCTGTGGCTGCTGTCTCCTGAACATTGGCTTTTGACATCCAACAAGCATTCATTCAAAACTTCTCCCTTTTGTCGCAGCTGCCATACAGTAGCCACTCAAGTATTCTAATATCATCCATTCTCCTCAGGTGTTCCACCCAGCAAAGCTGGCTGGTGATGAGCATTGCCTCGTTGATGAACTGACTTCATTACATGTTTCTATTGGTGATTTTGATTTGTTATTTAATTGTCGTCCCCCAGATTGCCAACTACCCAGCCGTGACTTTGCAGACGGGGCATCAATTTGGGCCAAATTTGCTCATGTCTTCAAAGCTCCAAATATATATCGGTGTCCAGAAATACTGGCAGAGCCATGAGGGGGTAGTGGCAGGAGCAATCTCAGCAGTGTCAGTGGCACTGCTACAACTACAACCATTACCATTTCAACTCTGCTTTCTCTGCCAGTGCCCAGTTGAGGAGTCTGTCGTGAGTCTGGCCAGCTGCTCCCATGGATATGGTTGCCACACCTTGGCAGTTCTTTTGATCTGTTCATAAAAAAAGTTCGAAAGTCAGATTGTTGGAAAACAGTCATCTTCAGCAATTGGCAACCTGGTTTTAGACTGTAAGCTCTTTGTGGGTGATAATAATAATTTGTTAAGCGCTTACTGTGTGCTAATACCCGGGATCTGGCTGGAGATTTTACTCATGTATCTTACGTGGATCATTCTAGATACAGGATGGTTCAATTTGAGCCTAATTCGATGTTATACAGTTAGACAACTAAGTGCCAATCTTATGAAGTAAAAGCTTCAGAGTCTTCAAAAAGTATCTGTTGAATCATTAAAAGAAATCCGTTCAGGTAAAACCAGGTGTTGAGTAGGCTTCTTCTCTTTAAAATGTTTTCAAGTAATAATTTAATTATTAGAATTAAAGGGTTCTTTTAGTTGGAATTGAATCGTAATTAGTACCATACTCTGATTTATTTGCTGAGTTATCAGAATACTGTTATGCTCCCAATTTTATACTCAAATCAATTAAATGTATGTCAATAAACCTATAAACCCCCCTCAAAATTTTTGAGAGTAATAATCAAAGAAGCAACAGATAGATTATCTATGAAACTCAAACACCCTAAAATGAGAAGCTTACACTAAAAATAAACTTTTAAGTGAGTTTCATAGACACTATCTATCGGTATTTCTGTTTTTAAAAACTTCCTGCAAGGCAAGCTGCCTAAAAATCCTGTGAACGCTTAGGAAAAGGTATGTTTTTTGTCCAATTAAAAACATTACAAGACATTGGATAAATTATCATATCCCATGATCAGGTCAACTTGATTGCCCATAAATCTGAGTTGTTGGGCTTTAATAATTTAGATGTCATTCTTAAAAGTCCTAGTTACTGTAGAATCTGCCTAATTGGCACCCTGATCAATGATTTTGCAATTTAATTGGTATAATTACCATGAACAGACTTGGCGTACTGTATTTAATGACTTTCACCAATGGATATAGGATCTACCGTTTCCATTTAAATGATGTCATGTTCAAGCATATTCATAGCACTTTATAGATACTCCAAGCCCCTGAAGGTACTGAGTTGTTAAAGAAAATGCATACAAAATTAATATTTCTCAAAGCCATAGATAATTCAGAAGTGCAGTCTACCTAACTTTGTTTAGAACATGATCAATCAGTAATACTTATTTAGCAACTAAAGAAGCAGTGGGGCTTTGCGGAAAGAGCATGGGCTTGGAAGTCAGAGGTCATGGGTTCTAATCTCAGTTTGCCATATCTCTGCTCTGTGACTTTGGGCAAGTCACTTAACTACTCTGTGCCTCAGTTACCTCATCTGTAAAATAGGATTAAGTCTTTGAGTCCCACATGGGACAACCTGATTACCTCGTATCTACCCCAGTGCTTAGAACTATGTGTGGCACGTAGTAAGTGCTTAATAAATACCATCATCATTATTATTATCATTATTATTATTATTATTAACTACTGATTATGAATCACTCAGGAGATTACCAGAGAAACAAGAACACGTTCCTTGGCCTCAAGGAAGTTTCAGTCTTATGGGGAAAAGTAGAAAAAAACAGATTTACAAATACTGTAAGAGGATATAACAGGAAAGGTGAGTTCTAACAGGAAGAAAGTGATTATTTTTTGAAGTTATTGCAAAGGTCACATGATGGGTTGGTGTATTTTGATTTATTTGATTTATGCAGTGTTAAGCAGGCAATCAAGATGATACGATAAATGAGTGTTTTTTATTGGCTACTCATGGATTGGTTTCATAGCTTAAATTACTAGGTCACCCTATTTTTCGAGCAGGAGGTGGTTCTGGGGAAAAAGGAACTTTCTGTGAAGCTCAGGTGGAAGAGACCCATTCATTCATTCATTCAATTGTATTTATTGAGCACTTACTGTGTGCAGAGCACTGTACTAAGCGCTTGGGAAGTACAAGTTGGCAACATATAGAGATGGTCCCTACCCAACAACAGGCTCACAGTCTAGAAGGGAAAATAATAATGGCATTTATTAAGCACTTACTATGTGGAAAGCACTGTTCTAAGCACTGGGGAGGTTACAAGGTGACCCATGAAGCATGTGGACTATCCCCTGGAGACTCATGCAAGTGTTTTCCCCTAGTGTCCCAACGTATTAGCCTGGGCTCCAGAGCCAGTAAGTCAGTCATATTTATTGAGCATTCACAGTGTGCAGAGCACTGTACTAAGCACTGGGGAGAGTACAATATAACAATATAGCAGACACATTCCCTGCCCACAGTGAGCTCACAGCCTAGAGGGGGAGAGTGTTGCCGGAAGGCACCTGCTGCTCTTCAGCAGACCTCGGATCCTAAGGGTTCATGCTGGCTGAGGTTCATCTCCTGATTCATCATGCTGGGCTCCAGACTGGTCGTTGGAGTGGGGAAAGTTAGTTCTGCTACCCCCTCGCATTTATTTTCTTAATTTAAAAAAATGAATAATAATTCTTTGATTTCTACCTTTCTTAAATGAGCCCACGGAGGCCACTCTATCCATGGAAAGGCTGGTCCATTACCCAATCAGGGGGGTCCAGGGCAGGACTGTGGCCATGCCTTTGTCCGGCCCACTGCTGCACGGCAGCAGTGCACAGGCCTGTATCTCTGTCCAGTTGGCATTGGCTGCCCCCCCATGTCCAGCCAGAACTGACCCTGCTGAGGGCCAGCCCACAAAATTGCCTCCCAACCAAATTTTTACATCAGCCCTGCCCAGAGTGGGCACCAGGCCAGCTTCAGATTGCGTCATATGATTGGTAGTGCCATTTTGGATCATAGTTCAACCTCTTTACCTCAGGATTGGTAGACTGTGAGATTTCTAGACTGTGAACACATTCCTAGACTGTGAGCCCGTGGTTGGGTAGGGACTGTCGCTATATGTTGCTGACTTGTACTTCCCAAGCGCTTAGTGCAGTGCTTTGCACGCAGTAAGCGCTCAATAAATACAATTGAATGAATGAATGATTGGTAGAACTGATAGCATGCCCAGAAAAATTCCTAAGCCGGTCAAATTCCTCTTATGCAGATTGCATCCCTCTCATGGATCTGTCACAAACTGTGGAGCTCTTACCTTAACAAAGGCCTCAGGGCTCACAATCACCCTTATGTGCTCCTTGTATGCCTTGTCTAACATCATCAAATGTTATTGCTTGTATTTCTTAAGACATTGTCCTGTGTCCTATTTCAGCAAGCCAAATGGGTGTTTTGCACGTGAAAGTTATGGAGTGAAAAAACTATGCTATTTCATTTCCTTTTGCCTTTTTACACAATAGAAATTTCCACGAGATTTATGAGAGATCTAAAAAAGTCCTTTAAACATGTCCATATCAAAAGGGGTGGTAGTTTTTCCTCTCAATAACATCATTGGGTTTTTTTTAAGTTTCTCTCCAAGTTTTCTCTTCCTTTTCTGTCTCTTCAAGGTTTTTGATCAGCGTGTACTTATACAGTAATGCTGTCAACTTTCTGAGTTATGTGCAGCAACAATGAAAGACTGGGGACACCAAATAAGCATAGACTCTGCCTTACTTTACAGTGAGTTTAAGTGATAGGTTCTGAAATATATGTGCTTTATCGTTGCTCAGTCTGTTGCAAGAGAAGCAGCATGGCTCAGTGGTTAGTACACAGGACTGGAAGTCAGAAGGACCTGGGTTCTAACCCAGCTCTGCCACTCATCTGCTGTGTGACCTTGGGCAAATCACTTAATTTCTCTGTGCCTCAGTTTCCTCCTCTGGAAAATGGGCATTAAGATTGCAAGCCACATTCATTCAGTCATGTTTATTGAGCACTTACTTTGTGTAGAGCACTGTACTAAGCGCTTGCACATGTGGGACAGGACTATGTCCAACCCAAGTTGCTTGAATCTACCTCAGTTCTTAGTACAGTTCCTGGCACAAAGTGCTAAACACCATAATTAAGTTCAGGTTTCCCCTCATCTCAAAGATTTTGGTTGCTTAGTGAGACAGAAATTACTTATAGTGTTCCTAAGGATAGGATTTTAGGTCTGATGTTTAAGACACACATATAGATTTATGTGTGGCCTTTTGTTGTCTTTCTTCATGTGAGCTTATTAGTTGCATGTCTTTAGTGTGCACTATTTAATAATAATAATAATGATGATGATGGTATTTGTTAAGTGCTTACTATGTGCAAAGCACTGTTCTAAGCACTGGGGAGATACAAGGTGATCAGGTTGTCCCATGTGGGGCTCACAGTCTTCGTCCCCATTTTACAGATGAGGGAACTGAGGCACAGAGAAGTTAAGTGACTTGCCCAAAGTCACACAGCTGACAATTGGCGGAGCCAGGATTTGAACCCATGACCTCTGACTCCAAAGCCCGGGCTCTTTCCACTGAGCCACGCTGCCAGAGAGTCTGAATTGATACCTCTCAGAATGCCCAATTCACATTTGCTTTTGTTTCACATTCTGTACTGGCACTTTTGTCTCCTTGAAGTCTAATCTGACTGAAGTTCAGCTTTGGCTTTCCAAATCCTGGTAATATTGGATTACTATTGATTGGTTTAAGGCATTGGTGTTAAAGGGTTCATTTCCCTGCTTGCATCTGCGTAGGTCAAATCTCTTGACAGGTTTTGTGAAACATCTGGGCATCAATTTAGGTTCTCATCATTACAAATCTTTCTCTATAAACCCCTCCTATGCTTTCTAGGAGTGGGACAGTCACAATTAGATAGGCTTGCTGAAATGTTTGAGGCTCCTTGTGATTTCTAAAAAAATCCCTAAAGAGGAACTTAGCTATAAACTGCCCAATTATTTGACAAGATTGGGTTTGTTCAAATGGCATCACACTATCGATCCAATAATAACATTAGTATATGTACAAATAAACCATAGAAATCATAAAATCCATTTTTATCAACTGAAAACTCTGGTTTTGTAGACCATAGTTAAGTGGCAGGTGTTTTTCCATTTAATTTCACAGATTTTTCAGTTAAGATCTCTCTCTATTTACTGGGCTTTCCTTGAGAAAAAAAATCACTAGTGTATGAGGAAGAGCAAAAGAGACCACCTGAAATTTGAATGCAGCCCAAAAATTAGTTTTGAAAGGAATGAAATATTAGGGTGAGTCTAGTATTACTTTCTGCGTGGGAAAACTTGACAGCAGACTGAAATGATCTTATGTTTCAGCTTGTGTTAAAACAGGCCTTGTTAATATTACTCACAATTTCTGACCATGAGGAATACCCTGCTAGTATTTACTTATGGAATTGCTTTTATGAATTTATTTGCATCTTCTTCAGCACTCTTGTGCGTATGCGTACTCAGTTATTTATTTTAACCCCTCTAATAATTGCATGTTTGTCTCCCCAGTTTGAGCAAGTTAATAATAATAATAATTGTGGTATTTGTTAAATGCTTACTATGCACCAGGCACTTTTCTAAGCACTGGGGTGGATACAGGCAAATCGGGTTGGACACAGTCCATGTCCCATGTTGGGCTCACAGTCTCAGTCCCCATTTTACAGATGAGGTAACTGAGGCATGGAGAAGGGATGTGATTTGCCCAAGGTCACACAGCAGACAAGTGGTGAAGCCAGGATTAGAACCCATTTCCTTCTGATTCCCAGGCCCATGCTCTATCCACTATGCCATGCTGCTTTGTGGGCAGGGATGGTGTCACTTTTTAATTTTTTACTTTCTAAGTGCATAGCACAGTGTGCCATATTAAATATGTGTGGTAAATGCTGTTATTATGAAAGGAGTGAAAAGCAATAGCTTAGATTGTGCAGATTGGATTTTGTTGCCATGAGATTAGTGTGTGTGTCTTCTATTGGCCAAGAGTTCTGACAGACCACTGCTGCCCATGTACTACTGATGGCTCTGAACCCCATTTCCTCATCCCGCTCCCAGTCTGCCTGAGATTCTGGGAATTGACTTGAGGTCCATTTGGTCTCAGGAGAGTTGGGGGAATGAATGAGTAGAGGATGTGAAAGAGTCGGTAGGTGGAGCCACTCAAGTGATAATGCTTGTGGGGTTGTTAATAATAATAATAATAATAATAATAATAATAATAATAATAATAATGCTGGTTGCATTTGTTAAGCATTTATTGTGTGCCAAGCACTGTACTAAAAGCTGGAGTGAATACAATCAAATCAAGTTGGACGCAGTCCCTGCCCAACATGGGACTCACAGTCTCAATCCCCATTTGACAGAGGGGTTAACTAAGGCACAGAGAAGTGAAAGGACTTGTCCAAGGTCCCACAGCAAATTGGTGGCAGAGCTGGGATTGGAGCCCATGACCTTCTGACTCATGGGCTATCCACTGCACTATGCTGGATTTGGTAGCATGGACTGTGGTTCAAAATAATGGTACTTGGCTTCCAAAAGTGTTCTCTATTGCACCACATCTCCCCCAGTCCCCCACCCATCTTATATTGATATTCAATAATTGGCTTGCATCATGCTGATTTGGGCCCCATCTGAATTTTTCTACCAATACCTAGCCTCAAAATTATGCTCAGCCTATATGGCCATATAGGATACACTTCTTAACAATGCCCTTCATTTGTTGCCAAGAACAAAGGACAGCCAGATATTAATTGTGGGAGGAGTGGGTGGGCAGTTGACAAAGAGCCTTATATCCTGTACAGTTTTCCTTATTCCTACTTGAATTTTCACAACTGTCACATAAAGGATGTAAATCCATCCAGGCCATTTAAGAATGAAAACAGGGCCCCAGAATTTCCGAATATAAACTGACACAAGAGGTTCATAACACAGTAAATTGCATTGTCATTATTCACCCTATAGCATACCTCTTGAAGCAATTCCATTACATTGATTCCAAGATTCTGACTACCAATTGAATTTCACTCACAGGCAGATCATGCCATTATATTTCTTAAATTCTAACAATTTTCATCATTTAGCCAATTCTCAATTTGAAATATTTTTGTATTTTCATATTTTTCTCTACTATTGTAAAAATAAGGTTAAAATTATTTTAATTATTTTATCGATGTCACCATTCACTGGATGATGACAATAGGCTACTCAGCGTAATAGTCCTATGTCTAAATGTCAAAACTAGACCCCTTAAGGCAATGCATTTCAAAATATTATCAAATAATAAACCTCAAAAATACGAGGGGAAGTATAGGTGTGAGGAGAAATAAGCTTTAACGAGAAAAGTCATGATCCTAAATTTTTCTACCAAGGGAGTTAATCCTTGGAAATCCTGCAAAGCAGCTAATCATGTAGTATCATGCATTTCAGCAGACACCATTAACTCAATTAAAAAGAAAGGATATAAACTAATTTAGTAGTCCCTAATTTACTAAAAAATAAAAAACAGCAAACAAAAACAATCTATACAATTCACTGAGAAATTAAGATTTTCAAATCACGAACAATTTAAATCAAATCAGTAGTAATAAGTATAATGTTTCCAATTACATCAATTCACCTCCTAAATTTAAATAAATAAATCCCATGCCAGAACTCTGCTGAAGCAAAATAAGCAACAAGTATTCTGTCCATTTGGCCCGCTTGAGCTGTTTTTCAAGTAATTCAGATTTGATGAGATTCCAAATACACTTCGCTGAAGATTGTGGCCTGGAAGTCTTATACTCAGTTAAATTTTTGGATAAAAGCTCAGTTCACTTTTGTAGGTAGTTTTATATATTGGTGTAAAACCCCAGTGCTCATTCCTCCATCACTTCTCTCATCCCGGGATGTAGTGATCAACCTCTGAACAGAAGTATCCGTTCTAGTATCTTCAAGTGCTGTTGATAAAATCATTGTCACAGCCAAGTAAGGGTTAGCAGTGAACAGGAGGGTAGAAGGAGCCCTGGAGAATGGGCAAAAGTAATGATAATAATAATAATAATGGCATTTATTAAGCGCTTACTACATGCAAAGCACTGTTCTAAGCACTGGGGAGGTTACAAGGTGATCAGGTTGTCCCATGGGGGGCTCACAGTCTTAATCCCCATTTTACAGATGAGGTAACTGAGGCCCAGAGAAGTTAAGTGACTTGCCCAAAGTCCAGCAGCTGACAATTGGTGGAGCCGGGATTTGAAGCCCTGACTTCTGACTCCAAAGCCCGGGCTTTTTCCACTGAGCCACGCGGCTTCCCCAAGTAAGCAAGTAAGAGAGTGATATAAAACAAAAGCCTTAGGAAAAGACTGGACAGAATTCATCCCCTCTAGACTGTAAGCTCATGGTGGGCTCTCCCAAGTGCTTAGTACAGTGCTCTGCACGCAGAAAGTGCTCAATAAATATGACTGAATGAATCCTCCAACCCCACAGCACTTATGTGATGTGTTATTATGAACTCTCTCTCTCTCTGTGCCAACCTGCCTCAGCTGGCCCAGGACATCTAACATTGTCCAGGATAGAGAGCTGCCCAAGGAGACTGTCCCTCTACTGAGCTGCCTCAGCCTGCTCAGGCCATCAAACATTGGAAAGATGGCATTTTTATTAAGTGCTAGCTAGGTGCAAAGCACTGTTCTAAGTGCTGGGGGGATACAAAGTGATCAGGTTGTCCCACGGGGGGCTCACAGTCAATCCCCATTTTACAGATGAGGTAACTGAGGCACAAAGAAGTTGTGACTTTCCCAAGGTCGCACAGCTGACAATTGGCAGAGGCGGGATTTGAACCCATGACCACTGACTCCAAAGCCCGTGCTCTTTCCACTGAGCCACGCTGCTCACTGCTTACCATCTGCCCACCAGGATACATAGGACTCCCTCCCAAACGGCTGAGTCTGAGAAGTGGCCATTCCTACCTCTTCCCAGTCTGAATGCACAGTGGAGAACACCAAAGACTTGTGGCTGTCTGCCATCCAGGTGACCCCAATCTGGCTTTTCACATATCAGTGGCTATCTACCTTCACACCGACCTAGACTTAAACATTCACATCTTCACTCTGAAGGACCCAAGGTTCCACAGTCAATTCAGCAATTAATCAGCAGAACCACCAGATTAAGTAATTATTTCTGTTGAGGTTGCCTAGATAAATTTACCCCTCCATTTACCCTCAATTCCCTCCCTCTAATCTAGGTCTAGGAGGATTAGGATGGAATAAAGGTCATTGAATTTGCCAAGAAGAAGGTGATTGGCGAGTATAGAGGGGGCAGACCTTTGCCTTTGTCACTGTGGATCACCCCATTCTCCTGGAAATATTACCCAACCGCGACTTCACTAACAATGCCTTCTTCTGGTTCTCTTATTTCTCTGGCTGCATATTCTCAGTGTCTTCCATGGGCTCCCCCTCTGCTTCCCACTCCGTAACTGTGGGAGTCCCTCAAGGTTCAGTACTAGGTCCCCTTTCTATTTTCCATCTAAACCCTCTTCTTTGGAAAACGTATTTGCTCCCATGACTGCAACTACAATCTCTATGTTGGATGATTCCCTTCAAAGCCCTACTGAGAGCTCACCTCCTCCAGGAGGCCTTCCCAGGCTGAGTCCCCTCCTTCCTCTCCCCCTCCCCCCCATCCCCCCTGCCTTACCTCCTTCCCCTCCCCACAGCACCTGTATATATGTATATGTGTTTGTACATATTTATTACTTTATTTATTTACTTATTTTACTTGTGCATATCTATTCTATTTATTTCATTTGGTTTATATGTTTTGTTTTGTTGTCTGTCTCCCCCTTCTTGACTGTGAGCCTGCTGTTGGGTAGGGACCGTCTCTATATGTTGCAAACTTGTACTTCCCAAGAGCTTAGTACAGTGCTCTGCACACAGTAAGCGCTCAATAAATACGATTGAATGAATGAATGAATGGTTCCCAAATGTGCTTCTCCAGCCCTGATTTCTCTCTTTCTCTTCTGTATTGTATTTTCTCCTGCCTCCAGGACATCTCTACTTGGATATCCTTGCTGACACCTCAAACTTAACAAGTCCAAAACAAAGCTTATCTTCTCAGGCAAACCTTGTCCTCCCCAAGACTTTCCCATCAATGTAGATAATACCACCATCCTCTCTATCTCACAAACCCCTAAACTTGGAATTATCCTCAACTCATCTCTTTCATACAATCCACATAATTAATCTGTCACCAAGTCCTGTCAGTTCAACCTTCACAACACAGCTAAAATGTCCCATTTCCTCTCCAGCCAAACTCCTACCATGTTAATCCTATCCTGCCTTGATTACTGCATCAGCTTCCTTGCTGACCTCCCTGCTTCCTGTCTCTCCTCACTTCAGTACATTCATTCATTTGATCCATATTTATTGAGAGTTTATTGTGTGCAGAGCACTGTACTAAGCACTTGGGTGAGTACAATACAACAACAAACAGTTACATTCCCTGCCTGCAACAATCTTATGGTCTAGAGGACCACTGTTCAAATTATTGTTCTGCAAAAGTGTTCAGTTCGTGGTTCACCACTCTTCAAGAACCTCCACTGGTTGCCCATCCACCTTCGCATCAGACAGAAACCCTGTGCCATCGGGTTCAAAGCACTCAATCACCTTGCCCCCTCCTACCTTTCTTCCCAGATTTTCTACTAAAACCCAGCCCAAACTTTTTGCTCCTCTACACACTGTACCTCAGTCTTGTCTGTCTCGCTGCTGACTCTCTCCAACATCCTGCCTTTTGCCTTGGACTCCCTCTCCACATTTGACAGACTTTCACTCTCTCCATCTTCAAAGCCTAATTAAACACCCATCTCCTTCAAAAGCCCTTCCCTGACTAAGCCATCATTACCTCTTCTCCCACTCCCTTCTGCACCATCCTTGCCCTAGGATTTGCCCCCTTTATCTCCCCTCCTCCAGCTTCATAGCACGATGTGCATATATGTAATTAAGTTTATTCATGTTTATTAATGTCTATCTCCCCCTCTGGTCTATAAGCTCAATGAGGGCAGGGAAAGTGTCTCTAACTTTGTATTATTGTAATTACAAGTTTAGTACAGGGCTCTGTGGACAGTAAGTGCTCAATAAATACCACTAGTTGATTATGTACTTATCCAGCTGTAACATTTTATTTTTTGTTTCCCTCTCTAGTCTGTAAACCCCATGTGCACAGGGATTATGTCTACCTAATGCACTGTGCTGTCTCAAAGCAGAGTGGGCAGAGACATGAGGGAGGGAGGTCAGCAAGGAAGCCAAAGCAATAACTGCACATGTCATGTTTCCCCTAGGACTATCCTGTTATGGGGTAATGTCCTATACTGGAAGTCAGATACAGGCCTTCATTGTGCAATCTCAGAGCTGTAGGAGGTACAACTCCCAAGATGAAGCCTGGACAGTAAATGGAGAGGTCAGAAGTTCTAAAGGAGATCTTCAATGCAACCTTCCCAAATGAGAGGGTTAGGGGGTTGGAACTGAAATGATGCAGCAACAGAGACCTAAAGTTCTGGGGGACAGCCCTCTAATCCTCCCTAACCAAAGCAAGTCTCCCTCCCTAAAGCAAATCTAATGCCTAGTTGGAATGGTGGATGAAAAAAATCAAGCAAAACTATTCAGTTGAAACCATTTTAAATATCGGAATTCAAGACCGATAAATTCCTTGGAGCATCGTGCAAATGGGATTTTGAAGGTAGTGATAAAGGAATGGGGTCTTTTGGTTTGCCCAGAGTTCAAGGATCACAGTTTTGGGATTTTGGTTAATCGTGAACATTTTCACTAAAATCAACCTCAGTTGCTAACTGAAGGTCAGTGGTATTTGTCAATTCCTATGGTAAATGGTTGGCCAGATAAATCCCAATTTACAGAAAATATTCACTGAAACTGTTATAGTTGGATTTTGTCCCTAGGGACATTTAACTAGTGTTGGAGTAAGGAATATCAGACATCACAGCTCTCTTACCCTTAATTTCTGACTTTGTCAATCCAGGGCTCTAGACCTTTTAAAATCAAATCTATCACAGGAAATCACATAATCTGAACTATGAGATAATTACTACTGGCAGGCTTTCAATGGCACAGAGCTACATAATTAAATCTTCTCCTTAACATTTAGGTACCAGAATTCCTAATTGCCTTAGAAGTACTCAGATAAAAAATATTCTCTTTTACGTTAGTGGCACAACCAAAACAACAGTAGAATAGATTACTTTTACATCAGCTCTGAGACATGAAAAAATTATGTTTACAAACAGTCTTCATTAGGGCTGACAGGTAGTGATGATCTGAGTTAAATCTTTAATTTTGGACATCCAGGGCCTCTGTCCCTTCATTTCTCTTCTCTTATTGTTTTTGTGATGAGTTGAATTAAATTTCTTATTTATTATGCAGGTAGTGTGCACAGCTCTTTCTGATCATCTGTGGTTATAAGATTTTATCCTGACTGAACAACTGTTCTGAAGCCCTCTATTTTGAATATCTGAAAGGAAGCCTTGTTAATAATTTGTAAACTCAAATAACCCAGCAAGCCTTGACTTTTACTGAATGATTATTGGAGACTAAAGGATAATTCTCTTTGGATGTGATCCTGAGAGCACGTTATGCTGGAGTTGAATGATTATACCTTACCAAGTACCACAGTTTACTTATTTTCAAAGGGAAAATCATGAAATGTTTGTAATCATCCCACAAAATGATGCCTGTTGTGTTGTCATCATTCTTATCTTGTAATATTCTGATAGCTTTATATTCCCAGACTAATCCTTCCCTTTCCTCACCTCCTACTCCCTTCTGTGTCACCCGGACTTGTTCCTCTTGCTCTTCCCCCCCAGCCACACAGCACTTATGTACATATCTGTAATTTTATTTATTTGTATTCATATCTGACTCCCCCACTCACTCTCTCTCTACATATATATGTAATGATATTTGTTAACCGCTTAGTATGTGCCAAGCACTGTTCTAGGCACTGAGGTAGATACAAGGTAATCAGGTTATCCCCTGTGTGGCTCACAGTCTTCATCCCCATTTTACAGATGAGGTAACTGAGGCACAGAGAAAGTAAGTAACTTTGCCCAAAGTCACACAGCTGATAAGTGGTGGAGCTGAGATTAGAACCCACGACCTCTGACTCCCAAGGTCATGCTCTTTCCACTAAGCCACACTGCTTCCCTGCTTCCCTACAGTCTCTAGACTGTAAGCTCATTGCAGGCAGGAAGTATGCCTGCTTATTGTTGTACGGTACCCTTCCAAGCACTTAGTACAGTGCTCTGCACACAATAAGTGCTCAATAAATATGACAATGAATGCATATTTTTATACCATACTATTTCCCCTATCCCCAATCCACATTAATGTCTATCTCCCCCTGTAGAACATAAGTTGCTTATGGGCAGGTATCGCGTTACCCACTGTACTTTCCCAAGTCCTTAGTACAGTGCTCTGGACAAAATAAGCTCTCAATAAATATCATTAATAGCTTGAAAAGATGACCTGAAGAGTTGAGGTATCCATTGGGTAACTGAGAAAAAAAGAACCCAGTTGGAGAAAAATCCACGGGTGAAAGTAAAAATCGACTCATGCCAGAAGGGGAGATGGCGAGTAAGGATTTCAATAATAATAATAACAATAATTATGGTATTTGTTTAGCACTTACTATGTGCTAAGCACTGTTCTAGGCTCTGGGGTAGGTACAAGTTAATTAGGTTGGACATAGACCCTGTCCCACATGGGGCTAACACTCTTTTCCCCATTTTACGGGCAAGGTAACTGAAACACTGAAAACCTGAATGACTTGTATATATGTCACCTGTATACATGTATATCACCTGTATATATGTATATCACCTGTATATATGTATATATGTTTGTACATATTTATTACTCTATTTATTTATATTTATTTTACTTGTACATATCTATTCTATTTATTTTATTTTGTTAGTTTAGTATGTTTGGTTTTGTTCTCTGTCTCCCCCTTTTAGACTGTGAGCCCACTGTTGGGTAGGGACTGTCTCTATATGTTGCCAACTTGTACTTCCCAAGCGCTTAGTACAGTGCTCTGCACACAGTAAGCGCTCAATAAATACGATTGATTGATTGCTCAGGGTAACACAGCAAACAGGTGGTGAAGCTGGGATTAGAACCCAAGTCCTTCTGACTACCAAGCCTGTTCTCTATCCACTAGGCCACACTGCTTTCAAACCATAGGGACTATGTAGCAGGCTCCCCTGCTGCCTATGAAGGATGAGGAAAATAACACAGGTCTCTGGGTTGGACTGGAGACTGCATCTTGTTGATCTGGGCGGAGCATTCTCCTGGTCACCACCCCAGAGCGGTCCAGAGCCTTGCCAGGAGCTGGACCAGATCTCTGTAGGAGCCAACAGTACTGCTGGTGGTTCGCTGACCTCCTGGCAGTCCCTGAGATATTTTCCCAGCCAACAATTGCCCCCACACAGCCACTTTCCCTCTGCAGGATCCCAAAAATCTTTGGAAATGGGTGGGGATCTGGGCCCAGCAAGCAAACAACATTGCGTCCATTCCGTGCCACTATTAATAATAATCATAGTAATAGTAATGATGATGGCATTTGTTAAGCACTTACTATGTACAAAACACTGTTCTAAGTGCTGAGGGGGATACAGGGTGATCAGGTTGTCCCACATGGGGCTCACAGTCTTAATCCCCATTTTACAGATAAGTGAGCCTCAGAGAAGTGAAGTGACTTGCCCAAGATCACACAGCAGACATGTGGCAGAGCTGGGATTTGAACCCATGACCTCTGACTCCCACGCCCGGACTCTTTCCACTGAGCCACGTTGCTTCTCTGCTTCTATCATTATTAATAATGATAATAATAATAATAATAATGGTATCTGTTAAGCACTTACTATGTGCCAGGCACTGTACTAAGCACTGATTATTTATCTATCTATTTATTTATTTATTTATCTTGCTTGTACATATCTATTCATTTTATTTTGTTAGTATGTTTGGTTTTGTTCTCTGTCTCCCCCTTCTAGACTGTGAGCCCGCTGTTGGGTAGGGACTGTCTCTATATGTTGCCGACTTGTACTTCCCAAGCGCTTAGTACAGTGCTCTGCACACAGTAAGTGCTCAATAAATATGATTGATTGATTGGACACAGTCCTTGTCCCATATGGGGCTCATAGTCTTAATCCCCATTTTACAGATGAAGTAACTGAGGCACAGGGAAGTGAAGTAACTTGCCCAAGGTTACAAATCAGGCAATAGGCGGAGCGAGGATTAGAACCCATGACCTTCTGATTCTTAGGCCTGTATTTTATTGACTATGCCATGCTACTATTACCACAGCTAGGTTCTTGAAGGGGCCTTAACAGCAAGGGAATCACTCATGTTCCCACCATCTGTTCTCATGCCTGAGTTTGGTTGCAAGATGCTCAGATGTGTCTTATCTTCCTCCTCTCCCTCTGCTTCCCAGACAGATGCATCTTTCCGATACATAAAGATCAGCCACTCACCATTCAGCTCCCTTCAAAATGCAGATGCAAAGGTTGGAACTCTACTGATCTTTTTGATAGAAGAAGTGAAATGCCTATTTATGAGTGAATTAGGTAGTAAATATAAAACATTTCCCACTTGCCTTTTCCCTTTCTCTAATTCATGTGGCCTAGTAGAAAGATCAGGGACCTGGGTATCAGAGGGCCTGGGTTCTAATCCCACCTCCACCATGCGCCTGCTGTGTGACTTAGACAAGTCACAACTCGTTCTGCCTCAGTTTCTTCATCTGTAAAGTGGAGATTCAGTGGCCGTTCTCCCTCTTATTTAGATTGTTAGTCCTAATTCATTCATTCAATCATATTTATTGAGTGCTTACTGTGTGCAGAGCACTGTACTAAGCGCTTGGGAAGTACAAGTTTGCAACATATAAAGACGGTCCCTACTCAACAGTGGGCTCACAGTCTAGAAGGGGAAGACAGACAACAAAATGGTGACAGGGATTGGGTTTCACTTGATGATTTTGTATCTCACCTTAGTGTTTAGACCAGTGCTTGGCCCAGAATAAGCACTGAACAAATAGTACAATTATCAGTACATTTCCTTTTCCCCAGAACCTTTTCTACCTTTCTGGTGTTCTTGTTCCTCTGACCCTTGTTTTCATTCTCCCAGGTTTCTGGTTCACCACCTCTGGATCTTTCTTAATAATGATAATAACAATGGTGTTTAAGTTCTTACTATGTGCCAAGTACTATGCTAAGTACTAGAGTAGGTACAGGATGATCAGGTTGGACATAATCCCCTGTCCCCCCTAATGGGGTTCACAATCAAAGTATTAGGGAGAACAGGTTTGGAATCCTCATCTTACAGATGAAGAAACTGAGGTATAGAGAAGTTAAGTGACTCACCCAAGGTCACACAGTGGCAGAGCCGGGATTAGAATCTAGGTCCTCTGACACCATGGCTGCTGTTCTTTCCACTAGACAATTTCGTCCTCTAAGAATTGTAAACTCCTACCTTCCTCCGAGATCCTAACCTCTGGACCACATTGCCCACTGTGGATATGAGGAACACTTTCTCCCCTGTCTTGTTCCCCAGGATCTCTCATCTCCAACTCTAGAAGGAAATGGTTATGCACTTCTTCTATCCAATTAACTAGTCTCTTCTTCCCCTAGCTGGGTTCACATGGAAGTCTCAGCGAAGTACAATAATAATAATAATTGTGGTATTTGTTAAGTGCTTCCTTTGTGCCAGGCACTGTACTAAGTGCTGGAATTGGTACAAGCAAATTGGGTTGGACACAGTCCCTGTCTCACAAGAGCTCCCAGTCTTAATCCCATTTTACAGATGAGGTAGCTGAGGCACATAGAAGTGAAGTGACTTGCCCTAGGTCACACAGCAGACAGGTGGCAGAGCCGGATTAGAACACCATGCTGCTTCTCTGTACAAGATACCTCTTCCAGTGGGCTGTTTTTATCCAGGAGGGGATCATCACGAGTGAACTTCTACCTGCTTCAGTAACTTCTGAGGTTTTTAACCACACCTCTTTGTGGGGCTAGTTTGGTGGTCATCACTTGAGGCCTTGTGCTGTGCCCTGGAGTGGGGGTCGGGGGCAAGGTTGCATGAAGGCCAAGTCTGTTCCTCACCCCGTCACCTAGCAAGAGATTGTCCTCCACAACTGCTGTAGAATACCTGGCTTGTAGGCTTGGTTGGCACTGGGGGGTAAAAAACAAAAAAGAACCTACTTTTTTAGTAATTTGAGCTGGAATGGAAGAATTGGAATTTTTTTATTCATTTCCATGTTCCTTTCTGGACCATTCTGGCTTACTTCCAGCCCTGGAAAAAAAGTCACACATTGGGGATAAATAAATGGAAATTATTCTGTTTTAAGTGTGGGACACTTGTGGATTGCTTCTAACTGATCTGTTTCAGTTAGTTTCACTAGGATTTCACCAGTCATATTCAGAGTTGCTTTTGCCTCTTTACAATACAAATTTCACTAATGTATTCAACTTTTCCTTTATTTTGCATTATGTGGATATAGTAAACAATGGTAATGTTCACATATGACTATTTAGCTGTATGTCTTTGAAGGTGATACTTGGAATATATGTCGAGAGCTCCTTGCTGTTAATAATAATAATAATAATAAATCATATTCGTTAAGCGCTTACTATGTGCCAAGCACTGTTTAAGCATTGGGGTAGCTACAAGGAAATCAGATTGTCCCACGCTGCTTCTGCTGTGTTGGCTGCGTGCAAGACCTGCCATTGGTTTTGAGATTGCCTTGTAGATTACCATCTTCTCAAACCCTCTTCCCAAAAGGAACAAGTCTCCTCACTACTGATGCATGTCATATTGGTCTGACTGCTGAGGTGGCCTTCTTTTTAGTACTATTTTACATGATTTGTGATGAGATTTCACTCTGGCTTTGAAGTTTTTGATCAGTCTTCCCTGCTTCTGTGTACCTGACCCTTTCTTCTTTCTCTACTGCAGCTTCATGCTATATTGTAAGAGCCTTAAGGGCAGGGATGGTGTGTAGTAACTCTATTGTACTCCCCCAGAGGCTTAGGAGAGTTCTCTGCACAGAATAAGTGCTCAATAAATACTATTAATTGCTTTATTCTGCTATTATCCATCAAACTCAATTGTACTGCTTAGTAAAGCTGTGTTGTGATGAGATATCTTCAATACTAATTAAATTAACTGCATTCAAGAATCTTCTATAATCTGTAAGCTCTGGACCTTCTTCTTTTTTTGTAAGTTTCCAAGCCACTAAAACAGTGCTTAGCCTACAAAAAGTGTTTGGGATATACTGATATTGATGATCAATCTATCAATCATATTTGAGTGCTCTGTGCAGAGCACTACATTAAGCACTTGAGAGAGTACAATGAAAGAATTTAACAGACACATTCCCTGCCCACAACGAGTTCACATTCTAGAGGGGGAGGTATCTGACTCCCACCCATGTATTCATTCCCAGTGTTTAGTACAGTGCTCTGCACACAGTAAGCGCTTAATATATTCTACTTCTACTACTATTTTTGTCCTGCCATTTGATGTTGAATGGGATGCTAGGAAAACTTCTCAAGTGGACACCATTATTTAATCGTCATAGATCTATAATTTTGTATGAAGCTTGTTGCTTCATTGTCAACACACTCTGCCTGTCAGTCAGTGAAGCAGCAGAATTTGAGAGCTTAGTTTGTTCAGAGCACCATTCTAAGCACGTGGGAGAGTATCATAGAGTATGTAGACAAAGTCTTTGTTCTCAAGGAATTAACAATTCGGAAAAAGTCTGACAGTCCTGTCTGTCAATGTCCCAAAAACCTAGCTGGTTTTCATGGCTTGGAGTTCTGTTTCATCTTGTGTCTTTGGAAAGTGAATTGCTTAAGTAGCAAAAATGATGGACTATCATTGATAAAAAAATCTTCAGTTGTGCTAACTTTTATTTTGACGATGGTGAAATTGGGGTGGGGCAATGTTAAAAGAGGGGAAAGAAAAGAAGGTTCAGGAGGAGAAAGGGGTTGAGGGAAAAATGGAAGAAAAAGAAAGATGGGAGAGAGGGAGGGTGAGAAAGGGAAAGCTTCTCCTCACCCCTGTAAGGCAGTCTTTGCTGCAGTTGGTGTTGCCACTGTTTTTCCTGTCTTTGCTGAGGTCCAGGGCTGGACCTGAGGTTCCTATCATTTGTGTCCCCCTGGTCCCGTGGCCCCCAAGGATTAGCTTCCCTCTGCTCTGTGTGGGCAAGCAGCAGTAGATCCCATGGCAGCAGCGGGCAGTTCCAAGCTAGAAGGTGGTGCCAAGTCTGAGGCTTCACCCTGTTTATACAGTTGCAGTGTCTCTGGACCTGTGACACCCCCCTGCTTTCTCTCCAGAGGATCCTGGATGGATCATGAGTGGCCAACTCATAAACTCATGGGAGTTGGGGCTGAGAGAAGAGCCCCTGATCCAGCCCACAGTCTGATCAAAAAGAAAAAGGGGAGCAGCCCCAGATATCCCTCTATTTATTTATTTTATTTGTACATATCTATTCTATTTATTTTATTTTGTTAGTATGTTTGGTTTTGTTCTCTGTCTCCCCCTTTTAGACTGTGAGCCCACTGTTGGGTAGGGACTGTCTCTATATGTTGCCAATTTGTACTTCCCAAGCGCTTAGTACAGTGCTCTTCACATAGTAAGTGCTCAATAAATACGATTGATGATGATGATGATATCTCCTCTGGCAGTGCTGTCCCTCTCTTCCACCTTCTGATGCTGAGCCCTGAGCTGATCAGCTGACTACCCTAGGCACCATCATAAGTCAGGTCTGCTCGTGATTATGAGATATCCCTTAAAAAATTTGAAGTTTTTGCCTTGTTTTTTTTTTTTTTTATTTTGCTTTTCAATCAAGGATCTTGAAGCATTGTATTGAGAAACTCTTGAGGATGGAAGGATAAATAAGGATAAGTAGGATAACCTCAAATTTGGATCCTAGTGACTTAACTTCTATAGAAAAATAACATCCACTGTATATCTTATAATAGTCTCCGTGAACCATCATGCTTATAGAACCATCATACTCATAGAAGGAATAACCAGATAGCTTATGAAGATTGACAATTGAGTTAGACTAAAATGGCTACAATTATATTGCCATTGACTACATAGGACACCGGGGGGATCAGACTGGAGATAAGTAATGAAGAATCATTACAGAATGATGACCAAGACAAATAGTATACAACCAATACTGAAAAAGAGATTTGCAGAGGCTTTTCTTAAAGGGCAGCAATCACCTCTGGGAGAATCAACTTCATGGCACCAACCAGATGTGTAAAGTAGAGCAGCCAACTTAGACATGTGCTCAATTCAAGCAAATCTACACAAAATTTTAGAAACCGAAAAAGAACTTGGTGAAGACAAAGGACCAGGCTATGAAAGTGTTCAATTGCCCAGGCTTAACTAATGCAGTGTGTTAGACTAACTAAAAATTAATAATAACCATAATAATAATGACATTTATTAAGCGCTTACTATGTGCAAGCACTGATCTAAGCGCTGGGGAGGTTACAAGGTGATCAGGTTGTCCCACAGGGGGCTCACAGTGTTAATCCCCATTTTACAGAGGAAACTGAGGCCCAGAGAAGTTAAGTGACTTGCCCAAAGTCATGCAGCTGACACTGGACAGAGCCAGGATTAGAACCCATGACCTCTGACTCCGAAGCCTGGGCTCTTTTCCACTGAGCCAAGCTGCTTAAATTAAGAAGTGTCCTAATTGAGTGGAAATTGCACTGAATTGGAAGTTTGAGTTCTGTAGCAGGTCTTGTTCTTCCAATGTCTCACAGTACCACTTTTGGCTAGTCTTTAAGTCTCTTTAAGCATCACTATTGCTCTGTGCCTTAGAAATATGTAATGCATTTTAAGTAGATCTGTATACTGAAAAGCAGCATAGCTTAAAGGAAAGAACATGAACCTGGAAGTCAAGGGATCTGGGTTCTAATCCTGGCTCTGCCACTTGTCTGTATGTGACCTTGAAAAAACAACTTAACTTCCCTTCAGTTTTCTTCATGTATAAAATGGGGATAAGGTACCTATTCTCTCTCCCCCTTAGAATGTGAGCCCCATATGGCACATGGACTCTGTCTGATCTGTCTATATTGTCCTATCCCAGTGCTTAGTACAGTGCTGGGCCCATAATAAGAATTTAACCAATGCGATTATTCTTCTTCTTATCATTATTTCCCTGCATTAGTTAATTATTTTAACTGATAGTGTACAACCTTAGACAATTTTCATAATGTTTCACAAAGACAGTTGCGGTTCTGAAATTTCAAACTGAACATTCTTTTAAAATCTGCTTTTCTTTTCTGACCTGTCAATTTTGAGTTTGGTTTTTTTTGTTCTCTCTATTTTTAGATTGTTTGTCTTTAAAGGATAAGTCAGAGAACTGAACGCAGCATATCATTAAAGAAAGGAAATAGGAGCTCTAAGCCAGTGGCTTGTTTTTGCCCCAACTAGTGATGATGGGAAGTTAATAGAGTCTATTGGCAACTCAGAAGCACCGGTGATGTCGGCTGATAGCATTCCACATTGTTTGAGAATAAACATTTCAAATATGGTGTGCGGGAAATGGCTACTATTGCTTAGAGTCTCAGCAAGGAGACTAAGAACTGGACCTGCCATTGAATTTTCCTGTGTGACAAAAAAAACTCATCTTCCTACAGCAGAGTTGAAGGGCGGCATCTTCAAAACCCCAAAAAAGGAGTTTGTGCAATTCCTCTTCTAAAGGTTACTTGGATCTTGCAGAGTCAATTCAGGTTCTTGCCAGTACTCTCCATTGCAACATAATGTCCTAGTCAGCAGGAACTTGCAGGCTTTGAGGGTACTGGAGGAATAGGCTTGGGAATGTCCAATAATACAGACTGTAATTAAAACAAATTATTTGCTAAAAGGCTTGGGTTACCTTGATGTATTGTGAAAACTCCAAGTCAATTATATGTGCTAGTGGCCTAAATTGTCAAAGAGCAATTGGGGCTGCATGTTTATTTACCTTACATGACTTCACAGGACCCAAGGCCAAAGCAAATCTCTTTAGTGGGCTTGCCCTTCAAAAATCTCCCTATCAAAATAGAGAAACCTAGTGGAAGAATCTTTTAAAATTGACCTAATTGTGTCTTTGTTATTAGCAAGACTTGGATTATGTTAACAAAAAAAAAAAGTTACGACAGGCCCATAAAGATCTTTCAAACAGAATAAAACAGCCATTTTATTTTACCTTTAAAAATGGGCTTTTTGTACTAGCTCAGCATTTGATAGTAGCACTTAAGTAAGCTTTAGCCAATGGGCTCAACTTTCACAAGCAATTACACGTATTTCACTCCCTTCTTTACACTGGGAATCTGGGCTAGCTTGGTGAGAACACAATGGGAAGTTGTGAATGATGTATGAAATGAACGTTTCCTCCTCAATACAGAGAGAGAATAGTTTGCTCTGCCATGCTCTCCACTGCTGCTTCCTGAAATACTGTGCCTTCACTGCAAATCTTTGCTTTCCAACAACAAACGTCTTGAACCCCTGCAATCAAGATTTTGCTCTCCTTTGCTTTACTGAAACCACATAAATGTCTCCAATGACCTCCATCTGACTCATCTAATGGGATTTATTCTTCCCCCATCCTTATTCACCTCTCAACTGCCTTTAATGCTGTTGACTAGACCCTCCTCCTAGAAACACTTTTAGAGCTTGTATACTGAGGCAGTACTGCCCTGGTTCAGTTCTTATTTCTTCAACTGCTCTTTCTCAGTTTTCTATGCTACCTACTCACCACTTTGTAATTATGGATGTCTTAGAAGGCACGGTTCTGGGTGGTTCATTTTCCTCTCTTTACTCTCATTCTTACTCATGGCTTCAACTCCCACCTAATCTATATCTCCAGCCCTGTTCTTACGCCTGCTTTTATGATCTTGTAGGCCTTCTTACCTCCAAGACATCAGCATAGAGATGGGTGATTTGTCAATACAATCTCATTTGTAGATTTGGGTGTCATCAGCATGGAGATGATAGTTGAAGCCGTGAAGCCACTTAGATGGTGAGCTCCATGTGACAAACTCTGGTGGCCTAGGTTGTTTTGAATCTTCTCTAGTGCTTTACACAGTCAAGCAATCAGTGGTATTTAATGAGCACTTAGTGTGTGCAGAGCACTGTACTAAACCCTGGGGAGAGCATAATCAAAAAAGGCAGTAGACATAATCCCAGCCCACAACAAGCTTAAAGTCAACAGAGGGAGACAGACTTTAAAAAAAGTTACAAATAGGGGCAATAGAGAATACGGATATGCACATAGGTGGTGTGGGACTTGGGTGAGTATCAAAATGCTCAAGGAGAGCCCGGAAAAGTGGATCTTTGAAAGAGAGGAGTGCAGATAGGGGAAAGAAGGACTTAGTCTAGACTTCCTCCTCTTGAAGGAGATTTGATTTTAGGAGCGGTGGATTTTTGGATATGAAAGGGGAGGGAGTCCCAGGCCAGAGGGAGGGATTGGTGGCAGGACAGATGATATTGAAGTACAGAAATTATGCTGGTGTTAGAGTGGAGTGTGCAGATGGGTTTGTAGTGGAAGATAAGTGAGGTTAGGTAGGAAGGAGAGAGATGATTGAGGGATTTAAAATCACTGGTAAGGATTTTCTGCCATGGTGAATGGACAACCACTGGAAGCTTTGGAGTATTTGAGAGCTATGGAATGAATGTTGTTTGTTTTTGTTTTTTTATGTTTTTTTCAGAAAATGGTCCGGGAATCAGAATGTAGTAATGACTGGAGTGGGGAGAAACAGGAGGCAGGGAGGTCAGCAAGGAGGCTGAGGCAGTTGACAAGGAAGACTCTGATAAGAGATTGAATCCGTTTGGTAGCAGTTTGGATGGGGAGGAAGGGGCGAATTCTAGAGGTATTGTGAAGGTAGAACTGACAGGATGTCATTGAAGTGCTGGTCACCTAGTAAGCACTTAAATACCAAAATTATAATTATTAACTGGCTATCTGTCAAACTGAACCTAAGGCTCCTCCTACAAACTTTCCAATTGTAGTTGGTATCTCCCCCATCCTTGTCTCAACAATTTGCAATGATAGATTTCTTTTTGTCTCTTCTAGAGGAGGGAAGATGGGCTTTGACTGGCGAGAACATCTATACTCTTTTGAGAATACAAGAGGCTTAATTTTCATATAATTCTTTGAATGTCTCATTTATGAAGAGACTAGGGAAAAAGAGCAACTTAGGGCTCAAACAAATTGGATAATGTGGCAATGTGGATAAGCACATGCTATCAATTATTTATTGTTGGTGACTTTCATTCAATCACCCACTTACATGATTGGCTTATTGTTGAGCCCATGTCCTTTGGAAAAGGGACAGTGATGGGCTCATTACATGTTGTTTGATCTACAATACGTGAGTCTGACACTGTAAGACAGGGAGCCAAATGCTAGATTTTATATTTTCCTGACATTTTTCATATCGTAAATAACCTCCTGGAAAAAGAAAAAAAAATTGTACCCTGTGTCCTCATGAAAGACCCAAAATGAGAGCCTATTAAGGGAACAATGGCTCCTGAGGGCCACAAGCTCTTCCATACTATAGCAGCCAAAACCCCTTGGTGCCACACTCACTTCTAAAATACTGGACCTCCTCAGGATAGGCTAATTTGCTACAGCTGAGCCCAACCCCATTCACCCCCAGGTTCCTGGCAGTCAGTGGCCTGATGGTTGACAGGTGTGGTGCTCTGGGCACAGGAAGAAAATGCTAACCCCTTTTCTGCCAGACTCAACAATAGCGACCGTATTTTCCCTGTCAGTGGCTAGCAATACCGACCTACCCCATCATGGTGAACCAGCATGGACTCCATTAGAAGACTGAACCTGAAGCTATTCCTGAAGACGATATAGCATGAGATTACAAGGTGGCATTAGGTGAATAAGCTGAGCAATGAAAGTGGAAAGAGATTTTTAGAATCCAGTTCAAAAGAAATATTCAGTTTTCTCCTAGGGACTAGAAAAAGATTTAGTTGTTTTGCTTCCTTTCATTGTTGCAGCCTTTTAGAAATGCCAAGCATCATTTTTTTTAAAGATCAGCTGATTTGAAAGGGTGCATTTCTTCTGCCATTTTAATTATTTGATTTGTTTTCTTTTTCACTTGCTACGCTTTAGTTCACAGTCAGAAGCAAACTGAAATGGCTTCAGACCAGGAGTAGGCCATCGTAAAAAGCTCAGATGATAGTGGGAAATTGCTTTTGTGATAAAGGGGAGCATTAATAAACTCTTCTCTCATGGCTACTCTTTTATATTGGCCCCGGAGGAGTTGTTTAAACTACCCCATTGACAATGGTTAGCTTGTGAATGTTCCCTTGTTTTGTGGGTGGTGGTCAAATTTAGAAGTATCCACATTTTTCTGAGCTGGTCTGTCATTACAGTTTAAAGTCTTTTGTTTTCAAGAAATCAGGGAAAATATCAGAGGCCCAGAAAGTACTTCATAAATTATTCTTCAATATACTGTAGACTGCCAGCTCATTGTGGGCAGGGATTAGGTCTACCAACTCTATTATATTGTACTTTGTCAAGCATTTTAGTACAGTGCTCTGCACACAGTAAGCACTCAATAATGACCATTGATTGATTGCATAAAATGGTTCTGAAAGACCTCAAATCTCTTTCCATGGACTTGATGCTGTAGGTGATTGAGGGATTTTGTGACTTGGTTGAATCTGCAGTGGATCTTTTATTATTTTGTTTGTTTGTTTTTTTCAAATGAGTCCCAAGGTTGGTTGAAAACCTAGGATCTCCAAGAATATTGATTCAGTATCTTGCATGTCTGCCTCTAGGAACATCATTCACTTTTAATATCATCCTTTCACTCAGTAAAGTAGACAAGAAAGAGACTGCGGTACAGATGTCCAAGGCTGCCTAGGGTGAGTGAGTATCACAAGGAAGGTAAGGTCCTTTGGCGTGCTTTGTTCAAAGATTAAAGTCATATTAGCCTTTTGTGCTGTGTTGCTTTGTTTGTCCTAGCAGCTCAAGCTGATTGTCTGCCTTTTCAATCTCCCATATCAGACTTGTATTTTTATTTTTTTGTTTGACACGGTGAAGAGAAAGCCCAGCAGTTACTATGAAAGGCAGAGAAGATTACAGCGACTCAAACTAAAATTCTGAATTTTATCTCCTACAGCGATTTTTGGAGCCAACTGACAAAGTGCAAATAATGATTTGGCAATAGGGTTCTCTTTAAAGTATGTTCTATTTATAAAGTCTATAAACCATTAAACAACAAAGTCCACATTTTTTGCTGTCTTTCAGGCTTAGTGATCTTTCCCTCTTGGACTCAATGAGCCAATTGGAGGAAAGAAAAACCCACCAGGAACATCTTTCCTTTTAGGTTTTCACAAAAGAAAACTCCTCAAAGGGCACGGAAGAGCTAGACTGGTGTTTCCTAAGCAGGGTGCTTATCATAGTGTTCTGCATGTTGCCTCAGGAGCTAATCTGGAAGTGAATAAAACAATGAAATTTGAGAAGGGCCATCATTTCAAAGTGTCTCGATGCTAGGCATAGCCTTTCCTCCTTGTACCAGAATCTGTCATATCTCCTGAGTTATTGCTTTTAACACATCGGTGTGATCTTTTGATCAGATGACAATGTTCACTAGAATCCTCTCCTGTATAAAGTAAAAGTTTGAAAGTTTTTGTTCTTTTTACAATTGACATTTGGTCTTCAGACCCTTTAATGAGAAACTGCCCGGATAGCTGGAAAAGGAATGTGTGTTTGCTTAAAGACGTCTATAAATCTTTCCAATCTCATGTTTCTCACAAATTAAATGAGTAAAAGTGGGCAGGAGAGATTTAATGGATTTCCACATTTTTATTTGATGATCAATTTTTTAATAGTATTTATTTTAGATATTTCTTCAAACTTTTACATTAAGGAGTACAGGGCAATGATCAGATATTTTGCATTTGTTTCCCAGATTCACTAAAGTAAATTCTAAATATTTCCTTAAAGCAATAAATTGGAAAATAGATAGGTCAGAAAAACTCCCCAATTACTACAGGAAAATATTTGCTTTATAAACTAAAAATGAATTTAGGGTGCTTCCAATCAAAATTTGGTTACCACTGAACTAATCTTTTAGATCTAGCAACAGTTGAATATACATTGCTCCAAAAATGGAAACTAAACTATTTAATTTGCAATTTTAGAGATGCTGTTTTTACATGTATCACTCTTAATTTCCCTTTAAGTTATTAATGATTTTGTTTTTCCAGTTTAGATAAGTGGAAGGCTTCCAAATTCTGTTCACGTGTTAAAATTCATCTCTAGTTGAGCACCCCATAGATGGATACTCTGGCGTCCCTTGTGCAGAGGTATAAGACCTTTCTGAATACATGGAGTTCGTGGCTCAAGTGTATGCATTTGACTTGAAGGTTCCCTTTTCCTTGTTATATCATTTATCATTTTACTGTTAATTTCTCCTGTGGCAAACACAATAGCATCATGTATTTGACTAAGTGTATAGTACAGTGCTCTGTAAGTGCTCAATAAATACCATCAATTGATGACACAAGCAAATCATTTTGGACAAATCCCATGCCACATGGGATTCATAGTCTTAATCTGCATTTTACAGATGAGGTAACTGAGGAACAGAGAAATTAAGTGACTTCCCCAAGGTCACACAGCAGAGAAGGGACGGATCCAGGATTAGAACCCAGGTCGTTTCGACTCTGTGGCCCATGCTGTGTGCACTAGGCCACGATGCTTCTCCTATCTAACCTTGCTCCCATCCCACTACAAACCGGACTGCAAACTTCATTTGTCTCATTTCAACCCATTTACGGTGGCTGAATACTGTCTCTCTCACCAATATTCCCCTCGCTCATTTCTTCTGTATGGCCTGGATCTCCCTCCCCATTCATATCCAACAGACCATCAATCTCCCCATCTCTAAAGCCCTACTAAAAGCACACCTCCTCCAAGTAGCCATTCCTACTGGGAGTCAAAGGACCTGGGTTCTGCTGTGTAACCTTGGACAAATCACTTTACTTCTCTGTGCCTCAGTTACTTCCTCTGTAAAATGGGGATTAAGACTGTGACCCCATGTGGGTTATAGACTGTGTCCAACGTGATTATCTTTTATTTACCCCAGTGCTTAGCACAGTGCCTGCCTCATAGTAAGTGCTTAACAAATACCAATAAAAAAGCGTATATGTGTATATAGGAATATCGATGCATATACAGTTTTATGTTGGCCAGTTAGCTCAAGAGGTGAGCGTGTGGTGCTAATAATGCCAAGGTCATGGGTTCGAAGCAGTGTGGCCTAATGGATAAAACACAGGTCTGGGAGTCAGAAGGACCTGGGTTCTAATTCCTACTCCGCCGATTGCCTGCTGTGTGACCTTGGGCATGTCGCTTCACTTCTCTGTGCCTCAGTTACCTCATCTGTAGAAGGGGGATTAAGACTGTGAGCCCAGGTTGTGACAGGGATTGTATCCAACCGGATTGAGAAGCAGTGTGGCTCAGTGGAAAGAGCAAGGGCTTTGGAGTCAGAGGTCATGGGTTTGAATCCCAGCTCCACCACATGTCTGCTGTGTGACCTTGGGCAAGTGACTTAACTTCTCGGAGCCTCAGTTACCTCATCTGTAAAATGGGGATGAAGACTGTGAGCCCCACGTAGGACAACCTGATCACCTTGTATCCTCCCCAGCGCTTAGAACAGTGCTTTGCACATAGTAAGCACTTAACAAATGCCATTATTATTATTATTATTTGCTTGTATGCACCCCATTGCTTAGTGTAGTGCCTGGCACATTGTAAACACTTAACAAGTACTACAATTTTTATTACAGTTATTATTTCCTGACCCTATTCTCCTTCCTTTCTGCCTCACTTAGACACTTGGATTTATTCCCCCTAAGCATACAGATGCTCATCCTCCTCCAACCCCATAACATTTACGTACATTTCTTTACACTCTTCTGCTTCCCCTATCTGTAGTTTATTTTATTGTCTATTGCCCCAACTACATTGTAACCTTCTTGAGGGCAGGTATCATGCCTAACAACTCCATTGTATTGTATTCTCCCAAGTCCTTAGTACAGTGCTCTGTACACAGCAAGCACTCAAACACCATGGATTGATTGGTAATAATAATGATGGCATTTATTAAGTGCTTACTATGTGCAAAGCACTGTTCTAAGTGCTGAGGAGGTTACGAGGTGATCAGGTTGTCCCACTGGAGGCTCAAAGTCTTAATCCCCATTTTACAGATGAGGGAACTGAGGCCCAGAGAAGTGACTTGCCCAAAGTCACACAGCTGACAATTGGCAGAGCAGGGATTTGAACCCATGGCCTCTGACTCCAAAGCCCGTGCTCTTTCCACTGAGCCACACTGCTTCTCAACTGTACTTTTTAGTACAGTGCTAAGCATTTAGTACAGTGTTCTGCACAGAGTAAGTGCTCAATGAATATGATTGAATTAATGAATGGTATTTTCTACCCCATCAACATCCAGGGGACGAAGGTCTGGAGAGAGCTGGCCATGGGAAAATCAGGGAGCCGTGGCTGAGTGGACATTGTCCCCTCCACATTGGCTCCCACATTACTCTTTCCTTGGCTGTTTGGCTCCAGTCAGACCTCTCGCTGTGCTCACTGCTACTCCTCTCTCTTCTGTGCCAACTCTAAGGATTTTTCTGACAACTCTAATACAGCCCCAGAGTTCTCCACAGCCCTTCTTTGCAGCACTACAACTACTGCTCTCTTCAACTCCCAAGCTGGCCAAAAATTCATCAGGACCAGATGGCTGCTGTTGTATTAAATCAATACAATCATATCTATCCCCTAAATATATCCAGCGATGCTGAAGATAGCTGTATTTTGTTCCACAGACCCAGACTACGCCCCTATCCCTGGTGAGTCACCTAACATTGTTTGCTGTTGGATATGTGAGACAGTAAAACATGTACAACGCATAACAACCAGGAAATATATCTAGGGTCAATCTGTGGTACTTACTGAGCACTAAGTGTGTAAAGCAGTGTATTGAGCACTTGGGATAGTAAAATGGAGAGAAGCAAATGAAATATATTGGATGGTAGCAGCAAGTATCTCCCAGATGCTTAGTACAATATATGCACCCAGTGGGCACTCAGTAAATACCATTAGTACTACTACTAATAATAATAATAATGATAATAATTGTGGTATTTGTTAAACACTTACTATGTGCCAGGTACTGTCATAAGCACTGGTGTGGATACAAGCCAATCGGGTTGGACACATTTCCTGTCTCATATGGGGCTCACAGCCTCGATCCCCATTTTACAGATGCGGTAACTGAGGCATTGAAAAGTGAAGTGACTTGCCCAAGGTCATACATCAGACAAGTGGCAGAGCTGGGATTTGAACCCATGACCTTCTGGCTCCAAGGTCCATGCTCCGTCCATTAGACCAGGCTACTTCACCTACTATTATGTAATTCTAAAAACTCCTACAAGAAAGCAGTGTAGGATATTGAGTGTTTTCATCAGATGAGTCAACTGCATTGAAGATACCCTTATTTAATAATGTACTGCTCCCTTTGACTATGGAAGGGATTAGAAAAGTGTTCTAAAATTGCCTGCCTTACTTTCTCATTCAAATTCAGACTTATCAGTGGATTGCTCCTGGTGTGATTTAACCTGTGTGTTCCAATCAAATGTTTCAATCCAACTCCAAATATACCATGGTAGGATCTCCCTAGCTCTTTACAGATCAGCCTCCCTGGAGGATAACCCAGGAGGAGGCTTCTATTGTGTGGGGTGAAGTCTCTGTCTTAAGGCAACAAGGAAAGATGCCTCCCTTTTCCCAGTTTCTGCCTTGCGTGATGCATCATTATCAATATATCACTAACTTGGGAATGAACCATGCAACACTTGAATCTCTATTGGATCTACCCCAGCGCTTAGAACAGTGCCTGGCACATAGTAAGTGTTTATCAAATACCATAATTATTATTATTTTTATTATTATTGAAGTGTTCCAGCTAGACTGACCACTACCAAACCAACTACTGCTGCATTGCTAAAGAGATGATAAGACTTGACCTTCAATCCTCCATATGAAGATGATTGTAATCCTAACATTTATTAAACCTAAGCCAGGACTGGGCCAAGTAAGAGGGCCAGGAACTGGTGGAAGAAGAGAGCCAGGAGGAGGAGGAGGAGGAGGAACTCCAGGACTGGATGGAAGAATAGGGCAAGGACTGGATGGAGGAGTAGGTTCAGAACTGGGCACAGGAGGAGGACCAGGACAGGGTGGAGGATTGAATTAAGCACTGGGGTGATTACATGGGTCCATCTTAAGGCAACAAGAAAAGATACCTCCCTTTTCCCAGTTTCTGCCTTGTTGCAGGATGCAACCATATCAATATATCACTAACTTGGGAATGACTAGTACAACACTTGAATCTCTATTGTATCTACCCCAGTGCTTAGGTCAGTGCCTGGCACATAGTAAGTGTTTATCAAATGCCATAATCATTATTACTAAAGGGTTTCAGTTAGGCTAACCACTACCAAATCAACTACTACTGCATTGTTAAAGAGATGATAAGACTTGACCTTCAATCCTCCACATGAATATGATTGCAACACTAATATTTGCCAAACCTGTACAGTGTGATTTGGGCAGAATTGAATTAAGTACTGGGGTGATTACCTGGTTGAGCCCTTTTAAAAGAGGAGAGACACAGAGAATGTTGAGGCTACAGCAGCAGTGGTAGTAGTAGTAATAATAATAATAGTGATGGTATTTGTTAAGTGCTTACTATGTGCCAAGCACTGTTTTAAGTGCTGGGGTAGATATAAGATAATCAGGTTGTCCCATGTGGGGCTCACATTCTTAATCCCCATTTTACAGATAAGAGAACTGAAGCACAGAGAATTTATGTGACTTGCCCAAGGTCACACAGCAGACAAGTGGGGGAGGCAGGATTAGAACTCATGACCTCTGACTCCCAACCCATGCTCTGTCCTCCAAGCCACGCTGCTTTCCCTAATAGTAGTCATCAGTGTAGTGGCTTTTACTGAGCACCCATTGGATGAAATTCATTGTACTAAGTGCTTGGAAAGTGCAACAGAATGTAAGGATAGGTAATACTCAATAGGAGAGGGGCAGAAAATATTTACACATAATCAGAGTCAATAATAGAACATACATATATGCAAAAATGTGAGAATGGGCACTAATAAATATAGACAAATTTAAAAAGATATTTAATATTAAAGTTAAACATATCAAAAGTAAGATAATGCCAATATCTTTAGGCATCTCACTAATTCAGGCAAAATGTGTTCTGGGTGAAAATAGTGCCACAATCTCCCAAACCTCTTAAATATGTGGAAATGGGCATCTTCTGGCCTGCCACATTTATGATGGGGCATGAGTTTTCATATTTCTAGAAGGCTGAGAGAGTTAGAGACAGAGAGAAAGGAAGGATGAGAAAAGAGAGGGCGTGGGGGAAAAGAGAGGGAAGGGACCACTTTGATTGTCAAGAAGTTCCTTTAGTTTGGGAACCCTGATCTATCTCAGTGATTACATCAGTTCTTGACACAAAATAAGTGCTTCATATTATCATTATTAGTAGTAGTAGTAGTAGTAGTAGTAGTAGTAGTAGCTTTTCATGATAAAACTAAAAGTCCTGCAATGATGGCAACTACACTTCAGTGATTTTCTAATCTATTTTCTTCCATCTGGACTGTGGTCCTTAAACCTGCCAAACTTCTAAGGCCTGGCTTGATCTCCAACAGTAGGCATTTTCTAACATAAGTCAAAGCCATGAAAAATGGTACAGCTCCTGGATCTGGGAAGGGAACTTCCTACTTAAACATTTGTTTGGGCATTTTGTTAACAGATGAGACACTGAGGGAATGTCACATACCTTCAAAGATGCCATCATAATCACTGGTTTCAAGATGATAGGGGAGAGAGCTGATCGTACCAGACTATGAAATTACTCTCCACTGCTAGAAATGTTCTAGCCAGATTTTCTGGCATTCAACTGTGGTAGTTTGACTATAGATTCTTTGAATCCCCATGTGGCTTTTCAGTGTAGACAAAAACATGAATAGTTTCCAGTTTGCTTGAAGAAGGCTGAGATCTTTGACAGAAATGGATATTCATTGGCAAATCAGATTTCATGTTCTCTTTAAATTCTGGCTTCACAATCCCACAGTGAAGAGATAGAAAAAGTAATGAAAAGTCCAACTGGTAAGGCTAGTAAGCTCTTTCTGAAACCAATAAGCAGAGGGTGATGGTAACAGAAGGTTCTTCAAAAGACACCAGTTGCAGACAATTTTTCCCGCGGTTGTGAAACTAGGACCTAGCAGAGTTTCAGCTGCATCAACGATTTAATGGCAAGATCACCCACTATGAAGTCCCATGCCACAGTCAATTCCTCAGCACTGAAGTTATGTTCATTGCAGTCCTACTTAGCCGGGTATAACAAAAGAGGAGAATGACTGAATACCGATGCAAAACAGCTGTTGAATGGTGAACTGGAATGGGACATATGTAAGCAAGAAAGGGAGAAACCAATCTTTTAAAGATGCTGTGAAAGAAAGTTCCAGGCAATGTGGTATAACAACAAAGGTTGGCAGACCACAGCAGCAGTGGAAAAAAATGCCTGGCATGCTTTAATCAGAAGAAATGTTTCTTTCTCTGAAGAAACTAAAAGATCAAGATACCGAGAAACACATTGAAACTGCCCCTGAAAGAGTGACTGAGTCAAGCCACTGTGCCTCTTGGGTACCTGGATAGCACAGAATTCTGGAAATAGATGCCCTAAATATCATTAATGATAATAATAAGAATTACTAGGTCACTTATTAAAGACTTACTATATGCCAAGCACTGTTTTAGGCACTGAGGGCAATATGTTATGAGTGGGTCGGACACATACTTTGTCCCACATGGAGCTTGCAGTCCAAGAATGAGGGAGAACAGAGATCCCTAATTTTTATAGATGAGGAAACTGAGGTATGGAGAAGATATGTGACTTGCCCAAAGTCACACAGCAGACAATGGTGGATTGAACCCAGGTTTCCCAACTCCCAGTCCCATGTTCTTTCCACTAGGTTCTTCTAAACTGTAAGCTTATGGTGGGAAGGGAATATTTCTGTTATACTGTTGTGTCATATTCTCCTAAGAGCTTAGTACAGCGCCCTGCACACATTAAACACTCAATAAATACAATTGATTGATTCTGGTGCTTCGTGGTGTACCGGTGTTTAATTTGATTTGATTTTAATCAATATTTGTAAAGCCTCTACCTCAAAGAGAATAAGACAAGCATGGTTGTAGTGAGTGAAAATATTCAGGACTCACAAACTCGATCCATCTTACAAATCTATGCTTGTTGTCTTGAATGGAAGATCTCCCTCAGAAAATCAAATTGTGCCTTAAAGATTTAGTCCCCAGCCATTGGCAGGAAGTTTCAAACACAAGCTGCACTTTACATCTCTGGGTTTAACAAAGATCACATATCAAAGCTTCATGACCAAATTAATGTGTGGCTTATCCCTCTCCCCAAGGTCTTTCCCCTGGTTTTATTATTACTGACAATATTGTAAGAGCGGTGTGAAATGGCCAATTCACACATGTGCCATGTTTTGTTCACTGCCTGAACCTGCTGGAACATGATTTTCCTAAGAATGATGACAGTAATAAACATCTTCTGGCAGAGGCTTGCAAAATCTGCACCCATTTTAGTCACTCAGTAATGGCCCATAAAATTCTTTGAGAACTGCAGGAGAAAAACCATGTATATACGCGTGCATAAATTAAAACGAGAACTGCCAGATCTATGGAACTCAACCCTTCACATGCTCGATAGGTCTGTGGTGCAATAACATGGCACATGGGCATGTGAGGTAATCATAAGAAAGGTGGTCTTCAAAGCTGGAATCAAAAAATGAGCAGCACACTTGGCAAATAAATGGAATTCCTCCAGTGTCAATAGGAATCAGGTAGCTATGACTTAAATAATCCTCCTAATCAATCATTTCAGAAATGTAGTGAAAACATTTACGCTTTTGCTATAATTCACAGTTAAGAAATCTGCTGTATCATATTGATGTTTTACGCAAACATGTGATATTGGCAGGAAAATACTTGAGTGAATTTGTATGAAGCCTGGACTCATTTAAAAAACTAAGCATTAAATTTAAACTCCAGCATCATTATCAATGATGAGCCCGTAGCATTTCTTGAGCACTGAATGGAACACCAATTATTTTGTCCCGCCTAGAAACATATTTGTAGATGGAACTCATATAGAAGATGTTAACTTATTGCCTAAGTATGATGATAATCATTTCCTCCTCCCAGGGAAAGATAAACCTATCAAAATTATTCGGATCTATCTTTTAGCAGCTTCCAGATTTTCTCTTCTGAATATGTTCTTAGTTGAAAAAATACTCCATTTTTATGGACATTTTATTGGCTATAATGATTTCAGCTATTTCTGATAGGAGTCTCATTAAATGAAACCAAGAACAAGTGGGAAGGAAATGATCAAACTGTTAATACAGTGAACTTCTTTAATTCTACTAAAAACGGATGATCCAGTCCGTAATAGAGAAAAAGTCTGTTAGAGAAATGTTTCAACTGCAGTTTTGTTTCAATATAATCTTCCATTGTTAACACCGAAGATATGACCTTTGCAAACATCATTCCAGTGGCTTTTTGACTTGAAATAGGGTGGAGGATTGAGGAGAAAAAAAGGACATTTTTAAGATGGCTCTCCCTAGGCCTTCTTCTGTCTCTCCATCTTTCTGTCTCTTCCTCAAACACACACACTCTCTCTCTCTCCCCTTCCCTAATTCTCTAGAACTGAGTGAAAGCTCTTCATGATCATGTCTACCAACTCTGCCTTACTCTCCCAAGCACTTAGTACAGTGTTTTGCACAGTGTAAGCACTCAATAAACACCCCTGATTGATTGCCTCTTCCCATGTCATCTCTTTTCTGTAACTTACTTCTATTTACAATATAGTATCTCAACTTTCTATTTGAATGACCACAAATTGTAATTTGTGGGGTACAAATTCATGTGGTTTCATTGTTTGTTAAATACCTAAGCTTGGAATCTGTGATGGCTGTTGGTTTTTTAAAATTATCATCAGTATGTTAGATTCTAAGTGACTTATTGGAGCAGTTTACTGTATACAGCTGTCCTTTGTTTTCTAAGATACTGACATTGAAGTCCTATCCATTAGGTCAACAATGCATTCCACAGGGTAAAAATGATAATAATTGTGGTATTCATTAAATTCTTACTATTTACTAAGCATTTTACGAAGCCCGGGATAGATTCAAGATAATCAGGTCAGACTCTGCCCTTGTCCCCCATGGGGCTCAGAGTCTAAGATGGAGAGAGATGAGATATTGAATTCCCATTTTACAGATAAAGAGGCACAGAGCAGTTACATGATTTGCCAGAGTCACACAGCAAGCACGTGGCAGAGATAGGATTAGAACACCCACCCCCTGTATCCCAGGCCTGTTCTCTTTCCTCTAAACTATACCATTTATTCTTGTGCCCACTCACTGACAGGTTGAAACAACATGGCCTAGTGGAAAGAGCATTGGCCTGGGGGTCAGAGGACCTGGGTTCTAATCCCACCTTGGCCACTTGGCAGCTCTGCGACCTTGGGCAAGTCACTTAACTTCTCTGTGCCTCAGTTCCTTCAAATGTAAAATGGGGATTCAGTATATATTTTCAGCGTGGCTCAGTGGAAAGAGCACAGGGTTTGGAGTCATAGGTCATGGGTTCAAATCCCTGCTCCGCCACTTGGCAGCTGTGTGACTTGGGGCTAATCACTTAACTTCTCTGTGCCTCAGTTACCTATTATGTAAAATGGGGATCAAGACTGTGAGCCTCATGTGGGACAACCTGATCACCTTGTAACCTCTCCAGCACTTAGAACTGTGCTTTGCACATGGTAAGTACTTAATAAATGCCATTATTATTATATTCTCCCTCAGACTGTGAGCCCTATGTGGGAAAGAGACTGTGAATTTAGAACGGTGTTAACACATAGTAAGTGCTTAACAATACCACACACAAAAAAAGATTGAGTTTTAGACACTAGGAGCATGCAATATTTTCAAACACAGTATGATACTTGTGAGGGAACTTTCAGTTATTTCAGTTTTGAATGAATCAGTTATTTAAAATAGAAAATGAACTGAAATAAAGCAGTAGAGTTGATGCTACAAAGAGACTAACAAGGACTTGAAAAAAGAATGATAGGGCTCACAGTCTAAGCAGGATGGAGAACAGATATTGAATCCCCAATTTGCAAATGAGGAAACTGAGGTGCAGAGAAATTATGTGACTTCCTAAGGTCAAACAGCAGGCAGGTGATAGAGTCAGGATTAGAAAGCACGTCCTCTGATTCCCATGTTTATGCTCTTTCCACTAAACCAATGCTACTGCCTGTGGGCAGGGAATGTGCCTGATATTATGTTGTACTCTCCCAAGTGGTTAATAATAATAATAGTGATGTTTATTAAGAACTACTATGTGCAAAGCACTGTTCTAAGTGCTCGGGAGGTTACAAGGTGATCAGGTTGTCCCATGGAGAGCTCACAGTCTTAATCCCCATTTTACAGATGAGGTAACTGAGGCACAGAGAAGTTAAGTGACTTGGCCAAAGTCACATAGCTTTGACAGAAATTGGCAGAGCTGTGATTTGAACCCATGACCTCTGACTCCAAAGCCCAGGCTCTTTTCACTGAGCCACGCTGCTTCTTAATACAGTGCTCTGCATATAGTAAGTGCTCAATCAGTAGTACTGATTGACTAACAGACTTCCTTGGTGACCTCATTCGCTCCCATGGCTTCAACTATCACCTCTACGCTGATGATACCCAGATCTACATCTCTGCCCCTGCTCTCTCCCACTCTCTCCAGGCTCGCATCTCCTCCTGCCTTCAGGACATCTCCATCTGGATGTCTGCCTGCCACCTAAAGCTCAACATGTCCAAGACTGAACTCCTTGTCTTCCCTCCCAAACCTTGCCCTCTCCCTGACTTTCCCATCTCTGTTGACAGCACTACCATCCTTCCCGTCTCACAAGCCCGCAACCTTGGTGTCATCCTCGACTCCACTCTCTCATTCACCCCTCACATCCAAGCCGTCACCAAAACCTGCCGGTCTCAGCTCCACAACATTGCCAAGATCCGCCCTTTCCTCTCCATCCCAACCGCTACCCTGCTCATTCAAGCTCTCATCCTATCCCGTCTGGACTACTGCATCAGCCTTCTCTCTGATCTCCCATCCTCGTGTCTCTCTCCACTTCAATCCATACTTCATGCTGCTGCCCGGATTATCGTTGTCCAGAACGCTCTGGGCATATTACTCCCCTCCTCAAAAATCTCCAGTGGCTACCAATCAATCTGCGCATCAGGCAGAAACTCCTCACCCTGGGCTTCAAGGCTGTCCGTCACCTTGCCCCCTCCTACCTCACCTCCCTTCTCTCCTTCTCCAGCCCAGCCCGCACCCTCCGCTCCTCCGCCGCTAATCTCCTAACCGTACCTCGCTCTCGCCTGTCCCGCCATCGACCCCTGGCCCACGTCATCCCCCGGGCCTGGAATGCCCTCCCTCTGCCCATCCGCCAAGCTAGCTCTCTTCCTCCCTTCAAGGCCCTACTGAGAGCTCACCTCCTCCAGGAGGCCTTCCCAGACTGAGCCCCTTCCTTCCTCTCCCCCTCGTCCCCCTCTCCATCCCCCCCATCTTAGCTCCTTCCCTTCCCCACAGCACCTGTATATATGTATATATGTTTGTACATATTTATTACTCTATTTATTTATTTATTTTATTTGTACATATCTATTCTATTTATTTTATTTTGTTAGTATGTTTGGTTTTGTTCTCTGTCTCCCCTTTTAGACTGTGAGCCCACTGTTGGGTAGGGACTGTCTCTATATGTTGCCAATTTGTACTTCCCAAGCGCTTAGTACAGTGCTCTGCACATAGTAAGTGCTCAATAAATATGATTGATGATGATGATGATACTTGGAAAGACAGTTACTGCTGAACTGAAGTGTCTGCTGCTTGACGACCCTGTCTTGGTATTTGAGACTGCCTCTTGGAATTCCCACTGGTTCAAATGATAATCCCTCTCTTGACTGCTGAATGCCGGGATGGTTGGGCTGTAGTGGGGATTTCTCACCCTACAGCTGTTAAAACATATGTTCATTTTACCTGTAATCCCTCTCCATTCACCTGATTGCCAATCCTGCTGTCATCCATTCTCTCATGGGTCCTGCCCACCAAACTTAGTTTGACCATGAGCATTGTCTCAGTGCCCATGAGTTGACGGTTCCAGGACTTCAGTGGAGCTTATTTTGCCTTGTCACTTACTAGGCCACTTGAACTGGCTTATCATGGTGAGGGAACAAACTAACGAGAGATAGAGAAGCTAAAGAAAGGGAGTGTTAAATAGCCAATGTTACCATGTACCTTTTGAGTGCACAAAGTAGGCACTCAAACACCACTGACTGATGGACTGATTGATAATTCTCATCAATTCATCTATTCAACATGGTTGGTTTCTACTGGCAATCTTCCAGTGCCCTTGGAAGCAAATTGACCCTACACATCTTTATGTAATGGGTGTGGCTGATCACCATACAGTAAACTAAAAATATTCTCAAGGTTGCAGAAGCGTGCATACATTTTGTCCAATCACACTCATTCATGTGATTTGCACTGATCATAGCACACAGAGGATAATACTAAATAATTCAAATGAGTTGGGTAGAGTCAATTAATAGCAGGAGAAAAATCAGTCAGCAAGATTTTTTTTTCCCTTCCTCCTTTGGTAATAACCTCAGAATTTTTTTTTATTTTGTAGTGAAAATGAATATTATCATTATCATTGAAGTTCAAATGGCTATCCCCTTTTGATGTAGGCTGGAGGGCCTAGCAACAAAGAGCTTAACCAAGAGTCAGAAAAACGGGATAATAGTATTGGTTTGTCACTGACTTGTTCAGATGCTGGACAAGAAATAATGATAATAGTTCCAGTCACTTATCTCACAGTGGTGTCCTAAGGCTCACTGCCTTAACACTTGTAAAACACTTTGAGCTTTTAGATGAAAGGTGCTAAGTATAAAGCATTATTATTAGTATAGTGATAGAGTAAGAAAGAAAAGGTAGTGACTGATTTCCAGGCTATACCAAATCTACAGGATTTGAAACCTGTATGTCATTTAACTGGGGCAACTACACCATAAAGAACCATAGGCTTGCAGTCTGTGATGCTAAATGATGATATGCTTAAAACAGGATGAAATTTTCTTCAAGTGACAAGATTGCGTGAGCCTAGAAAATTCTCTAAAGGGTAAAGAAAAAAGGATTCCTACAAGTGGTGCATTTAGTCTGAAGTGCTTTTAAATATACATTTTAATTGCCAGGGGCTATTTTGTTTACTAGTCTAATCATTGTCCAAATTACTGAAGCTCAGCTCATCTGACAAAATAGGTTAGCTTCCCGATAATGAAGTTAGATAATGTCATGTGAGTGGCAGAATAGTATCAAATGGGCAGTATATTTAATCATTAGAAAAGACCGTGCAGGATAAAATGTTTCCATCCAGGGAACTTACCTGAATCTAACAGACTGAAATGATAAAAAGGTTTAGTATCATGGTGGCTTGGAATTTAACCATTTACAAAATTGCTCCCTGTTTAAATAAAGATAATTAAGAGTGCCATGCTCTGGATCTATTACATACCTATTCAAAACCAGATTTATTTTGGTGAACTAGCTAGTCACATAAAAAAGGTATACTTTTCACAATGTGAATTCCATAGCCCTGAACAGCTGGGAGACTGACTCATTTAAACTACCATTGTTTTCTGACCAAAACTCCTTCACTTGAGTCTTGGGACACTTAATTAGTGGAGGTTTGGTCAGAAAACAATAAACCATGCTGAGAACCTCAAAATAGTCTGAAAGTCATATAGAACTGTTATTTTCACAGACACTTCCTTTTTGGCATATTCTTTATGCCTGCATTTTTAGCAAACATTCGTAAACCATTCTGCCTAATTTGTAGAAGGTGGATCTGTATCATTCTTCAGCCGCTGAAAGTTTTGGGAAAAGTTTAAACATTATGGGATTGCATATTTTTAAATTCAAAATGGAGCACAAGGTGGGGCTTCAAGGGGTGAGTCTAATGGTTTAAGCTTTCAGAGACAGAAATGATGGAAAAGGGAAAGAGGAGTCAGTGAAAGAAAGAGATAAGCAGAGAGGCCAAAGTATGATAAAAGTGATGCTGTGTAACTAATCTGATGTCTTAGACATAGTTCCTGTCCCTGGGGGGAGAAGAGGAAAGGCTCACAATCTAATTTCCCACCTGTATATTGATAAGCAGCATGACCTAGTGCGTACCAAGTTCTGTTGGTCCCACCTTCACAACATCGATAAAATCCACTCTTTCCTCTGCTGCCACGTTAATACAATCACTCATTCTATTCCACCTGGATCACTACATCAGCCTCCTTGCTGACCTCCCAGCCTCCTGTCTCTCCCCAATCCAGTCAATACTTCATTCTGCTGCCAGGATCATTTTTCTACAAAAACGTTCAGGACATGTCTCCCCCGACACTCTCAAAAAACTCCAGTGGTTGCCCATCCACCTCTGTATCAAACAGAAACTCCTCACCATTGGCTTTAAAGCACTCCATCGCCTTGCCCACTCCTGCCTCACCTCACTTCTCTTTCCTGCGCACTTTGCTCCTCTAGTACTAAACTTCTCACTGTGCCTCAATCTCACCTGTCTCATTCAATCGTATTTATTGAGCATTTACTGTGTGCAGAGCACTGTACTAAGCACTTGTCACCACCGCCCCCAAGCACATGTCCTGCCTCTGGAGCACCCTCTCTCCTCAAGTCTGACAGACAATTAGTCTCCCCCACTTCAAAGCCTTCTTGAATAATAATGTAATAATGATAATAATAATAATAATAATAATGTATGCTAAGCACTTACTATGTGCCAAGCACTGTTCTAAATGCTGGGGTAGATACAAGGTAATCAGGTTTTCCCACGTGAGGCTCACAGTCTTAATCCCCATTTTACAGATGAAGTAACTGAGGCACAGAGAAATTGTGACTTGCCCAAGATCACCCAGCAGACAAGTGGCAGAGCTGGGATTAGAATCCATGTCCTCTGACTCCCAAGCCCGTGCTCTTTCCGCTAATCTATTATGCTTCTCCATTTCCTCCAAGAGGCCTTCCCAGACTAAGCCCCATTTTTCCTAATCTCCCGCTACTTTCTGCATCAGCTGCTTTCTGCATCACCCTGCCTTGCTCCCTTTTCTCTTCCCCCCACCTCCCAGCACTTATGTACATATCTGTATCTTTATTTGTATTGTCTGTCTCCTTCTCTCTAGATTGTAAACTCGTTGTGCACAGGGAATGTCACTGTTTTTTGTTGTAATGTCCTTTCCCAAGGGCTTAGTACAGTGCTGTGCATGCAATAAGTGCTCAATAAATATGATTGAATGAATGAATGAATGAATAAGCACATGGGACCTGGGTTCTAATTCTGACCCTTTTGCTTGTCTGCTCTATGTTCTTGGACAAGTCATTTCGCCTTGCCCTCCTCCTACCTCACCTCATTACTCTGCTACTATAACCTAGTCTGCACACTTCTATCCTCTAATGTTAACCTTCTCACTGTACCTCAGTCTCATCTATCTCGCCACCATCCCCTCATCCATGTCCTGCCTGTGGTCTGGAACACCCCCCTCCTCAAATCTGACAAACAATTACTCTCCCCACCTTCAAGGCCTTATTGAAGGCACATCTTCTCCAAGAGACCTTCTCTGACTAAACTCTCCTTTCCTCTTCTCCCACTTCCATGTCATCCTGGCTTGTTCCCTTTATTCATCCCCCATCCCAGCCTCACAGTACTTATAAACAAATAAATTACAGATATGTACATATTAATGTCTGTCTCCTCCTCTAGTAATGGCTGTCTCCCCCTGCTCCTTGTGGGCAGGGAATGTGTTTGTTTATTATGTTGTACTCTCCCAAGTGCTTAGTACAGTGCTTTGTACACAGTTAGTATTCAATAAATGATTGAATCAATGAATGAATGAGTCAATGAACTTCTATGAACCTCAGTTCCCTTATCTGTAAAGTGGGGATTAAGAATGTGAGCCACATGTGAAACAGGGACCATGTCCAATGCAATTTGCTCGTATCCACCCTGCACTTAGTACAGTGCCTGGCACCTAGTAAGCACATTATGGCAATAACCATCATTGTTATTATTATTATTATTAATCATTCCCTCCCAGCACTCAGTACAGTGCTCTGCACACAAGTTCTTACTATGTAGTAGTATTACTACCACATTCTACTAGATATTCTCAAAGCAGAAAAGATTAATATATACTGTTACCCACACCCTCATCCAGAAATGCACAGAGAACAGACAACCCCTCAAACTTCCAGAAAATATCAGCTGACATGGGGTGGGGCAAAAGCTACAAGAAGAGAGGAGTTAGAAATCGCAGCATCCCTGTAATCACGACCACCACCATTCTCTGGAGATTCTGCTTTGTCTGCTCATAGCAGGCTCTGTGGACAGCCTTCACTGAGGCCAATAGAGAACAGAAACTGTGTGGGATTTCCAGGGAGCTTTAGGCCACATTTACCTGTTGTTGAAATGAACTGTTCTGAGATTCTACTCTGTCACTATTGCCTCAGACCCCTCCCTCTCAGTTCCTCTGCAGGTATAATGTCCGAAAACAGGACTGCTTTACCAGCCTTCTTTCCATTGATGGGGTGAGGAGTACTTTGGATGGTTGTGATTTCCAATGCTCTTTTTTTTTGGTATTTGTTAAGCACTTACTATGTGCAAATCACTCTTCTAAGTGCTGGGGGCATACAAGGTGATCAGGTTGTCCCACGTGGGGCTCACAATCTTAACCCCCATTTTCCAGATGAGGTAACTGAGGCACAGAGAAGTTAAGTGACTTGCCCAGAGTCATACAGCCGACAAGTGGCAGAGCCGGGATTAGAACCCATGACCTCCGACTCCCAAGCCCATGCTCTTTCCACTGAGTCATGCTGCTTCCCATTCTTGACCTAATGGAATTCCTATTTTCTAACACTATTGGACAATGAGGAATTCGAGGAGTATGGTTTTCTATAGGATTTTTGCAATGGAAAAAAAATTGCTTTTCTTGAGTTCATTCCACAGAACTGCCAGCTGGGAAAAATCTACAGCATTTATTTTCAAGCACGGGTCAGAAAGACCTGGTTCTAATCCCAACTCCTCCAAGTGTCTGCTGTGTGACCTTGGGCAAGTCTACTTAACCTTTGTGCCCCAGTTACTTCATCTGCAAAAATGGGGATTAAGACTATGAGCCCTATGTGGGACATGAACTGCATCCAATCTGATTAGCTTGAAACTCTCCCAGTGCTTAGTACAGTACCTGGCACATAGTAAGCACTAACACCATGCAATAATGCCATAATTATTAACAAATACCAAATATGTAATCATGGTATTTGTTAAACACGTACTATGTACTAAGCATTGAACTGAGCCCTGGGGCAGATGCAGGGTGATAAATTCAGAAACTGACCTTGTCCAACATGGTGCTTACAGAATGCCATGCCCACTCTATTCATGCCAGACATGAATTTCTCTAGACCAGATAAATTATGCATAATGGTTTTAAAGATGGGCGTATTAAGCTACATACGATTGCCCAGGATACATTTACATTTAAGTTCCTGGAAAAAACGGAGATCAATTAAATGTAAAATACAAATGAACTGTCTTCACATAAGGGAAAGCAAAGCTACCCTCATGTACAAAAGCATTTGATTTCATGTCAGTTTTTTTTCAACATGTGGTAAGTATTTCCTTTGTTTTAAAATATGATGTCTATCCAAATACATTTTGGGAAGGAGTTTAAGTTACCACACACCCTTCTAATTTTTCTAAGGGAAATTTGGACAACATAAGTCTTACCAAATGGATATGCAAGGGAAGGCTTTGCAAGGCCTTTATCCTTGTGATACCTAAACCCTGTGAAATTGAGGAGAGATCAGACAAAACAGTGGCATTGGCATCTGGTTTAGGGTCAACAATCCAGTCCAAACTACTGCTTGAATTTCTGCAGTAAAAGACAAAAATCTATGGTGCCAGTGGATCAGGAGAACAGTCTGCCCTGCTTGTCTGAATCACTGGGCTGGTTAATTTGAGAGCAGTACCGCTAACTATTTTAGTAGCACATCTGAGTTTACCATGCATTTATTTGAGGAAAAAATTAAGAAAAAACACTTTTTAAATATGCTATTTTGTCTTTGTTCTCATAATGTTAATAATCTATTCTGTAATTGTTCCCATTTTCCAATGTTGTGTCTGCGTCACCTGTCATGTCTGCAGGATGTTTTCTAAATATACCAGTTTCTCTTTATATAAAAAATTGGCCTCCTGATACAAAGATATTTCAAATGCAGGACTGAGCCGTTTTGTGTACGTCTAGTCATGAAGCATTAGTAGGTGATTGATTTCTTCCATCGTGGGGCTCCATCTTGGCACATAAGAAGCGCTTAACACATTATCATTATTAATTTTATTATTATTATTAAATGCATGTGGTATTTAAATAGGGAACCAGTTGTTGACTTGGTAAACGCTGTGACATCCTCTGGAAGGATGAGGGGAAAAAAGTCAAGTACAGCATATGTCAGGATACCTCCACCATATCCTCAATCCCCAAAGGTGGTGACTGTCAACATTTGTGACTTCAAGCTAGTCCATGTTCTGCTATTATTGTTCATGTTCCCAGAGGGAGGGTTGTGAAAGGACTTTTGCATTCATGTGGAGGAAAATGTTTCAGCTGCTTTTCACAGGCACTGATTGCTCAAGACAAAGTGATTGACTGCTACGTGGGCTGAGGCTGAAGGACATAAACATACCATAATATGTTTTGTCACAAACAATCACAGATTAGGGCCCTTTTCACAGGTGATTGAACAAAATGAATAACAGAATTGGGACTTGGATTCTGATGCCTTGTTGCTCATGTAAACTCGATGTTTTGCATTTTAAAATTTGTCAAATGCATAAGCCTCTGCTTAGGGAATAAACTCCATTAATCATGACATTTCTCTGTGTGTACTTGTAGACAGCTCCTTTTTTTGATTAAGCTTCACATACTATATTAGGTAATAAGACATGTGAGTCATTAACAGCACAGCTTCACTTAAGGCACTAGAAATCACTAGTAACAAGTGAGACCATATAACGCATGTACTCTAACGGTTGTATTCAGAAAGGTAATGTTAGCTCGATAAAGCCATTTATATTGATAATCCTCACAGTAGCTTTCAGAGAGATGCAGATATAAAATATATTTAGTCCCATTTTACAGGTGATGAAACTGAGGTACTGGGAATTAAAAGATTTGCTCAAAATCACACAGTGAATTGGTACATTGCCTCACCAGCCTTTTGACTGCCAATTCAAGGCAAGGCTTTATCTATATCCTGTGCATAAACTAGGCTTTCCATTTTATTCTTCAGGGTCTAATAATATTTGCATTTAAGAACATTAGGGAGTCTTTCTGCAGGATACGTTTGAGCATTAATTTTAAGCTTGCATAAAGTGTCAATTTATTAAGCAATAAATTGACATTTTTTAATACCCTGCCAAATGATGGAATAAGGTGTACTCTTTGAAACACAAATAATAGTTCAGAGAATCCATTTGAGCTATAAAAGATTTAGGAATAGGGAAACTCAAGTGACTTTCTCATCCAGTGATTTTCTTTTTATGTTCTGAATTGAAGGAAAGTCTGCCATAAATTAAATACTACTCAGTATTTATTTAGTAATTCATTTTATTTTCCTTCAAGATAGATATCTGATGAGAAATCACTTAAAGAAAAAAGGACCCATCCTTTTTGTAACCATTTCCAGACCATGCACACTGGATTTTCCAGGAGACTGACCTGAAACTGTGAGGAACATTACCAAAACCAAGTAAATTCATTAAGATTTAACTCTCCCCCACAAAGTACATCTGATTCTCCCTTTGCGACATGGCTGGCGATTATGGGATAGAAGAACATTGAGGTATCAACAAAATACAAGCATCGTCTTCTTAAATATGAACATTGCATTTATACTGAAAAACTGTTTGGAAAAAATACCAGTCTGTAATTTAAATCTGTCTGGGGTTGGTCTAAACTTGAGTTCTGGCTATTTTCAAAGACTGTTATCATGAGTATTTACCAGAGTAACATCTGCATAGCATTATACACACCCAGAGAACATCTTTTTTCAAGAAGCATGTTCATTGTGGTCCTTTACATAGATTTTACTACCACATTAAAGCAATCAGAAATGGAAAAAATGTTTCAAAACTCAAACATGGACACAGTCTAACATTAAGCTGAATCTTACAGTTTATGAATTGTTGCAGTAACTGGAGTCTATGGAATAAAATGTTGTTCTGGGAACTTGTTTCTCTAAGGTAAATCAGCAAGCCATTAACCTTAAGTGGTTCAACCAGGTAATTCTGTAAATGTCATGTACAGTCAAACACTGAAGTGACACTACAGTGAATATAGCAGAGAGAACAGGGAAAGCATTTATCAATTAGTCGTTCTACAGAAAATCTTACATGCCCTTATAAAGCTATTATGAAAAGTACTAGAAGGAAGCTGAAAGCATAAGGGTATGAAAAGAGGAAAAAAGTGCAATGGAAAAGCATTTTCAAATGATACATTTGAAGACACCAAAGGAAAAATAAATAGGTGGCTCAAAACTGCATGACATTTTATGCTTATTATCATTTGGAAATATGAAGAATGCATATCAAAGCTTCCTTAATCACTACTGCCATTTTGAACATCATTTTTGTGTAATATATTATATAAGTATATATTGTTATATATATAAGCATATATATATATATTAAGGCAATATCAGTTTGGCTTAATGAATAAACAGAAATTTTAATGGATCTACAACGTTTGTCAATTTTCAATTCAACTAGCCATTTACCCCTGAAAATATATGGGTTACAGAAATATCTTCCCAGGGTGAAAATATGCATTAATATGATTTTGAATGTGGAAGAATCTTTACATGCCACTAACAGAAACCATGTTTCAACTATGAATTTAAAGCAAACCAAGACTTTTTGAGTTTTGCGTGGTTGACATGTCAATGCGAAGACATCATATTTGATTATGTTGTCGCTTTATATCCTCTGGCTATTTCCTGACACTCCGCAGGGCTCTTGTTATACTTTCTGAACTTCTTCACAAGGCCCCCTTTCAAGGCTCCAGGCCCAAACAACATTTTCAGGACTTGATAGTATTTGTTTTTCTGTGAACAAGCACTTCATTATTGAGTGAATAAAAATTGACTTTTGATTTTCAGTTTGTGGAAGTGAAACTGGATCTTAATATTCAGCCTATCAAAGTCACTAGTAAAACTGGCTCATTCAATTGCCTCAGAAACCTGCAAAATAAGCTCTTTCTGTTTGGGTAAAATAAAATGAGACCATGGCTAAAGAAACAGGTGTGAATGCTGTTATTTTTCAAAACATTTTTCTCCATCTTATGAACCTAAAATTCTCCAGTCCATAATGTGCGCACTGAAGAAACTTGGATTAAACCAAATAGATAAGGTCCATTAATTAATTTATTAGATAATCAAGTAGCTAGACCATTGATACTCTATAGTATTGTCTACCTACCTAGTTTAGTAGTCTCTTGTTACCCAAATAGTTTTCAGACATTTGAAAAACATGAATCCTGCATTTATCTTTTTTAATATTTTGGAAGCCATCTGTTAAGTGCTTACTATCTGTCAATCACTGTAGTAAGCACTGGGGTAGATACAAGCTAATCAAGTTGGACACAGTACATGTCCCACATGAGGATCACAGTCTTAATCCCCATTTTCAGTTGAGGTAATTGAAGCACAGAGAAGTTACATGATTTGCCCAAGGTCACACAGACAAGTGGCAGAGCTGGGATTAGAATCCAGGTCCTCTGTTCTTTCTGCTAGGCCATGCTGCTTCTATTATGACAAATTTAAAATATTCTCCTTGGAAAACAAACTAGCACTTTTCAAATTCCTTAATCTCATTTCCAGTTTCTTTTAGCTGGTAAATTCCATTTACTGCCACCTTTTTGTTAAGAGATTTTCATTTTGGGGTGTTTTGTAGATAATTTAGTCAGAAACTTTTGTTTCACTTGATTGAGATCAGGCCATTTACCTGTGCAACTCATGACTATAACTAAATTTATGTTCAAAATGATTCAAGAAATATGTGCAATTAGAAACATCAGAAAACTCCATGAAGGTTCCAGTAATCATGGCTGAATCAGGTCCCCGAACAGGATAATGACCGTATTTGAGACTTAATCATTCTTGCAAATTGGGAAGACTAGAACAGAAACATACAAAAGCGAGAGTTTACAAGACAGCATTTAAAGCCGCTGGGGCTTAAAGCTGCAAGCGTCGAGCTTGATTGCCAAATTACCAGATACCAGTCACCATATGCTCAACTGTATGGCTACAAAAGTCTTTCCTTGGTGAAGCAGCTGGAAAAGAGTTCAAATTAAAAGAAACCCCAAACCAAATCAAGCTAGCTTCCTTTATACCCCAAGCATAGATGAAGCACAAGGGATTATATCATCCTTGTCCTCAGAGAATTTGCAGTCTAAATGGAGTGACAGGCAGGCACAAGTTCATTCAATCAATCGTAGTTATTGAGCACTAATGTGTGCAGAGCACCGTACTAAGCGCTTGGGAAGTACAAGTTGGCAACATATAGAGACAGTCCCTACCCAACAGTGGGCTCACAGTCTAAAAGTTCATTCATTCAATCGTATTTATTGAGCACTAACTGTGTGCATAGTACTTGGGAGAGTACAACAGTAAACACAATCCCTGCCCACAGGATCTTACAGTCTAGAGGGTGGAAGACAGACATTAATACAAATGAATAAATTACAGAATGCACATAAGTGCCTGTAGGGCTGGGAGGGGGAGTGAACAAAGGGAACAACTCAGGGTGATGCAGAAGGGAATGGGAGAAGAGGAAATGGGGACTTAGGGAAGGCCTCTTGGAGGAGAGGGGCCTTCAATAAGTCTTTGAAAGTGGGGAAAGTAATTATCTGTCAGATTTAAGGAGGGAGGACATTGCAGGGCAGAGGCAGGATGTGGGCAAGGGGTCAGCTGTGAGATACATGCAGACAGGTAAAGACATATTTACCTGATGGAAAAACTAAGCAAAAAATGCAAAAAAAAGTCAATGGAATGGTTGTGTACATAAGCCTGATGGGATAAAAATGAAATGCAGAAGTGGGAATTGATCAGGAAATGTCTTCTAGAAGAATTGATTTTTTAAGAAGACTTTGAAGGTGGGCAGGAACATGATCAGACTTGAGATGGTGGTGGTGGTTGTGAGGGGGGTTCTTTCTATGCAGAAATGCATGAAACTAAGTAGTTCATGTAGAACTCCCCCTCGTCCCCTTCTCCATCCCCCCCATCTTACCTGCTTGCCTTCCCCACAGCACCTGTATATATGTATATATGTTTGTACATATTTATTACTCTATTTATTTTACTTGTACATATCTATTCTATTTATTTTACTTTGTTAGTATGTTTGGTTTTGTTCTCTGTCTCCCCCTTTTAGACTGTGAGCCCACTGCTGGGTTAGGGACTGTCTCTATATGTTGTCAACTTGTACTTCCCAAGCACTTAGTACAGTGCTCTGCACACAGTAAGCACTCAATAAATACGACTGATGATGGTGATGTAGAAATGTGTTGCAGATAGAAGATCTGAAATGATATTTGTCTGAAATTTGGAATTAGCAATCCTACTTAAACCTATCAGTGTTTAACTTAGTTCTGATTGGATTCTATATCCAAAACCAAATGCTAATTGGGAACCAAATCCTTTGAGATTTCTATATTTCTCAGCGATTTATTTAATGTACATCAAAACTTTTTGCACAGTTCTGACACATTTAGGTGCCCATTAAATAGCTATAGACTGACTAACCAACTATTGACATGAAAGCCCTCTGAGATAAAACAACTGACTTGTCATTGAGAGCACAAGAGGTTATGGAGTCGTACAAAGAACACTAGTGAACATGAATTGGCTTGCGTCCTATCTAGGATTAAGCATAGAAAAAGTGGAATTTAGGCCTGGAGCCCCCTTGGTTTTATTGTTTAACACTAGCTCCCTTTTTAAGAATCCTGACAAATAAGAAAGCATGTTTTGTTCCTGCTTCATTAGAGGCAGCAGTAGTTAATGTTTATAGAATATCAATAATGCAGTTTGTAGTTCTGCATAATTAAAGACACCCCTATGTTAATAAAATAACTTGAAAAGAGACTGCACAAAACAAGGCATAAATATGCTGATGCATTTAGCCTTATTTCAGACAAGTTTAATTACAAAGATATACACCTATAAAAATATTTTTGTCAGAGCTATCAAGCCTTACATCCATTTATGATATTAGTGAGAAAGAGCAAACATTATCATAATGACCCACGATTTAATTCTTGTAGGGATGGGAATCTAGATTTTACATTTACATAGAAGCATATGTAAATGGAATATATTTTTCACCATTAAAAACATATTTTAGATATAATGTCTCATATTAGTGGGAATAGCTCAAGACTGTGAGTCAGATGACCTGATCCCCATTCTGCCACTTGTCCGTTGTGTGACTCTGGGCAAGTTAGCTAACTTCTCTATGCCTCAGTTTTTGTGTCTGTAAAATGGGGATTCAATACCTGCTCTTCTTCCTACTTTGTTCTCGTCACCCTACGGCCACTAAGTGCTCATGTGGAAACTGTTTTGTTTATTTTTGTCCTTTTTACAATGGTATTTGTTAAGCCCTCACTATTTTCCAGACACTTTACTAAGCTCTGGGGTACATACAAGCTAATCAGGTTGGACATGGTCCATGACCTTTATGGGGTTCACAGTCTTAATCCCCATTTTACAGTGAGGTAATTGAAGAGAAGTTAAATGACTTGCCCAAGGTCACACTTCCAACAAGTGGCAGAGTTGAGACTAGAACCAAGGTCCTTCTGATTCCCAGGGCCATCCTCTATCCATTAAGCACTGCTGCTTCTGAATCATTCATTTTTCTATTCATTTAATTCCTTACTTTGTTTTTTGATTATTTTTATCATTTGTACTTTTTTTTATCTAACTGCATATCTGGCAATGTATAATTTTTTTTTCCCTTCACTATGCCGTCAGCTCCTTGAAGGCAGGGACCATGGCTGTTATTTGTTCCCAAGCCTCTATTACATTGCCCTATCCACAACAGGTGCTCAGGAAATGATGTTGATGATATTGATATAAATTAAATTCACATAAAGAATGTGTTCAGATGTACAGACTCCTATCTCTGCTTTGCCCCAGATGGTCAAGGAATTGCCAACATAGAAATTCTCAATCTCAGAATCAGATCACTGTTAGATTCTGAACTCCTCAAAATATTCTGAATCCAAGTTTCACAGCATTATGCTAAGCATTTGGGTATGAGGGAGGCAGGCTTAAGAATGGACAGAAAAAAGAACTGATTCAAGTTACTTTAGTTACTCTCAAAACACCATCTTAATTCAGAGTAAGAAAAAAGCAAAAGGCAGGATAGATTAAAATTCTTACATTTTCTTTTACATGCTTCAATAAGAACAGATTTTTATAAATTAATCAATTGTATTTATTGACTGCTTACTGTGTGCCAAGCACTGTACTTGAGAGAGCACAGCATTATAACACACATTCTCTTCCCACAACAAATTTACAGTCCAGAGGGGGAGACAGACATTAATATAATTAAATTATTGATATGTGAAAAAGCACTATGGGGTTGGGGGTGGGGGGATGAATATAGGGAGCAAGTCAGGGTGAGGCAGAAGGGATTGAAAGAAAAAGAGGGCTTAGTCAGGAAAGGCCTCTTGAAAGAGATGTGCCTTCATTACAACTTTGAAGGGGGAATACTTGTCTCAGATGTGCAGTGCTTAGAACAGTGTTCAGCGCTTAGAGCAGTGCTTTGCACATAGTAAGCGCTTAACAAATGCCATCATTATCATTATTATATGAAGAAGAGTGTTCCAGATCCGAGGCAGGGTGTGAGTGAGTGGTCGACAGCGAGATAGCCAAGATCAAGGAACAGTGAGTAGGTTGGCAACAAGATTCCTGGATCCAAGCATCAAAGGCTAAAAGTCAAAGGCTATAGGACTGGAGATATCCAAGGTCACTCCTCTCTGGAATTTGAAAAACATTACCTGGGTTGTTGATTGACTAAGCTCCTCTAAGTCATTATTTGCTAGATGTATTTCATCCTATAAATGAGGGCTTAGATGGGGAAGACCTCTTGGAAGAGTTGTGATCTTAATAAGGTTGAATAAGGCTGGTAGAATGGTGGCATGTCATATATGAAGGCCAGAGGGAGGACATGGGCAAGGGATCAGTGGTGAGGTAGATGAGATCGAGGTACATTGAGTAGGTTAGCATTAGAGGAGCAAAGTGCGGTGGCTGCATTGTAGTAGGAAATCAGCAAGTTAAGGTAAGACAGGGAGAGCCAACTGAGTGCTATAAAGCCTATGGTAAGGAATTTTTATTTGCTGTGGAGGAGGATGGGCAGCTCCTGGAGGTTCTTGAGGAGTGGAGAGACTGGACTGAACTTTTTCTTAAAAAAAAAAATTTCCGGGACAGGAGAGTGAAATATGAACTGGAGTGTAGGGAGATGGGAGGCAGGAAGTTCTGTGAGATGGTTGATGCAGTAGTCAAGGCAGAATGTTATGAGTTCTTGGATCAGCAGAGTAGCACTCTGGATGAAGATAGAAAGGCAAATTTAGAGATGTTGTGAAGGCAGAATACACAGATTGAATGAAAGAAATGTTGTGGATAATGCCACGGTTATGACTTGTGAGATGGGGAGTATAGTGGTTTTGTCAAAGATAGGGGAAGATGAATTCTGTTTTGTACACATTAAATTTGAGGTGGTGTTGGAACATCCAAGTAGAGCTGTTCTGAAGCAAAAGAAAATATGAGACTAAAGAGAAGGGGCAATACATATCTATTCTTGTACATATCTATTCTATTTATTTTATTTTGTTAGTATGTTTGGTTTTGTTCTCTGTCTCCCCCTTTTAGACTGTGAGCCTACTGCTGGGTAGGGACTGTCTCTATATGTTGCTAACTTGTACTTCCCAAGCGCTTAGTACAGTGCTCTGCACACAGTAAGTGCTCAATAAATACGATTGATGATGATGATGATGATATATTAATGTGTCAGAGGTCATGGGTTCAAATCCTGGCTCTGCCAACTGTCAGCTGTGTGACTTTGGGTAAGTCACTTAACTTCTTTATGCCTCAGTTACCTCATCTGTAAAATGGGGATTAAAACTGTGAGGCCCCCCTCGGGACAACCTGATCACCTTGTAACCTCCCCAGCACTTAGAAAAGTGCTTTGCACATAGTAAGTGCTTAACAAATACCATCATTATTATTATCAATAATAATGATGGTTCTTAAGGACTTACTATATGCACAGCACTTTTCTAATTTCTGGGGTAGATACAAGTTAATCAGATTGGACACAGTCCCTGTCCCATATGGGGCTCACACTCTTAATCCTCATTTTACAGATGAGGTAACTGAGGCCCAGAGAAGTTAAGTGACTTGTTCAAGGTCACACAACAGACAAGTGACGAAGCTCGATTAGAATCCAGGTCCTTCTGACTCCCAGGGTCATACTCTAGCATCTGGGTAGAGATGGTAGTTTAATCCATGAGAGTGAAGAGTTCTCTGGGGGAGTAGGTGTAGGTGGAGAATAGAAGGGGCAGAGAAATAAGTCCTGAGAGTTATACATAATTAAATGGTGGGAGGCAGAGGAGGAGCCTAAGACAGATTGAGAATGAGCAGCCAGAGAGATAGGAAGCAAACCAATTAATATCTGTCTCCCCCTCTAGACTGTAAATTCACTGTGGGCAGGGAATGTGTCTAATGTTTTGTTGTTCTCTCCCAAGTGCCTAGTACAGTGCTCAACAAATGTATTGAATGAATGAATGAACCAGAAGAAGACAGTGTCAGCGAAGCTGGGGTCGGATAATGTTTCCAGGAGAAGTGGGTATTCAGCAGTGTTGAAGGCAGCTGAGAGGTCTAGGAGGATTAGGATGGAGTAGAGGCCACTGGATTTGTCAAGAAGAGTTCACTGGTGACCTTAGAGAGGTCGGGTCCTATGGAGTGAAAGTGGTGGAAACGAGATTGGAGGGGTTCAAGGAGAGAATTGAAAGAGAGACAGTGGAGGCAGCAGTTGTTGACAACTTAGTAAAGGAATTTGGAAAGGAATGGTGGAAGGGAGTTGTGGTGATAGCTGGAGGGAGCAATAGGGCCAAGGGAGGGTTTTTTCTTAGGATAGGGCATACGTGGTTCTGGGAGTCCATTGTTGGGTAGGGACCGTCTCTATATGTTGCCAAGTTGTACTTCCCAAGTGCTTAGTGCAGTGCTCTGCACACAGTAAACACTCAATAAATACGATTGAATGAATGAATGAATGGGAGTCAAAGGACCTGGGCTCCATTCCCTTCTCTGCCATTTTTTTCAATGGTATTTGCTAAGTGCTTAAAGACGATCTGGGTTCTTCTCCTTTCTCTGTCATTTTTTAGAAATGGTATTTGTTAAGCACTTACTATGTGCCAGGCAGTAAATTAAGTGCTGGGGTAGATACAGCTAATCAGTTTGGACACAGTCTATGTCCCACATTAATCGTAATCTGCATTTTGTAGATGAGGTAACTGAGGCACAGAGAAGTGAAGTGATTTACCCAAGGTCACACACCGGACAAGTGTGCATGGCCTAGTGGCAAGAGCACGGGCTTGAGAGTCAGAGGATGTGGGTTCTAATCCCAGCCCTGCCACTTGTCTGCTGTGACACCTTGGGCAAGTCACTTAACTTCTCAGTGCCTCAGTTACCTCATCTGTAAAATGGGAATTAAGACTGTGAGCCCCACGTGGGACAACCTGATTACCTTGTACCTAACCCAGAGCTTAGAACAATGCTTGGTACATAGTAAGTGCTTAACAAATGCCGTAATTGTTATTAATAATGTTATTATTAATAATAAGTGGCAGAGCTGGAATTAGAACCCATAGTCTTCCCACTCCCATGCCTGCCATGTGACCTGGAGCAAGTCACTTAACTTCTTTGTGCCTTGGCTTCCTCATCTAAGGGATTTGATACCTCTTCTCCCTTCCACTTAGTCTGTGAGCTCCTTCTGGGACACGGACTGTGTTTAATCTGATTGTCTCATTTATTCCAGGTTTCAGTTCATGCTTTGCCTACAGTAAGCACTTAACATTTAAGGCAATTACCACCATTATTATGATTATCATTGTCATTATTGAGAAGCAGCGTGGCTCAGTGGAAAGAGCACAGGCTTTGGACTCAGAGATCATGGGTTCAAATCCCATCTCTGCCAGTTGTCAGCTGTGTGACTTTGGGCAAGTCACTTAACTTCTCTGGGCCTCAGTTCCCTCAGTTCTGGAAAATGGGGATTAAGACTGTGAGCCCTCCGTGGGACAACCAGTTCACTTTGTCACCTCCCCAGAGCTTAGAACAGTGCTTTGCACATAGTAAGCGCTTAATAAATGCCATTATTATTATTACAGTTCTACTTCCAACCGAGCTCTACCAACACAGTCAGCCTGGTTAATAGGAGGGTCATGGCTGCCGTTATGGATTGAAGCAAGTCTGGGAAATTTATTTCATTGCAGGTCAGCACTCTAAAATCTGTAAGCTTCAGATTCATCCTAATCCTCCTAGACTGCTCAGCTACCTTTGACACTGTCGACCACCCCCTTCTCCTGGGAGTGAAGGCGGCAAATAGCATAGAGACCCCCTTCAGCAAGAACCCAGAGGAGGTGATTTTGGGCTAGCCTGAACTTACTAGGAATAATAATAATAATAATAATATAATAATAATATGGTTAAGCACTTGGTATGTGCCAGGCAACACACTAAACACTGGGCTAGATACAAGATAATCAGGTTAGATGCAGACCTGTCCCACATGAGCCTGCCTTATCCAGTATCAAAAAAATCTTCCAGTAGTGAAGGAGGGATAGGGGACCAGGCTATTGGTTCTTGAATCCCTCAATTCTATTTCATCAGGCTAACCCCAGCCCCGTGGAATATCACCTTTCATTTTGGATTTCCATCTGCTATTCCAATTTTAGCCTCCTAGGACTTCTCAAATAAAGTCAGAAGGATCAGGGCACAAACTTAATATAGTTTTTCTTTTTGTAAGTGAATTGTATTTTCTTTAAGGATGCAGTTTCAGAAGAAGAAAAAAGGAATGATTTTGTTAATCTCTGTCTTGAGTTTTATGATGGCTCAGTCAGTTTAATGGAGGTGTTGTTACTCAATCGATTTTGTACATTTCTTCAAACTGTTTAGTCCCTGGTCATTTTAGAAAAGATGTTACCACAAATTTAATCATTTGGAGACTCTTATAATAGCTACATTCAAGATTTTCCATGGGTATTTATATAGATATTTTCCTTAGAACTATTGTAATAGGTTAATTCCTACCTAAGTAATGTACAGCAAATAAAACAGTACCTGGTGCTGAAATTCATAAATATATAGTGCGTATTTTTGAAGGATTCTTCCATTTCCTCCCTAGTTCTCATTTTTACCACATTTTTTTAAAAGAACACTACTCCCTATTAGAATACAGGCTTCCATGTGTTTTAAAAATGCAATTTAAAAAGGATCAGCACATTTTTAATAAAGACATTATTCTACATCATATTCACACATTGTGATTAAAAAAGAAAAAAAAATGATATTTCAATTGAAGAGCATTTTTGTTTCCAAAACAGCTAAAATCCCAAGAGTACAATGCCAATATTAGGAATTTAAAAAGCTAATTTGGACAAACATTCTTTTAGCACTTTTGTTAACTATAAAGCTACATTCTCATATTTTACATTCTTTTGCATCTTCTTGCTTCTCTTTTTTTTGAACACCCATCTGCGTCTGTTACCAAAGAAAATGTACATGCAAATCCCATTCAGTGTTTTATCAAATATGGTAGTCTTATTTCTATTTTTGTAAAGCATAGTTTCCATCATACACACTCGGAGTATTTGACAAACTATGCCTATTTTGTCAGTGGCAGCTCCACTTTCCAACTAAGGGTTATTTGCTTTTTAGACACCATCAATGCAATGCCTGGAAATCTCTCTTTATATTTATCCTGTGCAAAATCTTTTATGCACTGTAAACAAGAGTCTGGGGCACAATGGAATCTCACATTTCATCATGGTTGCTATAGCACTAGTGACCTCTGTCCAGAATTTTGATAACACAAGGCAGATCCAAAACAAGCGTGTTAGAGTTATTTCATTTCTTTGACACCTCTGACAGTAGGGAGAGTCTTTCCTAAAAACAGACACATTTCTGTAGACTTTGGTATACACAATGTTCTTTGTACATATGATTCAATATGAGTTTGCTTTGCTGTCGTACCTGAGCCCACATTTCTCCATGCTACACAATTTCCAAACTCTTTTGCCCATTTGGTTTTTAATTTAGTTAATGGAACTATGATTACCCTATTTATAGTTGAATATATAGTGGACAATGATTAATTTTCCAAAGATTGTTTTGGATTGCATTTGTGTATAACAGAGACTCCTCTTTTCAAGTTTCCCCAAAGGCATTTCTGGATAGACTCTATTTGCAGTCTTTGTATTTTAATTTACTTACATGGGAAAATATCTCCCTCTTTTCTAATGAATTCATCTACCATAGCTGTGTCTTCTTTCATCTAGAACACCCTTCCCTCCTTTGTTTCTGATAACACCCACATCCTGGATTGCTGCAGGAGAATGTCTAGTATTAGCATTTTGTATGGGTTAATCAGCCAGTATTTGCATGCATAATTTAATCACAAGGAGACATATCCATCTTTTCTGACTTGAGAGAAGGAAAGAAAGCAAAAGAATGACTAAAGAAGTCTTGCTACCCATTGGGTGTGTTCTGAGGCTCAGAGAATCAGAATAGGGGTCAGATCTTTCTGATGAAGACTTAAAGGTAATGGTTCCTTCTCAAAAGTATTTTAGGAGCCATCCTCTAAAACCTCTATTCAAAAATTTAAAGTCTAGTATATAAACTAGTGTTGTGTTCCCATTCTTTAGCAGTCCTGGCCTGAGGGTAAATTGCATAAATCTGGTTATTCACTGGCTCAACGAAGGACTATCAGTTGCACTCTTCGCAAAGACTGATGATAGTCCATTAATAATAATAATGATGACAATTATTAGGGGCTTATTCTGCCACGTACTGTGTGAAGGGATATGTACAAAGTAATCAGATTGGACTCAGTCCCTATTGTACATTTATCTCAGTAGCCTGGCCTAGTGGAGGACATGGGTTCTAATTCAAGCTCTGCCAACTGTCTGCTGTGTGACCATGGGCAAGTCACTTCACTTCTCTGTTCCTCGGTTACCTCATCTGTAAAATGAGGTTGAGACTGTGAGCCCCATGTGGGACAGGGACTGTGTCTAACTTGATTTGTTCATATCCACCCAACATTTAGTACAGTGCCTGGCACATAGTAAGTGCTTACCAAATACCATCATTAAAAAGAGAGGAGGAACAATGGGTACTTTATCCCTATTCAACAGATGAGGGAACTGCTACGTGAAGAACTACATGACTTGTTCAAGGTCATACAGGAGGTAAGTGATGGAGCTGGAATTAGAGCTCTGATCGATGAATTCATCATTGTTTTTTCACTGAACACTTTGCGTACAGAGCACTGTATTAAACCCTTGGGGGAGTACAAAAAGATGAGTTTGACTTTTTGCAGACAGGGATCATGTCTATCTACTGACTTACAGTATGATGCTCTTTCCACTGGGGCATATTGGCCTTCATTATCTCTAATGCCTGAATGCCATAAGGAAATTATGATTTTAGGCAATGACCCAGATATTTGCTCATTTTAGAACCTCTGCATCTAATCCATAATAGATCAATGAAAAAAAATCACTTCTCTCTCCACTTAAGATATCACAATCGTACTGATGCTATTGAAATAATAAAATTTTCCTTTTAAGGTTAGGGGTGTTAAACCCTCAACACAAGTTTTCTATTTCCTTTTAAAAATTTACACCTTCAATGTTATATATTTTTTAATCCAGTTCCTAATATCTTTACCATTTTCCTCTTCTTTGATTTGTCCAGACAATCAATTGTCAAGACAAATCAGAACCTTATCATCCACATCCCACCTTAGAGCAGTAGTTGCTGGCAAAATGAAAAACCCTCTTAGATTTTTTTAAATCCTCTATACGCTACCTATGAAAAACAGTCCAAATATTTATTTTTCTCTTCCATAAAAATCCAGTGGGGCTCAGTGAAATAACCTGAGTGAGTTTAAAACCCAGTTGCTTCATTCCACCTCACTGGGTGGGTACAGATAGGTTACTCAATTAGGCCTCTTTCCCTGTCATTCCTCCAATATAAGATGCAGATGTTTATGCTGAGCTCTCACTCATTTCCTTGAGGAAGAACAAATGAAAATATCCTTAAAGCACTGTTTAATAAACTTGATGAATGCTAAAAGTATCTTACTAAAAATTGATAATCTCATATCTGGATGGTTTCTATACTATGACTTCCTAATCCATCTTGACTGAAGCAAGGGTAACATGTAACAGTATTCTACACATGGTCTCTAAGATTGATTGACAATGATTAATCAGCCCAGGAAGTTGTACTTTGGAAAGTGGGAAACTCCCACACGAGACAGTAGGATGATAGAAAGATGGGAAAACACAAGTGCATGGCACGTAGGCCAAACGTGTTTAGTTGAAGAAAAAATGATGTCTAAAATCTCATGGGGGTGCAAGGAGAGCACCTGCTGATCAAACATGAAAAAGGTACCAGTAGGGTTGAAGAATTCATAGACCTTAAAGTTAGTACAAACTGAATTATTCAGGATTTACCTGCCAAAACCAATTTCCTTCTCAGCATAGGTGAGGAAATTCTTCAGGAGTTACTCAACAGAGATGACTTTTGCAGATTTAAGGGCCTCTGAAGTTAGATCTTTAACAAATTCAATTGGAAGGAGGTTAAAGTTAGCCTCCCCCTCCCCCCCACACACACACCCTTGAACCTACAGGTTTCCCTCCCCTTCTCAGTGTTCACTGACTTTCTGCCCCCCAAAAACATCCTCAGCACTTAGAACAGTGCTTTGCACATAGTAAGTGCTTAACAAATGCCATTATCATTATTATTATAATTATCCCCCAGTGGATTTTCTCTATTCAACCCACTCCACCCCACACATAATCAATCACATTTGTTGAGTGCTGTTTGCAGAACACTGAACCACATGCTTAGGAACATAACACAATTAGTAGACATGTTGCCACTGCCTAGAGCTGAGATTACTGTCTAGCACCCCTTACAGAGGCTGAATGGGGGTGGGGGGTGGGGGGTGGTGGAGAGTATGCAGCAAGGTGGAATGGTCCAGAACCAGGCACCAGAAAAAAATAAAAGTTGCTGTGCCTATTCTAGTTTGAATTACTTCAAGTGAGCAGTTGGGGTTTTTTTAATATATATTTTTCTTCTTTTTTGGAGGAGGGGTGGGTATGTTTAAGTGCTTACTCTGTGCCAGGCATTGTACTAAATGCTGGGGTAGCTACCAGTTGTTAACTGTCCCACATAAGGCTCACAGTCCCAATCCTCATTTTACAAATGAGGTAACAGAGAGCACTGAAAAGTTAAGTGACTTGTGCAAGGTCACACAGGACACAAGTGGCAGAGCCGGGATAAAAACCCACGGCCTTCTGACTCTTAGACCCATGCTCTTTCCATTTGGCCAGGCTGCTTCTCCATTTTTAGTACCAAGCTGTGCCGCATGGATAGGGTCTTCCTCGTGGCATGGAAATTAGGCTGTCCCTCGTTGCCAAAGAGCAGACTTGGCCATAACGTGCTCCTACCCCAACACAAGGCCACTGTAGGGAGCTGAATATTGGGGCATCCTAGCAGCCAATCAGCCACCAGCAACACTGTTGCCTCCAGCAGCAACTCAGCATGGTGATGGATTGGTAAAGCCAATCCACGATCCAGTTTTTCTCACACACCCCCACCCCATTGTCAACCAATACCTTATGGAGACACTGCTGCACTTAGTGTACCCACAGGGCCAGTGGGGAAAGTGAGGAGTCTGAGCATTAAGGTTGTCCCTGATTATCCCAGACTGTGAACAGGAAGAAGGACAGACAGGCAGGAAAGGAAGATCAATCAATCAATCATATTTGAGTGCTTACTGTGTGCAGAGCACTGTACTAAGCACTTGGGAAGTACAAGTTGGCAACATATAGAGACAGTCCCTACCCAATGGTGGGCTCACAGTCTAAAAGGGGGAGACAGAGAACAAAACCAAACATATTAACAAAATAAAATAAATAGAATGGATATGTACAAGTAAAATAGAGTAATAAATATGTACAAACATATATACATATATACAGATGCTGTGGGGAAGGGAAGGAGGTAAGGCAGAGGGGGAGGAGGGGGAGAGGAAGGATGGGGTTCAGTCTGGGAAGGCCTCCTGGAGGAGGTGAGCTCTCAGTAGGGCCTTGAAGCGGGGGGGAAGAGAGCTAGCTTGGCAGATGTGCGGAGGGAGGGCATTCCAGGCCAGGGGGATGATGTGGGCTGGGGGGTCGATGGTGGGACAGGTGAGAACAAGGCACGGTGAGGAGATTAGCGGCAGAGGACCGGAGGGTGCGGGCTGGGCTGGAGAAGGAGAGAAGGGAGCTGAGGTAGGAGGGGGCGAGGTGATGGACAGCCTTGAAGCCCAGGGTGAGGAGTTTCTGCCTAATGTGTAGGTTGATTGGTAGCCACTGGAGATTTTTGAGGAGGGGAGTAACATGGCCAGAACGCTTCTGGACAAAGACAATCCGGGCAGTGGCGTGAAGTATGAAGTGCAGAGAGACAAGAGTATGGGAGATGGGAGAGGAGGCTGATACAGTAGTCCAGATGGGATAGGATGAGAGCTTGAACGAGCAGGGTAGCGGTTTGGATGGAGAGGAAAGGGCGGATCTTGGCAATGTTGCGGAGCTGAGACGGGCAGGTTTTGGTGACGGCTTGGATGTGAGAGGTGAACGAGAGAGCGGAGTCGAGGATGACACCAAGGTTGCGGGCTTGTGAGATGGGAAGAAAGGTAGTGCCATCAACAGAGATGGGAAAGTCAGGGAGAGGGCAGGGTTTGGGAGGGAAGACAAGGAGTTCCATCTTGGACATGTTGAGTTTTAGGTGGCGGGCAGACATCCAGATGGAGATGTCCTGAAGGCAGGAGGAGATGCGAGCCTGGAGGGAGGTGCAGAGAGCAGGGGCAGAGATGTAGATTTGGGTGTCATCAGCGTAGAGATGATAGTTGAAGCCATGTGAGCGAATGAAGTCACCAAGGGACTGAGTGTAGATCGAGAACAGAAGGGGACCAAGAACTGAACCTTGAGGAACCCCCACAGGAAGAGGATGGGAGGGGGAGGAGGAGCCTGCAAAAGAGACTGAGAATGAACGACCAGAGAGATAAGAAGAGAACCAGGAGAGGACGGAGTCAGTGAAGCCAAGGTTGGATAGCGTGTTGAGGAGAAGGGGATGGTCCACAGTGTCGAAGGCAGCTGAGAGGTCGAGGAGGATTAGGATAGAGTATGAGCCATTGGATTTGGCAAGCAGGAGGTCATTGGTGACCTTTGAGAGGGTGGTTTCCATGGAATGTAGGGGACAGAAGCCAGACTGGAGGGGGTCGAGGAATTCGAGGCAGCGCATGTAGACGACTCATTCAAGGAGTTTGGAAAAGGGCCAGTGGGGAAAGTGAGGAGTCTGAGCATTAAGGTTGTCCCTGATTATCCCAGACTGTGAACAGAAAAAAGGACAGACAGGCAGGAAAGGAAGGTAGGTGAGCAGAGGACAAAAGCCCACATACCTAACTTTCATTCAATCATATTTATTGAGCACTTACTGTGTGCAGAGCACTGTACTAAGTGCTTGGTAAGTACAAGTTGGTAACATATAGAGGCAGTCCCTACCCAACAGTGGGCTCACAGTCTAGAAGGGGGAGACAGACAACAAAACATCTTAACAAAATTAAATAAATAGAATAAATATGTACAAGTAAAATAAATAGAATAATAAATATGTACAAACATATATACAGGTATATATACTTGACTGCTGTTTGGGTATAAGGATCATGTTCACTTCTGGGTTGAGGACCCCTCTTCTTGTTCACATGGATTTTGTGATTCCAGGGGAAGTGGGTGTGATGGAAGGAGAGTCCCAAGGCAATTGAACTATTGGAAGAGGTTTCCTCTTAGACACAATCTGCTCTAAAAGCTACACTAATGATATGTTCAGGATACAATCTTACTAAAAAATAATAATAGTAAGTAATGGACTAAGTGCTCGACTTGGATCAAATGTAGTAACTGGCTGAATGGCGCATAAATAGACTACTTGTTACAGTGTGGATCAAGGAAAAGTTTAGCTCTATAAAAGGTCATGAGACTCAGTCCCAGTTGTGAGAAAAGAAAAAGTTTCCCAAATTCCAATGAGAAGTGCACTTACTATTTCTGTCTACAGAGATTTTTGACTTCAAATCCAAAATATGGAGGAAGATCCATGTTTTTTGCTTTACCTTTATATCTCTTTGTAGTTCCCTACATCTTTCTGTGTATCCCTTTATAGAAAGAACACACATACTTCACTCCTCTAATGTTAGTGTCACAAGCGCCTGGTTCTTACCAACCAGGACCTTCCTAGACCAGGGGAGTCTCACTGAAACATAGTAGAAATCAAGCTACACCTCTGATCACAAGGTTACTGTGGAAAGTTTTTACTTAGTTTTACCCACCTGCAAGAGAATGACACATACACACACTCACTCACTCCACCAAGAGTCCAATACCAGTCTGTGGTCAAAGGAGCCCATTCTGCCAATGCTTCTTCTTTCTGCTTCCAAGTGCTGCTCTCCTACTGCTCCACTGCTTGCTTCTCTGCATGCCTCTGTCTACAGGTGCATCCTTCTGCTTCAAAGCAACTGCCATTTACCTGTCTTAGGCATTGCAGCTGTGGTGGTATGGGGCAATTGTTGATTGTTGTAGGCCTGTTATCAGGTGGAACAGGAAGAGAAAGCCACACCTCCCTCTAGGCTCTGCTCCCACAGGCTTGCAACCACCTGTCTCAGGTAAAGCCCATCAGTGCCTTTGTAAAGTCTCTCCCTGCTTGTTGTTTGAGGGATCACAAACAGTCATTAACACGGCAGCTTGTTATGGGCTCATCACAGTTTGCCTACTCTCTACACTTGGATCTTATCTCTCTCACATCAGTATCTTTCTCAAATCCTCTGTTTTGCCCTCCTTCTTCATATCTGATCGGCCACCTTTCTCTCCACTTTCAGAGCCCTACTAAAATCCCATCTCCAAGAGGCCTTTTCTGACTAAGCCCCCATAATAATAATGATGATATTTGTTAATCAATCAATCGTATTTATTGAGTGCTTACTGTTTGCAGAGCACTGTACTAAGCGCTTGGGAAGTACAAGTTGGCAACATATAGAGACAGTCCCTACCCAACAGTGGGCTCACAGTCTAAAAGGGGGGAGACAGAGAACAAAACCAAACATACTAACAAAATAAAATAAATAGAATAGATATGTACAAGTAAAATAAATAAATAAATAGAGTAATAAATATGTACAAACATATATACATATATACAGGTGCTGTGGGGAAGGGAAGGAGGTAAGATGGGGAGGATGGAGAGGGGGACATGCCAGGCACTGTTCTAAACCCCCATTTCGCCTATTAACCCACCCTTCTGCATCATCCAACTTGTACTTCCCAAGCACTTAGTACAGTGCTCTGCACACAGTAAGTGCTCAATAAATATGATTAAATGAATGAATGAATTTATGCACTGGGATTTGTCCCCCTTACGTACTTGATATTCAGCCTAACCTTGGCCACATAGCACTTATGAATATATCCTTTTACTCTGTCATTTCTCATTCATTCATTTATTCTTTAATCGTATTTATTGAGTGCTTACTGTGTGCAGAGCACTGTACTATGTGCTTGGGAAGTACAAGTCGGCAACATATAGAGATGGTCCCTACTCAATAACGGGCTCACAGTCTAGAAGGGGGAGACAGACAACAAAACAAAACATGTAACAAGTGTCAAAACTGTCAGAATGAATAGAATTATAGCTATATGCACATCATTAATAAAATAGAGTAGTAAATATGTACAAGTAAAATAAAATAATAAATATATATGTGCTGTAGGGAACAGTGATGGGGGGGGAGAAGAGGAAAAAGGGGGCTCAGTGAGCCCACTGTGGGCAGGGATTGTCTCTATTTGTTGCTGAACTGTACTTCCCAAGCTCTTAATACAGTGCTCTGCACACTCAATAAATACAATTGAATGAATTTTAATGACTCTCTCTCCCTGTAGACTATAATCAATCAATCAATCAATCGTATTTATTGAGCGCTTACTATGTGCAGAGCACTGTACTAAGCGCTTGGGAAGTACAAATTGGCAACACATAGAGACAGTCCCTACCCAACAGTGGACTCACAGTCTAAAAGCTCCTTATGGGCAGGGATATCTACCAACAATATCACATCATATTCTCCCAAGCATTTATTATAAGTGCTCTCTATATAGCAAGTGTTCTATAAATGTCATTGATTGATTGATAACCATATTTCCATTAACACCTGAAACACAGGAGTGGGATGAGCCCGGGATAGCTAAGAGCCACACGTCCCACACTGTGTTTTTACTAGATCTGCACAATGAAATATAGGAAACAGTCCCTATTTTAGAATTGCAATGTTAAGTGAATCTTGGGAAATAACAATAGCAATTCTTGTCCACTAGCTATCTGTATTACACAGGACTGGGAGTCTAAGGTCCTGGGTTAAAATCCTGTCTGTCGATTGCTTGCTGTGTGATACTTGACAAATCACTTTACTTCTCTGTGCTTCAAGTTCTTCAGCTCTAATAAGGATTCAGTAACTGTTCTCCCTCTTACTTAGACAGTGAGCCCCATGTGGGACAGGAACTGTGTCCATCCTGATGAACTGGTTTATACCCCAATGCTTAGAATAATGCTAGACACATAGTAAGCACTTAGCAAATATAATAATAATAATAATCACAATAATTTTGTCCCTCCTGATTAACTGGAATCTACCCCAGTGCTTAGAACAGTGTTTGACACATAGTAAGCACTTAACAAATGTAATAATACTAATGATAGTAATGATAATGATCATTATAATTTCTTTCCACCCCTAGAAGGGGAAATTGCCATTTATTCTTTAGTCATGTCCTCTTTTTCTTGGAAAAATTCGTTGCTGGTGATACCAGGTTTTTGCTGAACAGAATCTTTCCAGGGAATTGAAGCCATCAGGATCTCTTTCCTGGATCACTGGAACAATCTAAGCATTTGAAGATGAGTGGGAAAAAGAGTGTTATTGACGCATCCTCCAAGCAAGAGGGTTGAATGAGAGAAATTGGTCAAAGGTAATACCGAGTTTCCAGGCTTGTGATACAGGAAGAAGAGTGCTGTTTGCCATTGTCTACTGTGGTGGGAAAGACAGGAGGAGGACAGGGTTTGGGAGAAATCTGAGGAATTCTGTTTGGACATGTTTAGTATGAGGTGTCATTGAGACACCTACCTCTCTAATTCTGGGAGTCCCTGAAGACACAATTCTGGATCCCCTTCTATTCTCCATTTTACCCACCCCCTTGGGAATCATTTGCACGCATGGCTTGAACTACCATCTCTATCCAGATGATTCCTAAATTTACATCTCCAGCACTGATCTTTCTCCTTCTCTGATGATGATGATGACGGTGGTATTTATTAAGCGCTTACTATGTGCCAAGCACTCTTCTAAGTGCCAGGGTAGATACAAGGTAATTAGGTTGTCACACGTTGGACAGTCTTAATCCCCATTTTACAGATGAGGAACTGAGGTACAGAGACGTGAAAAGACTTGCCCAAAGTCACACAGCTGCTAAGTGGCAGTGGTGGGATTAGAATTTACGACCTCTGACTCCCAAGGCCAGGCTCTTTCCACTAAACCCTGTTGCTTCTCTGCAATCTGGTATTTCCTCTTGCTTCAGGACAGCTCTACTTGGATGTCCCTGCACACCATAAACTTAACATGCCCAAAACCGAAATCCCTCATCTTCCCACCAAATCCCTGTCCTCTCTCTGACTTTCCCCTCACTTGTAGGTAGCATCATCACCCTCCCCATCCCACAACCCCTTAACCTTGGCATTCTCATAGAATGAATCCGCACATTTGGTTTGTCATTATACTATTGGCTCAACCTTCACAACATCGCTAGTCTGCCCTGTCCTCTCCATCCAAACAGCTAACATGTTAACAATAATAATAATGGTAATGATGGTATTAAGTGCTTACGTGTGCCAAGCATTGTTACTAATAATGGTAATAATGATGGTAATTGTAATCACTTACTTTGTGCAAAGTGTTGTTCTAAACCCTGGGGGATGCAAGGTGATCAGGTTGTCCCATTTGGGGCTCACAGTCTTAATCCCATTTTAATCAATCAATCAATCAATCATTCAATCAATCGTATGTATTGAGCACTTACTGTGTGCAGAGCACTGTACTAAGCCCTTGGGAAGTACAAGTTGGCAACATATAGAGACAGTGCCTACCCAACAGTGGGCTCACAGTCTAAAAGGGGGAGACAGAGAACAAAACCAAACATACTAACAAAATAAAATAAATAGAATAGATATGTACAAGTAAAATAAATAAATAGAGTAATAAATATGTACAAACATATATAAATATATACAGGTGCTGTGGGGAAGGGAAGGAGGTAAGATGGGGGGATGGAGAGGGGGACGAGGGAGAGGTAGCAGATGAGGTAACTGAGGGTCTGAGGAGTTAAGTGACTTACCCAAGGTCAAACAGCAGACTTGTGGCGGAGTCAGGATTTGAACCCATGACCTCTGACTCCAAAGCCCATGCTCTTTCCACTGAGCCATAAGCTCTGGGGTAGGTACAAGGTAATCAGGTTGTCTCACATGGGGCTCACAGTCTTAATCCCCATTTTACGGATGACATAACTGAGGCATAGAGAAATCGAGTGGCTTGCCCAGGGTCACACAGTAGACAAGTGGCAGCCCCGGAATTAGAACCCATGTCCTCTGACTCCCAAGCCCGGGCTCTTTCCACTAAGCCACTCAATCCAAGCACTTATCTTAACCCAATTTGGTTATTGCAGCAGCCTCCTTACTGACCTTCCTGCCACCTGTCTCTTCCCACTTCAGTCCTAATTTCACTCTGCTGCCTGGATCATTTTTCTATGAAACCATTCAGTTCATGTTTCCCCACTCCTCAAGTACCTCCAATAGTTGGTTGCTCATCCACCTTTCGAATCGAACAGAAACACCTTAAAGGCTCAATCACCTTGCCCCCTCCTACCTTACTTCCCTGATTTCCTGCTACTTCCCAGCTTGCCCACTTCGCTCCTCTAGTACCAACCGACTCACTGTACCTCGATCTCCTATAGCCCACCACTGACCCCTCAACCCACATCCCTTCTCTAGCCTGTAACTCCCTCCCTCTTCATAACCAACAGATGATCACTCTCTCCACCTTCAAAGTCTCATTAAATGCAAATCTCCTCCAAGTGGCTTTCTCTGATTAGGTCCTAATTTCCTCTTTTCCCACTCCCTTCTGCATCCCCCTTGCACTTGGATTTGCACCCTTTATTCACCTCTCCCTCAGCACTTATCTACATATCTGTAATTCATTTATACTAATGTATGTTTTTCTCTCTAGACGGTAAGCTGCTTGTGGGCGGCTAACACACCTACCCACTCCGTTAAGCTGTCCTCTCCCAACTGCTTAGTACAGTCCTCTGAACGTATTAAGTTCTCCATAAATATGATTGATTGATTGACTGAGACATCTAAGTAGAGATATACTGAAGATAGGAGAAAATACGAGACTGCAGAGATGGAAAGAGATCAGAACTGGAAAGGTAGATATGGGAATCATCCATGTAGAGATTGTAGTTCAATAAATCCCGCTGCTACAATTGTCATATCAGGTGGAAGAGGATAGACGTATGCGTCAATACCACCTTTTAATCCCTATTCCCTTCCATTGCACCACTCCCAAGAGGCCTTCCCCCCTCCTCCCCCTCTCCATCCCCCCGCTTTACCTCCTTCCCTTCCCCACAACACATGTATATATGTGTACATATATATATACATATGTTTGTATGCATTTATTACTCTATTTATTTATTTTCTTTATTTTTATTTATTTATTTTACTTGTACGTATTTATTCTACTTATTTTATTTTGTTAATATGTTTTGTTTTGTTCTCTGTCTCCCCCTTCTAGACTGTGAGCCCACTGTTGGGTAGGGACCGTTTCTATATGTTGCCAACTTGTACTTCCCAAGCACTTAGTACAGTGCACACAGTAAGCGCTCAATAAATATGATTGAATGAATGAATGAATTAATTAATTAAGCCCTATTTTCCCTGGTTCCCTCTCCCTTCTGTGGCACCTATGCCCCTTGGATCAGTGATACTTGGGCATTTGATATTTGCCCCACCCTCAACCCCACAGCACGTATCTTTAAATGATATATTATAAATTATTTATATTAATGCCTGTATCCCCCTCTAGCCCATACCCTTGTTGTGGCAAGGAACCTGTTTGCTAACTGCATTGTACTGTACTCTCCCAAGTGCTTAGTACAGTGTTCTACCCACAGCAATCATTTAGTAGATACCATTGATTGATTGATCAATTGGCTCCAATAATGAATAGAGCAAAGGTAAATCTATACAAACTCATAGGGTTTTTTGACCGAATTTCAACATTTAAAGAACACTGTGTTGCTTATGAAGAGAACAGTTCGCTTCTAATTTACATTTGTCTCCTTGAAAAAGATATTTTCGACTGACACAAACTCCAAAACAGAGTTTGCAGGTTCAATCTATCATCTCACTGAATGAATGACGGATCATGGAATTCCCCATTGTGAATGATGGATGGGTCTCTGTTCTGAGACTTCAAAAATGAGAATGGCGCAAAGTAATTGATTATAGTGATAGTGTCACACACAGTTATGCTCCTGCCAGTCATGTCCCAGTTGGCACAGAGCACAGTGAGTGAGTAGGGGAGAATTGCAAAGTGCCTGCCAAGGTATTCTTATGGTGCCTTATGGCACCATGTAAGGCCATATTGATCACTCCCTCTGGTCACTACTGTAGCATTGCTTTATATCCCAGCAGGTGATATATAATGATAAGCCCTATTATTATTATTATTATTATTATTATTATTATTATTATTATTATTGCTATGGTATTTGTTAAATGCCTATCATGTGTCAAGCACTGTTCTAAACGATGGGGTAGATAAAAGTGAATCAGGTCAGACACGGTCCTTGCTTCACAAGGGTCTCACCATCTCAGTAGGAGTCACCATGATCTCACAGTCTCATTAGGAAAGCAATGTGGCCTAATGGAAAGAGTTGGAGGACCTGGGTTATAATGCCAGGGTGGTGACCTTGGACAAGTCACTTAACTTCTTGGTGCCTCAGTTTCCCCATCTGCAAAATGGGGATTATAGCCTCTCTTCTACTTGGTGGACACCATATGGAACAGGGACTGTGTCCAATCTAATGATCTTGTTTCTACCCCAGCACTTAGTACAGTGCATGGCACATAGTAAATGCTTAAAAAGTACCATAATAATGATTACTTTTATTATTAATATTAATATAATAATTAATTATATAATTATATTATAATATATAATAATATAATATAATAATCAATTATATAATAATAATTATTGTTATCGTTATTGTTAGACCACGCTGCTTCTCCATATAAGGCAGTGCATTTACTGCTGTAAAAGATCAGTTTACTTTTTTCCAGCTAATGAACCTTCTACATTTACCATATGAATTTAATGGTAGAAGCATTACATTCTGGGAAATTGGGTTTAATGACTTTCAAAATGGAGGAATCACTGTGAACCAACCAAATAGCCCTCGGGATTCCTTTCTGGAATGACAGAGAAACAGTAATGCATGAACTTTTAAAAATAAGTTTTCATTTAAAAAAATCCAACAGTGAAATGCATCATAAGCCAAAAATATAAATCCCAAATAACCCAGACACAAATCTGTGTCTTCATGCTTCACTCAAGACTATTGGATTATGTGCTAACATTGAAGGGATCTAAATCGGGAGAGCAGTATCTTCAAATGCTAAATGAATTTTTAACAGATTTACCTATCTATGTATTTATATATCTGCTATTACCATAACACTTTATTCATGCAATTAACCTTTCCCTTCAAACCTTCAGCTCATTACTACACTTGATGTGCATAGTGATTCATTTAAAAATTATTCCTAATTATATTGGATAAATGCATTAACGTTGAAAGATAGAAATCAGGCATTTTCTTTTTTTAAAATTAAGTTTTGAAAAGAAATAGTGACGTGACAGTTTTATTTGTTCTTTGTTTGTTTTGCATTTTTTTGGTTTTTGTTGCTTTTTTTTTTCATGACATTTATTTGGAAAGGCTGCAACCCAGAGAAAATGGCATTTTAGTCCCTTTTTTCTGGAACAACTAGTCCTGGATAGGGGGTTAAAAGGGAAATCTGCCAGGGATCATTTCAAGAGAAGCCCTGAGAATGGCAAGAATCACATCCAAAGAATAAGAAAAGGAGAAGGGGAGATTACAATATACAAAGCAAACGAACTGAGGGGAAACCAGGAAAATGCTTAGGGCCAACAAATAAGCAAACAAAGGAGCACCCAATGCTTGATTGATCTGAAGAGCATGCTTATCTCCCATCACCACAGTGAGTTTAAACCTGGATACCTGAGCCACTCAGCAAACCGAAATTCTAAAAAATTGTCAGTAAAATTTGGATTTTCTGATTTTGATTTCTAGTTGATCTCACTTCATGAATCACATGCCAAGACTGGTGCTCCCGCCTGACACAGAATTTCACTGGGGCTCAGTTTACTAGTCCGCCATCTCCACCTGTGGATTCACAGATTTCTCACCCATAACACAGGACTGGTTTGGGAGATAAATTTGGGGCTTCTAGGACCCCAAATCCTTTCCATTCTGTATGTTTATGCTTTCCTATAGATCAGGAAAATATTGAATAAAAATGAGGGAGAGTACTTCCCCTTGTTCCTTGTTACTCTTGTAACCTGGTTGAGTGATATATGGTGGTCCTTATCCGGGCAAACTCAGTGGGAGGTTTGCCTGTATGAAGACCAAAGAAATGGACCCCAAGAGCCTACCAAAATGTCTCTCCGAGACACAGCACAGCACATTTTTCAGCACTGACATAAAAGAGGTTTCCTTTAGTCAGGACTTTTTATCACATTGACATTTAGTTTATTAGATCTGCATTTACAAGACCAGATTCTGAAGAGCTTTTATCTAAATCAGCTGCCATTTTAAATAGATACGATAGGAAAATGCTAAAGAAATACGACTGATTTTTTTTTAAAAAAACCTCATTCAAAATAAAACCCCATAAATTCTGCTTTTACTGCCAGGTTATAGCATATTGGCATACATCAGTCATCCAAGGAAACAGAGAGAAGCAGTGTGGGAGAGAGCAGCTTTAGAGCACGGGCTTGGGAGTTGGAGGTCGTGGGTTCTACTCCCGGCTCTGCCACTTGTCTGCTGTGTGACCTGGTGCAAATCATTAACTTCTCTGAGCCTCAGTTACCTCATCTGTTAAATGGGGATGGAGACTGTGAGCCCCACATGAGACACGCACTGTGTCCAATCTGATTTGCTTGTATCCACCCCAGGGCCATCCTTTCAGGATCGCACCTGGAGCGTTTTCAGTACTCTACCAGTCCCAACTATGGAAAGAAGAGTCAAGCACAGGCATACCTATTCCACTCTTAGCCGGGCCAGGGCTAGTGAGTGGAGCTACAAGTCAAAAGTCACCTTTGCTGGGCAGCAGCGGTAAGGGAGAGTGATGGTAATGGTAAACCACTTCGGTATGCTTACCAAGAAAACTCTATGGCTACACTAATAATAATGACGGTATTTGTTAAGCGCTTACTATGTGCCAAGCACTGAATGATTGCAGGTGGAAGTGGAGCGTTCTGGGAGAGATGTGTCCATGGAGTTGCTATGGGTTGGAGAATAATAATATTAATAATAATGGCATTTATTAAGCACTTACTATGTGCAAAGCACTGTTTTAAGTGCTGGGGGGGTTACAAGGTGATCAGGTTGTCCCACGGAGGGCTCACAGTCTTAATCCCCATTTTACAGATGAGGTAACTGAGGCTCAGAGAAGTTAAGTGACTTGCCCAAAGTCACACAGCTGACAATTGGTGCAGCCAGGATTTGAACCTGTGACCTCTGACTCCAAAGCCCGTGCTCTTTCCACTGAGCCACGCTGCTTCTCTGTTAATAATGTTATTTGTTAAGCGCTTACTATGTGCCAAGTACTGTTCTAAGCATTGGGGTAGAAACAAGAATGTCAAGTCGTCCCATGTGGGGCTCACAGTCCTAATCCCCATTTTACAGATGAGATCATTGAGGCACAGAGAAGTTAAGTGACTTGCCCAAAGTCACACAGCTGACAAGTGGCGGAGCTGGGATTAGAACCCATGACCTCTGACTTCAAAGCCCGGGCTCTTTCCACTAAGCCATACTGCTTCTCTAAGAGAAGACTATGGCATAAGAAAAGACAATACCCCAGCACTTAGTACAGTGCCTGGCACATAGTAAGTGCTTAACAAATACTATAGTTATTATTATCATCATCATTATTATTGTTGTAATTATGTTCAATGTGATGCTAATAGGTATTTACAAATCCTGCATATTAAAAGCATTTTTGCCAAGATGGCACACATTTAACTATTATTTTATGTAACTTGAAAAGCAAATTTCATATAATACTATTGTTTTAGTATGTTATTATGTTGCAAATTAATGGTCTCATGAAAAATCTTTTGACAGTAATCATAATTCTTATTAACCCGCTCTACTTCCTGCCTCTAAACATTTATTCAGAGTTGTTACAATATGTATCTCATTGATAGATTAAATTACAAAAACACTGTAGTGTTTGGGTTCAAATATGATTAGTACATATTTGAAATGAACAGTGAATCAAAAATATCTCACAAATGAAACCTAGTTACATGCTAAACTATGCAATCGTACAACATGATAACACAATACATACAAGATGTAATAAGAAATAAGAATAATGGGAAGTCTAAGCAATATTTAATTAGATTAAAATGTATTTAGCTTTGGAAAGTTGAACCTTTAAAATCTTTTGCACTGTGAAATTAAATTAGACATAGTATAGAGATGCTATAAATGAGCTATTGGGCCAGGACTAATCCATTTCAGCATGGCCTAGTGGAAAGAGCACAGGTCTTAGAGACAGAGGACCTGGGTTCTAATCCCAGCTCTCCAAATTGTTCTGTAGTTGCTTGCTGTGTGACCTTGTGCAAGTCAGTTAACTACTCTGTGCCTCAGTTTCCTCACCTGTAAAATGGGGATTTAATACCTGTTCTCCTACTTCAGACTGTGAGTCCCATGTAGGACAGGGACTGTTTCTGACCTAATTGACTTACACCTACCCCAGTCTTTAGAATAGTGTTTGACACACAGTTAATACTTAACAAATACCGTAAAACAAACAATAATATTTATTTCCAATATTCTAGAAAGAGGAAACCAAAGACTTTTTTTAAAGTATAACTTCAGATTATCTTCACTAACTTCTAAATGTGTTGGTTTTAGTTTAATTACACTGAAATTATGGGTGGATGTAGCCAAACTAGACCTTTTCATTCAAACCTATGACTAGATCCTAATTGAACAATGAAATGGTCTAAAACGAGGCATAATTTTCACCTCACCTATTTCTCCTCTAGTTTCTGTTTAGCAACCCTGTGATAAATCCTAAACCTGATTTTTAGAACTATTTCTTCCCCCTCTGTTGCCTCACCCGTGCCCTGAGTCCGTAATGTCTGTCACAAATGGGATTCTCAGTCTAAAGAGGAGCTGGAACTGGTATTGAGTCCCCCTTCTATAGGTAAAGGAAATGAGGCACTGAGAAGTTCATTGATTTACTCAAGGTCCCGCGGTAGGCAACTGGCTGAGCTGGTATTGATAATAATAATAATAATAATAATAATAATAATATTTGTTAAGTGCTTACTATGTGCAAATCACTGTTCTAAGCACTGGGGAGGATACAAGGTGAGCAGGTTGTCCCATGTGGCGCTCGCAGTCTTAATCCCCATTTTCCAGATTCGGTAACTGAGCCACAGAGAAGTTAAGTGACTTGCCCAGAGTCACACAGCTGATAGTCAGCGGTGCCAGGATTTGAACCATTGACCTCTGACTCCCAAGCCCGGGCTCTTTCCACTGAGCCACACTGCTTCTTTGGATTAGAACCCAGGACGTCTAACAAGCTCATGTGCTTTCCACCAGGCTACGCTGCTTCTCTGTAGCTTCCCCCTCTACCTTTAATTGATTTTTGTGCCTGTTCCCTTTCTCCTCTGCTTCTGTATTACAAACTCCTCGTGATCAGGTACCACGTCTACTAACTCTATGTCCTCTCCCAAGTGTTTAGTACAGGGCTCTGCACAGAGTAAGTGTTTAATAAAAAACTATTGATTGATTGACTGATTAGGCCTTCATCTTCAAGAAATTTATGTTAAATAAGTAAGAATGGATGGAGAAACATTCCAGGGATTGTTATAAAACCAGTGGGTTTTGAGGGGTGAGAAATTTTCAGAAGAAAATTCTCTTTGCTTGAAATTGCATGGGAAAAGCCTCCTGGTAACAGCTTTCTCTTTTCAGTGATTGATTTCAGCAGATGCATTCAGCAGTATCAGAGGACTACACTGTTAATTCTGTCTCCAATCCTGCTCCAGGAATCCTGACATCTCCACGCATTGGCCCGGCTGACAGGGAGCAATGAAAGATTTTCCACCTCCCACCTCTAACCTTCCTTCTCCAGCTCTGCCCCCTGCCCCTGCATAGGCCTGGGTGACCGTGGGGCAGTTGTCTGCTCCATGGCAGCTGGCAGAAGGATAAGGGGTTCAAACTATAGCCCTCCCGGGGAGCGGATGTCAGTCAAGTGTGGACACAGGCCATTGAAGAGGCACATCCAGGAAAATTGAAAGAACTAAAAGTGATTCATCGCAAAGTCGATCAGCAGCTAAATATTTCCCTTTGCATGAGTAAAATCCACTTTTTTTTTTCAGAAAATGGGATAAAGGTTTATCACAAGGGAAAATTGAAGTTCCTCCTTGGGGAAATTCTCTCCTCCTTCCTCAAACACACAAAAATCCCTTCCCTGACACTAAAATGCCTTCATTATGAACAAAAACCTTTCCTTTCTTGCAACCCTTGACATGAGATTAATAGAGGATTTTGCATCAGGGAGAATATTTTGACATCTGCAAGACTTTTGGAAAACAAAGTTGCATCCTTAAGTGAACAGCATATAAATTAGAACCAGAAGAAACTCTCATCATGGAGATAGTTGCTGCCAGTGCTTTGAACTGCTTAGAACCTCAGAGCACTTCAGAGAACCTCATACCACTTTTGTACATATAATAATAATAACAATAATGATGGCATTTTGTTAAGCACTTACTATGTGCAAAGCACTGTTCTAAGCGGTGGGGTGGATACAAGGTGATCACGTCCCATGTGGGGCTCACAGTCTTCATCCCCATTTTACAGATGAGGTAACTGAGGCTCCGAGAAGTTGTGACTTGCCCAAGGTCACGCAGCAAACATGTGGCGGAGTCGGAATTTAAACCCATGACCTCGGACTCCAAAGCCCGTGCTCTTGCCACTGAGCCACGCTGCATCTCCAAACCCTTCCATTTCTCCTATCTGTAATTTATTTAAATGTCTATCTCCCCCTCTAGGTTGTAAGTTAGTCATAGAGTTAACTAACTATATGTAATTAGTCTATGTACTAACTGACTGTATAGTGCTCTCCCAAGCACACTGTATTAAAGCACAGCACACTGCACTCAACATTATTTTAATGATTGCCATCGATTGCTTAATTTTTCATTTCTTCTCTGAATTAGACAGATGATTAGAATTTAAAAATGAGACAAAATCAATGATCATTTGCCTCTACTGTATGTAGAGCACTGTTCTTGGTGCATAAAATATAAAATAATAACATTAATAATTATGGTATTGTTAAGTGCCTACTATGTGCCAGTCACTGTACTAAGCATGACATGACTGTTGCCCTCAGTGAGCTAGCACTCTAATATATTCTATTCTGATCATTTATCCCACAAATGTGGGTAATTAATGATGAATCATGACCACCTCCCCGCTCATTCGGGCCAAAAAACTGGATTATGAATCCAGTAGACGTTCAGGATTTTGCACAGGGGCCTGGAGGTTCTGTGGAGTCAGAGAAAAAGGCAAATACCTGTGGTGGCTGCTGCCCTTTCTACTTGGATTGCATCAAAATACTCAGTTGGTATACACTCACCCCAGCGATTAGTATAGTGTTCTGCACACAGCAAGCACTCAATCAATCAGCCATATTTACTGAGTGCTTACCATGTGCAGAGCCCTGTACTAAGCAAATGGGAGAGTACAATATAAAAGAATTGGTAGACATGTTCCCTGACCACAGTGAGCTTGCAGTCTAGGTGGGTAGACAGGCATTATACATACACAGACAGAAGCAGCGTGGCTCAGTGGAAAAAGTACAGGCTTTGGAGTCAGAGGTCATGGGTTCAAATCCTGGCTCTGCCACTTGTCAGCTGTGTGACTTTGGGCAAGTCCCTTCACTTCTCTGTGCCTCAGTTCCCTCATCTGTAAAATGGGGATTAAGACTGTGAGCCCCATGTGGGACAACCTGATCACTTTGTAAGCTCCCCAGCGCTTAGAACAGTGCTTTGCACATAGTAAGTGCTTAATAAATGCCATTATTATTATTAGTCTAAATAAATAAATTGCAGGTATGTAAATAAATACTGCAAGGCTGAGGGAAGGGTGAACAAAGGTTGTAAATACAAGTGCAAGGGTGACCCAGAAGGGAGTGAGAGTAGAGGAAATGAGGGCTTAGTCAGGGAAGACCTCTTGGAGAAAATGTGCTTTTAATAGCGCTTTGAAGGTTGGGGAGAGTGATTGTTAGATATAATAATAATAATAATAATAATAATAATAATAATGGCATTTGTTAAGCACTTACTATGTGCAAAGCACTGTTCTAAGCGCTGGGGGGATACAAGGTGATCAGGTTGTCCCATGCGGGGCCCACAGTCTTAATCCCCATTTTACAGATGAGGTAACTGAGGCTCAGAGAAGTGAAGTGACTTGCCCAAGGTCACACAGCAGGCATGTGGCAGAAGCGGGATTTGAACCCACTACCTCTGACTCCAAAGCCCGTGCTCTCCAGGCCAAAAGTTTCCCTATTAGTAAGTATAATAATAATAATGGTGATAATAAAAGTGGTACTTGTCTCTATATATTGCCAACTTGTACTTCCCAAGCGCTTAGTATAGTGCTCTGCACACAGTAAGTGCTCAATAAATACGATTGAATGAATGAATGAATTGAATGAAAAGTGACAGGTCGCCCACTAGACAAGATTGAAGTGCATTGAGTAGGTTGGTCATTAGAGGAGTGAAGAGTGTGGGCTGCTTTTAGGAGGAAATCATAGAGGAAACATAGGAGCGGGAAAGTTGATTGAGTGCTTTAAAGACTGTGGAAAGGAGATTCTGTTTAATGCAGAGGTGAATGTTCAACTACTGGAGGTTCTTGAGGAGTGGGGAAACAAGGACTGAATGGTTTAGTAGAAAAAAAGTGATCCGGTAGCAGAATGAAGTACAGACTTAGGTGAGGAGAGACAGGAGGCAGGGAGGTCAGCAAGGAGGCTGAAGCAGTAATCAAGACCAGATAGGATAGTGCTGGGATTAATGAGTTACCTGTTTGGATGGAGAAGAAAAACAAGAGCAGATTTTAGCAATGTTGTGAAGGTTGACCTGACTGGATTTGGTGACATTGATTGTATGGGTTGAAAGAGAGAGATGAGTTGAAGATGGGAAGCAGCATAGCCTAGTGGCAAGAGCACAGGCTTGGGCGTCAGAGGTTGTGTGTTCTAATCCTGACTCCGCCACATGTCTGCTGTGTGACCTTGAGCAAGTCAGTTCACTTCTCTGGACCTCAGTTACCTCGCCTGTAAAAGGGGGATTAAGAGTGTGAGCCTCATGTGGGACAGGGACTGTGTCCAACCTGATTACCTTGTATCTATCCTACTCAGAACAGTGTTTAACACATGGTGAATGCTTAACAAATACCATAACTATTATAATTAATTATTATTATTATTATTAATTGTCTTTGTGCAGAAACACTCTGAGCATGTTACTCCCCTCCTCAGAAATCTCCAGTGGCTACCAATCAACCTATGCATCAGGCAAAAACTCCTCACCCTTGACTTCAAGGCTGTCCATCACCTCGCCCCCTCCTACCTCACCTCCCTTCTCTCCTTCTCCAGCCCAGCCCGCACCCCCTGCTCCTCTGCTGCTAATCTCCTCACCATACCTCGTTCTCGCCTGTCCCGCCGTCGATCCCCGGCCCACGTCCTCCCCCTGGCCCAGAATACCCTCCCTCCGCACATCCGCCAAGCTAGCTATCTTCCTCCCTTCATAGCCCTACTGAGAGCTCACCTCCTCCAGGAGGCCTTCCCACACTGAGCCCCCTCCTTCCTCTCCTCCTCTTCCCCCTCCCCCCTGCCTTACATCCTTCCCCTCCCCACAGCCCCTGTATATATGTATATATGTTTGTATGTATTTATTACTCTATTTATTTATTTATTTTATTTGTACATATTTATTCTATTTATTTTATTTTGTTAATATGTTTTGTTTTGTTGTCGGTCTCCCCCTTCTAGACTGTGAGCCCACTGTTGGGTAGGGATCGTCTCTATATGTTGCCAACTTGTACTTCCCAAGCGCTTAGTACAGTGCTCTGCACACAGTAAGCGCACCATAAATACGATTGAATGAATAAATGAATTATTATTATTATTATGATAAGACCACGTTTATAGGCTCAAGGATTGGCGTGCATGGGTAAGCAGCTGCAGAACCAAAAGGGCAATAAGGGAGAAGAACAGGTCGGCATACTGACTGTAGTTCCTGGAAGGAGAGTTGATCTTGGGTTTCCAGTTTAGTACAGACAGTACATTTTTCATCTGGACTCCCTCATCACCCATAATATTACAGCACCTAAGCCTTTATTTTTATTTTTAAGAGTCCAGCCTTCCTCCATGATGCCTCCTGCCATCGAGTCACCCCGGGACTTGGGAGGGGAATGCAACTGCTCTGGAGTAATGAAAGGGCAGAGATCACCTCTCCATACCTGCCCCTTCACCCACCTTAGGTCTGGGTGACCCTGGCACTGCTCTCTGGACCACACTAGCTGGCAGGATAGGGGTGATATGCCCCATAATAATAATAATAATAATAATAATAATAATAATAATAATAATAATAATAATGGCATTTATTAAGTGCTTACTATATGCAAAGCACTGTTCTAAGTGCTGGGGAGGTTACAAGGTGATCAGATTGTCCCACGGGGGGCTCACAGTCCTAGTCCCCATTTTACAGATGAGGAAACTGAGGCAGAGAGAAGTGAAGTGACTTCCCCAAAGTCACAGATACTGACAATTGGTGGCACCGGGATTTGAACTCATGACCTCTGACTCCAAAGTCCGGGGTCTTTCCACTGAGCCATGCTGCTTCTCATACTGATGATGCACTCTACAGAGGATGTTTTCAGGTGTTTCTTAGCTATATTATGTGTCTCTGGCATTGGATAAAGAGGAGGAGGAGGAGTAGTAGTAGTAGTAGTAGTAGTAGTAGTAGTAGTAGTAGTAGTAGTAGTAGTCTGGCCTAGTGGAAAGAGTATGAGCCTGGGAGTCCGAAGGACCTTGGGCAAATCACTTAACTTATTTGTGCCTCAGTTCCCTCATCTGTAAAATGGGGATTAAGGCTATAAATCCCATAGGCGACAGGGACTGTGTCCAACCTGATGATCTTATATCTACCCCTCTTACAACAGTGCTTGACATGGGAAGCAGCATGGCTCAGTGGAAAGAGCACGGGCTTTGGAGTCAGAGGTCATGGGTTCAAATCCCAGCTCTTCCACTTGTCAGCTGTGTGACTTTGGGCAAGTCACTTAACTTCTCTGTGCCCAGTTCCCTCATCTGGAAAATGGGGATGAAGACTGTGAGCCCCATGTGGTACAACCTGGTCACCTTGTAACCTCCCCAGCGCTTAGAACAGTGCTTTGCACATAGTAAGTTCTTAATAAATGCCATTTAAAAAAAGCTCTTAACAAATACCATTATTATTGTTATAATTATCCTTATTACTAGCGAGCATTTAGTACAGTGTTCTGCACACACTAAGTGCTCAGTAAATACAATTGAATGAATATTACATTATTATCTATTATGTGCTAACTGTGTGCAGAACACTGTACTGAGTGCTGGGAGAGAGTACATAAGGGGAATTAGACATGATCTCTGTCTCTAAAGGTACCTGTAATTCTTTAGTGCCAACAGTTTTCACCAGTATGACAGGACCGTCTACTGTGTGATACTGGGAGAAGAAAAGTGGGTGGTTGACTTCCAAAGGAAAGCTTTAAACTCAAACTGGAGAGGGAGGATACTCATTCATTCATTCATTCAATCGTATTTATTGAGTGCTTACTGTGTGCAGAGCACTGTACTAAGCGCTTGGGAAGTACAATTTGGCAACACATAGAGATGGTCCCTACCCAACAACAGGCTTACAGTCTAGAAGGCGGAGACAGACAACAAAACAAAATAAACGTGGGGGGTGGGGGTCCCTAAGTGCAGCTAGAAGAAACTAGACTGGGGATATTAAAAGGACTTGGCATAGAGACTGGACATCAATCGTATTTATTGATGCTTACTGAATGCAGGGCACTGTACTAAGCGCTCAGGAAAGTACAACACACAATATAACAGACTTCCTAATATGGATCCAAGCAGTCCTTCCCTATGGGATTGTTCCTTATTTTTTGGCTTTGTCATGTTTTCCCAGAAAAGCCTGTCTGATGGAGAGTCATAAATGTCTGGTATTTGTATGGCTTGAGCCTTAAGCTCTTCACAGGGACAGGGACCACCAGGCTGCAGCCTCTGCCCCACAGCTTCAAAATTAAAGCCTAGGAACCCTCTCCCTTTTACAATAGGCTATAAGTTCAAGGAAGGCATAGTTACTTGTGAAGAAGAAGACCAGGTTTACTTATAAAAGAAGACATCCATGTGGAAACATTAAAACTTCCCTTTTAAACCAATTATGAAGACTGTCGGCAAGTCCACAGACTTCTTTAACCTAAACCAATCCAAGCTCAGGTCTCTGTCAATAGTGGGTGCATTGCTGGACTATTTTTAAAACATTATGAACTTTATAACAGTGCTCTGACGAGTGTCTGTGACTGTGGCCTGACTTTATCATCGTTTTTCATTCTAATTGTAAGTGAAACATACTTTCCTGCATTAAAGAATATCAGAATTAGGCTGAAGCCCACTGGAGTCGTGACTACATGAGAAATGGCTACTTGCGAAAGTCAGTTATATCATTTGGACTGTAGTGAATGCCAGGGTGCTCTTTCCCTTCAAGTCCTAACCTGTTATAAAGACAAAGCCTGTGGCAAAAGTAGGCAAACTAACCACTTAATGATGATAGAGGGATTTGATATTCTGAGATGAAACACACTATTTATGTACAAAGCAAAATTATAATCAATTTCATTGTCACTTGAACTACATTGTTTGCGATGTACCAATTGTGAAAATAACATGAATTCACCAGCTAAGTAGGAAAAGCAGATGCTTCTTTTCTTTTGGAAGTTCAACCCCATCCACAGATAGCCTGCATCAGTTTCACAGACCAAAAAATATCACAGAGCCCAGTACAGAAAAGGAAAAAAATGCATTTAGTAAATTTGGGGGTTGTGTAAATTATTTACAAACTTGAGGTTTACAAACATTTTCCAAGGCATTTAAAAATATTTACAAACAGAAGAGTTTCTATAATGCTGCACATAATTATATTGTGCCTTTTAGAAAACATATTCCAGATATGTAAACTATGGAAAATATCAAGTTTCCTGTATGGTTAATCTGGAGACAGTGAACAGCTTCCTTTTCAATCACAGTTTTCATTGATGCTCGTGATTAAACTGGATTCGTAGCTGCAGCACAGTTAAGTGCTGGGTGTGGTCCCTGAATTGATTCAGACCAGGAAACCAAGATTCTCAAAGTATAGCATGCTCCCTTAAGTCACTCAGCAGACTGTTCTTAATGGATTCCAAACCATCTTTACTTTTTCGAATTATTGTTAAAGGATTAAAAAATGCATTTGTTAGCACTCTTCAGCTTCCCCAGTTCAGATAATGTGTTGGAAAGCCATCACTTTCATCTTTTCTATTATTTGCTTGAAATCTCTGAAGTGGACCTACATATGACACTGATTTAGATCAAAGAAGGGAAAGCCAGACTGGATTGGCATAACTGGGATCCCTGTTGAAACGAGCAGAGTCTCCCAGAGCACTGTCAGTGAAGAGGAAATTAAAGCTACTACCACACACCGCTATATTGGATAATGTCTTGAAAAGTATCGTGTCAAGTCACGTAGCTTTTGCCCTGCAATGATGAAATTGAGATAAAAAAAACTACGTTTCCATGTTTGCAATCCACTGAACCACCTCGACAATTCTGAGTTTGTTTCAGTTCTGTGAATTGAGTTTGTACGTAAATCTATGTGGGGGGTCAATTTTGTTTAATCTCAGCCAAATTTGACTTCCTGTCACCAAAGAAAAAGCTCATCAGTCCTGAAGTTGAAATGGTTCTTGCAAAGCAACTCTTTGATGAGTTATGTGTAAATGAATCAGGAGCATATGGAATATATTTCCCGAATGAGGTACAAATTAAAGAAAAAGATGTGTTTGGGGTTTTCCTGGATTTAAGATGTTGGGAAAATTGTTTGAGCTGGTTTATGAATTCCAAACACCACTGGTTTTGTTTCCTTCTCTTTACCGTACCAATGAACTATAGTTAAAGCAATTTTCCAATGAAAATATCGAGAAACACTGAAAAAAAGGTTTGTACCAGACCGCTAGTCCCTGATGTCTATAAATTTCCATTTTTATATGATCAATCTGAATTTCAGAACAGCTATTTCCATTAGGAAGTTCCTGAGATATACATTTGGGCATATGAATTAAAGCATTGAGGCATTTGGGCTTCAAGTTCATTTGTACATCGCTTTCAATCAATCAATCAATGGAATTTATTGAGTGTTTACTCTGTACAGGGCACTGTACTAAGTGCTTGGGAGACTATAGTACAATAGAATTGGTAAACCCTATCCCTGCCCCCAAGGAGCCTACAGCTATTCAGGCTATTCTTGTGTCACTTTCCAAGGAGCATTTCCTCATTGCTATTCTTCATTCTCATTTTGCACCATTGTCAGGAGTAAGGAGACACAAAGGCTTAGCAGGAAAACCTTGCAGGTTGCTGATGGAGGAACAGTAAGGATAGATAGATAGATAGATAGATAGATAGATAGATAGATAGATAGATAGATGATAGATACAAATAGATTTATATAGCTATGGGTCTATATTCAATATATCTATCTGTATATACACAGATCGATGTATATATATACATATATGTATGATATACATATATATGTATGTATATATGTATATGTACATATATATACATATATGTATGATATATGTGTGTATATATATATATATATATATCCTATTAATTGACATTTCATCATGGCAGGAGAGTTTGCAAACACTGATGAAGCTTACAACTATGCCATATATGGCTACCCGTAATGGAAAGGTCTAAACTGAAATGCCAAAGTCAATCCACCTGTGCTGCATAGCAGCAGCTTGGGTAGAAGTCAAAATGGATGATAAAGTGATCAAAATGTTGATCCAAGACAGTGGCAGAGGCTCGGGTTTTTACTGCGTGGAAGAAGGCAGTGGTAAACAACTTCCGCATCTTTACCGAGAAACACCTACGGATACACATACCAGAATGACTTTATGACAGAAGATGGGACATTCTGAAGAGGGTGTGTCCATGAAGTTGCTATGAGTTGGGAACCACTTGACGGTATTTGAAAAAGATGATATATATATATATATAACATATATGTATATATATAACATATATACACTATATATATATATATACATATATATCACACAAAAATACCTCTCATGGTACCTTGTTCTCGCCTGTCCCGCTGTCGACCCCCAGCCCACACACATCCTTCCCCTGGCGTGGAATGCCCTCCCTCCCCACATCCACCAAGATAGCTCTCTTCCTCCCCTCAAAGCCTTACTGAGAGCTCATGTCCTCCAAAAGGCCTTCCCAGACTGAACCCCCTTTTTCCTCTCCTCCTCCCCCCTGCCTTACCTCCTTCCCATCCCCACAGCACTTGCATATATATTTGTACAGATTTATTACTCTATTTATTTTACTTGTACATATTTTCTATTCTATTCATTTTGCTAATGATGTGCATTAGAGAAGCAGCGTGGCTCAGTGCACAGGCTTTGGAGTCAGAGGTCATGAGTTCAAATCCCTGCTCCTCCAATTGTCAGCTGTGTGACTTTGAGCAAGTCACTTAACTTCTCTGTGCCTCAATTACCTCATCTGTAAAATGAGGATTAAGACTGTGAGCCCCACGTGGGACAACCTGATCACCTTGTAACCTCCCCAGTGCTTAGAACAATGCTTTGCACATAGTAAGTGCTTAATAAATGCCATTATTATTATTATTATTATATATTATTATTATTATTATATAGTTTTAATTCTATTTATTCTGACGATTTTGACATCTGTCTACATGTTTTGTTTTGTTGTCTGTCTCCCTCTTCTAGACTGTGAGCCCGTTGTTGGGTAGAGACCATCTCTATTTGTTGCCAACTTGTACTTCCCAAGTTCTTAGTACAGTGCTCTGCACACAGTAAGCGCTCAATAAATGCGATTGAATGTATGAATAACTGAATGAATGAATGAAACTGGAAAACTGGAAATAGAAAAGAAATTAGATAACCTCAGTACTTCATCCAAGCAATACAGGGCACTGTTTGACACAAGGATGCATGATTCATCAGAAGCCAGAAGTTAACTTTGTTGGTTCTGAAATGGGTGGCTTATTTATGTGCTTTGTTTATTTAATTGCTTCTTCAAATATTAATCATTTTACCAAACAAATTGGGTGCTCTTTTCCTACTTTTTTCTTCCCTGAAGACCCATGTAACAGGCCCACTCTTTTCCCATGTAGCATTGCTATACAGCAGATTCATTACTGAATGTCAAGTGCTTTGTCAAATCAAGTCGAAATGTCTCAAGCAGTGGGGTTCCTAATGGTTCACATAGGGAAATAGTCCAGAATTTAATAGATCTCTGTCAGATTTTATGGCAAAAATTCTGCACAAGGTTTGGAAGCCAACACTCCTTCTCCTGTCTGCAGGGTAACAAAGATTAACTTTCAGAGCAAAACATATCACAGAAATGAAGTTGTTCTGGTTTTCCCCGATTTTTATTGTTCAAAATATTATTTCCTTATTTCTTCTATATCCTACCCGGCTATATATTTAGCTTTTTTTCTTCAGATTTGGAATTCACACTTGCAGGAGCATTCTTTTCATCACCTAGGACAAAGCTCTACATACTTAACAACACTAAATTTTCTTTCGTCCATTCTTCAGATTCTCTCATTCTATTTGTTCCTTTTGTTTGAGCTTTTTCCCATTTGTCTGCAACTTTCACCCACAACAAAAAAGAAATAAAATCTCTGAAAAAAATCTATTGTTTAGAAAAGCCTATTTCATTCCAATTTGCAGAAAAAAAAAATTTCAGGTAACATTTGAGCCCCAGTATGATTATACGGACTGAACCTCTTTGTTTGCTTGTCTTCACATTCTACTATTTCCCATTCCTCTTTGTGTCTCATGTCTTTGCACACTTTCTGAATTCTGACAAACACCATCTAGTTCAATGCCAGAAAATCTTTTGGAGCTTTCTTTCAAAGAAGGAATGCCTAAATGGAATTTGCATATTTTAAAAATCTAAATTCAGATCTCATAACCCCAACCTGGTGACCCGAATGCCTGAATTTATAAAATGACAGGTAACAACAGCATCATCACTTCCTCCCTGGCTTCCCCTATCCTCACCCTGTCTATCCTCCAGTGTCCTTCTGCTACTCTGGAGGACCAACTCTAAAACTGAAAGACTAGTTTCATCCCTATGGTCCTCTTAATTCTAGGCCTACAGGCTGACACTACCACCGAGGGAGCCAATTAGTGCCAAAATTGGTAGTGGTTTTCTGTTTTTGTTTTGTGTTTTTCTTGATACAGGAAGTTATCCCCTAAAAACTGGTCTAAGTTCAGTGATCAAAAGGGAGTGATTTTCAGTTACTAGTGATTTTAGGATTCAAATAGGCACTTTTAATTGGGTTACCAAGCAACCTGCAAATATTTTGGTGACACCTGCTGAGAATAATGGGTGGTTTGTAACCTGCTCTCCTTTGCTTATGTTATCTTGGATATGAGGACACTGCACATTAAAAATAAACATTCAGTATTCACCTTTGTCATCAGACAAGAAAATACAGTGGAATTGTTTGTTCATTTTTTCCATTATGTTCCATCTGTCCAAAAAAGGGATATAGAAAAAGTACCCATTAGCTGCCATTCTTGTGCCTGGGGCTTCTTCTAAGTTGAATAAGATCTCAAATCATCAAAGTGTCTGCAAGGATTTTTTTTTAATTATAAATCCTCTTAATTAACCAAGAATTTCTTGTTTGTTTCTTGGACCATTTTTTAAAACATGAAAGTGAAATGAGGATACTGTTATTATGGTTTTTCTTTCATTTCAAAATTATTGTCAAAGAAAGCTTGTAGGAGGAAAAAAATGCGCTTTTCATTTTTTCCAGATGCCTCTGTCAGTCCCTCTGGCCAAACCCATTAGCTCTTTTGGCTGCTATTGTCATCTATTTCAGCCTGTCTGTATCAACTGCCCTACAGGGTCTCTCTGTCAGTTCCTTAAACCGTGTCTCTTTACATGTCTTGCCCCATATCTGGGGCTTTGGTAGTGCTGCTTCTCAAACTCTCTGGCAGCTGCCTCCCCATAGTTTTCAGGTAATATTTCACATTTCCTTTCAACCTTCTGCTTCCTTAAATCCACTTAAATTCCTACTGCCATGTTTCTTACTTCCTTTGATCCCTCTGCAGTTTTGCTTTGCTATTGTGAATGGAGAAATGGCAAAACATTTAAAACTCCACTTCTCCTCCAAGGACATGTCTTCTTCCCCATTCACTGGTTTGAACTCTTCCTAATATTCAGTCTTGGGATGATTGCCTTCCATTGCACTGGTTACATAATTGCTTCTACCTTTCAGCACTTTTCTTCCATCGATACCTAATACCAGCCCATATACGCCCTCTTTCTCCACCTCCTTTGTTTGTACAGATTTATTACTCTATCTGCTTTACTTGTACATATTTACCATTCTATTTATTTTGTCAATGTTGTGCATCTAGCTTTACTTCTATTTATTCTGATTACTTGACACCTGACCACATGTTTTGTTTTGTTGTCTGTCTCCCCCTTCTAGACTGTGAGCCCATTGTTGGGTAGGGACCGTCTCTGTGCCAGCTTATACTTCCCAAGCACTTAGTACAGTGCTCTGCACACGGTAAGTGCTCAATAAATACGATTGAATGAATGAATCACCATCATCCTCATACTTAGTGATCCTGCTTTTTGTTTGTTTGTTTTTTATGATATTTATTAAGTGCTTACTATACGTCAAGCACTGTTCCAAGCACTGACGTAGATGAAAGATAATCAGTTTGGACACAGTCCGTTACAACATTGGAGCTCACACAAAACACTGTATTCTGTAAGATCTTAGTCATGTATAATAGATATAGGACTCTTTGCCCTCTTTACTTCTGAATCTCACTCAGCAATGTCAATCAACCAATCAAAGGTATTTATTGAACACTTACTGTGTGCCGAACTCCGTACCAAGTGCTTGGGAGAGAAAGTTGGTAGGTACATTCCCTGCCCACCAGTACCTTCAGTCTGTCTCCTGTCACACACTTCCACCCTGCCTCCTCCAATCTGTCAGATTTAGGTTCTCCCATCTTCAGAGTCTCTTACAAATCCCCCTCTTCCAGGAAACCTTTCCCCATTTAATTCTCAACACCCTAGGAATAATAATAATAATAATGGTATTTGCTAAGCGCTTTCTATGTACCAAGCACTGTTCTAAGCACCGGGGTAGATACAAGGTAATCAGATGGTCTCATGTGGGCCTCACCTTACAGGTGAGGTAACTGAGGCCCAGAGAAGTGAAGTGACTTGCCTAAAGTCACACAGAACCCACAACTTCTGACTCCCAAAGCCATGCTCTTGCCACTAAGCCACGCTGCTTCTCTAGTCTTGTCAGACTAATCACAGTCCTTAGTACTTCTGTTTTTTAGTCCCATCCTTAGCACTTTTGAATGTAGATATGAATATATATTCTATATATATTCAATTATTTATTCATCTACTGCAATCTGACATATTTGTACTATCTCTGTTATGTCCAGCAGCTACTTATTTTTGCCTAGTGTGGCCTAGTGAATACAGCACAGGCCTGTGAATCAGAAGGTCATGGGTTCTAATCCCAGCTCTGCCATTTGTCTGCTGTTTGACCCTGGGCAAGTCACTTCCCTTCTTTGTGCCTCAGTTACCGCATCGATAAAACGGGGATTGAGACTGTGAACCCCACATGGGACAAGAACTGTGTCCTACCCAACTTGCTTATATCCACCCAACTAATTAGTACAGTGCCTGGCAGATAGTTAAGCACTTAACAAATACCATAACTATTTGACTCACTTTTGTTTTATTCTCCCAAGAGCTGCTCAACAACTACTATTGGTAGTTGCCGAGTACCTCTAGACTGCAAGCTTGTTGTGGGCAGGGAACATGTCTACAAATTACTTTGTTTTGAACTCCCCCAAGGATATCACCTAAAAAAATACAACTGATTGACTGACTGATAGGTTGAAGTAAGACACCAACCCCTCCTTCAAGGAGCTTACAATATCAATGAATTTCTCATTAAGTATCTGCAAAAAAAAACAAAACAAAATCCTTTTTGATTTCCCATTATGATTGAATAATGAACATGGTTAGGGAAAATGAAAAAGGAAAGAGCAGCAAGTGTGCTGTAACTCATTCCTCACCTGTTTGGATTTGTTATTAAATGGTAAAAATGGTGGTGGCTCCAGTTTAGTTTGAAGTAAGCAACAATTAATTGAAAAAATGGGAAGAGACAAGAAACGTGGAGAGAAGAGGGGGAAGACAGGAGGAAAATAATTTCTGTTTTAAGATAAGACTGTAAAAATATTTGTACACAAACTTAGGAGATGATATATCAAACACACCTGCAAAGTCTTTTCTCTTTATTGCAAGCTCACCAAATGAAATGAATATTTTCCTTTTTATTGAAGGTGTAAGTACAGTCTTATCTAGCTCAGTCTTTCAAAGGGTATAATTAGTGCTGAGACTTTAGGAGTATGGAGAATTCTATATAATAATGGTGGTATTTGTTAAGCGCTTACTATGTGCCAAGCACTGTTCCAAGTGCTGGGGCAATGCAAGGTAATCAAGGTTGTCCCAGATGAGGCTCACAGTCTTAATCCCCATTTTACAGATGAGGGAACTGAGGCACAGAGAAGTTAAATGACTTGCCCAAAGTCGCACAGCTGACAAGTGGCGGAGCCGAGATTAGAACCCATGACCTCTGACTCCCAAGCCTGTGTTCTTTCCACTGAGCCATGCTGCATGATATGTTCCAGTTTAGAACTGTGGTTAGAAAGGGTGTCTAGGGATCACCCACTTATCCTTTACAAACTTGGTCATGTCTGTCCACGTTTAAAACATACAAATGTTAGAAATGAGGGAAAAAAAAAAACCCAACCTTTCTGACCTCTTGACCCAAAAGTGTGAATGACAAAATGTGCCTGGGAGTTTTCCTAGGGTGTTTTCTCATTGTTTATTGGCAGAGAATGGGATTTCATGGTAGAAGGTTGGGAAATGACCCCTTCTAATGATGGAATTTACATAGATAAATGCTGATTGCACAAATCAGATAATGTGTTTTGGGTGTCATCACAATAAGTTGTCTCCTACTGACACAGAGTCTACGTTGGAAGCACACAATTATGCAGATCAAACTAATGCCAGTTCCTCATTACTGTCATGGTGGTGGAGGCAAAAACATATACTCCACAGATCCACAGACAGCTTGATACTGGGCCACAAGCCAAAATGTTTGGTTTTGCTGACATAGTAACTGAGTCAACAAAAATAGGACATAATAGTAATACATCAGAGGAATCCATATCAGGGCAGACCTGAAACTTAATGGACTGTGAATCTTATGTCTGCACAGAGGCCTTTCACTGGTATTGACCCATAATATGTCTGCTTCCACTTTTGCCGATTCTATAGAAATAGATTACAGAAGCAATTTTGGGTGGGGGGAGCTGAAATGTCGGCAAAACATTCTGTTAGCTTTTCTTATAAAAGATGAGATGACATTAATAAATACTAAAATAATGTCATATATCCCATGTTTTAAAACTTCTCAGAATAATTCAGAGTGCTTGCTGTGCTTGTTCTAATGATTTTTGGCTTTTTTTTATTTCTCAACATGAGACTGCAGAGGTTTTCAAAACAGCAGTGCCTTTGTTTAGCCACATAAATAGTACTTCCTTTTGTTTTCATGGAATCAATCGATCAATGAATAGTATTTATTAAGCACTTACTGTGTTCAGAAAACTGTAGTAAGCGCTCAGAAAAATGCGATACTACCGAGTTGATAGAAATGTTCTCTTCCCACCACGAGCTTACAGTCTTAGACGGGAAGACAGACATTAATATAAATAAATTACAGATATATACATTAGTGCTGTGAGGCTGAAAAGGGGGGTACATAAGGATATGAATCCAAGGGCAACGGCAAACTCAGAAGGAAATGGAAGAAGAAGAAATGAGGATTTAGTTGGGGAAGGGCTCTTGGAGATGTACTCTTAGTAAGGACTTGAAGATGGGGAGAATGATACTCTGTTGGATACAAAGAGGGAGAGGAGTTCCAGACCAGAGGTAGGACGTAAGTGAGGGGTCACCTACAAGCTAGACAAGATTGAGGTACGGTGATTAGGTTGACATTCATTAGAGCAGCAGTGTACGCAGACTGGGTTGTAGTAAGGAGCTTCTGTTTGAGCCCCTCTAGATTGCAAGCTCATTGTGGGCAGGGAATGTGTCTGTTTATTGTAATATTGTACTTTCCAAAGCACTTAGTACGGTGCTCTACACACAGTAAACATTCAATAAATATGATTGAATGAATGTGGCAGTGGAGGGGCAACTCCTCGAGGTTCTTGAGGAGTGGGGAAACATGTACTGCACAATTTTGTAGAAAAAGTGATCTGGGAAGCAGAGTGAAGCTCGGACTGAAGTGGAAAGAGATAGGAGGGAGGGAGGTCAGCAAGGAAACGATGCGTAATCAAGACAGGGTAAGCGTTTGGATTCATGTGGTAGTAGTTTAGATGGAAAGGAAAGGGCAGATTTTTGCAATGTTGTTAAGGTTGAACCAACAGGATTTGGGGACAGATTGCATATGTATGTTGAAAGAGGGACAGGGAATATGGTGATGGTGACCACAGTGATGGGAAAGTAATGGAATTCTAGTGTTAGAAGTAGCTGCTAGATCCACTCACAACAAAGATAGCCCTACAGCAATTTAGCAAGATCATCTGAAATTCTTAGACCTTGTGAAACCCAAGTAAAGATGCCCCAGAAGAGGTTCAAGATCATTTTCAGATGCATTTTCCAGTGGCAAACACACAGAGGGACTATCCTCTGGGGTGATTGGCTGAAGTTTTCCTATCAAAACCATTATTCTTACAATTCCAGGGTTAAACAGAAAAATTCAAGCCTCTATCATCATGGTGAAAATTAGTGCTCGTATTTGCTTCTTATTATCTCTTTCCTGCCTCACTTCAATAGTTTGAACATTGTTTCTCTCCCTTATTGATCCCTGGTCCTCACTTCTACTTCAAGAACTCAAGCAAAGGGACCAATATTTGCATTTTATATGTATATAGAGCTACCAAGTTAAAGTCAGCACATTACACCTCCTTGTGCTTTTGTAAAAATACAGAAACCTGAAACTTCAATGATTTTTTTTTTTACTTCCTGAACTTCATTTTTTTTATTGCCAAGTTCTAAGTCTGTCTTCACTGACATTCGCTCATGCTCTGTTTGCTGCTAAAACAGAACTGTTAAAAGGAAAGGACAGCGGTCATTCCTTATGGGTCATACAGTGAGGTTAGCTGCAGTGTGTAAAATGCATCAGGGAATGGTAGGCATCTCAACTCTTCATATTCGAACATTCAGTGCTCAAATGGCAGGTGTGAGGCTAAACTTGTTTTGTCTTTGAAACTGAGTAAATAGACTCCAGGGTAAAGGAAATAGACTCATCAGACATCTCCTAGTGCTCATTTTTCTTGTAAACTCTACTTTTTAGAATTAAAAGTTTGGGAAGAGGATGAGTTTCTAAAGACCTTGTGTGGACCTTCTACATTATAATAAATGTAATAATAATAATAATAGGTATTTGTTAAGCACTTACTATGTGCCAATCACTCTACTAAGAGCTGGGTTAGATTCCAAGATAATCAGCAGGCATGGGTAATTAAACTTCTAGGAGGAGCCTTTACTATAAGTGCCTATGGCTTAACGGAAAGAGCACAGACTTGGGAATCAGAGGTCATGGGTTCTAATTCTGACTCTGCCACTTGTCAGCTGTGTGACCTTGGGCAAGTTACTTAACTTCTCTGGGCCTCAGTTACCTCATCTGTAAAATGGGGGTGAAGACTGTGAGCCCTACATAGGACAACCTGATTACCTTGTACCTACCCCAGTGCTTAGAACAGTGCTTGGCACATAGTAAGCGCTTAACAAATACCAACATTATTATTATTATTTTGTCAATATTTTTTTCTAGATTTTACTCATTCCTGTCTAGAACAAGGGCCATCCCTAGATTGAGAAGCAGCGTGGCTTAGTGAAAAGAGCACTGGCTTGGGAGTCAGAGGTTGTGGGTTCTAATCTCAGCTCTGCCACTTGTCTGCTGTGTGACCTTGGGCAAGTCACAACTTCTCTGTTACCTCATCTGGAAAATGGGGATTAAGGCTATGAGCCCAAAGTGGGACAACTTGATTACTTTGTATCTACACCAATGCTTAGTAAATGCTTAACAAATACCATCATTATTCTTATTATTATGTGGGGTCCAGTGAGTCAGAATTGAGGGTGCTTAAGGAAAGGAGTTATGTCCTCCCAATTTCCCCAACTGCTTATAAATTTTGTGCCTGTTGTTATCCCTTCCATATCTTCCAATCAGCCAATCAGTAGCATTTATTGCACTTTACTCTTTGCGGAGCACTAAGTGCTTGGGAGATTCTGATAAATTTACTGGATATAATCCCCACTCTCAAAGTGCTTAAAATTGAGTGGGAAAGACAGGCGCTAAATTAAATTACAGGTGAGGTGGGAGTCAAAAGCTGTCTTAAAACCCATTGGGAAAGGTGAGAATAAGGATGCAGAATTCCAACTGGATTGCTGTGGAGGTATCAGTGGAATCTGGGTGCAGGAATCAGCAGAGTGAGGTGGTTTGAATGGAGGCTTCTCCCTTAGATCTCATACCTACTCCCTCCCTTAAACCAGGACCTTGTCTCCCACTCCTTCCTCAGCAGAATTACAACCCTGACCACTAAAGGGCTCCATCTCAGCTGACCATCCCTCCTGCAGAGTTCCTACTACAAAAAGACAGCAAGCTTGAATAGGCAGGAACAAAGTGGGGTTTGGGCCTGGGTGTGTCGATTGAAACTGTTCTGTGATGGTCCAGTCACTGGCAGAGGGGCCACTCTCTAGGTGAGAAACCCAGAGCAATCACCCATAATAATAATAACTGCGGTATTTGTTGAGCGCTTACTTTGTGCCAGGCACCGTACTAAGCGCTGGGGTAGATACAGGCAAATCCGGTTGGACACAGTCCCTGTCCCACGTGGAACTCATGGTCTCCATCACCATTTTAAGGATGAAGTACCCGAGGCACAGAGAAGTTAAGTGACTTGCCCAAGGTCACACAGCAGACAAGTGGCAGAGTGGGGATTAGAATCCATGGCCTTCTGGCTCCCGGGCCTGTGTTCTATCCACTACACCATGGGGCTTCCTTAGAAGCTCTCAAGTTGTCCAATCTTGACTAAACTTTTCCACCACAGTTTCATCTTTCTCTGCATTGCCTCAAAGCTACCTTCCTCAATCAATCAATCATTCATCCCACTAAGCACAGAGTTGATAGACATGTTCCTTTGCCCACAAGAGAGGGACAGACATTAATATAAATAAATAAGTTACAAATATGGACATACGTGCTGTGGGGCTGAGGGTGGGGTAAATAAAAAGAGCAAATCCAAATGCAAGGGTGATTATGGAGGGAGTGGAACAAGATGAAATGAGGCTTTAGTTGGGGAAAGCGTCTTGGAGGAGATCAGCTTTTTAATATGGCTATTTATTTTAGCCCATCTATTTCAAGAATGGGCAAAATATGGTATACATGCCAGATCTGACCCAGTAAAGCTTATCGAATCCAACTTATGTCATGGATCAGGGCTGGCGCTGAACCTGTTACATCTGCCTGGGGATCAGCATGTGGCTGCTCATTCTTAGCGTTGGGCTCTGGAAAAGAATTAAGTTGCAGCAACACTGCAAAAGGGGTTTATTATTGCAATAGTAATGCAGCTCTGTATGGGTGAGGACAGTCAGGTCTGTTGTTCTAAAAGTGAGCTCGCTCCTTACCTCTATGGAGGCGCAAAGCACAGTCTATTATAGTCCAAGGTAGGCGGGGTGTTCTTTTCTGCCACTTGGTAGCCTTATCAGGTGTTCGTATTCCAACTATCACTGTACTATGGCACTGGAGTGCTTAGCGCTTGGTACTAAGCGCTTAGTACAGTGCTCTGCACACAGTAAATGCTCAATAAATACGATTGATTGATTGATTGATTGATTGGAGCCTTCACATGGAGAGTACATGATTCTCCACTCCTGGTTCTCATCTCTTTTTCGCAGATGGGACAGTTGAGCAAAGGGCTTATGCAAGGTTGCAGCACATGAAATGGAGTCACCTGGTCTTGGGTTAGTTTCCACACTAGCTTGGAACTGGATGTAGTCATGGAAGCAATTTCCCAGCAGTCCACCGTCCCGGGAGCAGCCGCATATGGCTATTCTACTCTATCCAGGGCTAACTATGAGTCAGAAATGAGCTAGTATTAATTATTATTGTTAGTATTGCTATTATTTGTATTATTGCTATGTCTGTATCAGCATCATCAGCGTTATTATATCATATATCCTATGTTTTATATATTACATCATATTATAGTACATGCTAATCAGTTAATTGATCAGAGGTATTCAATAAACGCTTATTGTGTACAGAGCACTGTACTAAGCACTTGGGAGAGTACAGTTCTGCAGAATTAGTACATGTATTCCCCACCCACAACATTAAACACCTATTATGTATCAATTCTTGTTCTAAGCTAAGTTAATAATAATAATAGTAATAATAATAATGGCATTTATTAAGTGCTTACTATGTGCAAAGCACTGTTCTAAGTGCTGGGGACGCTACAAGCTGATCAGGTTGTCCCACAGGGGGCTCACAGTCTTAATCCCTGTTTTACAGATGAGGTAACTGAGGCACAGAGAAGTTAAGTGACTTGCCCAAAGTCACCCAGCTGACAAGTGGTGGAGCTGGGATTTGAACCCATGACCTCTGACTCCAAAGCCTGGGCTCTTTCCACTGAGCCATGCTGCTTGGATGCAGTTCCTGTCCCATGTGGTGCTCACAGGCTAAATAGTGATTAAATCTCTATTGAAGAAACTGAGCCACAGACCAATTCAGGGACTTGCCCAGGGTCACACTACAGGCTACTGCCAGAGCCAGGATTAGAACTTCCAGGCAGGAGGCCTTTTCTTTAGGCCACACTGCTTCCCACGCAGCCAGAAATGGCTACACTTCCAGAAGTTAAACAACCCACTTCCTTCCTGGTTCCCTCTTGGCCCACCCAGAACACTAAAAGGCATGGTACAGGGTCCATGAGATGAAATAGCCTCCAGCTCCTCATCTCTTGGATAACGGTTTAAGCAGAGGCAGGCTTTCCTCAAAATACCTGACATCTTCCAGCAATCAAGGAGTACTTGGGCTCTCCTATAAAACCATGACAGGATCCTTCCCTCCACAACGCTAACTGGAGCATGGAAAAGGATGCCATCCCATCTTTTGAACCTCCACTTCATTTAATCGCACGCTGGCTGGTGGTTTGGAAACAGAGATTGTCGGCGCTCCTTTTATGACTTCTGTATAGCAGAAAATATGTTTTGTTCTCTCCTTTCAAAAGTAAAGATTGCATTTCCAAATCATTTCCCCCAGGGAACCCCCTCACGCTAAGCTGCACAGCAGCCCGGGTGGACCTCAAAATTAAGAAAGATGTTCAGAAATGTGATTTGTACGGAACAGAGTGAAAGATCATCCAGACATATAACCGATCAGCTGCAGGTCTGGCTTCTGTCGGGCGGAAAAGACGCTGTGTCTAGAGAAATGTTTTCTGAATCTCAGGCTCATAATAGACATGTACAGCTAACTGACTTTTATCTTGCTTCTGTCATATTGATCTATCAGTGAATCTATAATAGAAGATGGGAGTCTGAAACAGTAAAAAGTAATAACCATTGAGATGGATAGCCAGAGCAAAAATGTAGTTTCACGGGGACACTTAGTGCAAAGAACTGTAGATTCATGTCAAGGGGGCATAAGTATCCCCTTCAAAGCCGAGTGTTAAAAACACCTAGTGCACAGATGACCTACCTTCAGAATATGATATGTTTCTCTATTGATTTTCAGAGTTTCAAAACAACAGGAAATAGCCAAGTGAAAGTTTCTTCGCAGAGCACTAAAAGTAATTTACCTTCTTCCTTTGATTTCAGCTTTGTATTTTGTTTTATGGTTCAAAGTACAAGTGCTTATTTTTAAAAATTCATTTCTAACTTATGGAGGAAGCAGAGCTGAAGATCATAGAGTGTAGTGCAAGAAATGAGCCACGAAATGAAACAAAACAAAACAAAAAATCGCATTAATGGATTTAGTGGTAAATCATTACCCGATGAAGTTTGTCTTTTAAACACAGTATTATTAGTGTACAAGAGGGGTTTTACCATTATAAATGTCAGTGCTTTTTAGAGTAAAAATTCAGTGTGCTGAATAGTACTATAGCTTCTCGATTGCTTGATATTTTGGGGTTTTTTAGCTTCCATGCACTTTCTTTTTGCATGTGAGGTATTTTCCTGAATTTGATAAGCATCTATTCTATGCACTATAATAATACTAGTTTGTTTCATCTTTAGAATAATTTGGAATTATCTGTTCAATATTGAGATGGAATAAATCCTGAATAATGAGACCAATTGCTCCAGTGCCCAAGTTTGCTCCTCAGGAATGCTAGACACTCGTCAGAGGCATAAATATCTCAGACGACTGGGAACCCTTTTATTACATTACTGCAAACACCCTGCAGTCACTGAAGTAATGCACTAAATAGTTCCCTGAGGATCTGAAAGAGTCAATTCTACTCTCCAAGTGGACAACTTACTACCCATGAGTAAATGTAAGGCACTAGAAGAATAGGGCTTGGTGTAATAATGTTTTTTTAAACCTTAACCAAACGTGGAGTAACTAGTTCTATAAAAGATGCATTGCACTGCTTTGTGAATCTGATCCTCCCAGTTTCTAAATTTAATCCCCAGTATAAAATTAGGCACTTTGGAAGGAGATGAACTCTTTCACACTCTCAGTGTCTAACATCTCCATGGAAAACTTTAGGCACTCGAGAATCTTATTGTTCATGTATAATTTATGTTCAAATGTGCTTAAAAGATTTTAAAGAATACAAAGGTAGATAAAATGGCTCAATATGTCCAAGTTCTTAGTGACTATTGTAGGTAAAATTTGACATGTGCATTTCCATTTCATTATGTTATTTTTTTAATTAAGAAAAAAGAAGTCAGACTAGTCGATAAGCATCAAAGAACAAGATTCATGGGGAATTTAGAGAGATCCTTGCTCTAGCAGCTCAGTGGAGTGAGTTCAGTTTATGTATCAGTCCTCTTCCTAATGGGTAATTTTCTTTTTCCTCAAAAGTGTCCATAAAGCTTCTATAGTAAATGAATAACCAAGGGGCCCAATTTGGATGCCTAAGGTTTCATCCCAAACTACTTACTTTCAGTAGATTTAAGTCCTTCAACTACAAGAGCATGGGTGAAATGTTTAATGAATGATTTTGGTTGTAAAAGAGTGTGGGAAACAGAATGGCCTTCTGTCTCCCCCTTCTAGACTGCGAGCCCGTTGATGGGTAGGGACCGTCTCTATATATTGCCGACTTGTACTTCCCAAGCGCTTAGAACAGTGCTCTGCGCACAGTAAGTGCTCAATAAATACAATTGAATGAATGAATTCAGGAGACCTGGGTTAAGCTCCCTCTAGACTGTAAGCTCATTGTGGACAGGAAATGCATCTGTTTATTGTTGTATTGTACTTCCTCAAGTATAGTGTTCTGCACACAGTAAGCGCTCGATAAATAGGACTGAATGAATGAATGATCCCAATTCTGTCACTTGATGGCTGTGTAACTTTGGGAAAAACTCTTAAACTTCTCTGTGCCTCAGTTGCCTCATATATAAAGTAGGGATTAAATTCCAGTTCTCCCGACTGCTTATACGGTAAGCTTTGTGTGGTACAGGGACTGTATCTGATCTTGTTGCACCATGCCCCAACACTTAGCACAGTCTTTGACATATAGTAAGAATTTAATTAATATTGTTGTTGCTGTTATTCTTATTATAAACTGAACAGAAATAAAGCAAAACACCAAGGGAAATTACCCATTCTACTGATCCTCCTAGGTTTTAGTCAAGCCTGAATCTGTAGTCCTAAATTAGTCTCCCCTAGTGTGTGAAATAACCACAGTTGTGGGTCTTCTGGACACACTGTACTAACAGTGACAAGAAAATGTATAGCACATTTTGTATAATGAAACGAGTATAAGACTTCGTGAGGGTATCTCATTCTATTAGCCTGTAAAATGCCATCAGCCTACGGTTTAAAGAGGGAAAGACACAGAGGGAGTAAAGTTCAATTGGCCTATAATTAGTCCTAATTAGCGGATTGAAAGCTATTTGTATATAACAAAAGATACCTTTTTTGGCTTGGCAATTGAGATGAATAGTCCAAATAGATAGCTAACGGGCCAGGAACCAATTTTTGGAAATTCGTATAAGACTCAGTACCATTTTGCATGTGCAGAAACATATTTGGGAAAGTGTGAAAATAAGAAATATAAAAAAGTAGAATGCCATTGAAAAATAGGAGAAGCTATTGGGAAATGAGAACTTTTAGGAAAATATTTGGTTAATAATGGTAACTATGACAAGCTGGACCAAACGAGCATTTGTGAGATCAGTTAAGATTGATAAGGAAAAATGTAAATTCTTTAGAGCATGGTTAGGTTAATGGCCAGGGCATCACAGGGTCAGAAAGGGACATGTTATGAATGGTTTCAGCCCTGCTAAGGAACATTTATTCACTAAACCATCTGCACAGATGAGCAAGCAAAGGATGCTATCTGTTATGCACCTCCATTTTGGGAAACCAAAGGACGTATTTGGTGATTAACCAGTACAAACATCCAAGGCCATCAGAGACCATGAGTCTTGCCCCAGTAGAAGCGGTGGCTACCTGAAGAAGGCAATTCCCGTTGATTTGGAAACCAAGTTTGCGGCTGGGAGTAAGCACACCAATCAGTCAATAGTCAATTTATGGAATGTCTACTACTATAGAATGTCTAGCATAGCTCCATACTAAGACCTTGGGATCAATAAATCAGTCATATTTATTGAGTGTGTAATGGGTGCAGAGCACTGTACTAAGCACTTGGGAGAGTACAGTATATCAGAGTTGGTAGACATGTTCCCTACCCACCAGGAACTTACAGCCTAGAGGGGAAAATATAATAGAGATAGGAGTTGCTACTCCTGTCCTCAAGGAGCTTAATATATAATACAAAATTTTCTACAGTTAAAAAGAAGAGAATGGAAAGATGGATAATATGAATGAGTCTATGTTCAATCAATCAATCAATGACATTTATTGAGTGCTTACTGTGTGCAGAGCGCTGTACTAAATGATTGGGAGAATACAACAAATTTGTTAGACACATTCCCTGCCCACAAAGAGAAGCCACAGGCTAGAGGGGAGAATACAATAGAGATAGGAGTTGCTACTCCCATCCTCGAGGAGCTTAATATATGATACAAAATTTTCTACAGTTAAAAAGAAGAGAATGGAAAGATGGATAATATGAATGAGTCTATGCTCAATCAATCAATCAATCAATGACATTTATTGAGTGCTCACTGTGTGCAGAGCGCTGTACTAAATGATTGGGAGAATACAACAAATTTGTTAGACACATTCCCTGCCCACAAAGAGAAGCCACATGGCATAGGGTATAAAGCATTGGCCGGAGAGTCAGAGGACCTGGGTTCTAATTCCAGGCTTTGCGACTTGTCTGCCTTGTGACCTTGGACAAGTCACTTAACTTCTCTGTGTCTCAGTTACTTCATCTGTAAAATGGGGATAAACACTGTGAGCCCATGTGGGACATGGACTGTATCCAACCTGATTAGCTTGTTTCTATCCCAGCACTTAGCATAATGTCTGACACACAGTAAGCACTTAACAAATACCATTAATTTTAAAATGAGCTTACAGTCTAGAGGGGGACAGGCCTCTGTCCTTAAATAGTAGCTTCTTAAACTTCTATACTTCATATACATCACATACATCTTTGTCTAAAGAGAAGCAGTGTTGCTTAATGGATAGAGAACAGAGCTGGGAGTGAGAAGGACTTGGGTTCTAATCCCAGCTCCACCATGTCTGCTGTGTGACCTCGGGCAAGTCACTTCACCTGAAGCAGTGTGGCTCAGTAGAAAGAGCACGGGCTTGGGAGTCAGAGGTCATGGGTTCTAATGCCGGCTCCCCCACATATCAGCTGTGTGACCTTGGGCAAGTCACTTAACTTCTCTGAGCCTCAGTTACCTCATCTGTAAAGTGGGGATTAAGACTGTGAGCCCCACATGGGACAACTTGATCACCTTGTATCCCCCCAGCGCTTAGAATAGTGTTTTGTACATAGTAAGTGCTTAACAAATGCCATTATTATTATTACCTGTAAAAGGGGGGTTAAGAGTGTGAGCCCCATGGGAGACAGGGACTGTGTCCACCCTGATTACCTTGTATCTACCCCATTGCTTTAAACACTTCTTGGCACATAGTAAGCAGTTAACAAATACCATTATAATAATAATAATGATTAGTATTATTAATAATAAATGGATAAATATGTAAGTTGATATGTTCAGAAGTGTTACAGGTGTTTATGACTACACAAATGCTGAAGTGTTGCAAACATGCTGTGGTAGTGCTGGAAGGATATGACAGTAAGTTTGTCATGGGCAAGGAATGTGTCCATTTATGGTTATATTGTACTCTCCCAAGCGCTTAATACACAATGCTCTACACTCAGTAAGTGCTCAATAAATATGATTGAATGAATGAGGGAAGTGATCTGGGGAGAAGAATAATTTATCAGAGAAACAAATAATTTTGTTTTACTATTCACTTCAGATTACTCTATTTATTTATTTTACTTGTACATACCTATTCTATTTATTTTATTTTGTTAGTATGTTTGGTTTTGTTCTCTTTCTCCCCCTTTTAGACTGTGAGCCCACTGTTGGGTAGGGACTGTCTCTATATGTTGCCAACTTGTACTTCCCAAGCGCTTAGTACAGTGTTCTGCACACAGTAAGTGCTCAATAAATATGATTGATTGATTGATTGGTTGGTTATTTAATTTAGTTTTTCCAGAATCATTGGGATTCCATCTTCCAACAAAATACTTTCACCTCTACTTACTAAACACTTAACTTCCTATTTTATTGCACCCTTGCATAGCCTCAGTTGGAGTAGTACAACATTCAGAAGGCTGGCCAGTCCAAATAACCCTGAAAAGAGTGTGTCCATCTCTCCAGGCTGTCATTATTCTTACTAGAGTTGTGATATAGCACAGCAATAATGCAGTAAACTGGTCTGGTTTTTGGCAAATTAGACAAATAATGAGATGTTGAGCCACCATCCCTGGTTTCAAGAAGTCTTCCTCTCCCATATAAACAAAATATTCCCAAACTCAGACCAAGCCAGTAAGCCAATATCCATTTTCCTATTAAATAATTATTTTCTTAAAATCAAATCAGCAGAGTTCCCAAATCAAATCCAACACAATTAAAATCCAATTGTCAAAACTGGCTGCTTGATTTAATTTTAATTGATTTATTTTGGACAATTTATAATGTCCCCGGGGAATAGGAAGCAATCATATCCTGCTCAGTCTGATCTCTCCTTGATTTAAAAGATCCCTTTTCCTACTCATTCTTACCCCCTCAATTGTCAGTCATCATCATAATAATCATCATAATAATAATAATTGTGGGATTTGTTAAGCACTTACAATGTGCCAAGCACTCTACTAGGTGCAGAGGGGTAGATACCATATAATCGGGTCCCACATGGGGCTCATAGAACAAGTAGGAGGCAGAACAGATATTGAAACCCCGTGTTTGCAGACAAGGGAACTGAGGCCCAGAAAAGTGAAGTGACTTGTCCAAGATCCCACAGCAGATAAGTGGTGGAGTCAGAATTAGAACCCAGGTCTTTTGACTCCCGAGTCCATGCTCTTTCCACTAGACCATGCTGTTTATCTTCATCATCGTCATTATCACCAGTTCTTACTGAACAGAAGAACTGGGGAAAAAAAGGGAAAAGAAAGAAAGCCAGTCCCTAACCTTGAGAAGCCTGCAATCTAAGGCTACGTACCATAGCCCAGTCTCTCCTTGATCTCCCCCCATTTGACTGCATTACAAATTGTCCCAAGTGCCTGGCCATAACACAGTCTTGTGAGGCATCGGATTCACAATGCAGAATTTCCTGAAGTTATCTTGCAGTTCTGCTTGCCCCTCTCCAAACACACACTCACATCTGGTAATTAAAAAGGCTGAAATTAACTAGCCAACCTGTTTCTCAGCCCTCTAATGAAATCACAGGTGGAATTTGAGACTCCGGCTTTAATTGAGACTCCCCTTCTCCTTTCTTTTTAAGCAGACAAGGAGACTGTCAGCTCATTAGAAAGGGGATGTTGATGCTGTCGACTCCTCTGCAATCTGAATGATTGTATCTGACTCCTGGATGAGCAATTGCAAGGGGAGATCCTTGGAACTACCTCAGGGGTCAGACAGGGGAGCAGCATAGGCAGCATTATTATAGAATAATAATAATAATGGCATTTATTAAGCACTTACTACATACAAAGCACTGTTCTAAGCACTGGGGAGGGTACAAGGTGAACAGGTTGTCCCATGGGGGGCTTACAGTCTTAATCCCCATTTTACAGATGAGGTAACTGAGGCACAGAGAAGTTAAGTGACTTCCCCTTTTAGACTGTGAGCCCACTGCTGGGTAGGGACTGTCTCTATATGTTACCAACTTGTACTTCCCAAGCGCTTAGTATAGTGCTCTGCACACAGTAAGCGCTCAATAAATACGATTGATGATGATGATGATGATGATGATGCCCAAAGTTACACAGTTGACAAGTGGCGGAGCCAGGATTTGAACCGATGACATCTGGCTCCAAAGCCTGTGCTCTTACCATTGAGCCACACTGCTTCTCTAGTTGGTACGAGCCGGGGAGGGGGGCTCGCAACAACAATCTAATGAAGAAGCCAGACAGACAAAAGATGTGAATGGGGGCAGAAAAGGGAATGATGATGGTAATGATTGGTTAGGGAGAAGAAGTAAAGTTTTGCAGAACAAAATGAAATAAATTTTTAGCAGATGTGACAGCTATCCTTAACACCAAAAATGTTGTGAAGGCTTCAAGACTGGAATAGTGGTTTCTCAAATTTAAAAACATCTTTTTCCCCACTAAGAAATGTCCCTAAGATCTTTTCAGCTCTCCAGTCCCTCTTACATCAAGTCCACTTAGAGAAGGCAGAGTGCCTTAGAGGAAAGAGAATGGCTTTGAAAATCAAAAGACCTGGGTTCAAATGCCAGCTCTGCCACTGGCCTAATGGGTGACCTTGGACAAGTTCCCTTAAACTCTGTGCCCTTCAGGTTGTTCAGTTGCAAAATGGGGTTAAGATACCTGTTCTCCCTACCTTGTAAATTGTGAGTCCATGTGGGATGGGGGAAGTATGTCTGATTGGATAATCATGTTATCTACTGCTGTGCTTGAACCCTAATAAGCTCACAATAAATGTCATAATTATGATTTTATAAAATGCTACGTTCTCGGCTTTGTCATCAGGCTGTCTTTGAGGTGATAAGATCACCTGCAAACCATGACTTTACTGATCAGTTTTGACTTTTTAAAGGAAAAGTCAAATTTCAAATACAACCAAATCTCAGGTTGAGAATGACAGGAAGGCTAGCCAAGAGGCTACAAAATGTTCAAAAGGAAAATGGAATAAACCATGGCTCACTAGAAAGAGCCCGGGCTTTGGAGTCAGAGGTCATGGGTTCAAATTCCAGCTCCTCCAATTGTCAGCTGTGTGACTTTGGGCAAATCACTTAACTTCTCTGTGCCTCAGTTACCTCATCTGTAAAATGGGGGTTAAGACTGTGAGCCCCACGTGGGACAACCTGATCACCTTGCAACCTCCCCAGTGCTTAGAACAGTGCTTTGCACATAGTAAGTGCTTAATAATTGCCATTATTATTATTATTATTATTCTGATGATTAAAATACTGTGTGATTTTGTCCTAAACATTTCCTAGAAAGATGTGGCTAATTGTGAGATCCATCAATCAACTGTATTTTTTGAGCACTTACTCTGTGCTGAACACTATACTAAGTACTTGGAGAGTACAACACAAGAGTTGATAGACATCTTCCCTTCACATGAGGAGCTTAGAATCTAGAGTCCATGTGAGATGGAGACCTGAGTAGTGCCAAAACATAAATTAACCATTTCCTTCCTTCTTGCTTAGGACAACACTTCCTTCTCAGCCTGCCTGCCTGAAATTCTGAAAGAGTGAAGAATTTCTTGTCACTCATTTTTACAGTATTTATTGAGTGCTTACCACGTTCTAGGCATTTTACTAAGTGCTGGGGTAGATACAAGATAATTAGGTTGGACACAATCCCTCGCAATCTTAGTCCTCATTTTACAGAAGAAGTAACTGAGGTATAGAGAAGTTAAGTGACTTGCCCAAGGCCACAGCAGTCATGGAACCGGGATTAGGACCCAGGTCCTCTGACGCCCAGGCCTGTGTGCTTTCCATTAAGCCACGCTGCTTCTCTAGGTCACTAGGCCGCTACTCCTTGAATAATTCCTTCCAGCCTTATTTCCAGGGGAATTTGCTAAATTAAAACCACTCAAATTTGCTGAGGTAAAAACCATTGTTTCAAGTTGAACAATACAGTGGTCCTGTCTTACATCATCCCAAGGTTCTCAGATAATTGGACCAACCAGAACAGTTTCCTCTGGCGATATGAAAAGTAAATCAGAGAGACATGAAATATTTTCTGTAAATACATATGAACTATTTCTGCCCAGTGAAATACAAGTTGAGAATATTTTACAGCATCCATGCATTCCTTAATGACTCAACAGCATCGAACGCTACAGTTAGCTAATTTGAAAAAAATCTGATGCTAGTAGGTTTATCCTCAATTCAGCATGGGAGGCGGAGTATCATTCACTGCTACCTTACAGACAAAATTTGTTGTGATTTTTCTCTATTGGATTTCAGTCTACGCATCAAGTGGTGCAATGTTTATTGAATGCCAATTGTGTGCAGAGCAACTGTGCTAAGCATTGGGAAAAATCCCAGTGAATTAGTAGATATGATTCCTGTTTTCATTCAGGTAGGTAAAATAAATTACCCTAAAATGAATTACGGATAGGGTTCCATCCTTTGATGTACCTCTGTATGATTGACTGCTGCTGCTCAAGGCCACCGGTCGACCTTCTGTATCTGCCAGCTCTTCTGTTTAGAGAAAGAAATGTAACCAGAAGCATGTTTGATTTGTTTTTCTCTTTTCTGAATGAAGCTATTCTGTTGCCCTGCAATTTGGAAGCATCCGTTTTGTTCCGGGCTCTGCCGAGGGCAGATTAGTAGGGTGACTGACATCCCCATTGAGAAAAGGTAGGCAGAAACCTGTGACATCTCCATCACTTGTGGCATTTGGCTTACCCTCCTTGATTCGCCAAGGGAATTGTTCACTGTCATTAGGGAGCTGTACTTGTGAGAAATGCCCAGATTGCACCAAGAGGAGTGCTGACCCAATCAAGATAGCAGGAAGGGTTTTTGATTCTAGTATCTCTTTATCGACTAATTCTGAACAAAAGTCAGGCCCTTATTGATAGTTAAATACAGTGGTTTTGTTCCATTCATTGTGTGCTTGAAAGAGCAGGAGAGGTTTGACCCTGGCTTTGTGTGCAAATTGCTAGGCTTCCAATATAAGGGACTCTCCTGGTTGAGGGCATTCCCCTTTCCTGAAGTTGTCTTATGTCTCTCTCCCTTGGCAATTTGCTCAGTTTGCTAAGGGCTGGGGCTAAGGTCCTCATGATCTACAAGTAGGTTAGGGAGTGCTGATGAGGGAGAAGGGTAACCTGCATTTTTCACTAGCTGAAGAATAGAGGAAGAGGTGGAACGGAGAGAGTTGGAGATTCAGAAACACAGTTCTGGGTAACACAAAAGTACCTATACCTCCAGATTGTCCCCCTAGCAACACCCTCTTCTAGAGTCACAGGAAACCCAGTGCCAGAAGACAACCACTGTGACCTTTAGAACTCTACAAGCAAAAACTCCTCACTCTTCACTCCCGGCTTCAAGGCTTTCCATCACCTCGGCCCCTCCTACCTCACCTCCCTTCTCTCATTCTACAGCCAAGCCCGCACACTCTGCTCCACTGCCACTAACTTCCTCACCTGTGCCTCGTTCTCACCTGTCCCCCCATAGACCCCTGGCCCACATCCTTCCTCTGGCCTGGAATGCCCTCCCTCTGCACATTCACCAAACTTGTATGTGTATATGTACATATAATTCTATTCATTTTACTCATGATGTGTGTATATCTGTAATTCTACCTATATTGATGCTATTGATGCCTGTTTACCTGTTTTGATGTCTGTCTCCCCCTTCTAGACTGAGCCTGTTGTGTCTATTTGTTGCTGAATTGTACTTTCCAAAAGTTTAGTATAATGCTCTGCATATAGTAAGCGTTCAGTAAATACAATTGAATGAATGAATGAACCTCTTTCTAATGCCTTGCTTAGAATTCCCTCTCAGCCCTCATCTCTGACAGAACAAGACTTTCCCCTTCTGCCCCTTCTAATATCAAATGTCCTCTAGGAGGTCTGGTCTTAACATTGCTTTCCTGGTTAGTTGACTTTATTGCTTATTGTTTTTTGTCATCCACCGTTATCAGTAGTTTTAATCTGTCTACGCCCCCTAGATAGAGAGGCCCAGGTGTGTCTGTTTGACTTTATTTCTATCCCAGTGTTTGTCCCAGAGTTTAGCACAGCATTTGGTGCATAATAAACACTTAATATATACTGAAGCTAACAGAATCATCCATGGGTTGCATGTATTAGGGTTACTGGAAGCTCCACCTTTAGACTGTAAATTCGTTTTGGGCAGGGAATGTGTCTATCAACTTTGTTATATCTTACTCTCCCAAGAGCTTAGTACAGTTCTCTGCACACAATAAGCACTTGATAAATATCATTGATTCATTGATTGGATATCCATATATTGATTTCTACTCCCAGCATAGGTTTCTTTGACCTTCTCTCCTCTTTCTACTATCCCAAGATTGTTTTCATTCTGAGGTGCATTGTCCCTGGTGGGCGCTCAATAGATACTACTAATTTCAAGGAAGGATGTGGATCTTCAGATGACTGCCCAGCATCACATCTATCTTAAGGGCCTCGGACACACACAATAGTAACTTACTTTTTTCCCCCCTTCAGAATGTGCTGACATCTGGTAGAGATCATCTTCTACAGCCGAATAAGTTTTCTGGTCTTTTCAGTTGTGAATATGGCCTGCTGTACATTTCCTGATAGAGATGAAGAAGGAAAATGGTGTTGCTCGGGTTAACAATGCAGGGACAAACTTTAGCCTTTGTTCTTTTATAGGCCCTTTCAAACTGCAGAAACAGATGCCTTACATTAGTCAGATGGAGGTCGGGAGGGCCTGACTTTATTAGAGTTTGGTAAATAAGAGTCACCGCTGTCATCAAACTTTGTTGTGCTTTCTCGAAAATGTCACTAGCCACATGTCAGCAGGGTTCTTTGTCTAATTTCTACAGCTAAGGTGGCAAGAAGGTTATTACGAGTAATAGCAAATTTAAAGTTTTATTAGCAGTAAACTGCAAAAGCTAATGGTGATGCCAACACTAGATAAAATCATTGTCACAGTTAATTCTGAACTCCTTATTTCAAGCTTAATAATAGGAAACTCAATGGAAAGGATATTACACGCCCCATATCACTCATGAGTGCCTCAGGCCTGAGTAACTTGTTATTTTGCTCATGAGTGAAATAAAATGCAGATTATACTGCCTGCTATCAGGGGCATTGTTTTAATTGAGGGTGTAGTATGGTGATGAGGGGCTCCAAGTAGGTTTTCATTTTCGTAAATGTTATGAGAATGATCTTCGTGTTTATCGCTGCTCCATGTCACATCACCTTCCTAACCTTTTTGTGCTTCGCAAGTTACCTTCCTTTCAGTCCTTGAGAAATGAATGGTGTTCGGCCCCACTCCCTGGCATTTCCACAAAACTGCTTCTCCAGCATTCTGATGCCTTTGTCTTCAGCCACTCCGTTGACAGAGGCAAACAATGGAATATTTGTGTTGCTCTGTTTGTTTCATTCCCATCATGTATGCCAATGCTAAAAACCTAGCTTCATCCACTCTGACAAAGACTCTTGGCCAGGAATAAATAATACAAGTTGCACTCTTATCATGCTGCACATTTACTAAGAACCTTGGTGTTTTGTTTCCAAGAAACAGGATCACATGGGATTTCGTGTTCTTTTTTGAAAGTGTGTTGTTGTTTTTTTCCTTTCAAGCAGTTAAAGCAACTTCCCATCCTGTGACACAAACCTTCGGGATAGGTTTCCATATGAAATTGCCTCTTTTAAGGATGTGCTGGCTATATTAATTTGGTGGGGATTTTTGTGATTATTCATACCTCACTTCTCTGAGTTTTTCTGCCACAGGAGTACCCAGGTGACATTTTTGAAACCTAAATTCTAAGACGTCCACTCTTGGGATCATCTGGTCACCTCCAAGTTTCAGCATTTTCCACTGTAATTCCTTTCCTTTTGAAATACCTGTCTGTGTGTTAGGAGTTGCCTCTAGTTCTATTTTTTAGCATTTATCACCGATCTAACTTTCCAGGGGTGGAGAATTTCAGGAACTTAAGCCTGCAGCCCTGTAAAAAAAAAAAAAAAAAAAAAAAAAAAAGCTTTACACATCCTGACAGCCTAACAAAAAAAAAAAAGACTTTACCCCTCAACAGAAAGGCAGTTAGCTGAATTACAGCTTTATCATTTCAGTTTGCATCGTTCCAGAATTGAGCCTCAGCTCCTCAGCAATTGTGTGCAACTAACTCATTAGTAGGTGAAATTAGCCCCAAAATTGCTATTCTGATTGGTTCAATATTGAAGCTAAACTAGTAGTGGGGTGAGTTTCATTTTCAATATTATCTTTACTGCTGCTTGACTGCATCATATTTGTTTGCAAGCTTTGTCCTTTAAATGGCATTTTGTTAGCATGAACACCAAGCTGTGAATTTAGTGTGAGATGTATGTGTTCACCAATAAAGGGATGCCATTTCTAATAAGGACTTAACCGTCCATTAATCTGGGTGAAAACAAAATACTGTGTTCATAAATTGTCAGCACAAAATCAGAAATTCCAAGGTTTATTACTACAGGCAGCACTGAGCACACCCAGCAGTGAGACTTGGTAAACATGTTCAAATTCACGAGATTGGCACTGACTCGGTTGCACACTATATTCATCTACATTTATTTTCTATTCATTCAGGTCTTATGTTTGACAACGAATATAGCATTGTGGCACTTGAAATCCTTTTTTTATTAAAAAACAGAAAGGATGTCAGCCAGTTAAACTTGATATTAGGTTTTCATCTTTTTTTGTTTTGCAGCCCCTAAAATTCGAGAGGACATCAGTCTTTCCTAAAAGATACTTTTTAATGAATTAGCTGGTCTTAATTCTACCCCGCTGGCAGGACTCTAGGCATGTGCTAGTTAATGTAAACTCACTATAGGCAGGGAACTGGTCTGCTAATTCTGTTGTATTGTACTCTCCCAAGTTCTTAGTACAGTGCTCAGCACCCAGTAAGTGCTCAAGAAATATAATTGGTTGATTGATTGATTAATGTCCCAAGGGATCTGTTCAGCTTTTCAAAGGATATGGGAAAGTGTTTTATTTGAGGAGGTACACCATAACCTGCTATGGTATTTTGAATCCCACTGTATTCATGGCAGGCCAGCTCTTGGGCTTTCTGTTGAATTCTTTCTTCAGTTCCAGGTATCTGTTCAGAGGTCTGTGGCAAATGAAGCTGTGATAACAATCCATTGATAACAATTATATCAACAATGTTATGAAAATATGGGTTATAATTTCTTTGTTATATATCCTTGGAGATGACTGCTTTTCATTAGAAGTTGTGTTACCCTAAATTTTATGTCAACTTCCAATCGAAAGTCCAAAGCAGTCTAACATTTTTTCTGTCTCATCTAAACATGGGTTCGTGAAGGCATAACAACACTGCTCCTATCATTCCTAAATTCATTCAAAGCCTTTACTCTGTCATATTCACCTATTCAGTTCTCTGGTCTGTATTAAAATACATCCTTTAGCTTGATCTATTAGTGGTTTATTTGTTTCCAATTCCCTCCCTCCATCAATCAGTCAATGATATTTATTGGGTGCATACTGTATATGGAGCACTTTACTAAGCACTTGGGAGAGCGCAACACACCAGGGTTGGTAGACATGTTCATTGCCCACAAGGAGCTAAAGGACACCTGAGAAAGACAGTGTTTCATTTCAGTTTTACTATCTTGAATTTGACATTTCTGGAATGATAATGAGCCACATGGAAGCTATAATGATAATAATAATAATTATGGTATTTGTTAAGCACTTACTATGTGCTGAGCACTGTCCTAAGCGCTGGGGTAGATACAAAGTATTCAGGTTGTCCCACATGGGCTCACAGACTCAATCCCCATTTTACAGATGAGGTAACTGAGGCACAGAGAAGTTAAGTGGCTTGCCCAAGGTCACACAGCAGACAAGTGGCAGAGCAGGGATTAGAACCCACATCCTCTGACTCCCAAGCCCTTGCTCAAATATGTTAGAAATATTTGGAAAAACAATTGAGTATTTCTCAATATTCAAATGTTTTAATTAGAAGTGGCTAAATTGATTCCAAAAGGTTCAAGTTTTAGTTGAAATGAAATGAGAGAATCACTGAATCTGCAATCTATATGTGAAGTAGAAATGATTGCACATAATAATTGATAATAGTGATGATAATAACATTTATTAAATGCTTAATATATGACAGGCACTATGCTAAGCACTGGGATAGACACAAGAAAATATGTTCTGACAAGGTCCCTGACCCACACAGGGAGAACAGGTATTCTATCTCAATTTTACAGATGAGAAAACTGAGGTACAGGGAAGTTAAGTGACTTGCCCTGCTGACTCGCATTCCTGTGCTCTTACCTAATATTCATAGAAGTAGCATTTTGGTTAATATTGTTATAATGTCTTATTTTGCTCTCAGATAAAAATCGAGGTTTGAACTATCAACCAGTTGACCTTTAGACTTTTTGAAAATTTACCTGAAGTACCCACTTCGGGCTGCTTTCCAGGACTGAATTCTCTCTGCTGAAAGGTTTCTACTTGGGGAATTCCCTCCTGTGGTTTATATTCCAGAGTCCGAGTCTTGAAATATTTAGAACATGAGAAAAGATTCACATATTCATAGACCTCTGGCCGTGCCTGCTGCTTTGGGCATCCGATTTTGATTTGATTGCTTCTGATTTGGGTTTGTTTGGAGACCCAATTCAATTTCTTCTTTGGAGTGGCACCTGCAACCTACCGCTTCAGCTGCCAATTGTGCGGAGGAAAATGTTTACTTTCAGAAGCATTTGGCCACGTTGTCTGGACTACTCATCAAGCATTTGGAAAAAAAATGCAGCTGTCTGGGGCAGAATGGACAATACCCAGGGTATCCTTTGGGTTAGGCAAACTAGGAAAGACTCTAGGCCATTAAGGGAGAGAGGAGTTCAGAGGTATACAAGAGGAGTTGGTCTCTTACAGGATCTTCTAAGAAAAGAAGACCTGCTGTTCAACTGAAATTGCACAAGTTCTTTCAATGTGAAATACCACTACACAGTCCGCAAGAACAATCTTCTACTTTGCTGCCTTCTCGAAAGACCCATAAAAATATATGAGACGAAGCATGGCGTAGTGGAAAGAGCACTGTCCTGGGAGTCAGAGGACCTGGGTTCTAATCCCGGCTCCACCACTGGTCTGCTGTGTGACCTTGGGCAAGGCACTTAGCTTCTCTGTGTCTCAGTGACCTCATAAAATGGGGATTAAAACTGAGCTCCATAAGGGATATGGAAGGTGTGCAACCTAAGTTGTATCTACCCCAGTGCTTAGTACATTCATATCTTTAAAATGGTGATATGGGGCTTTGAATTACTTTTAAAAAAGATTAAACAGTAGTTAGTGATGTTTAGCATTACAGAATGTAAAATAATTTCATAATACTTCCCCAGAGATTCTGGATTATGGCCTGTATAGCTATAAGAAAGCATACTCAATAATATAGCCACTCATGATATAACCACATTTTCAAAGGACCACAACCGAGTTTTATCATCAGGTGCTCTTGCAGTGAATAGCCTAAATAATTGCCACAATCTGGCATTTGCACTTGTCTTTTTGAAGATGGAGATGATGCTGGTGGCATCTTTGAGATTTTGTAGCATTTCTCATTGGTCCATATTGCAGAATGAGCTTGCGTATTTGTTTAGGTAGGGTGCCCTTTATAATGCTTGTAGATCTCAGTAAGTGTAGATGACAAATGTCACATCTTTACCTTTAGAAAGATTAGTTATGTTTTAAACGGCATCTTCTTAAATAATGGCATCATCTTCTGAGTGCTTAGTGCAGTGTTCTGCACTAAGTGCTCAATAAATATCACTGATTGTTTGGTTGACCATGTCACAATCCTGAACCACAACAAGCCTAATCCAGTTATAATCACAATGGCTAGAGCTCCCTGTTCTAGTTACAAATATCCCTTAAACAATAAATGCCACCTGAAAACACCATTTACTGAGAAAAATGTATTCTTCTGGCAGATCCTGGTCCTAACTTTGATTTAAGGGCATTATGGGTTTTTTTTCTGGCATGGCTATAAATTCATTCATTCATTCAAACATTTATTGAGTGGCTTACTGTGTGCAGAGCACTGTACTAAGTGCTTGGAAAGTACAATTAGCAATAAAGAGAGACAATCCCTGCCCACACCGGGCATACAGTCTACAAGGGGGAGACAGACATCAAAACAAGTAAACAGACACCAATATAAATAGAATTTTATATATATATAAATGTATATATATTTATATATATATATATTTATATACATATATAAATGTTTGAGGGGGAAGAGCAAGAGGAGCTAGTTGAGGTGATGTGGAAGGGAGGGGGAGCTGAGGAAGAGGGGGACAATCTGGAAAGGCCTCTTGGAGGAGGTGAGCCTTCAGTAGGGCTTTGAAGGGGGTAAGAGTGATTGGTGGATTTGAGGAGGGAGAGCATTCCAGGCCAAAGGTAGAACATGAGCCTGGGGTCAATGACAGGACAGGATAGATCAAGACACAGTGAGAAGGTTAGCATCAGAGGAGCAGAGTGTGCAGGCTGGGCTGTAGAAAGAGAGAAGGGAGGTGAGGTAGGAGGGTGTAAGGTGATGGAGAGCTTCGAAGTCAATAGTGAGGAGTTTTTTCTTGACACAGAGGTTGAGAGGTAACCACTGGATATTTTTGAGGAGGGGGAGGTGACAGGCAGCAGAGTGAAGTATGGACTGAAGTAGGGAGAGACCGGATTGGGAGGTCAGAAAGGATGCTGATGCAGTAATCCAGTCAGGATAAGATGAGTGATTGTACTAATGTGGTAGCGATTTGGATGAGGAAAGGGCAAATTTTGGTGATGTTTAAAAGTGAGACCGGTGGGATTTGGTAACAGATTGGATATGTAGGCTGAATGAGAAAGTGCAGTCAAGAATGGCACCTAGGTTGAGGGCTTGTGAGACGGAAAGTCTGGTTGTGCAACAGGAAAGTTAGAGAGAATAGAGGGTTTGGGAGGGAGGATAAGGGGCTCAGTCTTGGATATGTTGAATTTTAGGTGGTGGGAGGATATCCAGGTAGAGATGTCCTGAAGGCAGGAGGAGATGCAAGCCTGGAGGGAGAGAGAGCAGGGGAGGAGATATATATTTGGGTGTCATACTCATAGAGATGATAGTTGAAGCCATGGGAGTGAATCAGTCCTCCAAGGGAGTGAGTGTAAATGGAGAATAGAAGGGGACCAAGAACTGAACCTTGAGGGACCCCTACGTTTAGGGGATAGGGGGTGGAAGCATCCATGGAGGAGACCGAGAATGAATGCCCAGAGAGGTAAGAGGAGAACTAAGATAGGATGGAGTCAGTGAAGCCAAGGTTGGATAAAGTATTGAGAAGAAGGGGGTGCTCCACAGTGTCAAAGGCAGCTGAGGGGTCAAGAAGGATTAGGATGGAGTAGGAGCCATTGGATTTGGCAAGAAGGACATCATCAGTGACCTTTGAGAGGGCGGCTTCAGTGGAGTGGAGGGGGCAGAAGCTAGATAGGAGGGAGTCCAGGAAAGAGTTGGAGGATAAGAATTCGAGGCAGAGTGTAGATGACTCACTGCAAGCATTTGGAAAAAAAAGAGTAGGGGGGAGATGGGGCAATAACTGGAGTGGGCTGTGGGGTCAAGGGAGGGGTTTTTTTAGGATGGGGAGACATGGGCATATTTGAAGGCAGTGGGGAAGAAGCAATTGGAGAGTGAGTGGTTGTAGATGGTAGTTAAGGAGGGAATAAATACGATTGAATGAATGGAGTGAGAGTTTTTATAAGGTGTGAAGGAATGGGGACCAATGCACACAAGGCAGGTGTGGCACTTGAAATCTCCTCTGAAGATAGTGCTGTGAAGGATGGGAAAGTTGAAAAGGGGGCCAAGAGGCAAGGTCTTGGAGGAGGGAGAGGGGTGATTTTGGACAGCTCAGGCCTGATAGTGTTAATTTTCTTAAAGAAGTAGGTGGCTAGATTGTTGTGGGTGAGGGATGGGGGAGAAGGGGAACGGGGGGCCTGAGGAGGAAGTTAAATGTCTGGAACGACTGATGAGGGTGATTGGGCATGGGTGTCAAAAACGGAAGAGAAATCGTTTTGCTGGGCATTGAAAAGGGCAGAGTTAAGTCAAGAAATGACAAACTTGAAGTGGACAAGGTCAGCCTGATGTTTAAATTTCTGCCAGCAGCGTTCAGCAGCTTGAACATAAGAGCAAAGAAGGTAGACATTGGAGGTAATCCATGGCTGTGGGTTAGTGGTGCGAGAGCGACAAAGGGATAGGGGAGCAAATGAGTTGAGTTGAGTAGACAGGGTGGAGTTGAGAGCATCAAGATGGGGTAGAATGGGTATGGAGGCTAGAGGGTGTGTGATGTGCTGAGAGAGATGCATGCAGTTGACAGAACAGAGGTCTCAGTGGGGGAATAGTACTGATTTACAGAGAGGAGGAATGTGGGAGAGGAGGCAAGTGAGAAGGCTATGGTCAAAGAGAGGGATTTCAGAGTTGGTGAGGGTAGGGATTTTGCAGCAGTTAGAGATGATGAGAGTGAGTCTGTGTCCAAGTTGGTGGATGGGGGATGTGGGGTGGAGCAGAAGCCCGGAGGAGTTGAGGAGTGATAGAAGGCGGGCAGCAGAGGGGTCACCGGGTACATCTACGTGGATGTTGAAGTCTCCAAGGATCAAAGTGGGCATGGAAAAACAGAGGCGGAAGGTGAGAAAGGGGTCAAAATGGTTAAAGAATTTGGAGGTGGGATCTGGGGGGTGTTAGATGATGGCTACAAGAATCTGGAAGGGGTGGAGGAGGCATAATATGAGCTTCAGAGGAGGGGAAAGAAAGGGGAGGGGAAGGAGGGATTCTGTGAAAGTGGCATTGGGGTGCGAGAAGGAAGCTAATTCCTCCTCCTTTCCCAGTGAGTCTGGGGGAGTGGGGAGAAGAAGAGGCCTTTGCTGGAGAGAGCAGGAGGAGAGACGGCATTGTCAGGGGTGAGCCAGATTTCAGTGACCGCGAGGAGGAGGATAGAGCGGGACAGGAACAGGTTAAGGATGAAGGGGAGCTTACCCATAATGGAGTAGGGGTTCAATAGGCCACACGTGGCAGCAGCTGTAGAGGAAGGGGTGGGAAGGGTTTGGATGGGAATGAGTTGGTGGGGTCCAGCGCGGTGGGGAGGGGGATGAGGGGTGGCACTGAGACAGGAGGACAGGGATGGGGTGGGAGAGTGAAGGATGAGCAGGAATGGGTTGGATGGGAGGGGGTTGGCGGGGGCCCGTGCAGGGAGAGGTTGGTGCTGGAACACAGGTATTCCAGGGAAGGTTGCCATATGGATTTGGATGGCAATAGTGACACAATACAAACCCAACGATGGTATGCATTGCAGAGGTATTATGGTTGTAAACAGTGAATGTGTTAGTAAAGCAATAGGATTAGTAAGTCAGCAGTTCCAGATAGTGTTGTATAATTTGTGCATTTACAGTTAACCAGCTCCTTCCCCTTCACCATCTCCTAATAATGGTGACAGAGTTTCTTCTTCATACACCACATGGAAAGAAAGATCTTACTGCCATTGCTATGCTTAACAGGGTTTGGATTTCCACCAATCCTACAGACTGTGACAAAGACAGTACACGCATTACGGAGTGTATCCAAGTATTCAGGATGTACGTGTTCTCTGTAACACAATTTTTCTGGGCTAAAACGTGACTCTGGTTACAGGAAGAGAATTGTGGAAGTAGAAGAAAAATAACATGCTGAAAGAATGCAAATGAGGCATGAAAGGCCTATTCACTTTCCATTTATTCATTATCATAATAATGATAGAATTTAGTCATTTATTCAATCGCATTTATTGAGCACTTACTGTGTGCAGAGCACTGTACTAAGTGCTTGGGAAGTACAAGTTGGTGGAGACGGTCCCTACTCAACAATGGGCTACAGAGTCTAGAAGGGGGAGACAGACAACAAACAATACTGAGCGCTTACTATGTGCAAAACACTATTCTAAGCCCTGGAGAGGTTACAAGGTGACCAGCTTGTCCCACGGGGGGCTCAGAGTCTTAATCCACATTTTACAGATGAGGTAACTGAGGCACAGAGAAATTAAGTGACTTGCCCAAAGTCACACAGCTGACAGTTGGCAGAGCCAGTATTTGAACCCATGACCTCTGACTCCAAAGCCCGGGCTCTTTCCACTGAGCCACGTAATATTTATTGAGCGCTTACTGCGTGCAGAGCACCATACTATGCGCATGGGAGGGTACAATGAACAGACACATCCCCTGCCCACAATGAGCTTACAGCCTAGAGGGGGATACAGACTTTAATATAAATAAATTACAGATATGTAAGTAAATTACATATATGTTGAAACTACACCTATTCTAAGTAATCTTATGGGTAGGGAGCAGGGTTGGTGAATATATTACCAGTGCCCTTCATCCAAAAATGACAGACTCCAAGAGCTATGTCACTTAGTGGACTTTGAATCGGTTATTTACCCGGTCCACATCCCAGCTCTAAACAGTGGCTCGAAGAGGGGATGAATAAGTGATTTCAAAATCATTTGGTGATCAATTCACAAGAGAGTCAAGCTCTTCAAGAACATTTTGTTTTCATCTAATACAGTAAATATTGCAAAAAGGACACATTTTGACATCTTGTGCTCCTCCAAGAAATTTCCTCCAGAATTGATAATCCCCAGGGTTTCCAACCAATTCTAAGGAAAAAGAATGATCTCCTGCTTAAAATTGCCAGCGGGTACTTCAGTTGGAAAAAAAAAGATGTCAGGAAAATGCACATTTGGGATAAGATTCAAAATTTTATCTGTAATTTTTGCACCACACTATTAAAACTAGTTTATTTTAAAGCATAAACAAATGACGAGTTTGACAATATGACTGAAAACACATTTATTTGTCTTCATCCTAAAGACTAATGAATTCCACATTTCCAAAAGCTCATTATCAAATGTTATGTTCAAGAATAAATTGTCTAAGTCTTATCCTACCAGATTAAATGTATGATAAAATATTTAAAATGACATTTATTGCATCAATTCTTTTTAAATAAAGCTAGGGAAAGCTGTTAATATCACTTAATGGTGTGAAATCTTGGTCTTTCTCCTTCTCCAGTATAACTATGAAATCATATATTTCTGCTTATTATTACTAACACTTTGGCAAATAATACCCACAGCATTAAAATGAATGTTTGCAGCATTAAAGCGGAAGATGTAAAATATTTAATGTTTCATATGTTTTTTCAATTTAGTGTGTTCTATATCACGCTAAAGTTCCCACCAGAGAAATTTCTTGTGCTTGGAGAAATAGACAGTATAATTTCAGTACAGTCACTTCATAACTAATCATTTGAAATTTATTGAGCACTGACAGTACTCACATCTGAACAGATCAGAAACAGATGAATCATTCTTTGCCCTATTATCAACTTAATGGATTGAGATTAATGGATTCTAGTTTCTCTTTAAATAAATGTATATATGAAAATAGGGATAGTAGGCACTGGGTTAAGTTTCCAAGAAGATATTATCTTATTGGACAAAATAATTGTAATGTACATTTTTTATTTTTGGATAGCTGTCCTTTGTATTTGCTGGTGAATCACCATCGGTTTGATCATTGTTGGGTAGGGACCGTCTCTATATGTCACCAACTTGTACTTTCCAAGTGCTTAGTACAGTGCTCTGCACACAGTAAATGCTCAATAAATATGATAGAATGAATGAATGAATGAAAGGAGGCTATCAGGAAAGATAGGTGGATAGGTAGATGGATAGATAGATGAATAGAATAATAGATAGGGAGATAAATGATGAAATGGAGGCACAGAGAAGTGGAGTCACTGGCCCAAGGTCACACAGCTGGCAAGGGGAAGAACAAAGACTAGACCCCAAGTCCTCTGAATCTCAGGCACGGAGAAGTTAAGTGACTTACCCAAGGTCACAGAGAAGTCAAGTGGTAGAGACAGGATTTGAATGCAACTCCTCTAACTTCCAGGCTCTTATACCTTTTCCACTAGGACATACTGCTTCCTTCACCATATGTACCACTGAGGAAATGCCACAGCTTAACAGAGATGCCATCACCAGCATCCTCAAAATTCTGCCCCTCTAGACTGTAAGCTCATTAAAGGCAGGGACTGTGTCTATCAACTCTGTTATATTTTACTCTACCAAGCTCTTAGTACAGTGCTCTGCACACAGTAAGTCCCCAATAAATGCAATTGATTGACTGAATTAAAGGAGCAAGGTCAGGCTGCGGAAATTATCGTCATCTCATGTCTCTCTATTGGCTGTAAGGATCCCAGCCGTAATATAATAATAATAATAATGGCATTTATTAAGCACTTACTATGTGCAAAGCACTGTTCTAAGCACTAGGGAGGTTACAAGGTGATCAGGTTGTCCCACAGGGGGCTCACGGTCTTAATCCCCGTTTTACAGATGAGGGAACTGAGGCACAGAGAAGTTAAGTGACTTGCCCAAAGTCACACAACTGACAAGTGGTGGAGCCGGGATTTGAACCCATGACCTCTGACTCCAAAGCCCGTACTCCACACTGCTTCTCTAAGCTGCTTCTCTTTTATATTGCTGTATCTGCTTCTAAAGAATACCAGCCAAATGTTCCCCCAAATCGCATTGTGATTTCAGACCATGGTATAGTACAGCAGAAAAAATGTAGGAAACAGAACATTGTTGCATTTAAGGAACAGAACCAAGACCTGTATGTAGTTTTCATAGACCTCATGGAAGCACTGAATACCATCAGCAGTTTGAGGCTCTAGAAATCACTAGGCACAACTGGAACATTTGACTGGCTGAAATGTTCTTCAAGTTTCTGAGATTACTTCATGACAGCACATCTGGCTAGTTCGGAGCCAATCAATTCTGTGTCTTATCCATTCCCAGTCACTGTTGGAATAAAGCAGGGATGTGTAATTGGCTCGGCTCTGTTCAATTTATTCTATGCAGTTGCATGGATAGGTGCAGCAAGAGATTGGATGCAGCCGCACTCTCCTAACTCAACGGACTTTTAATATCAATAACTACTGTTGATGACAATGACAATGCTGTTGATGGTCTTGCTAGCAGTGAGTTAACGGCTAACTTCCCTGCATTTTTTCTTGAACACAGAGATTATGGTGGCATCTTCGTGTGGCTTAGTGGAAAGAGCCCGGGCTTGACAGTCAGAGGATGTGGGTTCTAATCATGGCTCTGCCACTTGTCTGCTGTGTGACCTTGGGCAAGCCACTTCATTCCCTGTGCCTCAATTACCTCATCTGGGAAATAGGGTTTAAGAATGTGAGCCCCATGTGGGACAACCTGATTACTTTATATCTACCCCTGTGCTTAAAATAGCGCTTGGTAAGTGCCTAACAAATACCATATTTATTATAATTATCATATTTGATATCTTGTGGCATTTCATCTGTGTTTGATATTTTAAGGTAGCGCCTTTACAGACATCAAAGCATTATACCTTTCTCGTTTCTGAAGTTTTTGCTGGATGTCATGAGATCCAGGTGTTTTACCATTTTCAAGGTTAGTTGACTGTGATAATGACTTCCTCAAAATAGATTTGTGTTAATTTAGCATTTTCTCTTACCCTACAGAATACTTTGCCTATGTTTAATCATTTAAAATGTGCATAAATTTTCATTTGTTACATTTTATTGAATTAAGATTATAGTATCTCTTTGTGATCCAGGATAAATATTGAATTCTATGAAAATATCTTTGAATTATTACAATCCAATTCCCACCCTGATGATCGATTTATTAACAGCTTTCATTTGCAAATTATGATCCTATTTAGAATGACAACTATCTGCTTGGATTCAAACCTATATAGATTACAGGGAAAGAGAAAGCTGTTCGTATTGAGAGATGACTCTGAAATTTCATCCACGGCGTTATTGAAGCTAAAATGATGTACATAGAATTTATCCATATATGATTCTCCCAAAAATCCAAGCTTCACCTTACTGCACTGGGGTGAGGAGTGAAGCAATCAGATAAAGGGCAATGCCCATTGGTGCTATACCATCAGCGTTGAGGGTTTCTCACCATAGAATCACTTGAGAGGTCTTGCATGGTAGATGATCTCAGCAGGAATCCTAAAATGACTGGCTAACATCAGTGAGTCAGTCAATTGTATTTATTGAGCACTTACTGTGTGCAGAGCACTGTAATAAATACTTGGAAGAGTAATTGCTTACACTTCACAAGGTGCTGCCTCTTTGACCACCTACTATTCATTAATCAATCCATCAATGGATTATCGAGTGCTTACTCTCCAGAGCACTGTATTAAGCACTTGGGAAAGTGCAATAGGAGTGATCGACACCATTCCAACCCACAAAGAGCTCACAATTTAGGAGAGGTGACAGATGTTAGAATAAGTGACAGATAGGGGAAATGGCAGAGTACACCAACTCTGTTATATTCTCTCAGGAGTTTAGGACAGAGCTCTGCACACAGTAAGTGCTCAATAAGTACCATTCACTGATTGATATCCATTGTGCACATAAGTCCTTTGGGGCTGGGTGTGGGGTGAATATTAAGTGTTTTAAGGGGAATAGATCCAGGTGTATAAGTGACATAGAAGGGGAAATGAGTAGCAGTGTGGCTTAGTGGATGGAGCATGGGCCAGAGCATCAGAAGGACCTGGGTTCTAATACTGGCTCAGCCACTTGTCTGCTGTGTGACCTCAGCAAAGTTACTTAACATCTCTGGGCCTCAGTTACTTCATCTGTAAAGCGAGGATTAGGAATGTGATCCCCACGTGGGACATGGACAGTGTCCAGCCTGATTAGCTTGAATCTACCCCAGCGTTTCATACAGTTCCTGGCATATATTGAGTGTTTAACAAAAACCATTTAAAAAAATGAGGGCTTAGTCAGGGAACGCCTCTTGGAGGAAATAGAATTTTTAGTAGGGCTTTGAATCAACCAATCCATGGTATTTATTGAGCTCTTACTGTGTGCAGAGTACTGTTCTAAGCACTTGGGAAAGTACCATACAAGAGAATTAGCAGACATGTTCCCTGCCCATAATGAGCCTACAGTCTAGAGGGAAGAAGGGGAGAGTGGCAATCAGTTGGATAGCAAAGGGGATGGAGTTTCAGGTGAAATGCAGGGTGGGGGAAAGGGGTCAGTAATGAGGTAGATGAGATCAAGATAAAGTGAGTAGGTTGGCACTACTAGAGGAATGAAGTGTGCAGGCAGAATTGTTGTAGGAGATGTGCAAATTGAGGTAGTAAGAAGAGAACTGACTGGATACCTTAAAGCTGATGGTAAGACATTCCTGTTTAATGTACGGGTTAATGGGCAACCACTGGAGGTTTTTGAGGCATGTGGAGATATGGACTGAATATTTTCTAGAAGAAAGACCCCACTTGTTACATCCTGTGCCCCATCAGGAACATGATTGGCAAAGAGAGCAAGGACAAATGGTACCTGGCAAAGAATTAGCCCTCTAACCAATTCCTCTGTGAAGGTTCTCGAGCCCAGAGTCTTTGTGACCAGACAGAGGCTCATCCATCATATACAGCAAGAGGCTTCCCCCTCCTCCTCCTCCTCCTCATAAGATGCATACACTAGTAGGGCACTTTTCCTAGCTCCTGATCAGGTAAGAATGAGTTCTGCATTCCCAGTTAAAACTTCCATTATACCAAAATCACTCCATTCAGTAATTTGGTTTCCAGTCATGTATGGGTAATTGTAAGAGTTGCTGAAGAGTTAATGATTCATCCTCCACCACAACTTTGGGTCTTGAAACCCTTTCAGGCAGGATTGGCTTGTTATGTTGGAATTTCAGGCACTTTTCTGCTCCCTGGTCTATTCAGGCTCTCCAAGGGAGTTCTGGGGAGCGCTGGACACTAGTAGGCCCTGCATAAAAGAATCACTGTGGCTGACAGTCAAGACACACACTTAAAATGGGACTGCCCTACCCTTCATCCCCGCAGAACCCCTAAAGCACTATTATGTCATCAAACTTGTTCTTAATTCTTTTCCATCCTCTATGAACTGTATAGTGTTTCTGGTTATGTAGCTGTGACCACTACTCAGGCCTGAAAGCAATAGTGAGAGGAGAAGGGGAAAGGGAATGGAGGAGAGAGGTAGGAAACAGGTAGAGGAAAGGAGGGGCAGAAAGATAGAGGAGGGAGAGAAAGAGACTTCATTTTCCAAAAGAACCAGAAGCAGCATGGCCTAGTAGATGGAGTACAGGCCTGTGTGTCAGAAGAACCTGGTTTTAATCTCAGCTCTATCACTTGTCTGCTGAGTGACCTTAGGAAAGTCGCTTCACTTCTCTGTGCCTCAATTACTTCACCTGTATAATGGGGATTAAGACTGTGAGCCTGATGTGGGACGTGGACTGTGTCCAACCTGATTAGTTTGTATCCACCCCAGCACTTAGTACGATGCCTGGAACATGTAAAGAGCTTAACAAATACCGTAGAAAAAAAAGAAACAGAAACTCACTCAATGGTCTGGTATCCTAAAATAATATTTAGTATTCTCCATGGAGTCTCACCCTGCCCATGTTTTTCATAGGTTTCTAATTTTAGTCACTGCTGCACACAACCTGAACGAGTGAGCAGCGTCCAATCCTCCCACCTCATCGATCACCTTAATTCTCCACATGTTTTCATTCATTCAACCGTATTTATTGAGCACTTACTGTGTGCAAAGCACTGTAGTAAATGCTTGGGAGAATACAATATAACATCAAATGGACACATTCCTGCCCACAACAAGCTCACAGTTTCAAGGGGGAGACAGACAGTAATATAAACAAATAAATGAATTACAGATATATGCTTTTAAGAAAGTAGAAAGAGTCCTGGGGAGAGAAGAAAATGTGTAAGAGGAAAGGGAAAGATACTTCTGGATGAGAGGATTTTAATTTTTGTTACTTAACTCTCACCTGTTCCATTTTCATATTAAATACTCAATTAGTGTTCCAATTTCTGTTTTAGAGGGAAACAGATACCTGGAAAGCCAAAGGAGGGAAAGGAAGATAAGACCCCCCATGCTTCCTTCTGCCAACTTTAAGAGTTCCCTTGGCTGGCTGACTGGACCCCAAATGACTCCCTTGCTATTCTGGGTGCTTTTTTATGGTCTTAAGTGTTGTTCTAAGTGCTGGGGTAGAGATATGTGTACTATGTAGGAAACCCTTAGCAAATACCAAAATTATTAGTGTGTCGGTGCCAAGCCCTCTACTAAGTGCCAGGATAGATACAGAGTAATCAGATCAGACACAGTCCGTGTCCCCATGGGGCTCACAGTCTAAGGAAGAACTGCTTGCTCGCTGGGCCCCAATCTCCTCTGTTCTGCTGATGACAACTTCCCCACATCATCCCTCTGGCCTGGAACTCCCTCCTCCTCATATATGCCAGACTACCACTCTTCCCATCTTCAAAGGCGCATTAATGTCACATCTCCGCCAACAGGCCTTCACCAATTAATCCCTAATTTCCCTGACTCCTTCTCCTTTCCGCTATGCACTTGGATCCATTTTCTTTGTAGCGTGGCTCAGTGGTAAGAGCACAGGCTTGGGAGTCAGAGGTCATGGGTTCTAATCCCAGCTCCACCACTTGTCAGCTGTGTGACTTTGGGAAGTCACTTAACTTCTCTGGGCCTCAGTTACCTCATCTGTAAAATGGAGATTAAGACTGTTAGCCCCACATGGGACAACCTGATCACCTTGTATCCCCCCCAGTGCTTATAACAGTGCTTCGCACATAGTAAGTACTTAAGTGCCATTATTATTTTATTATTTGTACAGATTCACCCCACCGTTCAGTCCCACTGCACTTATTTATAACTTTTATTTATATCAGTGTCTCTCTGCCCCATACATTGTAAACTTCTTGTGGACAGGGAGTATGTTGTCACCAACCAACTCCAAAAGGGAAGAGTTGGGACCAAGTTTGCTTTGGATTCTGAGGGAAGAATGAAAAAACGACCTTCAGAGTCATGGTGGATAAATGCCAAAGGAGACAGTCAGAAAAGTGCTTCAATTTATTTCCCTGTAGCTACCTTTTAGTCAGATATAGCCACAAGTTCCTATATCCATTCCTTCTCACACCTTGGAACAAACTGATTACAGTAGATTTTCTGTTTTGTTTTGTTTTATGGTATTTGTTAAGCGCATACTAAGTGCCAGGCACTGTACTAAGCTTAGGTTGATACAAGATAATCAAGTTGGACACAGTCCTTGTGCCACATGGGGCCTGTAGTCTTAGTCCCCATTTTACAAATGAGGAAACTGAGGCACAGAGAAGAGGAGCAACTTGGCCAAGGTCACACAGCAGACAAGCAGAGGAGCCGGGATTAGAACCCAGGCCCTTCAGACTCCCACAAAGCTACATTGCTTCTCCAGTAGTTAGGAATTCATGGCTCTGAAGCTTAGCAACCTCTTGAGTTCCCCATCTTAATTGGAACTGGTCATGGTGCGGGCATCTCCTTCCTCATTTGCTAGGTGTGCCAGGCCCAGACCAGCTGGTGTCCTCTGTCTAGCAGCTACAATGTACCCCAGTTCAGTCTGGGTTCTTATACCAGACATGGAGATGCTGAATATTGTCATGTTGAATAGACCAAGCACGTCTGCTTTAGGCACAAGCTCTTGAATTCCCTCATCACCAGCTGGTCTGGGCCTGGCACACCGATCCAGTATGAAGAGGATGCCCGCACCATGACCGGTTCGACTTGGGATGGGGAACTCTGAAGGTTGGTAAACATCAGAGCCATGAATACCTACCTACTTGAGAAAGCAGCTTGGCTTTGTGGATTGAGTGGATTGAATTCCTCTTCCCTCATGGTTGGCTGTGGGTTACAACTGTCTACCAACTCTCTTGTATCATACTCTCTCAAATAACATTGCTTGTTTGATTTAATTTCTCATTTTGCAGATGACAAAATTGGGACACCAAGAAGTTAAGTGACTTGCCCAAGGTCACACAGCAGGCAAGTGGAAGAGCCTGGATTAGAACGAAGGTCTTTGATTCCTGAGCCCGTGCTGTGCCTGCTTTTGTTCCCTATTAGGTTGGAAGCTTCTGGGGGACAGGAACACTCACTTCTACTAAGGAGCTTAGTCTAGTTCTCTCAGGTGCTCACTCAGTTCTATTCATGATGCCAATGACATCACTAGAAACCAAATCACTGTATGAGACTACTACACGATTATTGAAATTCTTGACTTTCATACAAATGGATCTTCACATTCTCAATTTTTTAAGCACTTACTATTTGTAACAACTATTATTTGCTAGGCATTTTCTATGTGTCAAGCACTTTTCTAAGCACTGGGGTAGATACAGACAATTAGGCTGGTTACAGACCCTATCCCACAAGGAGCTCACAGTCTAGGTAGGAGGAAAACAGGTATTCAATCCCCATTTTGCGGCTGAGAAAACTGAGGCACAAAGAAGTTAAGTGACTTTCCCAAGGTCACACTACAGGCAAGTGACATTGCCGGAATTAGAACCCAGTTCATCTGGGTCCCAAGCCCATACTTTATCTACTAGACATATTCAGAATGTCAAGCTGGCAACTGAACTCTGGTCACTAAAACATCTCTTGCAGGGGATTCAACTTTGCACGAATATACTTGCATTAGAAACTTATTTTGCTTGTAGTAATTAACTGGTTTCCCCATTGTAGGCTATCAGCTTGATTTGAAAAACTGTGGTGCTTTTGCTTCTTAGTTCTAGGGTTTGAAATCCTAGTGTTGTTTTTCACTCAATCCATTCGGCAGACTTGAGATGACATTTTGGGGGCTTGAATCAGAATGTGTCAGGAGACAGTTGTGGTTCCCTACTGTGCTAGTTATTGTTGCTTTTATCAGGGAGTCACTGAGCACAAACATTTTCCAATTGCTCTGATTTTCAGGCAGGCTTAGTTCTACTGAGCCATCACTGATGCTCACTCTGTGCCATTTCAGCAACTATTTAGAAGCACTTTTCAGATTTTAGAACAAAATCTCTAAAGCCCTCTGAGCTCATCAGAGATCAAGTCTATATAAATGCAGCATGATGTTATTTATTTTATTTCCAATACAAACCCCAAATGTCTCTTACCCACTTCTTTCCCCCTCCCTTTCCCAGTCTGGTTTTGTTTTTGTTTAGCTTTTTGATTGGTGGAAGGGAGAAGGGTTGTTTAGGGGAATGGGCAAGAGGAAAGAGCATGACTTTTTAGCTTTTTCCAGATAATAATAATAATAATGACATTTATTAAGCACTTACTATATAGGCAAAGCACTGTTCTAAGTGCTGGGGAGGTTACAAGGTGATCAGGTTGTCCCTTGGGGGGCTCACAGTCTTAATCCCCATTTTACAGATGAGGGAACTGAGTCACAGAGAAGTGAAGTGACTTGCCCAAAGTCACACAGCTGACAATCGGGAGAGCTGGGATTTGAACCCATGACCTCTGACTCCAAAGCCCAGGCTCTTTCCACTGAATGTTTTGAGGAGAATATAGTTGGTGTCCCCTCCCAGAGACACACCTGGAGAGTTTCCAGTACTCTACCAGTCTCGGCTCCAGGAGAGAGAGTCAAGCAGAGGCATACCCATTCCATTCCTAGCTTGGGCAGTGGCTAGCGAGTGGAAGACAATCTGCTACAAGTCAAAACATACCTTGGGCAGTAGCGGCATAGGAGAGAGCCAAGGGTGGAGACTAAAGTTTACTGCACAGGACGAGGCATTGGTAAACCACTTCAGTATTTTTACCAAGAAAACTCTATGGATACAGTGCCAGAACAATTGCAGATGGAGGTGGAGCGTTTTTGGAGAGATATGTCCATGGCATTGCTATGGGTCAGAGATGACTCGACAGCATAAGACAAGACATAGTTGGTGCGGGGTGGGTAGATTTGGGAGAAGTGATAGCACATAGAAGCAGCATGACCTAGTGAATACAGCATAGGCCTTGGAGTTAGAAGGACCTGGTTTCTAATCCCTCCACTTCACTTCTCTGTGCCTGTTACCTCATCTTTAAAATGGGGATTCAGCCTGTGAGCCCCATGTGGGACAGGGACTGTGACCATCCTAATTAATTTATCTGCCCCTGTGCTCAGAATAGTGCCTGGCACATAGTAAGCGCTTAACAGATACTTTAAAAAAAAACAAGGCCGTAGAGGGAAGAGGTGCTAAAAGGGAGGCATGGAAGAGGTGGAATGGAGAAAAAAAGGTAACACTTATTACCATCATCAATGGCATTTATTGAATGCTTTAATAAGTGCAGAGCACTGTACTAAGTGCTTGGGAGAGTTCAATACAAACGAGTTGTCAGACACCTTCCCAGTTTACAGTCCTGAGAGGGAGACAGACATTAATATAAATAAATAATCCATGTGTAACATTGATTTGTATACAATTGATTGTGGGGGTGAGGATGGGGTGAACAGCAAATGCCCAAAGGTCACAGATCCAAGTGCACAGATGACGTAGAAGCCCAGGGCTTTCTGCATATTTTTTTGAATAGAAGTAAGGCTGAGGGGAGAATTGCCTAGTGGCAGCAAGAACTTTTATTCTCCTCCAAGGGACACCTCTTGTGGGGTGCATTCTGCCCTGGTTGGAGGGATTTCTGGGAGGCTTTGTACAAATGCAAAACAGTCAATATTTTAGCACTTCTTGCCACTAAAAGAAGACAGAGTGCAGAGAGCAATTTCATTCTCTCATGGCAGTCCGATGTCCCGCTCTATTTTTTTGTTTTGATCCAGGTTTTCAAAGTGCAGACACTCTCAGGGAATGTTAGCTATTCAGGTTGACATTAGGTGACCAAGTATGCCGTTCTCTATGAGACAGTAATGAGAGCCAGTGGGGGCATGTTCAAATTTTCCCCAGCCACTGTGGTGGGAAGCCTGGGGAAGACTTCAGTTGCTGTCCTTAATGCCGCAGTGATTGTCAGTCTGGGTTCTCAAGCAGATGGTTATGCCTATGGAGGCAGATGGGGAAATTCCCAGCAAAAGCTTCCCCCTGCCATCCTACCAATCCTGAGCTTCATTCCCCTTTCCTCCACCAGTTGCACTAGTAACTAATGCACCCTGACATCATCATAATGATAATAATAATATTGGTATTTGTTAAGCACTTACTATGGGAAGAAGCATGGCTCAGTGGGAAGAGCATGGGCTATGGGGTCAGAGGTCATGGGTTCAAATCCCGACTCTGCCAATTGTCAGCTGTGTGATTTTGGGCAAGTCACAACTTCTCTGGGCCTCAGTTACCTCATCTGTAAAATGGGAATTCAGACTGTGAGCGCCACCTTGTAAACTCCCCAGTGCTTAGAACAGTGCTTTGCACATAGTAAGCACTTAACAAATGCCATTATTATTATTAATGTGTCAAGTACTGTACTAAGTGCTGCAGTGGATACAAGCAAATCAAGCTGGACACAGTCCCTGTTCCATGGGGAGCTCACAGTCTCAATTCCCATTTTACAGATGAGGTAACTGAGCTACAGAAAAAGGAAGTGACTTGCCCCAGATCACACAGCAGACGTGTGGCAGAATCAGGATTAGAACCCATGACCTCTGGACTCCCAGGAACATGCTCTATCCACTAGGCCATGCTGCTTCTGAGTGGAAGTCAATCTGCTACAAGTCAAACTTAACTGTGCTGGGCAGCAGAGGCAAGGGAGAGACTTGAGGGAGGAGACTTAAGTTTACTGCCGGGAAGAAGATAATGGTAAACCACTTCAGTATTTTTGCCAAGGAAACTCTATGGTTACATTGCCAGAATGATTGTAGATGGAGGTGGGGCATTCTGGTAGGGATGTCTCCAAGTAGTCGCTATGGATCTGAGATGACTCAACAGCACAAGACAAGACATGCTTCTTGTGGACAGGGATGATATTGCTTATTTATATAATAATAATAATAATAATAATAATGGCATTTGTTAAGAGCTTACTATGTGTGAAGCACTGTTCTAAGCGCTGGGGAGGATACAAGGTGATCACGTTGTCGCAGATGGGGCTCACAGTCTTAATCCCCATTTTACAGATGAGGTAACTGAGGCTCAGAGAAGTTAAGTGACTTGTCCAAGGTCACACAGCAGACATGTGGGGGAGCCGGGATTAGAACCCATGACCTCTGACTTCCAAGCCCGTGCTCTTTCCACTGAGCCATGCTGCTTGCCCCTTCTAGACTGTGAGCCCACTGTTGGGTAGGGACCGTTTCTATATGTTGCCAACTTGTACTTCCCAAGCGCTTAGTACAGTGCTCTGCACACAGTAAGCACTCAATAAATATGATTGAATGAATGAATATACTATATAGTATACTATACTATATACTATACTTCCCATTGCTTAGTACAGTTAACCAAACCAAGTGGGCGCTCATTGAATGCCGCTGCTACTACTGCTGCTGCTCTATGCTGTTCTCTAAACCAACTGTTTTTTCCAATACATAATTCCATCCAGGAAGATTTTGAAAGTAGAACTAAAATTCACATGCAGAAAAATAGCTATAATCATTCAACTCCAAATCCTGGATTTACACATTTCTGAAAAGTTCCTTTCAGACTCTCTGAGTTGGACCAGGCTTTTCTAAGAATTACTCTTCATGTCACCCATGGCTGCCTGTTGGTTGTGCAATTCATTTTCCAGACACACAGGATGTTTGTCCAATAAGAACTTGGAGAGTTCAAAGAGATGTTGAATCTCCCTTCCTCCTTTCCCTCTCTTTCTTGTAAATATCTCCAGTTTCTGTCAATAATGAACTTTTATGTTCAAATAGTTCTGAAATCTTTCCTTCGACTCATAAAAATTTCATACTAAATGTGAGATTTTATGGTGTCGGCCACAAAAAAAGCATAAACTCAATGCTTATCCTTTGGGAAAATCTTCAAGAAGGAATAGTGAAATGTTCTTCTGGTTTTCACGTATCCTCTCCCATCCAAGACCAAAAGATTTATCAGGACGTGGATTCTAGATAGAAGACGGTAATCATGTTAGGAGCAGGGAACTTGTCTGCTAATTTTGTTGCATGCTCCCAAATGCTTGTACAGTGTTCTGCACGTAGTAGGTGCTTAATACATACCATTGATTGATTGATTGACCAATTTGAAACTTGCCCCTGGGACTGCTTGCTGGCTGCTAAGAAAATAAGAAACACCCTATTACCTCAATTTTATGGAGGTTCTTTTTTCAATGCTATTCTGAAATAGAATGGCTCGAAATTCAAAAAAAAAAAAAAAATGAGTCAACTCCTATTTCATGTACCACACATATTTTGTGTGGTTTCTTTTGGGGTTTGATTAACCTAAATGAGGATACCTGAGGGTGATATGCCTCAAATTCCACATACAAAGGAAAATCTGTTGAGTACTACTGTGTGAATCCCATGATGTGGGATAAAGGGACTTTAACAGCATAACATATTTAATGTTTTTGCTCTTTAATGAACACTGCAAGATATAGAAGCATTATAGTTCTGTATTACTAACTGCTTTACAATAAATACAATAAAAAGTGGTGTCTGATAATCACAGACCACTCTTCTCCACAGTTTTCAAAGTGTTGTATGTGAAATGTTTTCTCGCATCAGCCGAAAACTGTTTCGGCTGCCCCGGCTTTTCTGTGTTCCCCAAAGGCATGCTGACCTAGCCAAAATGTGGGTTTAAACCACTCTGGCACATCCACTCTGCAAATGGATTTGCTTCCTTCTCTGGGGTTGCAGGGGGACAGTTGTTCGCTCTCTTCTCTGTATAGACGAATAACAGTCCTTTGAGCAAAGCATGTCAGAGAGCAATCCTGGGGGAATTCAGAGACTTCAATGTATTCCCAAGCTTTCCACAGCAATATTTTTTATACATTCAAGGCTGCTGGTGCCGATTGTGTGTGCACACAAAAGACACCGGTGATGACCTAGGGCCTGAATACTTTCTTTATAGGGAATTTAAAGTGGTTTCAAGTCAAGGGCTACCAAAGAACGTTCCAGCACTGACTGAACAACAAAGTCAGTACTTTGCTTAACATGAACTAGGACATTCTTTTCCTCATCACGTTGAAGCTAAGGAGCAAAGTCGCAAGGCAGAGGTCTGACACGGCTCTGCTAAATGAAGTGCTAATAAAACAGAAATAATCCAGGCTGCTTTAGGCCTTTCTACACATCGGCATAGACTGCCTAAAATGTTCAATTGCTTAGGTTCTTCTTGGAATGATCCCAAGTGTTCACATCTAAAAATTTGGCTGGAAATCTTCTTCAACAAGCTCTCTTGTACTATGGGTGCATCTGCCTCTAAACTTAGATGAAGCCTATCTACAGCTCATGGCATGAAAATGAACGTTGATCTGAAAGTAAATTAATACTATAAATTAATTAATTAAGTTTTAATTAAATTAGTTAATTAAGTAAATTAATTTCTGTAACAGGCCAATGTTTAGAAACGTCGTCAGTCAATTACTGAGTGCTTACTATGTGCAGAACACTGTACTAAGCACTTGGGAGAGTACAATACAACAGTAACAGACATGTTCCCTGCCCACTAGCTAAAAGTCTAGAGGGGGAGACAGACATTAATATTAATTAGAGATATTTTCATAAGTGTTATGGTACTGTATATATGTTTGTACATATTTATTACTCTATTTATTTATTTATTTTACTTGTACATATCTATTCTATTTATTTTATTTTGTTAGTATGTTTGGTTTTGTTCTCTGTCTCCCCCTTTTAGACTGTGAGCCCACTGTTGGGTAGGGACTGTCTCTATATGTTGCCAATTTGTACTTCCCAAGCGCTTAGTACAGTGCTCTGCACATAGTAAGCGCTCAATACGATTGATGTTGATGACAGGTGGGGATGAATAAAGGGAGGAAGTCAGAGCAACACAGAAGGGAGTGGGAGAAGAGGAAAGGAGGGGGGTTAGTCACGGAAGACCTCTTGGAGGAGACATGCCTTCAGTAAGGCTTTGAAGGCGGGAGAGTGATTGTCAGACATAAGGAGGCAGGATTTGGAGGAAAGCCTGTTAATGATCCACATATACAGAGTGCCTTCTTATCTTGTCTACACAGGCAATGTCAACATTTTACCTTTTTGAGATGGAGCAATTTGCCCATTCCGTTTAGTGGTTTGCTTAAATTATATTGCTTTGATTTTGCATGCTTGAATAATTACCAGATACTTTACTCTGATGCACGGCAAAAGTGATAATTGCTCAGTGGCCTTTATTTCTTTAATCAAAGGTTACTTTTCATTCATAGAATTGGAGAACAAAAATTTGATATGCCCCCTGTAGCTGTATTTTAGCATACCTGAGCATTTTTATGGTACCCTGGGATCAAACATAAATCAAGTGATTTCCTACAGACAAATAAAAGAAAAGTAGTAGAGTAATAGAGTTCCCGGAATTTAACACTCTGTGGTCAGAAGGTCACATATGCTGAGTTGCTTATTTATACCCCTCTTAAGTTCTGATCTGTGGGAAGTTGAATTGAAGTAGTGTGACTTACTTTACCAATAAAGAATGTATTGTTGTTGTAATATTCATGTTCAGTTCCTGGGTAAAGTTAATGATGTTTGAGCCACAGGTGAGTACAATAATCTCATCACGCAAAGAACATGTTCTCACTTCTGAAATGTATCCTTCTTGCTATACCTTTTCCAAGCTATCCTTCATTAAAAGCATTTTAATTTCATCCATATTAAAAAAGTGACTATTCAGGCATGATCTGCTACTCCCTGGTTAGATAAGCTTTTTAATGTAGTGCTGAATTTGAGTAACCAGTTTGAAAGATCAAGAATTTAGCTACATGAATATATCAGAAATGGTCATTTTTGAATTATGATTGAAGCATGATACATCTACATATATTCCATTAAGCATTAAGTTAACCTTTCCATTTAACACCCTTGGGAACTAGTTTGTCTTGTCATTTTTTTTTTCCTCTTGCATACAAAACTCTTATTAAAAGTCTTCGCAAGTTTGGTGCCTGGAGGATCAGTAGATGGGAGCCTAAAGTCCAGGCTAAAGAAAATTAAACATAGAAAACCCTCCTCGGTAATAAGAGGAATAGGAATTCGGCATTAAAAATAAATTGCTTTGACTCACAGATATAGTGCTGAAAAATCACTTGTTCTTTTAATAAATGAAACCTAATGATGTTTTTTACTGTTTACAACACTATGTTTGGAGAGGAGCAGGGATGCACAAAAGACACCTCTGACATCTGAAATACTGATTTTTTTTTCCAGATCTGGCCTTGCATTTATGGGGCAAGATGTTTGTCTTTCAATTGTCCTTCAGACTATCTTGGGTCTTTCTCTTCATACAACAAATCACCTATTGCATTTCAAAGCATTAGATAAAATTGACCATTTGAAGATGCCTCTCTCAACTATCCCAATTTTTGTTTCCATGGGAACTAATGTACATCAAAGAAGTAAAAGGAGAGTCAGACTGTGTCCAAATTTTCTGTCCCTGTCTTTTCTTTAAGTGGGGGTTAACAAAATTAGCTTTATGCTCAAGGTGTTAAATGTTGGTGAAATTAGATGCCAGATTGGGATTTCAGTGTGAATCTATCTCTTCCCTCAACTTATTCAAGGTTAAATTAGCTCTGCATAAAACATTTCATATACTCATCTCTTTGATTATTACATTGTGAGCAGTACCTCAGAAGAGGCATATGCCTGGCTTTAAGGAAGAAAAAAACTATGTTAAGCCAAAAGAATTCCTTATTCAAGATTTATCTAGGCTTATGCCACCGGATTCTGTAGCTGAACCCTCATATGGTACTTTGGGGAAAGCCAGAGTGAAGGTTAGCTAATTAAACATAGAGGCAGCCAAGCAAACCATACACAATGGACTAGTGGAAGAGGGAAGGGGTGGCACCTGTGATAATACATCAGTCCCTAATATACATAATAATAATAATAATTTTGGTATTTGTTAAGTGCTTACTATGTTCCAAGCACTGTTCTAAGTGCTGGGGGAGATACAAGGTAATCAGTTTGTCCCATGGGGGTTTCACAGTCTTAATCCCCATTTTACAGATTAGGTAACTGAGGCTCAGAGAAATGAAGTGACTTCCCCAATCTTTTACCCACACAGATAGGTCAAAAGTACTTACTGTGGGCCAAGCACTGAAGTGAATTCTTGGGAGAGTTCATAGGAAGCAAAAAACTTGGACCCTCTCTTCAAGGAACTTACAGTCTAACAAGGGACACAAATAGGAAGAAATTAGTCACAGTGTAGGAATCAGAGATGAGTATATGAAATGTTTTATGCAGAAAAAAGAACAGGGGCTCAGCTGACTGTACCGAGTGTGTGGAAAGATGAAGAGGTGAATATAGAGACAAAAATCAATCAGTAGTATTTATTGAGTACTTCCTGTATGCTGAGCACTGTTTTAAGCACTTGGTAAGATACAACAGAGTTGGTAGATATGATCCTGCCACAGGGAGCAGGGGAGGATAGACATTAAAATAAATTTGAAATGTGGGAAATGGCAGGGGTAAGTATAGGTACATAAGTGCTGTGGAGCTGAGGTTGGCGTGAATACCAAGGGTGTAGGGGGGAAAGAACTGAATGCAAAGGTTATGCAGTGGAGAGGGCAGATAGAGGAAATGAGGGCTCAGTCAAGGAAGGTATCTTGGAGGAGATGTGATTTTAGGAGGGCTTTGAAGATGGACAGATATGAAGGAAGAGTGAGGTCCTGGCCAAAAGGAGGACAGAGTCAAGGAGTCAGCTGGTAAACAGACAAGATTAAGGTATGGTGAGTTGATTGGCACTGGAAAAGTTAATCGTGCAGCCTGGTTTGTGGTAGTAGATAAGTGAAGTAAGGTAGGATGGGGAGAGCTGATTGAGTGCTTTAAAGCCAATGGTAAGGAGGGTATTTTTAGGGGTTTTTTTTGCAGAGATGCATGGACAACCATTGGAGACAATGGAAGAGAGGGGAGATTCAGCCTGGCTCAGTGGAAAGAGCCTGAACTTGGGAGTCAGAGGTCATGGGTTCAAATCCCTCCTCCACTGCTTGTCAGCTGTGTGACTTTGGGCAAGTCACTTAACTTCTCTGTGCCTCAGTTACCTCATATGTAAAATGTGGATTAAGACTGTGAGCCCCATGTGGGACAACCTGATCCCCTTGTATCTTCCCCAGAGCTTAGAACAGTGCGCTGCACATGGTAAGCGCTTAACAAACGCCATCATTAAATTAAATTAGATGTGGATTGAGTCCCTGCCCTTCATTATGGTACTTGTTATTATGGTACTTGGAGGCCTTCCTAATCAATCGTACCTATTGAGCGCTTACTGTGTGCATAGCACTGTACTAAGCACTTGGGAAGTACAAGTTGGCAACATATCATCAATCGTATTTATTGAGCGCTTACTGTGTGCAGAGCACTGTACTAAGCACTTGGGAAGTACAAATTTGCAGCATATAGAGACAGTCCCTACCCAAGAGTGGGCTCACAGTCTAAAAGGGGGAGACAGAGAACAAAACCAAACATACTAAAAAAATAGAATAGATAAGTACAAGTAAAATAGAGTAATGAATATGTACAAACATATATACATATATACAGGACTTCCCAGACTGAGCCCCCCTTTTCCTCTGCTCCTCCTTCCCTTCCCATCACCCCTACTCCTTCCCTCTGCTCTACCCCCTAACCCCACAACACTTGTATATATATGCACATATTTATTATTGTATTTATTTTATTAATGACATATATATCTATAATTCTATTTACATTGATACAATTGATACCTGTCCACTGCTTTTTTTTTTGTCTGTCTCCTCCCTTCTAGACAGTGAGCCCGTTGGGTAGGGATTGTCTCTAATTGTTGCCGAATTGTACTTTCCAAGTGCTTAGTACAGTGCTCTGCATAAAGTAAGCACTCAATAAATATGATTGAATGAAGGAATGAATGAAAGTGCTTACTTTGTGCCAAGCACCATTCTAAGCACTTTGGTAGATACAAGATCATCAGGTTGGGAGGGAGAAGGACTTAATCCACATTTTACAGATGAGGAAACTGAGGCACAGAGAAGTGAAGTGATTTGTTTGAGGTCACAGAGCAGACAAATAGCAGAGCTAGGATTAGAACCCAAGTCCCCTGACTCCCAGTACCATGCTCTTTCTCCTTGGCTATGCTTCTCTCCTAGTAGTTTACAAAACTGTTAGAGATCTAATGCTCTCCAAGCACATGTTGGGTTCTTATGAAGAAGAAAATGACTAGATATTTTCATTCTCCACTGAGAACAGAGTGAAAGGAAAGTGTCTTTAGCTGGAAGGAGTTTAGTACATGGAAGAAAGGATGACCTGAAAGAAGAATTGTTGGACACTGCAATGGGTTAATGAGGAAGGCTGTTGAATCCACTTCTCTGGTGTTCTTTGAAAATACGACAGAATCCCAGCTGTCAGGAGGGGTTGGGGGGGTTAAATGTGGTCGCTCTTGAAGTGGGTGTGGTGGCATGGGGGGGAGGGGGAACACCACATGGCCCATGAAGCCCCCATCCTGCGCTAAGATCCTCGAAAGCTTTGTACATTCCAATCGTTGGAAAAGGTACACTGTTCCAAACAGATAAAAGAAAGAAAAAATAGTCACTCCAAGATTGCAGCACATGTGCGCACCACATCTTGAACATCCTCGAGACAAAGGGAAAAGGTCCAAGGAGGAGTTCGGACAGAGCCCCAGCGCAGTATTTTTTCCTCGGAGATGTGCTCTTTCATTTTTATATCTATCGTTAGATAGAGATAATAGACAAGAGATCTGAGCCAGGGACAACAATAAAACATGGCTAAGTGCCCCGGAGAGGGCATTTTTAGGGTCAGAATAAAAGGACAGAGAGATTAGGAGAAAAGGAAATCCAGAGGGGATTGAAAAGGGTAAATGAGAACATGGGTCGGAGGTTGAAAAAACAGGAGCAAAAAAGGAATGAGTCAAATGTCTCTTGGATAAAACCAGGAGCAATTACATGGGAGGGAAAGCCCTGATAATTTTCTTGAAGCACCCAAACACATTAGTGTGCTCACTAAATCAGGCATCACATTTGCTGTTGGGGAGATTGTCTAGAGTTATCAATCTTCTCCCTCATACACTGCTGCCCCCCTGCAGCCCCCCCCTTCCCCACATCCCCCCCACCCCATGTACTTTAAAAGTTTCAAGGCTGAAGTTTTATTGGTGTATCTGAACCTTTTCCCAAAGTTTAATACACTGCACCTAAATACAGTGTATTAAAGCTGAATAAAAGTAAGGGAGAGCAGGTATTTCTCCCTAGGAATAAGCAATTTGGCAATAGAAATGTAAAAAATCATATTAAAAAGTAAGAACTCTTCCTTTTCTCTTAATAGGATGCTCGTTTTAAAGATTAATTATGCTCCCCAAGCTATTGCCATCCACTTCATTCATTCAATTGTATTTATTGAGTGCTTACTGTGAGAAGTACTAATCGGCAACATATAGACACGGTCCCTACTCAAAAACG